>NC_142014.1:45178441-45836774 GCF_049901735.1 Notechis scutatus
GAATCATCTTACAAAACAGTGAATAGAAAAGGGAATAATATTTGAGAGGCTAGTGTACAAATAGCTTCCTAATTTGAAATCAACATCAAGTTGGAAATAAACTGCTATGCAGCGCAAATCTTAATAGACATTTTAAACTCATAAACTATACAAGATACCAGGTGGGCTACAATATTTATCTAGTATTTTGTACCACATACAATTTCCAAACTTTTTTGAAGTATAGTTATTAGTATAATTAGATGTCACTCAAAATAAGTAAGAACCTCTTGTTGGGTAATATTCATGCAGCTAGTAATACAATCAAATTCCAAAGCAAGCAGTCAAGGTCCCAGGTGCCAAAGCATGAACAATGCTTTGTCCGGGAGCATTGCCCTTTGCTGAATATGTACTTTATAATTAAGACCACTTCTATTAAGTGCAGGTGGCTGTTCAGAACCACAACATTCCCTGAAATGTTCTGACTTGTTTACATTGAAGTACTATTCATTTCAAAGAAAAATCTGGTTACTGCTCTGTAATTGGAGGTCCTTTGCGAATTCACACATATGAGTCATCCACCTATTCAACGCCATTTGGGACTTTCTAATGTATGGCAGAAGCCTTATACCATAAGGCAGGATGCAGAGTGATGCCGCAAATACAAAAGAACCAAAAGTTAATGTCAGATCAGGTGCAATAAGTAGAACAGTTCCATAGCTGACTGTTTGTAGTGCAGCAATTATATTCTTTATCATAGTCTTTTTGGATTCACATACATAATTAACAAACTTGCCCAAAGAAGGCATAAGATGACTGAGGAATGGATAATCTGTCCAAAGGTTGTATCCCTTTGGAATGGATCCAGTCTATAAAACTGGATAAAAATGGATGGCTGAAAACATATGGTTGCCCAATTTACCTCTGTTCAGCAAAATGCTCTGGAAGCAGAGCAGAGGTGGGCTACTGCCAGTTCATATCAGTTCGGGTGAACTGGTAGTTAAGATTCTGTTGCAGTTTGGTGAACTGGCAAATCCCACCACTGGCTATCCCTGCCCCCACTCATTTTACGGCCTGTTTTCTGGGGCAATTTGGGGTGTTTTTTGGCCAGTTTGGGAGCATTTTTTGGGCCCAAAGACTCCCAAAATAACTTGAAAATGGCCCAAAAAACAACCTGAAAAATGGCCTGAAAACAGCCCGAAAAATGGCCTCAAAATGGCCAAAAAGATGGCCAAAAATAGGCCAAAAATGGGTAGGTCGGGGCCAGCCAGTGGTGGGATTAGCCCAACTGGCTGAATCCTACTTCTGCCTTTGAGGTGAGTGGCCAGGAGGGAGGGCTGGGTGTGATGAGTGACATCACCCACCCAGTCACATGACCAACCAGCCACGCCTACCCAGCCAGAGAAACGGTTGTTAAGTTATTCCAATCCCACCACTGTCTGGAAGAAGACAATACTATGTTGTTCTTACTGTCACTATGGATAAGATGCCACGTGGCTGTTTAGTCAGCTCATAACAAAGTTGATTGTTGTGCTTACCTATGTGAAAAAAATGCTGAGGGGAAAATTCATAGCTGATTTTTCAGTTGTTTCTTGAAGAGATTAGAGAAGCACCTGATAATTTCAGTACTTAGTCGTAGGCTTAGGTAAAGGAGCTACATAAATCAGAGTCTGTTGCTTTTATATCTTGAAATAGAGGGTGGGACAGCAACTGCTTTCTAAACAATACAAAATAATGCAGTATTTATAAGAATCTCTAAAAGGCAAAACAACAATTTATGCCCATCTGAAGAGAACTGGCACTTGTGAAACAGGACCTAAGGCAGAAAGTTGAGTGCAATCGGATGGACAAAATAACTCTACATATGATAGATAACAGAAAATAAGAAATCTGATACAATAAATGGCTCAAACATAAATGTGTTATCCCTGTAGCAATTTAAAAAAGACAACTAATAAAGGTTTGGCTGGAGCTATACCAAGCCATGTTAGTTTAGCCCTGCCACATACATTGGACAGACCAATAGAAGAATAAGTACCCGCCTGGATGAACACAAAAATGCAGTAAAAAAGCTGGAACACACTTCCTCACTAGTCCAACACATGAAAGCAACAGGTCATAGCATCGACTTCAATGGCACCAAAACCCTAGCCACTATAGAAAACCCCAGCCACAGAATTATCAGAGAAGCCATAGAGATTGAAAAAAGACCTGAAAGCATGAATAGAAGAGATGATTCCACCAGACTGTCAATTATTTGGAAGCCTGCACTCACAAACAAAAAAATCTCCACACCACTAGCCAGGCAAACACCTGGGCACAAACAGATCCCTCCTGATACCTCCAGCTCAAAAACACCCCAACCAGGCACCCAGATGAAACCTAGCTTCCTAATAAATGATAGCCGTCCATTTACTCGGAGCCAAGCTGCACTAAAAGCCTCCAATACAGGAACACAATGTTGCCAGCCAACCAAGACAAAAAAAAGCCACAAAACAGACAGAAGATATTAGAAACACCAATCAAGCAGAACACAGCAAACTCCAAGACCAATAAACACAGACCAAGACTCCCAACCAATCAGGATGAAGAAAAAACCATTCTGGCACAGCAGTAGGCTAGCCCCAAATTTAAAACTGAAACAACTGTAAAAGTCTGACTCACAGACGAACACAATACAGAAGCCTGATGATGGCAGATGAGATTCTGCCAAAACTTTGCTACAACTTTAAAAGCACAACTATAATGACGTGGGAAAATACCCGAACAAAGCTGAATACCATACATGTAAGTACCGCAAAAACTTAAGAATATATATATAACACACCCCGACTAGCAGTTAAAAGGAAGAAGCAGCTGCAAGCTCACATTACTCTGAGAAGCACAGAGCCAAAGACACAAGCCTGAAGATGATGAATGAGACTTCATTGAAACGTTGCCTAGATACTTCCAATCTTACGCGGGAGAAAACCCGAATAACCAAAGATCTATATGTATGTATGTATGTATGTATGTATGTATGGTATTCAGCTTTGTTCGGGTATTTCCCCACGTCATTGTGGTTGTGCTTTTAAAGTTGTAGCAACGTTTCGGCAGAATCTCATCTGCCATCATCAGGCTTCTGTATTGTGTATGTGTATGTATATATGTATGTGTGTATATATATATATATATATATATATATATATATATATATATATATATATAATATATGTATGTGTGTATATATATATATATATATATATATATATATATATATATATATATATATATATGTGTGTGTGTGTGTGTGTGTGTGTGTGTGTGTGTGTGTGTGTGTGTGTGTGTGTTATGCAAAATATTAAACACTTTCTATAGATTGAAATACAATGAAATATTGTGGAAGAGATTTTAAAAGAGCACAAAAGTGCACTTTTTGTTTAAGGCTCATATCTACACTGTGTGTATATGTATATTCAGGGATCAAAAGTAACTTTACAATTAACACTCTTCTTTAATTGTGTTCCATTTCCTGCCTCTAAAAAATTCAGTATATATGTTCAAACTTGAAAGCCTGAAAGCATTGTATTCACACCCAATTCTATGTCAGTGTGATTCAAGTATTATATATCTGCATGTTTACAGTAATTTTTAACAATGGAGAAAACTATTACAGCTGTTGAATTATAATTTTTAACAACATCTAGTGGGAGGACATTTAGACATCATTGTATAATTAATATATACATAGGACTACAGGGTTTTTCCCCCATTGCACTTACATTTAGTTATATCAGTAGTTTATCCCCTATGTCCAAGATCATTGTCCTAAATGAAAAGGTATTGTATCACAAAAAGCATAATGAATTTTTTTCTTGGAATGTCTGATCCATTATTTCATGATCTGTATTAATTGCAGTCAAAAATGTTCTCAATCCAAATTCTTGCACTTCTAGTTAATTATGGAAGTGTCTGATCTCATCTACCTAAAAGAAATATTTTAGGTTGGGATGAACTGATATGGGCCTCCTGCTCTAATCTGTTACCTCCAAGCCAAATTGAACCATGATTCAACTCAGGCAGCAAATAAGCCCAGCCTTTTCTCCAAGTAGCTGAATTGTAGATATGAAATAATTAATTATTTAATTAGCATTAATTCTATAATTATAATTATTTTATAAGACCACTAATATATAGTAATATTACACACACACACACACACACACACACACACACACATGACTTTAATTGCCTTGGACTGAAACAAGGAGAAGTTAAGTATATTTATGCTTAAAATGCTTTGATTATTAGAAACAATTTTCCTTAATTTTCTCCCCTCTAGTTTTTAACATTTGATTACTGAAAACATCCAAGCAGTTCCCCTCTAGGGAGCATAGTTTTTATTATTTCCTATACATCATTTTTATACTCATGTCTCTTGCTGATGGATGACATTTACCCATACAGGTGTATGCATGCCTCAACAGATTTAGCAGTAGGGAATTTTTTCCATCATTACTGTTCTTATTCACTTTTACATACCAGAACTATCCATCTTGAAAATATAGTAAATACTGAATCAAATTATTTAATACAACATTTATACAAGTAGTATGAATAGGAATGCCGTAACAAGGCACACTCAGGTAAATAACAAATAGAACTTTTTTTCATCAGCACATTTAATATCTCCTTAAATTTCAATTAACAAAGAAATTTATAGCATGGTTTATAGCAGCATACAAATAAAATGTTCTGGCAACACGTTGAAAAGATTTGCAAAGAGTAATCAGATAAGATTGTAGAACAGACCTAAAACAAAAATGGCTGAGTGGAAAAGAAATGTGTAGGATTGGGGATACTTCCATACAATGACTCTGCACTAGCTCAACACAAGCTCTACATAATTATGGTCTTGTGATATCAAGCAATATTTGAGAGCTAAGCTGATTTATTTTTAGTTCAGCTGTTATGTAGCTGAACAATGGCACTAATCTTCTCTGTGGATTTTGTGGACATACTATTCTCCGTGGACTTTGTTTAGGTCATCTATATCTCCATTTTTAAGAATGCTTACATCCACGCCACTGCACATGAGAAAGGAGGCTTGATTGCTTGCAGCTCTTTCTCATAGGTTCCCTTAGGATTTAGACAAATGCATGTATAGTATGGGTGAAAGTGCTTCTCCTAGGCTTGTGGAAGCTCTGAACTTGGAAGTGATTCTTAAGAATTATGGCTCATCTTCAAATTGCTTTTGAATTCAGAATGTTGGCAGTATAGAAAGGCGTTGAGAAAGCCTGCAGGTATTTCCTAACAGTGCTTTGCAGTCATTTTCAATTCACATTCCTGCCAACAAAAATAAGCATCCTTGAATCACTGACCAATAAAATGTATTTAGCCCTTCTTTCAAACCTACAGTATCTTTCATATCAATCAGATCACAGTATTATCAACAATGGAGCCAGCTTTACATGACAAGGTAAATTTAAGGATTGTGAAGCACTTCGGTTTATCTTTGAATTTATAGTACTGCAACAACTGTAGTAAATTTACAAAATATTGTATTATATTTTAAAAGTAAAACAAAATTTATAAAAAATAGAGGGTACTAACATACAAAGCTGTACATGTTGAATGGGATATGGATAATAAAATTGTGATGCATGGAATCCAAAATGTCATTTGCATTGTCTTAAAAATCAGATCAAAACAAGTTATTTCTGAATCAAGGTAGAATTCAATAATAACTAGAAAAGTTATCCTGACAACGCTCCACTATATGTTCAAATCTAACAGACCTATTAAAATTTTTCACTTATTTATTCACCGAAATGAGTTAGTGGTAGGATAAAGAGGAGGTTCTCAATCACCAAAAAGAATGACGAGATTAGATAATAGTTCTGTAAAACTAATAGATATAGTTATTTGTTAAAGCCTATCTATACAAAGGAACTTTGTATTGCCCTTCAAATTTGTAAAGAGTTGATCATATTCTTGGTGCCAAACCTGTGTTTAACAGAAAGCCCTTTCAAAAAATTATGTGAACAACTCTTCAGAACTTATTTACATCCCTGGCTATGTGAACTTCAGTATTTATTACAACTGAAAACTACAGACTTGTGCTTGGGGACAAGAGACAATTGCAGTCAAACCAGGTATGTTGGCATGCAAAATATAATGAAAGATATTTCCAAGGATCCCTAGGTATTGAATATGAGCTTCCCAAAACAACCCCCCCCACCCGCCAAACAGTAGACAACATCCTGCTGGAACAACTGTAAATCTTTGAAAAATTCATCATTATTCTTGGTCAATAAGTAGACTCTATATTTTCCACAGGGGGCAGAGTGATGCAACTAATCCCTAAGTCCAAAACAGATATTTCAATGGCCTGAATAGGTCAGGCCTATTAAATAGGTCAGGAATGTAGGTTCAAGCTGAATACACATTCAGAGTAGTAGAATTTAGGATGTTCAGAATCAGGCTGACTATTCTACAATGCTACATAGAATCTTTGATGGCACAATGGTTAGAATGCAATATTGCAGGTTAACTGCACACAGCCAGGATTTTGATCCTGACTGGCTCAAGATTGACTCAGCTTTCCATCCTTCTGAGGTTGGTAAAATGAGGATCCAGATTGTTGGGGACAATATGCCGATTCTGTAAACTTGCTTAGAGAGTGCTGTAAAGCACTGTGAAGAGGAATATAAGTCTAAGTGTTATTGCTATTGTTTTATTGCTATTGATCTCATTATGTTAAATAATTAAAGTTGTATCTTAATTTAATCCATGTTTGCATGTTCATTTCATTATATATGGCTTTGGTCGCAATCTAGGAAACTGAACAATTCAAAGTCTTATAACTTGTCTTACATTTTTTTTAAATTCATTATTAAGCTTCTATGTCATCCATCTTGCCAAGGCAATTCTAGGCTGTTTACAATTAATTCAAAATCTTATTATGAAGTTGAGAAGAGGAAGACATTTAAAGGTTTCAAGTGAGAGGCATGGGGAGTTAAAATACATTCCATTTTGACAGAGCTTCTCTAAACCAAAGAAATTAGACAGAAAATTATTTAAAGAAACATATTGTAAACAAAATATAGTTTACAATATAAATATGATATTTCATCAAAACTTTTAAATCCATAAACTAATTGGTGCTATTTGTCTATAATTGTACTGTTTCTTATTAAATATTGCAAATCAATGCAGTAACAATTTTTTCAGATTTTTTTTAAAGTTTTAAGACAAACGCAACTAATATAGAATAAAGAAAACAAAGAAAGAAAAGGAGAAAAGATAAAAATGCAAAAAGAAAAAAAAGAGATAGAAAAAAGTTTCCAACTTTTTTTGAAACAAATATAGATAAAATTACAAAGTTAACTTTTTATGGTTATAAAAAAAGCCCACTTTTTTTCTATTATCTATTTTTTTCTAATAAAAAAAATCATACAGTAAATGCCTTTTTTTTCTATTTCATGCAAAAAATCTCTGAGGCGTTTCCAGTCCACCATAAATGATCAATGCAGTAATGTTAAATAAAGCTTTCTCTCCATTTCGGCAATATAGCCTTCAGGTTGTACAGTTATCTTTGCAGCACTGTCACACAGAACAAAATTTCCACATACAGTAGAACTTCATTGTATTTTCCTGACTGTATTCAATATTTCAGAAAGGATATTTTTTAAAAAATATTAAATATCCACCTGTACAATATTAATTTTGAACGATATTAATTTTGAAGAGTTTATTAGCATAATATATATAATTTAAATTAACATTGCTTAACCACCCATCTCTCTTTGGGCAGTGCCAGAATACATAGCAATGTACCATTTTATATCGGTGAGAGATGCCATCAACAACATCTGAAGGTTGACATATTTTTCACTATGGCTTAATCTCAATGCAGTAATCCAACTGTGAGCAAAAATTCTCTATTCCAAATGAAGTTCAGAATTTCCAGTCTATTTGCCAAGAAGACAAAGAATATTATATTGCAATTTATAAGAGGCGTCTAAAACTATGAAAATATCAAATTTTGCAAAAAGGACATGCCTTTCCCCCTGTTCTTAACTTTTTATTTATATTCCCAGAAGTAGATTTTGCACATTTTTTTGAAGTTGAAGAAATTTTCTTCTCACAAACTTAAACATAAGCTTTATGATATTTTTCAGAGCAACTTTTATTCTATTGACAAATAGATTTAATTCGAGTTATGGTATATTCAGGGGTGGGTTTCTACCGGTTCTGTTCACCTCTGTAGAACCGGTAGCTCTGAAGAGCAGCAGATATAGAACCAGTTCTATGTCTGCTGATGTTTTTGCCCACCCGCCCACCTGGGCTCTTACCTGACTTTTATTTCCTGATTTTTTCAACTTCAACTGCCGTGCAAGGCACAGCTGCAGTTTAAAAAGCAGGGGAAAAGGGCTTTTTGAAAGGCTGCTTCTCTGCACGCAGCATGCTGATGACGATTTACAGGTGCACGCCGGCAGCATGCAGGAAAGCACTTCGTAAATCACCGAATCTCGTAAATGACCGAACTGGTAGTTAACCCTGTCAGATCCCACCCCTGGGTATATTCCTTGCGTTCTTCATGTTCATCCATCTCAATCCATGGTGATTCCATGCACATATCAATGTAATTTTCCTGGCAACATCATGACAACAATTTTTCATTGTCTTTTTTCAGCTTATTTGTTAGACTTTTCAGTTTTGCTTATAGGCCTAATTATTCCTGGTGGTTTCCCATCCAAGTACTGAACGAAGTCAGATTCTGCTTAGCTTTTTTCACAAAGCTTGCTAAGTACTAAAGTATAGCTTGCTAAGTACTAAAAAGTACTATTTATACTAAGTCAGGAAAATACTAGTACAGGTTGTCCTCCACTTATAACAGCTCATGTAGTGACTGTTCAAAGTTACCACAGCAATGAAAAAACTGACATGACCAGGAATTAATCACAGATCAGCACAAATGTTAAACATTAAAATAAATGCATTCTCTAGAGACATGACCATTTTTCACACTTATGACAGTTGCAGCATTCCCATGGACATGTGATCAAGACACTTAGCAAGTGACTCATATTTCTGACAGATACAATGTCTCAGGGTCATGTGGTCACCTTTTGCAATCTTCTGACAAGCAAAGTCAATGGGGAAACCAGATTCATTTAGCAACCAAGTTATCAACTTAACTGCAGTGATTCACTTTATAAGTGTGGCAAGAAAGGTCATAAAATTCACTTATCAAAGACAGTTGATACATTACCTGTACATTACAGAATTCGTTTAGCTATGAACATCACCACCTATTATTGTATTTGCTTATGTGTTGTGTTTTAATTCAATATTTTTTCTCTGGGAGCTGAAGGTGGCATATATAGAAATCTCCATTATTGTATCTCTATAATAAGTCTGTGAAATAAATTGAGATGAAAAACTCTCATCTATAATCCATCCAGAATCATCCCCTAAACTCTGCAGTGGAATGTAGACTTGAACTTTGTCTAATAATATGAAGTACTAATGAAATTAATAAAATTAATAAAATGTAATGGTTACATTGCATTGGTTCTCCTTGTTCAACTTCAGAAGGATTCTTCAGATTTTAATTTTGCCTTGGGATAATAAAGAAAAGTCAAGCTTAGACATTTATATATTAAAACAAATAAATTAAGTGAATTGAAAAATTATGGAATGGTAACAAAGCATTTGGCTGTGTGGAAGTGTTTTTTCATCTTCAGATCAGAGAATGAATCCAGTAGGTATTATTTCTATCAACCATTTGAAGAAGAAAACTAAAAATAACATGTCAGGTTTTTTTCCAAAACATAATTAATTCATGAATTATTTCATCAATCATGGTCTACGTTCTTTAAACCATTCAAGCCTACTTGTGTTCTTTCAACAATGCCATACTAATAAAAGAATTTCAGAATAGTGAGCTGAAATAGTTCAAATTAGACAGTCTTTCTTTTTTTTTTTTTTAAACAAGTTTTATTGATTTTCAAAACACACAAGTCATCATTTTCCATTACATGTTTAAACCTTTTTCCATTATAAATTTAACAAGTCAGGTAAACTATAATTCTATTTTAAACCATTTCCATATAAACATACAAAAACCTCTTATCCAATTTCCCTTTATTTCTCTTCACTCTTATTCAATTTTATTATTATTATTTCATCTACTTCTTTCTGACTTAGTTACCATTATTCTCATTCTATATTTCTACAAGGTTTTATTAATTTCCCCCCAAAAAAAACAACATAATCACACAACACACAAAACATATAAAAGATCTTTTTGGAAAGTAACTTGGACCCAGGTATCTCTCTTTTCATGGACTTCAATTATATTCAGGCTCATCTTACATATCATTACTTATTTTATTTACCATTCTAAGTCTTCTATATTAACTTCTCCACATATTTCACTCTTCTTGATTCTATCTTAATTAATCATCTTAATTTGAGTCATTATATTTATATCTTTTGTCCATTCTCTATTATACCTTTGTCTCATTCCTTTTAAAAAGAAAGAAATTTCTCCTGAAATCACTAATCAGAGTATGATGCCTTTCTATCTCCCCACTAAATTAATCAAATTAATCTTTAAAATACCCAATCCGATTTTGCTTGGTACATTCTAACTGAATAATACATCTAAAACAATTAAATACCTAGTTAAGCAATAGATTTAAATATTAAAAACAAAATACTATAATGAAAGTTTTATAATAACATCAATACCATAATCTTAATAAACTCTTTAATTAAAGTTTAATATTCTAAATCTCCCCTCATATTATATTTTCAAACCAATCATTATTAACATTCCAACATTTTAATCTCTTATCAACTCTCAAACCATTTAAATTTTCTATTTCTGATACAATACTACAATGTCATCGTATGTACCTTGCAAAATCTCTTTGAAGAAATTATACTTATCCTTTATCCCTAAAAAAATTTCTTTTTTTCTCATTTAATTTCAAAACTTTGTAACTTTTCTCCACCTTTTCTCTTTCTTTCTTCCCCCAACAAACCTTTCTAGCCCCCTTCTAGCCCCCTTCTTCTAGCCTTTGCCTTACTGGCTTCCCTTCTCTGTCGCATTCCTCTTCCCTTTTGTTTACCATCCTTATATTGATTTTGCACCTTGTTTTTCCCTTTCTTAAATGTTTTTTTAAATCTTAAGTCCTTTATTTATCTTCTTTTTCCTCTTCCTTCCCTCTTGGTCGAGTTCTGAGATTTATTAAAGATGGCTTCCTTTCTTTGTTCTTCTTCTGCTGTCTTCATCTGTTGCAATGTTTGTTGATAATTAATAAGCGCCATTTCTAAAAAAAGGAAGGCTTCTTTCAAACCAGCTTTACCATTTTGTTTTGCTTGCTCATAGTCTTTTCTCAGTTCCTCGATAGAAGAAGCCATTATAAATCTTTTCTTTTCTTTTCTCTTACAACAGCCAAAATATTCCAAAAGAAAAATAAGACAATCCCAAAGTTCTCAGAGTTTCCGGTTTGTCGGCTTCGCGGCGGCAGGGATTTGCGAAGCTGCGCGATCCCCTGCGCTAGTTTTTTGGGGCTCCGACCCAGAGGCAGTGTACGGAGCTAGAGCTGCCCTGCAGGGGCAGCTGAAGGTAGGGGATCCGGAGAAGGGTTTGGGGGTGTTGCAGACCCCTCCCGGCCGGCAGAACCCCTTTTCCCAGGACGGTGCAGCGGCGGTCTGTAATGGCCGCCACAAAGAAGCTGGCAGCCGGGTAAGAATGCGCAGGAGGAAGTGGAGAAAGTGCTTGAGAGGAGAAAGTTTTTCTTGGTTCCTAGGACTCTAAGACATATTTAACAAAATTCCTGAAAAGTATGACTTTCTGAATGATACCTTCGAGAAGAGGAAAAAGCGGCAGTTTAATGGTGCTGAAAGGATAGCTTACCCTCTTTTTTACGGAATAAAAAGTGAACATTAAGAAACCTATTTTTTTTAGGTGAAAACTGGCTCTAAGCGGTGAGTGGGAAAAGAGAGGACTTAAAAAAAAATGTTTGTATGCTAAGACTTTGTTGGAGGAGATGCCTTAAGGATTGAAAGACTAAAATATATTGTAATAAGACTTTAAGAAACAGATTTGGACTTTCCTTTTCTTTAATTGATACTACCCCAGGAGGAGAGAGTGGGAACTCTGTCTTGGTTTGGATTAGACAGTCTTTCTGTACCATTTTATGCTCTGCAGCTTGAGAAGTTAAAAGAGAAATGATAGAAGCAAAGAAATATAATACAAATCACTAGAAAAAGACTGAATGCATCATAATAAAGTTATTCATTTGTTTAAGTCATTCAGTTGATTGCAGTATGGTTTACAGATGCATGTAATTTTTATTTTGTACCCAGATCTGACTTACAGAGGAAGTGCCAAATGCCAAAAGGAGACAATTGAGGTGTTCTGATCTAGGCTTCTCCAACAGCACAAAGCCCAGTCCTCATCCAGATTAAACTCCTTTTATTTAATTTACAATGAATTTCCTCTTCAGCAAAGTCCCAGCCAACAGTTCTTCAAGATGGTTCCCAATTACAGACCTTTATCAGGCTTGAAGAGTGGCCAGACCAATGTCTTTCAGATGCTGCAATACTTGGCAAGCATGCTGGAATGAACTAATTGTTTCCTGCAAAACTCCAGTCCCCTTTTGCTCCTCTTTTATTCTCTAGGGGAGGGGACATTCACCATCCACCTGTGGCTTTACTCCCAAGTTGGCCCTTGTTCCTCAGTTGTACCCTTCTTCTGGCAACTCTGCACATGTGCACACTAGGAACAAGCTCTAGCTGTTCTTCTGCCTCACTGATGTCTGACTCCGAAGGCAGCTGATAACTGCCAGACAGCCCTGACCCCATCTCTGCCTCTGACGCAGAGCACTGATCAGAGCCTTCCCCAGACTCCAGGACTGGCCCATGTTCCTCCCCAACCTTCTCACTGTCCAAATCTGCTGCCAGCTCCGCTCGGCCACAAGTGGAGAAAGTTATTTGTAGCCAGCAAATAACACAAAGTTCTGTCACTCCAGCCTGTTTTAATATATGTAAGCCATTCTCCTTCTATCCTGCATCTTGGCTTCCTCATTCACCCCTCTTATTGATGCTAGGTTGATGCACAAAAGTGTTGTTTAAATTACATTGAAATTTGAGAGTCTATGTTTGTACTTGGGCCATTGAGGTTACAGGCAAGTGCTAAAACCATTCATAATGGGCTAGAGACTCCAGGCAAATGGCTAACTTGGTGGAAAGTCTGATGGCCCAGCTCAATGCAAGGGGTTTCTCCAACCATCAATGGAAGGGCAGCACAACCTGCAATGGTAGAACAGCACAAGTGACAAACCTGTCATCCTGAAGTTATGTAACCAGCAATATTTGGAGATGGAACTTAAATATAGCAAAACCTCTTGATAACTGTAATTGTTAAGATATTGCTGACACTTTCCCATTCTCTGAAATAAATCACCCAGTGTTTATTTGCAACTGTTTGCCTATTATACAAAACACTACTGAGCAAAATATTTAGATTATTGTTTACATATTGATGGCAAATAATGTGTACTTTACAGAATTTTATCAAATTATAAAATTATTTGTCTGTCACATCTGAATATATATTCTTGACAGTATTATTGTTTATCTTATAGCCTTTTTGTTTGCAACAATTACCTAACTCAGTAAAGAGGTCATTAGAAATTGACAGATTGGGTAGTTGATAATCCTAGTTCTTATTTCCTCTTCTTCTTCTCAAATAAAAACCAATTTTCTCATTCCTTGTCACATCGGATATTTTTATATTGTATTTTATATTATTGACCACCATCTGCTAATTCCTCTTTGAATTTCAAGTAATGTAGGTGGAAGACAATATTTTCCCCCTTTCTTTAAAGTAGAGCATCTTTAAAGCAGAGCACTGTTGTGGTTTCTAAAAACAACTCTCAAAACCCTTTCAAATACTAGCATACTTAGGATTTTCAGAACAAAATGATAATATACTAATGCAATTTTCTGTGTATTACAAGAGAATGCAACAGGTACAAATAAGTACAGAAACAAAGCAATAAAATAAAATAAAATAAAATAAAATATTAAGAGATGGTGGAAGCTGTAGTCCTCACACTTATGTCAAACACATAATTAGGAGAAGTGAATGTAAACTTGAGACAACATGCCATCATGCAGAGTGAGTTGCGTAGTGTTGTGGCTTCTGACTCTATATGTTTTGTTTCCATGAAAACTCACGGAGGTTTACAATGCCAGATTCATAGCATCTATCCCTTCCAAAGTTTGTCAAATAAACATTCTCGTTATATTGTCTATATTGTTTCCCTCATGAAACATAATTAAAGTATGTATTTGTAGTGTATGATATTTAAATTTGGCCAGTCAGGAAGAAAAGGTAAAACTTTAAGATATGCCAAACATATTTTACAATTTGGAAGTCTCTCTCCTCCACACATCATAAGAGAGAAAATGGTACTAGACATTTTTTTCAAAAACTGTAACACTTGTTCTTCATTATAAGAAATATGCATGTTATGAATTGCATCATGCAATTAGACATTAGATATGCCACAAAGGATTACAAATATGATGCACACCCATGTCTATATAAAATTATATGCACATTATAAATATTTGTGTTTGTTTTGCATAGTGGTTATCCTGCCTTCATTAATTAAATTGATGAACTCTCATGTAATTGATACAGATTTATAAGGTTTCTAGGCTTGTTTTCTTAGCATACCATATAGCTCTTTATAATAGAATAACAAAGCTAGTGGGGACTTTGGTCCAACACCCTGCTCAATCAGGAAACCCCATACCATTTCAGACAAACCGTTGTCCAGTTTCTTGTTAAAAACCTCCAGTACCGGAACATCCACAAGTTCTGGAGGCAAGTCATTTTACTTGATTAATTGTTCTGTCAGGAAATTTGTCCTTAGTCCTAGGTTGGTTCTCTCCTTGATTATTTTCCATCCATTTGTTCTGCCTTCAGGTACTTTGGAGAATAGGTTGACCCTCTTTTCGTTATAGCAGCCCTTAGATATTGGAGCACTGCTTTCATGTCACCCCAGTCCTTTTCATTAAATTACATGTACCCAATTCCAGCAACCTTTCTCCGTATGTTTTACTCCTCAGTCTCCTGACCATCTTTATTGCTCTTATCTGCAGTCTTTCTAGAGTCTCAACATCTTTTTTATTTTGTGACAACCAAAACTGTATATATACTTTTTTCCACTTACATTTTATCATTTTTTAAAAAAATCTGTTCTTTCACTTAAATATTGATTTTCCATCAGTCCAATATATTTTTCCAAACTGGAATCTTAACCGCCATTAAGACAATCTCATATATATATTTTCATTCCATGTACACTATTTAATACACATATGTTACAAATTATTGTTCCTAGCAGTTTATTATTTGGCATATTTTATATCAAAGAAGTGGACCTAATCAGGGCCATATCAGTCTCTACCACCATTAGTCGGCAGAAAAGGGTTGTAAAAATTCTTTTTGCTGCCATCTAGTGAATTTCTGAATATTTGCAGCCAAGATCAGTTTGCCCTGGAACAGAAGTTGAAGGAGGGAATAATTAAATCAGCTGAAAAATATGGTGTGAGAGATTTCATCTCAAATAATATTTTCTACTGCATTTTGATTAACAATTTTTTGAAAAGACCATATTTCATATACAAAAAACACAAACCTATGTAACTGAAAATCTAATATTTTGTTTTATCAAACAGTTACTGGCATGTGTGATGTGTCATAAAACATGATGAACTAGATCTTGATGAAGTTTGGACTATTTTGTGAGTTCAGAAAGTGCAGAAATTTCCTATCATGACTTTCTTTAATCTGATATAGCCACTGAAGGGAAAAAGAATTTGTTTCACTGAAACGTTTGCTTAGCTAATCACTTATTTAAATATGGTCATACAGTTGCATACATTATTGGTTTTCCTTAACAAGTAACTTGTAGGCTGAAGTGAACAAGAAGAACATCACACACAAATGTAAACAGAGCAACAACTGTTTATTCACTCACTTACAAAAAGCTTGAATCAGAAAATAAATATATGAAAGAAGAGCAAATGGATCAAAGAGAAAGGGGAAGATCAACAAAGTTGTGGAATTGAAATAATGTGTTTAAAAAAGAAAAGGCAGTGTACAAACCACTGTATAGTTGTGATAGAAGCAAGAATGCTTTGTATGGAAAAAATGGAAAGTGTTGGTATAAACTAGATTCATATTTCTTTTCCTTATTGGTTAATTGCTTCCTTTTATTTATTTCCCTACAACGTCTTCTTTTTTATGCACTACATTGATTATCCCAAAAGATAACAGCACGATGATGGATATTTATGTATTCACATTTTTCCATATACGAGATATTGCATACAACTGAGAGATACAGTATATGGTGCACATGGGAGTAGAAGAAACAAAAGATGAACAAGTTTGTCACAAGGAATGGGATTACACAATTTACCTAAACTATAAAATAAGTATTATGCATAGGTGGAAAAATTGTATCTGCTTCTCAAAATATACATGTTAAAGATGAAAAATACTTGTTAAATAGGACCTGGATCTCTGAAGAACCATCTCTGTCCCATAGTTTCTGCCAACTGTAAGACAGAATAACAGAAGAATAACAGAAGAATAGAGTTGAAAGGGATCTTGGAGGTCTTCTAGTCCAACCCCTTCCTCAGGCAGGACACCCTATACCATTTCAGACAAATGATTGTTCAATCTTCTCAAAAACTTCCAGTGTTGAAACATTCAAAACTTCTGGAGGCAAGTTGTTCCATTGATTAATTATTCTGTCAGGAAATGTATCCTTAGATCTAGGTTGCTTCTCTCTGCAAAATCCCCATTCCCTCCCCACCTCACTAACCTGCTTTCCAGCTCTGTTCTCCTGTGCAGGGCAACCAAAGAAGACCCAGCCAATCAGCTGGGACTCAGGAGGCTCAGAATAGATGGGGGCGGGGCTAGTCAGAGGCGGTATTGGCTGGTTCTCCAAACAACTCAAAATCTCCATTACTGGTTCTCCAAAACTGGTCAGAACCTGCTGAATACCACCTCTGGTTTGCACCTCTCTGAGTTCACAAGCCTTCAGGCAATCTTTATTATATGAGAAAACAAGTATGAACATAACTTAAACATATAAGTATAAACAGGTATAAGTATATGCATAATAAATGAGTATGAATAAATGGGAACAGTAGGATAGGGACAGTAGACACGCTGGTGTGCTTATGCATGCTCCCTTACAGGCCTCTTAGGAATGGAGTGAGGTCCACGACAGACAGTTTAAGGTTAAAGTTTTGGTGGGTTTGAGGATGTAACAACAGTCAGGTAATGAGTTCCAGACATTGACCACTCTATTGCTAAAGTCGTATTTTCTGCAATTGAGTTTGGAGCAGTTTACTTTGAGTTTGTATCTACTGTTTGCCCGTATGTTATTGTGGTTGAAGCTGAAGTAGTCGTTAACAGGTAGGATGTTGTAGCAGACAATTTTGTGTACTAAGCTTAGATCAAATCGTAGGTGGCATAGTTCTAGGTCCATGATGGTGAACCACGTGTGCCAGAAGTGGCACACAGAGCCATCTCCGCCGGCATGCAACCGTTGCCCCAGAGGAGGTTCACTGCGCTTGCATTCATCACCCGCCCGCCAGCTGATTGTCAGGTAGCTGCTGTGCATGTGCGGTGGACAGGACGCATGCAGGAGACACACATGCATGTGCAGAAACATGCGGTGCACATGGGGGGTCACACGCGCATGCACAGAGGCATGCAGTGCACAGTTGCACATACATGCACAGAGGTGTGCAGTGCGCATGCAGGGGGTTTTCCATGCATGTGCAGGGGGTGTGGGGGGCCCACATGCATTGCCTTATGGATGCTAGCACATGTGCGCGCACACACTTTTGGCATGCAAGGATGAAAAGATTAGCCATCCCTGTTCTAGGTTGTCGAGGTCCAAAATTTCAAGCCTAATAGCATAAGGTATTCTATTGTGAGCAGAGGAGTGGAGTACTTTTCTCGTGAAATACCTCTGGACTTGCTTAATTGTATTAATGTCTGCTATACAGTGTGGATTCCAGGCAGATGAGCTGTATTCAAAAATTGGTCTGGCAAAGGATTTGTATGCCCTGGTTTGCAGTTCAATGTTACCGGAGAAGAAGCTTCACAACATTCGGTTAACAGCTCTTAATGCCTTTTTGGCAATGCTATTACAGGAAGCTCTGGGGCTTAGATCTTTTGAAATGAGTACTCCTAGGTCCTTGACAGAGTGAGGGTTGTCTATGAGGTCGTATCCGCCCAGTTTGAATTTAGTGTTCTGATTTTTGTTGCCAATGTGTGTAAGACAGAGCATTTGTTGGTTGAGATTTGAAGTTTCCAATTGTTCGACCATTCTGACACATAGTCAAGGTTGCTTTGTAGGGTAGCAGTATTGTCAGTGGTGTTAAATAGTTTTACATCATCAACAAAGAGGACGCAGTTGCTTATAGTATGATCGCAAAGGTCATTTATGTAAATTAGAAAGAGAGTGGGTCCTAGAACGCTGCCTTGGGGGACACTGCTGTTAACATGTAGGGTTTGATAGGGTACTCCTTATTCTGACTACTTGTTGCCTGTTTAACAGGAATGTAGGAATCCTGTTTAATAGGAATGCTTACAAACTTGGTTTTTCCCAAGCTCTGGGTTCAGTTAGTAGTGTGCCTATTTGATATACATTGTTTGTTTACATTGTGATATACCTATTCCTCTATAATATGAAGTTTATTTGCTGGACATTTAATGTACTTTTTAAAATACTATATTTGTTTTGACTTTGCTATAAAAATTTTGAGCTGGGGTGGTCTTTAAATCAAAATTTTAAAATCAGATAATTCTTTACTGCTCCCCATTTATTCTTTTGATTTTTCACAGGCAATACTAATATCCTTCATTACTGATATATTTGATGGTTCCATAATGGAGATCCCATCCTCATTTTCCAATAATAAAATACATAAAGTTGTCTTAAATCTAATCCAACTACTTCAGGATTATTTATGCTGGCCACATTCCCATAGTCATAACCCAATCAGTCATTAAGCCACTCAATGTCTTATGCCAATGTTCCTTGCAACACATAATCACACTAGCTTGGGTTTGAAATCACATTTCAGAAATATCTACCCATGTCCACTAAGATGCTCATAATTCTTTTTCTGTTAGCCTGAGAAAAAGAGTGGCTTGACTCGCTTTTGAGAGGCCTCCTCCAAGCTGCCAACCTTAGTAATGAGTATTGTAATGGAAAGTTCTGCTTTTTTAAGCATTTTTTTTCTTTTTCATGAAGGAAGAAGTGGGAAAAATGGGTTTGGATTTTAGTTTTCCAATAATAGCTAACTATATGGGGTTTATTGTATGTTCCTTGGAGCTAACTGTGATTTGAGCTAAAACTAACTTGTGTGACTTGGTTGATTGGGTCACTTAATTCTTTTGGTTTCCCCATTAGACATTAAGTCTTTCCTACTGACCCAATTAAGTCCACCAGGAAAACAGATTCACTGCCAATGACCTGCTATGATTTTATCAGTATTTTCTCCAGCCCAATGCCAGAGATTCCCAGATCTAGGATATTTTACATGCTGAGCAAGGGCTAATATGTCAATAGGTCATGGCCATATCCTACAAGCCGTACTCAGGCAATCACATTTTGTATTTTCATGTATGTTTACTGAATGTTGTAAATTATGCAGGCCCACCAACAAGCAATCTAGATTAAGTTCTTCCATTTTGTTAAACATTCTATTGATCTCAACAAGACTAAAGCGAAATACATTTCAGACTGATTCTCTAGAAAATGACTTATAAGCTAAATTCATTTGCTAAGTGAATGCAGGAATCTGTCATCTCTTAGCTATGAAGCAAAATGGGAAAGTTGATTCAAGAGTTTCACCAGAGAAACAGAAATTTGGTATAAAGCTACTAGTGCCACATAGCGTTGAAAGAGAGAGATGCAGTTACTAAATGCACTTGGGAAACACATAACCCTTCACTGAGCAAACATGCCTTTAATCAATAAAGCATTTCTAGATTAAAAGAAGAAAGAGGTCGTCCCCCCCGTCCCCCCCTGTTTGTATTACCAATGACTGTTGAATAAAGATCTTAGGAATTTAATCTAGAACCACATGAATGCAAGATTATACATACAACATACATTGCATTTGAATTCTGTTAAAAAGGACAATGTCTAACAGCTATAATGTGAATGAAATAAATGAATACTTGAACTAATGAAACATTTTAAGGATGCATATATGTCTATTAAAATAAATATAGGGCAAATCTTGATTTTTTTAAATATTTTATATGCAACTGTTAACTATTCTTTCTTTCAGTGTGTTTATTGCAGGATATTTTAGTTATTTGGTATATACCACTTCATAGTGGGCTAAACCACTGTAATAGCAACATTCCACACCTGTGCAGCATACTGAAGGATGGAGAAATCTGTTTCTTATTTTTCCTTCTGAAAGTTTATTTAAGCAGATTTTAATATCAGTGTTTGAAAAACCACTCCCCTCTCAATCTATGTAAAACTGAACGGTTGTACACCTTATTGTAATTATAGTGTATACTTATTGTACCCAATTATGATTTAGTAAAGAGGATTCCCAATATTCTCTGTTTTTAAATACTTTTGTAAGCATTTTACATTCATATGAAAAGTAATAAAAGTATATTATATATGAAACATATCACATTTTATTAAAATGTAGCTTATGATATAAATGTTGAGGTGATATTTTAAGTTGCAAATTACATTATAAAATCCCTAAAAGTGAGCAAGGACAGTTTGGTTTAATTTTGGAGATGTGAATTGGACAACTTTGTATGAATCTTTTGACTGAACTGTTTTCCTCAACCTTCTTTTTACTGAATAATTGAAAACTGAAGGGAGAAACAGTGACACCAAGTGACCAATGTGATTATCTAGTGAATGAAACCCAACTATTTCTTTCCTAAATCTATTTTTGGGAATAGATTTTGCATATAGTCCCACCCTCTTCGAACTTTTCACCATTTGTAAACGTGAAATGAAATCCTTGTCCACCAAAACAATGCCTGACCCTAACATACAGATTATGAATCCAAAATGTAATAGATTTGCAGTGTAAGATGAAACTTTACAATAGCAGTATAGATTTAGATACTGTTGACTGTGAAACACTGAGGATTTCACTTAATTATGACTTTTTTTTTGAAAACATCAGAGTAGATCCACTTCCAATAGAAACAACCTTCTGTTTTGCAATATACTGGAAAGTCTTATGACAGGAGCATTAGCCTTATTTAGGAAATCATTTCATTAGAAGACAGGAATATAAGGTTCCATTTGGTCTCATTAGGCCAGAGAAATGCCTAGTACTGTTATTATGAATGTTCTAGTGCTTCAAAAGGATTCCTTTTGAGAGAACACTTGCTTGCAAAAGATATCAAAAGGAACACAGAAGATAGATCCAGCCATTAATCAAAACTGTAAATGGAGATTGTGTGACTGCCTTATTTATAGCTACTGTACCTTCAAAAAAAAATCCTGTCCTCAAATGAAAAGAGTGTGCTTCCTTAATCAAACCCAAAATATAAGAGTTAATAATGTTTCTAAGTCTCAGTAAGAAAAAGGAATTAAATTCAATCATAGAAGTTAAACCCCTAAACAAGGGAGGAATCAACACTAAGATGGCAAATAATGAGCAGAAAAAGACAACTATAGCTGCACTGTAAAGTTATATTTAAAATACTTCAACTGCAGGTCAGATATGGAAAACAATAGTCATACATATAGAATAAGTCACACAGAATAAGAACCATTATTATAAGTCAAATTGAAAGAGATTTTATTTCCTGATAAAACCACAGATGGATCTTTCTCATGTGCAAATCCACAAATAGTTTTTGTTATCTACTTCAGTATTATCTCTAACTGGATTGTTTGGCCAAAGAAAACTCATGGTTGTTCAGGTAATGGCTCTTTCAAATCTTAAGAGAAGGGGGACTCCAGGGCTGCCCTTCACTACAAGATAATCTTTGAGAGGGGGCATATAGCACAAAGGCTTAAACAAGAAAGCACTTTTCATAGTCACATACATGAAATTAGAGCCAAAGCATTTCTTACATTCCTTCTTTCTTTTCTGATTTGATATCTTGAATATAATGTCTTTATGTGTTTTATGAAGAGTTTAAGAATCAGCTTCTGGCCATTTTCCAAAGTGGAGCAAATGAAAAAAACAGGAAGAACTGTCATGATCAGAAAATCCTTGAACTCTTCCTACCCCTAACATTGAAGACCAGATTTCTTTTTTCTTTTTAATAATGCTTTATTGAATTTTTTCTATTTATACATAATACCAATAGTTATTAAACAGCACTGTGGCATTATATATACATTTATGTGTCCTATCAAAACTTACAATGCATAATACTTTCATACCCTCTTATTTATTATATACATTATTTACATTTTCTATTTTTATATCTATTATCTATCCAAATAAACCATGTTCCCCATACTGCGTTGTATTCTGCGTCTGTTTTCCCTTTTAATTCCATAGTTAATTTATCTAATTCCACACACTCTAAACTTTTTTTGATTATTAAGCCTTCAGGTGTATAGAGTTTTCCTACCACTACTGAGCATATGAAATTCTTGCTGCTGTTAATATATGTAATATAAGATATTTTATCTTTCTATTATAGTTTTTTAAAATTATTCCTAAGAGGAATAATTCCAAGACAAAATCAATTTTGTTTTTAGTTAACTTTAGTTAATCATGTTTGAATCATTTTCAAGTATTTTTTCACTTTGGGGCATGTCCACCAAGAATGAAAGAAGGTACCTTGTTGTTGTCCACGTTCCAAATCTTTTCCCAATCTTCCAGATCAATAGTATGTCCAATGTTCCTACCCCATGCAATCATCATTCCTTTCACAATTTCTTCCACTCTTTCAGATTCTAATAAATGTTTATATAACTTTGATAATAATTTCTCATCTGGGCCAATCAAGATTTTATCTAGTTTATGTATTTCATTATCTGTTCCAAATTCCCCACTGTCTTTTTTATATCTTGTTTGAATTTGCATATAGGTCCACCAATCCAATTTTATTCCCTGCTCTTCCAATTTCTGTCTGTTCTTTAAGTTCCCTTGGTCATCTAGTATTTCCCTATACCTAACCTCTGTTATATTGGGGTGGATTACTGCTTCCAAGGGAGATACCCAGTTTGGAATTTTCAAATAATATTTATTCTTTATTTGTTTCCATGATTGTATCAGCACATTTCTTATTTTATGTCTATAAAAGTATAGATGCGGTTTGTTTTCTTTGTCCCACAGGAAGACATGCCATCCTCTTTGTATGTCATGCCCTTCTATGGTTAATATTATTTTTTTCCTTAGATTGATCCAATCTCATATCCATACAAGTATTACTGCCTTATGGTATAGTTCCCAATCTGGAAGCCCAAGGCCAAATCTGCTCTTACTATCCTGTAAATCTTTTAACTTTATTCAGGCTTTTTTTCCTGCCCAAACAAAATTTGTGATTATTCTATAAAGTTCTCTAAAAAAAATTGTTATCTAATTTTGTTGGAGTTGTTTGAAATAAATATAAAATCTTTGGCAGGACATACATTGTTATAGTTGCTATTCTTCCTAATAACGATAATTGCAGAGTCCTCCATTTTTCCAAATCTTTTTAAATTTGTTTGAATAATTTGGTGTAATTGTCTTCTTTTATTGTGGAGCACTTTGCTGTTAACCATATTCCTAAATTTTTTTTTTTTTTTTTTTTTTTTGTGATTTGTAGTTCCATTACATTTTCTAGCTCCTTTTTATTTCTAATTATTTTGTTTTTCACTAGCATTTTGGTTTTGTCTTTGTTAATTTTAAATCCTGAAATCTCTCCATATTTTTCTAATTCCTCTATCAAAATTGGGCCTGATTCTAGTGGCTCCTCAAATAAATAAAACCCAAATCATCCACGAATGCTTGTAGTTTAAACTCTTCTTTTTTTGATTTTTGTTCCCTGTATTTCTGAATTATTCCTAATTTTTATTAATAGTGTATCTAGTGTCAAAATAAAGAGCAGAGGTGACAATGGGCATCCCTGTCAGACTCTTTTTGTTATTCTAAATGTCTTTGTTATATCTCCATTTATTATTATATTGGTCTTTTGGGAAGAATAAACTCTTTCTATTAATTTTTCAAATCTGTCTCCAAACTTCATTTCCTTAATTTGACGTATCATAAATTCCCAATTTAAATTATCGAATGCTTTTTGTGCCACTTGTCTTCCTGGTTGCATTTCATAATATTCTAATATGTTCACTACTATTCTAATGTTGTCTCTTATTTGTCTTTGCAGTAGAAATCCATTCTGATCACTATGTATAATTTCGTTTAAAAATTTTTTTGTCCTTCCTGCAATAATAGTCATAAAAATTTTGTAGTTGGCATTCAAGAGCGATATTGGTCTATAGTTTTTGATTTGATTAACATGGTACCTTCTTTCGATATCAAGGTAATATATGATTCCCTCCACAATTCCGGTATTGTTTTTATGGTATTTATTTATTTTATTAATTTATTAAGAAAATGAACATGGCCAACTCACTCATGGTGATCCTTGGTGGCTTACAAAAGTAAAACCAAATAAATTCCACCTCTACCCAACTTTTTTTTTTTTTTTTTTTAGCAATCTCCGTTAGATGAGCAAAAGACAGCAGGAAGTAAACAATGCTTAAAAATAGGAAATTTTCTGCTTAGTGTCATTTTATGGGCCACTAGGCAGAAGAAAGGAAAAAGGCATGCCATGGTAATACTGGCACTGAAAATATGTGGAAGATGATAATGGCAGCAAAAAACTGGAGCAAGGCAAGTTTATAGCATGCTGAATTTTAATAGCAAAATCTGAAAGTGCTGGGGGGACTAAATGAAGCCCATAGGCTAGGAGCTACGTGCAGTGGTAAGGAGTAATGGCTAGCATGTTAGATGACCCAGTTTCAAAATCCTGCCCAACCATAATCTACCATGAAGAATGTTGAAACAAGTTGCTTTCTGTCCAAATAAATAATTTTGGAAGATTTATGTGGGGACTTAATAATATTCTAATCAGTCTTTGATTCTTAGAGGGGAGAAAAATGAAGTAGGTTTTTTATTCTAATGTAGTCCATTTTAACTATATGAGCACCCAAAGGCCAGTCAAATGTCAATGTAGTTGGTAACTTTTATATCCTTTTTGACATTTGCTATGAATATTTCCCTAATAATTGTTATAGGTAATTAAGCTTCTCAAGTAAGGAAAGTACAACCCCTCAAAATAATTTGTACAATGATTTGTTAAATATTCAGTATTTTGTGGTTTGCAGCTTGTAGAAGCATTGTCTTCAATTTGTCTCTGGCCTGCCACTGCTGAATGATGACAATCCTTTGTGACTACAGCTATAAGGATTCCAACCCTAAAGCATCCCAAAAAAATGCTGCATATGGTATCACTCACATAACTGATTGAACAGTGTGTCATCTAATGTGATTAATGTGCTCAAATGTGATATGGCATGTCAGCTGCAGTGCCATAAAGCATTTTGTAAGAAACTTTAATTTCTATGATTAGATATGTGACAGACTGCTTTCATTATCCCATTAGTACATAAGTGGCTGTTATGCATATGAAGTGCTAACATGGTATATAGAGTCAGGAAGACAGTCTTGAAGCAAATATTTTTTAAAAAGGTAAACAAAATGATGGAAGTTTTCCTTACTTCCTGGGAAAAAAGATTAAGTAAAGACTAGGCTCAGTATTTATTTTTGTTTATTTATGTAAATAATTCATATTATTCAACAATTACTCTGGATAGTGTACCAAGATTGAAACTCAAAAGTGAAAAACAATAAACATCCAAGATAAATCATATCTTCCAAACATAAAATCACAATAACAGAGTTTATCTAATCTCCTGGACTGAATACCTGGGAAACACTGCAGGAGACTCTCTAGATCAGTGATCCCCAACCTTTTGACGCCGCATCAGCTGGCGCGCGGCCGGATCCGGCATCAGCTGGGCGCCGCCATCTTTTTGATGAAAAGTGCTTCCGTGACGTCACGGAAGCACGTTTTCATAAAAAAAAGATGGCGCTCCATTCGTGTGAGCTTTCCGGGTGAAATGGCTTTCTACCGGAAAAGCTCACGAAGCGCTGGCGCCGCCATCTTTTTGATGAAAGCGTGCTTCGGTGAGCTTTCTACCCGGAAAAGCTCACCGGAAGCACTTTTTCATGAAAAAGATGGCGGCACCAGCAAGTCGCGCCCGGTAGGAGTTGTTCCATGACCCGGTGCCGGTCCGCGGCCCGGTGGTTGGGGACCCCTGCTCTAGATGACCGGTCTTAAGGGGAGTAGGAAGAGTCTAGCAATCCTTAGATAGAAAGAAATTATTTATGCAGAGACCAAGGAAGATGAGAGAGATTATGGATAGAGATTGTGTCTCTAAATATATCTAAGTCTTCTTTTTTTTCCTCCCAACGATCAGCTGTTCCTAAGATTAGCTGTGCCAGGATTCCCCTCACTTACTTACTGCTTTGCCCAGGAGGCTTCTCTGAGGCCCAAAAACTAAGTGTGGGGATGCTGCTGTGTGCCCCCATGCTTCATTTTCTGCCTTCCTGAGCCCCAGGGAAGCCTTTTGGGAGCATAAATGCCCCCCAGGAGGCTTCCCTGAGGCCCAGAAGGCCCAAAATGAAGCACAGGGGAGTACTGCATGCCCCCCTATATTCTATTTTCTGCCTTCCTGAGCCCCAGGGAAGCCTTCTGGGAGCAAAAACATCCCTCCCAGGAGGCTTCTCTGAGGCCAGAAGGCCCCAAAAATTGGGGGGGGCTGCAACAAGCAAAACCATGCTCACCCAGTCACATGGCCATGTCCCATAGCCACACCCTCTAGCCACACCCACAGAACTGGTAGTAAAAATTTTTTGAATCCCACCACTGATCAGTAGGTATGGCAGAGAATAGGTATTTCAGATCATAACTGAACTCATACAAACAACTCAGAATTGGTTTCTCCTTGTCTTCCTGTGTGTATATGTGGCTTTGTGGGATCCTTGATGCTCTCTGAGCTTGGTGATTCTTTTGCAGACATTTCATTACCAAGCTAGGAAACATCATCTGTTAGAAGAGAATGGGGTTATTATAAGCTCATCTTGTCTCAAGAGCCTTGGTGGCACAGTGGTTAGAGTGCAGTACTGCAGGCTACCTCTGCTGATAGCCGTCTGCCTGCAATTTGGCAGATCGAATCTCACCAGGCTCAAGGTTGACTCAGCCTTCCATCCTTCCAAGGTGGATAAAATGAGGACCCAAATTGTTGGGGGACAATATGCTGTAAAACTGCTTAGAGAGGGCTGTAAAGCACTGTAAAGCGGTATATAAGTCTTAGTGCTATTGCTATTGCTATTTTTATATACTTGCTCTGTCAGTGGCTTGCTCTGTCAGTGTTAGTGACAGTGTTCTTGGTGGTTCCTTGATTGGCTGTGTTTACCATTAACTTGTTTGTCTGTATTGGTAGTTACTTGATTGAAGTATTGTTCATTTGATTGCTGGCCTAGTTTAATCTTGGTATTAATTTCTGCTCATGTGGTGTTGATTGTGACTTTGTATATTTTTAAATTAACATACATTTATTAGGAACACTAAAATAGTATCAGTCAAAATTAAGAATATGTCCAGAAGTGGCAATATTTTTCTTTGGGGATCGGATACTATTAATTAGAAAATCCATGAGATTTTAAGTAACAAATGGGGGTGGGGGGAGTAAAACCAGTTAGTCTTTACAGACAGATGCTTTTGAGAAAACCTAGGCTTCAATCCCTGTGAAGGCTGAACTAACATGCAAGGTTTTTTTTAGTAAGTAGTTCATATTTAGCAGCTAAGAAACAAAATTATAGTAGGAACTTTTCTATGCTAAGAATAATAGAATCAACATAATTTGTTGGTATAGATAAGGGAGATTTTTTTTCATAAGCAAACTGACAAGAATTTGAGTTTCAAAGCATCTCCTGTGGGGAAAAAAAATTCAGTACACCAGCCTATCCATTCCCATTCTTATTACTCATTCTCTTTAAAACTAAATGTAGACTAGAAGGTATATGCTGGCATTCAGTTTAAATATACATTGAATTCTTTCACATCTTGATTATATTGGTGGAAAAATGTGTGTTCTAAGAATTATTAATCACTTCCACAAAGCCAGAAGCTTGGGACAAGCTTATTTGAAAATACGGGGCCATAATGGGCAAGCAAAGTCTTCTATTCATGAGCACTTTGATCTCTGTAGTAGGATCTATTCTTGATTTATCTAATTGCAATTTGAAGCAGATCGTCTCTTTCATCTGTCCTAATGGGAATTTGTAAGGAACAATTGACTATAGAAAATTGAGTCTGATACAGCCAACTCTCTTGAGATTTATAAATATCCCTTATGGGAAAAGGCAGTAATCGAATAAAATAGTGACATTTTTCTTGCAATTCTTTTAGGATGAAGAGAGAAGAACCAGGCTGAATTGTCAATTAGTCTGCAACACACATGTCAAATAGATCCTGCAAATGAAATGTCAATGATCCTATGTATTTAGTGTTTCTTTTAAATTATTTTGAATACTTAAGCTTGTAACTCAAATAACTGATAAATCTGTCATTCATATATATGTACATACTTTCTACATGACTAGAAAAGTTTATTTTACTTACAAGTTAAATTTTAAAAAATCTGCATGTGTTTCAGAAAATGAAAGCCATTTTCAGTTAAAAACAGTTGTAAATATCAAAGGTGTATGTATTTTCATACAAAATATATTTTGTACCATAAAAAAGCATTTATCTTGTGATATTAACATTTCTAGTGATGCTCAGTCCTGTTTTAAAGGTGATCCCCTGTTCCAGACATTAAGAGAAGAATAGGTATCCATTATTTCAGATTAATCTTTGTCAAGAGAATATAATGTATGTTTCTTATCATTCAACTACAGATCCAGACTTTTTATTTCTCCTGTCATTCACTTTTGCATATATGCTTCCTTTGGTAGATTAATTCCTTAACTATTTCTTCCTATAATGTGTGTGCACATATAAACACAGAATTTAATCTGAAGCAGGAAGATATTTACTTTCACCTATCCAGTTAAAGTGTGGATCAAACTATCTAAGGTATCTAGTATCACATACTTGATGGGGTAGAACGTTAATGCACCTATTGTGTTTATGACTATAAAATAGTAAGAAAATCATGCCTTTACATTTTAATAATGGATCAGTATTGCATACAAAAATATTTCAAACAATAAAAATAAATCAGTCTAATGACTTCAGTGAAGATTTTTCATATATTTATCGTGTTTATTATTCACTGTTCAGAGTTACGAACATAAAATGAGCAGCCTTAAAACTAATCAATTACCGTTAAGGGGATCCTGATACCAAATAAACTGTTTCCTTTTATGTTAGGTAGTTTAGGTTGCATTTCAGAAGTGACTTATTTTGACACTGGAAAGTTCCATGTATACAAAACATATAGTCTAGGAGTAATATTGCTAAATGTGCAAACACTTTAAAAAATTAATATTTTCATTTTTTAAAAAGATTGATACTTAGTTCACATTATTTCTTAATTGTGGGGTTTTTTTTGTTTTTGTTTTTTTTGAATCAAGGTAAGAGCCAACAATGTAATCTCTCTTTTCTCTTTTTCTAAAAGTTGGCCTCAAAGGGCTGACTAATACTTAAGGGCTAAGGCTAAGATGTTCTTACAACACACAAGGAACTGTTTGCTTTTATTCTGCTGACGTTTATTTTCCTTTCTTTTATTGTGCAAGGAAACGTGTGTTTTGCTAAAAATAGAATGCACAGCCTAACAACTAGCTTCTGATTGGTTAAAGGCAAAATCTGCCTAGCCTATGGGAGTAACTGAGAACAAAAGCAATTCAGCTTACATATGTGTGGAGCACTTTATGTACATCAAGCTGCCTAAATATAAAACCAATATACAGAATCATCAAATGCATCCACAAAACCACATGGGTGTTTGCCTGTGAATAGCCAAACCCTTTACTGTGACAAGAAACAGAAGGAAACAGTTTTTGATTTTACAAAATATAAATTGAAAAGATCTTTGTAAAACTTACTGGCACTTTTCAGAAATGTTTGCAATTTTCTCTTGCATAATATTAACATGCTATATAATATGTCCAGGAACAATAATAATGCAAAATAATCATTTATTAACAAATGTGGATTTTGTAAGGAAAAGTCTTCAGGATTAAGTGCTAGCTATGTTACCCTTATTCTTCCACTAGAGGCCACTATTACATGGGACAATTCATTTTATTCACAGCAGCAGGGAAAGAGAAATTCTAGAGACTTGACTGTTGGCCAATACTTTGTGTGTGTGTTCTTGAATGCATTAGGGGAAGGAACTAGGGTGTAGTCCTTCTTATGCTTGTGAAATTCCAACTGAATTTCTGCCAAAGCCAAATATAACTCCTGGTATATAACAAAGAGGATAAATGTCTTTGGGGATACCTTTTGTTATACCTGCAAACCAATCTTAGCAGTGTGGGAATGCCACAACTTTATCAGGTGAACTCAGCCCTCCAATTTATCATTCTGCTGGATAATCTACACTTGCTGGTTTCCCAGAGCTGGCTAAGTGGGGCAGGAGGAAGCAATTTTTTTTAAAGAATGGAATTTTTTTTTGTCCTGTTTCACTTAGCCAGCCCCAAGAACAATCAAAACACTGAAGATCTATGACACTGCACTACTGACAAAATATGGGTAATCCTTGAGTTATGAATGTAATAGAGCCTGCCAATTACATTTGGAACCTGAGGACTTATTTAATTTGATCTTGGTAAATAAATGTTTCCTCCCTGCTTTGCCCAATGCATTCACTAATTGAATGCGTAGGTTGATAAGTGCACATGGGATATCTCAGGGTGGGGAAGACCATGTGGGATGTAGTGCTGGGAAAGGCCACCCAAGGCTTCCCTCAACCCACTGAGATACCTCATGCTTGCTTACAATCCCTTGGGATCCCCATAGTTGCTTCCCTGTCCTATCCTGCCCTGCCAGGTCTCCATAGACACTGCTAGCCTCCCAGATTCCACTTGCTCTTCTCCACCCCAACTCCCACTGCCTAGTTATTTTTTTTAAGACCTCCAGAGTTCCAGAAGAGGCTGATCACATGGCAGAAAAACCAAAGTATTTTACTCAGATGCTAGTGAAGGTGTAAGAATGTGAGATCTAAGGAAAACAGCTTAGCCAGCATCTGAATAAAAGACTTCAGCTTTTCTGCCATGAGGCCACCTGGGCAATGCCAGAAGCCTTTTGCTTGCTGCTGGTTGGCTGGTTTGAATGAGCATCTTCAGCGATTGGGCCATGGCAGCCAATCAATGCAGAGCTTAGAGTTCAGCCCAATGAAACAAACAAACTCCATATTGATTGGCTGCCATGGCCGAATCCCCAAAGAATCAAAACTGTACCATATGCATTGCATTCACTTTTTCAGCCTCTATTGTTAGCTGTTTCAATTGGCCAGACAAACCTTGTTATGAGTCAATCAGAAGTCAGCTGATAAAAAGTTTCAGATGAAAATTGTCAAACCTAAGTGGGGCTTTTGCATGATCAAAAATTGCTATCTGAAATTTATTCTATATTCTAGCGATATAATTTATCATGGTTATTCTTATAAATTTGAGTAGTTTTTCATCGGAATCAAGAGTACAAATTATCTAAGTTACAATAGGGTTCAAGAAAACCCTATTTTTAAAAATGGTTGTCTATTACTTGCAGGGACATGATTTAAAAGATGGGTGCATGGCTTTCATTTGGTTGAGAACCACACCAAATTTGACCTGTGATCAGGATAATTTATGAATTTTCTGACTTGGTTTCTAACTTGCTTTAAACTTTCTTCTTTTTTAACTTCAAATATCAACAGCCAGTGCACACCACACCAATGATTATAATATGCTCAGTTCAGATGAAGCTTGGCTGCAATTTTTTCTTTAAACTGGTTTTATTACAAGTAGAAGATAATGATCTGCTATTAACAAGCCTGGCTTTTCCCTGATTCTGTTATCTTAGGAACTTTTAGAACTGTTTCTCTTTCATAATATAAACCATCCCTTCTTAAAGGGAATTTATTTTCAAGTTCAGTGTCTAATTCCTTGGTTGTTATTGTTTCAAGTATCTTATAAATTATATAGATAATGCAATATAGCATATACCTATTCCATTAATTTATCTTAATGCATAAAATTAGAAGGACACATGTGGTCTATAAAATTTAGTGACTCAATGTGACTCTTTCTGAAATATTTTTTCAGTGTAGCAGTAATTATTTTTTCTCAGAAATAGAAAAACAGAAAACGCAGAGTAATTTCTTTCTCACATTCTATGCAATAGCATGAGAATATTTTGGGTATGATGATCAAAAATTCTGGATTAAACATTTTTTACTCTGGTCCATTAAAGTATCAATGGGTTGTGGTTGTTGTTTTTTGCTTTATGGTTTCATATAAATTGGGCTTTTGGTATTAATATAACTGAGCTCATGAGCAAAACAAGACTAACATATAGATGCAATGTTGAACAGAGAAATCGTTCAGGCTTTTTTTGTTTTGAGTAAAACTATTTAAGTAGAAATATTCTTTATTGAATGAAGGTCACAGGTCCTATCATGGAACATTTTATAGCTAAAGAGCTTAAACAAATAATCAAGGCAATTTGATCATTAAATTTTGAAAATGTGAAGGCTTTCCAGGAATGAGGTTTGTCATTCCTAGAAAGGAATAGATTTATACTCCCAATATATTGTGAAATAGGTTGGAACAGACGTTTACTCAACTCCATATTTTTGAGGCAGAGAATGCCTATTACTACATTGAGTGGTATGATGTAAATGTTCTCTCTCCCTTCCCACCCACCCCTCTCTCCAAGCTCCCAACAAATAACTCAAGAAAAAACACCATGACAAATTTTGAAGTACTCTAGGGATCCTCTGGGGTCCCTATATGTCTCAAGGGATATAAAATTTCTAACATACAAATTAATTTCAGTAATTCATATAACGTCCTGCCATTGTAACTCTATATATTCTTGTTATTTTGGATCCGAAGTCATTAAGATGTTTGCACAAATGCATTTATTTGAATATTTTCTGCTCTGATTGTGTCTATGAGCTTACAGATGTAGTTATTTGTTGTTTTTCAAAAATATCCTTATACATCTGAGTGTTTACAATATGTTTTGCTCCTATCCACAGCAGTTCAAACATTGATTTAATCTTTCTACCTTGCAATTTTCACTTTTATCATTTTTTTTTTCTATAATCTTGTTTTGCTTAAAGCCTTAATTAGCTAGCTCTCTCTAAAACAATTGTCTAATTAACTGTTTTTCATTTGAATCCATACAGCGGCAATTATAACAGAGGCTTTGGAAAAAAAAACCTTCTCTGATGAATAAGAGGCAATAGAACTATTAAAATTAATGTACTAGAAAGAGGAAAAGGCTTTGGAGGAAAATCTGATTCCTGAAAATAAGACAAAAATAGGAAGAAATAATTTATTCTGATTGTTCTGCTTGCAGTTTTTTTCCTTAAACTAATATATAGGCAAATAACAAAAATCACAGTTTTTTATATAGCAAATGCATTTGTGCATGTGTATATCCAGCTTGCAACCTTCTAATTTATGTTTAATCAATTAAAACAGTGAATCCATCAATTATACCTGGAGTTATTTATGTACACTTCATTTAAGAAACTACATTCCCTGTTGCTAATCTTTTTCCTCTTATGAAGAGGATTTTAGACTTACCATCATGAATACATAAACATGGGAATGTTATGAACTAATAAAAACTATTTAATAAAAACTTGTCAACCTCACGAGAAAGCAGGCTCGTAATCCTGCACCTTTGATTGGCCCATGGATAGCGAGCAGGGATTGGTCCCTACAGAGCAGCCTGATTGGCTATTAGTTGAACATCTCTCATTGGGCACAATTTAAACGTTTGAACACAATTCATTGGTTAACGGGTCAGCAGCCAGCTCTATAAAAGAGCTGCTGCTGCCCAGGGTTTTTGCTCTGTTCCTAATCATTAATAAAGAGTTGAAGTTCACTAGTTCTCTGCCTCGTCTCCGTTCCTTGCGCCCATGCTCAGAACTTAACAGGAAACATATAAAATGTAAGGAGCATTGTAGTTGGTATGCTAGAAGCTGTGTTCATTCAAGATCAATTCAATTATTTCATTCAACACTGGTTAGTTTTCAAAACTCTTGTTTGCTCCAGGAAAATCTGTTTTTATTTGGATATCACTTTTGGATGTTGTGCTTGTGATGGGGGAAAAAAAATAAAACTTTGACTTTGGTTTTGTTGATCAGAAAGATTTGCTGTTATAGGATATAGAAGAGGTGTGAAGAAGGTTTTTTATTCAGGAAAACTGCCTTTTGAAACTGAGATTGATTGTGAATTCTGATGATGGAAGAACTGGAATGATGTCTACAGTCTCCATTTAAATCAAATCACCAAAAATAATTCTAAACGGCCACCAATTGGGGAGAACAAAGGAGACTCACGAATTGATAGTCTCCATATAAATCACCCAGCTCCATTTAAACAATCCAGCTGATTAGTCAGCCTGAATTTAAATTCCCACTCAGCTGATTGGACAACCTCCACTAAACCTCCACCCAAATCTTATCCTTTCCAAACTCCAAAGTAGATGATTGGTGAGCTCATTCAAATCTTCTCCATTCAAATCTACCAAACAGCAACGCTTCCTCTTTAAAACAAAAACAAAACAAAAACCAAAAAACGTGGTTTTAAGGAAAAACAAAGGAACTTTATACCACAAACCTCCAGTACTATACTACCTCAACTATTCAGTTACTATTTCAATATTCTAATATTCTAATTTTTGTCCTTTTTCTGAGCAGGTAAGGATACTTCCCCCAAACCTGAGCCATGTATTTGTTTTCTATTATCATAAATCTTATCAATTCATTGGAGACATAGGGGCACTTTAAGAAATAAAGATGGAGATGGACACTGATGCTTTAAAAAAATGTTAAAAGTCAGATGATGAAGAGAACCTGGCAGGACCTGCTATGGTTGTGTCTGTAAGCATACTAATACTTCAGGATTAAAATATAATGGCCATATTTTATATTGACACTACCTTGTGGTGAGATGGCCAATAAAATTTATTAATAAATAAATATTTGTTCATGTATCAGTAGGCATTCCAGCAGACAGATGATTTGGCATGATACATATACCCTATTCATTCCCCTGTAACAAAAATCAGATAACCAGCATTTGTTCTGAGCTTTTGAGGGAAGCCTTTGTGAACAAGGGTACCTATTTAACTACTCGCATTTGCATGCTTTCAAACTGCTAGCTTGGCAGTTTGCTGCTAGGTGGGAAGGTAACAGTGCTCCATGATATCATGCTGGCCACATGACCACGGAAATGTCTTTGGACAGTGCTGGTTCAATGGCCTTGAAACAGAGATGAACTCTGACCCACAGAGTTGGCAATGACTAGTAGAGTCAAATCCACAAGGACTCCTTTATCTTTTATTTGTGAACAATATTAATGGTGTGCATTTGTTCTTTCTCAGGGCAGATAAAGGTAAAGGTTCCCCTCGCACATACATGCTAGTTGTTTCCGGCTCTGGGGATGGTGCTCATTTCCATTACAAAGCTGTTCAAAGATGTCTCCGTGGTCGTGTGGCTGGCATGACTAAATGTCGAAGGTGCACAGAATGTTTTTACCTTCCCACCAAAGTAGTCCCTATTTTTCTACTTGCATTTTTACATGCTTTCAAACTGCTAGGTTGGCGGAAGCTGGGACAAATAACAGGAGCTTGCTCCATTATGCAGCGCTAGGGATTCAAACCGCTGAACTGCCGACCTTTCTGATTGACAAGCTCAGCGTCTTAGCCACTGAACCATCAGGTCCTTATCTGCCCACTACATACATCTTAAGCTACTATACAAATTAAAATGCAACTATTATTTTTTACTTGTACTTTTAATTTTGTAATAGTGTCTTTACAAATATCCTGAATAGATGTACAAAAAAATTATAGCATTTATCAAATCAGTCTAAATAAATTAAATTATGAAATGGGAGGATGTTGATTATCTTCTCTGTATTTTCTAGATGCAACTCTTTTTAAAGCCTTAATTTATCATTTATTATTGATTTTGTTAACTCATATTGTTTTCAACTTATGGTTAGTCTTTTTTAAAAGGTGAATGGTAACACCTGTAAGAATTTGATCCAAACATTTGTTATTTGTGCATAGATTTCATTTTCTCTGTAAAAATATAGTTTTGCTTTTTTAAATGTTTTTCATGATCCAACCTGATTGTCCATTAAATTCTGCCTACTTTAAAGAATTCTTGTTCATTTTCAAGATTTCAGAAGCCTTTTATTTGGACTTAGGACCATGACCAAGCTTTTTGTCAATTTTCTTTTCACTTTTTATCCTTTTTACCATAAACATGGCTGCACAGCCTTTAATTTCTTCATTCAGTCTCCTTGCAATGGTTTTCACTCACTGGTATACTACACTAGTAGACCCAGTTGCAGCTGCCTCTCCACTCTGCCTGTTATCAAATAATTCTTATTTTGTTTGTAGCAATGACTTGTTTTTTTATGTTTTATTTTCTGTATTGAAATGTTGTTTTAATGATAGCAATGGTCTCAGTGGAGGGCTAGAGTAAAAGGCTCCATAAAAACAGCCCCTACTGCAAACATAACCAAAGGGATGAGAAAGTTAGTGCTCTCTCAGCTGACACATTACTTTCTATTATGCAGAGAAGTTGCAGTGTAAAGACAAATGAAGAATACAAGAATCACAGACCTAAAATACAGGTCATGTACAAGAAAATCCTGGTATGTTTATTAGGATATTGTGGGATGGGCAATGACCAGTCAGCACTTTAAAAGATTTTATAGGGAAGAAAATTTATTTGTGTAAAATATTAACCACAGAAAGCAAAATAACATAAAATTAACACCACTGGTAAATCATTCACTGAATTCTTCATTTCCATTTTAATAGTATGGTGTTTTTTTTCCTTAGTCCTGATTAAACTGTCATCATTATTAGATGTTAAAAAGCATGTAACAATTAAAACCCTTCCAAAAATAATTTGAGAGTCATTATTGATCACTACCCTTATCTCCTCTAAAGAAGGGTATCATTTCCACACAATAAGAAGACATGTTTCTTTGATGAAGATGATGGCTGGCTATAGTCCAACTATTGATATTTCTAAATGATTAAATCTGACCTCACTCTTGTCTGCATACACCAAGAGCTTCTATTACATGAGCCAACTTGGTTTTGCCAGCTGCTTTTCTTTCACCCACACAGCTTGCAGCTTTTAAATGAGAGATGCCATAAGCTTCAAGGACGCATTAGTGCATGATAAAGAAGGGGGTGGAGAAGACAGAAAATAGCATATAGCTTTAACCTGGGAATGAATAACGTTTAGCTAAATAAACCTGGAAATGCACAGATACCTGAGAAAAGTTGGTATAAATAAAATAAATGAAAGCTGAAGTTATTTCATTCAGCTTCTTATCCACATCTAAGAGAGAAAAATACATGCATTTAATGTTAAGTAAAGTTAAAAGAAATGGTATAATAAATGTTTGTAAGTAGAATGAATATAGAAAGACTGCAGAAGAGACATATGGACCATATATGGAAAAATAGCAATAAAAATAGCACTTAGACCTATATACTGCTTCACAGTGCTTTGCAGCCCTCTCTAAGCAGTTTACAGAGTCAGCATATTGCCCCCAACAATCTGGGTCCTTATTTTACCGACCCCAGAAGGATGGAAGGCTGAGTCAACCATGATATTAGAAAGGATTACTCTTCTAACAGAATAAATGGTAAACATATAAGCACAGAGAACATAGGAAAAAATGCTGAGAAAGCTGTTCAGAACAGAGGGGAAAAATTATTTGTGAAATCCATTTCAAGAAAGTAAAGGAGAGGAGGAGAGCTGCAAACTGGATTTTTGTAGGCCATTGAAAAATTTCTGAATATGGAAATAAAGTTTATTGGATGTTGATTTGAAGAAATAATAAAATAAAATGAATAAGCTTGAATTATGGAATATTTTGCATGAATATGCAGATTGGATACTGAATGTGATAAAAGTGACATGTGAGAGAAGAAAAGCATGCAGGGGAATAAATGCAAGCTTAGCGAGTGATTCAAAATTGAGAAGTATGATAAAGATACTTGCTGTCTTGGTTGATTAATGTATCTATGATTAATGTATGAGGAATTGTTGTGGTAATTTGAAAGGTTGATTGGGGACATAAATGTGAAAGTCCTATATAGATATTTTTGGCTGAAAATCTGAATAATTTATGGTGAATGCTGTATGCCATTGCTGGTATGGATCTTAAAATTAATGTATCTATTTATTTATTTTATTTATTTAATGGTATTGCTTGCCTAAAACCAGTGACTAAAGTCATTGTGTTTAGTAGCCAAGATGGAATAGATTTGTATATACAAATGAGAAAAAATACGGAAAATATTGATTTTGTCTTTCTTTATAGATTATTTACTATAGGTGAGCAAATACTGATAGGAAAGAGAACCTAATATTCATCTCTCTTTCTAAAATGGTGCTGAATGGCATATGCCTGTCTTCATTGTTTCGTGTTGTATTTTCAAAATCTTACATTTTCCCCAATAGTTCTCATTCAAACTAGTGAAAAATAGTTGCATGTGAAATTTTCATGACTGCAAAAACTTCACTCTGGCATTTACAATGGCATATTTGCATTTCTGCTTGGACCATCAACAGTACATACCACTCACCGCTTCCGGTGTGCAGGACTGGACAACACTGTCCTCCTTCCATTTTCAGCCTATCACAAATGTACCCTATGCCTGTGTTTTCAAGCTTTGATCCAAAGTTCCTGTTGGATGTTGATTTCCATTGTGTCTTAAGTCCTTCTGACTGGATGGCCTGAAATGCTTCCTTTTTGTCTAATGACAGTCCCAGTTCCAGTTGATTGCTATACCTAAGAGTCCATTCCAGAGTTGCTAGTGTCCTATATTCTGCAATGGTTTGTAGCAGCTCTTTTTAGAAGGAACTAATCTATAATAGCCACTAACTCAATGACTTTCTCCACCCCATTCTTTCCCATCCCTTCTAGAAGCTTTTCACTCCAATAAATCCTTCCCTCTCTTCAGTTTCTGACCAACCTGAGTGATGTACCAAATAAGAACAGTGGAAGGGTGGGCATCCAAGAAGAATTTAGAGCAGTGCTTCTCAAACTTTAGATGTGTGGACTTCATCTGCCAGGATTCTGTGTCAGGTGGAGGGGTGGGGCCTGCGCATAAGGTGGCAGCCCCCTCCCTCCAGTGGGCCTGGACAAGTACTGGAGATAGATGGGCCCATTTCAGTGCCTGGCCCCCAGATACCTTCAATTCCTCCAAACATTTCTTTGTATACCTATTTCCAGCTCCATCTCATTTTTCTATCACTTTATCACTATCATGTGCAGAGACACAAAAGTTTGTGGGACTAAAAAAAAGTTCAATCAATCAATTCCAACTTCACGAGATCTTTTTTTGTGTGTGTGAGAAGTTGATTGATTGAACTTTCATTTTAGTCCCACAAACTTATTTCCCTGCACACGACAGAAGAGAAACATGGCGGAGAAACGCAACAGAGTTGGACATCAGGTAAGCAAAGAAATGCTTGGGGGCAGCGAGGGCATCTGGGCAGTTGTGGGTGGGTCAATCTCCATGGCGCTGCGTGGCACTGCAATAGAGAAACAAAAAACAGAGCAGCTGGCATGAAGGAAGGTGGAGGCTGCTTTCCCTCTTTCTTCTCCCTACTGCTCCTCCTTCCCTCATGACTCCATTTTCTGTTTTTCCATTAGAGCACAGTGCCCAGGATTCACTTTGATAGCAGGGGGTAATTTAACAACTGATTCTCCCAGGGTCAGGTTGGCCATCACAGGAGGCCCGTTCCACATGTGCAGTGAAGCTGGAAGATGAGGATTGGCCACGGCTTCCACAATGGCCAACCTGACCCTGGGTGAACCACGGTTCTCCTCTCAGACCCCCATGTATAAGACAGCCCTCTATTTTTAGGCAAATATTTTTAAGAAAAAGTATCATCTTATACTCAGAAAAATATAGTATTTTGAGGAACACTGGATTGAAAGAAGATGAATGTAGTTTTAAAACTGAAGGGAGAAAAATCAGTAACCTGACCTGAGATTGTTTTTTTTTCCTAAAATTTATATTAAGACTTTTAGATATAATAATACAATATACCATATTTTTCACTCCATAAGACATACTTTTTGCCCCAAAAGTGGGTGGAAATGTCTGTGCATCTTATGGAATGAATATTGCATCATGGTTCTAGTCCAGAGATGGTATTCAGCAGGTTCTGACCAGTTCTGGAGAACCGGTTGTGGAAATTTTGAGTAGTTCGGAGAACCGGCAAATACCACCTCTGACTGGCCCTGCCCCCATCTATTCTCTCTCTCCTGAGTTCCAGCTGATCAGCTGGGTCTTCTTTTGTTGCCCCGCACAGGAGAACGGAGCTGGAGAACAGGTTAGTGGGGTGCAGAGGGAATGCGATTTTGCAGTAACCTTTCCCTGGAGTGGGGTGGGAATGGAGATTTTAAGTATCCTTCCCCTGCCATGCCCACCAAGTCATGCCCACCAAGCTGCACCACGCCCACCAAGCCACTCCCACAGAACCAGTAGTATTTTTTTTTAATCCCACCACTGTTCTAGTCCTTTGGTGAATAGCAGCCGGGCCATTGCAGTGGGGTCCTTTTATAGTGCTGAACCCCGCCTCTTCTGTCTTCATCATTGCCCACCTCTTCTGTCTCTTTTCCACAGTGCAGGAGTCAATAGGTAGAGCTGGCACATGAGAGGACACCTATCTGTGGTCCTCTCAGGCTCCACCTGATCTTTTCCCCCTTGTTTCCTCCTCTAAACCTAGGTGCATCTTATGGTCAGGTGCGTCTTATAGTGCGAAAAATATGGTAATACAACTTAAAATGAATTTTATAAAAAGAGTGCAAAAAAGTTGAGAGGAAATTCCTATCCTTATCATGACAAATATAAACAATTTCATAATCTCTTCATCTAACTTTAATGAACAAAAATGTTTACCAAATCTCATAGTCTTGCAAGATGAATATAATTTAATATTTCATGCATTTTCTAGCCAAATTATGCATTAACTGTCAATATCTGAACAATATATTTGACAATCCATTTAATGAAGAGGCCATTTATTCTATCTTTAAAATATGCTGATGGACAGGCCTGACTTTGTTTCATTTCATGGAATCTGCTACAGGAGAAGTCTAGAATTTGCTTTCAATCCTGTAGCAAATGCTTCTGTATAAACATCTCTTTATCTGTATTTTTTCCTGCTTTCTTTTGTTTATAATTTAGTATCTTCTGAGATATAGAGTCTGGGGATATTTTCAATTCTACCATTAATTTCAATACCCAGTACATTTTTTTAACAAGTAATGTTTGAAATTGCCTTGTAATTTCCAGTACAGGAAGAGACATGAATCCACTGTGCCATTCCTTTGGGAAGTCATCAAATTCTTTTTTATTTACATGGCATATCCATTTTTATTTAATTTTTAAAACATTCAATTTTTTTCTTTATATCTGACAACAAATTATTATTCAAAGTCTCATTCAAGTTGATCTCATCAAACAGATTTTGTTGAATAACTTTTTCCTGTAACATCTTCCTCTGGGAATACAACATAGCTGACATAATTGATTCAAAATCCCAATGCAATTCCCAGTACAGTTCCACAAAGGTATCTCTGAACACTCTTGTAAGTTACTTGTCTTATTATGTTTTCAATATAAAAGACAGTTTTTCTTTCCCACTAATACATGTATATTTTAAAAATATTTTAAAAGTTCTAATACTCAGAATCAAATACTCCAAAATTTTCAAAGTCCTTAGTCTTTATGTTCCTCAGGAGCTGCTCATCCCAATGGGATGGGCCCATCTCACCTTCCTTGACAGAAGGGCAAGCTGTGTATCCTGTCAGTCAAGGAATTTTGGCTGGCAGAGCCCTGGGAAAGAGCCTTCCATGCTGTGGGTCATGTCCTTTGAAACACCCCCCTTCTGCAGGTAAAATCTGCCCTCACCTCCTAACCTTCTGTGCCAGTTGGCTTAGGGCCTCAACAAGGGAGAAACACACTAGAGGTGGTTGATGAAGCAGTAGCAGATCCCACCTCACCACCTGCACATCCTGTTTATCCATCTGTCCATCTTTTTGCCATCCTTTTAACATAATTATTTACCATAATTTTAACTGCAATCCATATCTTTATTGCTACTTGATATTGTATATACTGTGGGAGGAGGAGTCACCTTACAACAAGATAGGCAGTAAACAAATTTAATAAATAAAGTGCGTTACACAAAAGCTAAACCTCATCCCCAAATACATAAAATAATCACCTAATTAGTGAAGGTGATTGTTTAAAAAGCTATCCATCAATTGTCATCATCATGTGCAAAGTGTATTTGTGTGTTATCAAAATATTTATAGGTTGCTATGCAAAACATTTCTAGGAGATAATCTATATTCATTGGAGTACAATAGTACAGATTAAAAAGTGTACACATTTATTGGAAAGCAGCAAGAGAAAAGCAGTATCAACAAGTGGTTTCAGACAGTTTATCATTATTATTTTGTTCCTTCATGCTTTCAACAATCAAATTAGCATAACCAAAGTTAGTTCACCATTACTCATAAAACCCTTCAGGCCTTCAGAACATCCAGTTAGAGAGAAGAATATTGCACATCATGGTTGCCATGCACTGACAACAAGCACTATTTGGTTGATTTGTAACTACCGTGTTTCTCATATAATAAGGCCGGGTCTTTTTTTTTTTTTGAGCCCCCAAAAAATGGCTAGGCTGTCTTTTCAGGGGTGACTTAATTCCCACCCCCTTGCATCTTTGGGCGGGCAGGCAGCGACGGCTTGGATGTTGACCTCGGCATTGGTGGGGCACTTCGTATCGGGGTCAACGCAGGCAGCACCATATCCGGGTGTGCAACAAAAGTACTTCCTAACAGCAAGCCTCCCCACCATTCCCCCCCATTTCGCATGTTTTAATATAGGGGGGAGGGGCTTAATTTCATTTCATGCCTATAAAACATGCTGGGACTTCCTATTGGGGGAGGCCGTATTGTTGGAGAAACAGGGTATCATATATTTATGTATGTGATTGTTGTGAAAAAATGTGTCTAATCTACAACTGAGCTTTCTTGGCCTCAGAAGTCACTTAGATAGATTTTTTTTACATAGTCTCTTGATACAAATATTTAACAAAGCCTTGCTCAAGTGCTATCTGATATTCTATGATTCTGTCTGGAAGACTCTTCTCTCATAAAAATGTTCTCATAAGACAGTCTTTACTCCTTGTTCCTTTTAGAAGAAAAATCTCAAAATGTTCAAAGTCCAGTGATGACCTTGCTCATGATCATAGTATAATCAGAAATACTTTCATGTTTCCTCATGCTTTTCTTTTTACAGGACATGGCACATTGAAATGCCTGTTCTGACTTTTAATCATATCAGATGAGACAATGAAATCGCTTTCTTTTATCCAGCAGCTCAGTAAATAACTCTAGGGTTGCCTAATTTCTTACAATTGCTATTGTGGTAAAGTAATTGTTTAACAATCTTTTAAAACAATTTTTGGATGATTTGTATTTTTTCCTCTGTTTTAATATATGTGGCAATTTAGTTTCACCTGGCCATAATGTTAATTTAGGTGAAACTAAATTGAATTTAAATTTCATTCAGAACTTTTGTCATTTATCTTTATATTCAGGAAGCAGTAGTGTCTTTGGAATAGAGAAATTAAGAAATTAAGAAGCAAACATTCAGTGCTGTGGCACATGTTTTAAATACAAAGGGTTGCTGGTTCAGATACTGGTCCCTTCAGGTAAGTCAGAAAAATGCCCTTGAAACCAGAAAAGACACTGCCAGGCTGTCTGGAATGTACATAGGTAATATGATGCATTCCATGTGTGTGTTTTAAAAAAATACAACTTCCATAATCCCGACATAATTTTTCTATTCCAAAACCATGTCCTCACAGTCCCCAGATACATCATTTGCAAAGACTTGCATTGGAACCACCTGAACTGGTTTATGCCAGAGACTCTGCATTCAATTTTCAAATCCTGATATCTGGTGATTTTTTCAAGTTGTTTCTCGTCGATTCTGCTGTCATCAGGTATGGCAATGTCAATGATCCACACTTTTTTCTTCTCCACAATCATGATATTCGGAATATTGTGTTCCAAAACTTTGTCAGTCTGTATTCAGAAGTCCCACAGTAGTTTTGAATGCTCATTTTCGACCACTTTCTCAGGCTTATGATCCCACCAGTTCTTTGCTAAAGGCAGATGGTAGCTGTGACACAAGTTCCAATGGACCATCTGAGCGACTGTGTTGTAACATTGTTTGTAGTCAGTCTGAGTTATTATTATTATTATTATTATTATTATTATTATTATTATTATTATTATTATTATTATTATTGTTGTTGTTATTATTATTAGTTTTGGTTAAAAGACAACACACTGGTAAAAGTAATCTGTCTATACACTCTGTTGATGGATCAAATTTTGCTGCAATCTAGGGTTTACTGTATTTATAAGTAGCATCAACTGAGCAGGACACATTACAGAATAACAATTCTTTTAGACAACATCTTGTCACATTTGTAAGCAAAAAACATGAACCTATTTATTTGCATGCATACAAGTTACTACAATGAATGTAGGATAGCTTTAATTGTTAGCCTATGTGCATTAATATTTCTCACTTATCTTGCCCTAGATATTTCAGTGTAATGCACATCTTTACGGTGTCATAAGAATGGTCTCCATTTTTTATACACAATTCTCCATTCTGATTACTATGCTTGTCTCACAAAATGAAAGTCTGTAACAAAAGGAATTGGCATTACAGTGCTGCTATAATTCATTCTCCTGACAAAGACAGAAATGAGAAGTGACAACGGAATAAAATGAATTCATTCCTATTCTGTTGCCTCAGATGAAACAGAAAGCAAAAGATAGCACAATGTTAATTCATTCATATTGTGACAGAGATAAGGAACGGTGCAAAAAAAAAGTCATTCTCTTTGATTTTTGAAGTACTTGGATCACAAATATACATCATGGTTAAACCAATATTCAGAATGGCCTGTTTTATGCAACCTAACAATCACATGTGTTCAGTGAAGGGTATTCAGGACACCTAAAGAGAAATCAGAACTAGAGAGCTGAAACTCTAGTCTAATATACAGATGCTTATTTGTGATATTGTTTTTTGTATACATCAGGAGTGTCAAATTCAAGTGCTCAAATCTGGCTCAAAGGGCCACCCTAGAAACAGCGAAGGACTGACCCATAGTGCCTCTGCCAGCAAAAATGGAGCTTGGAGGGCCTCATGTAGAAATCGAATTTGACACTCCTGGTATACGTGCTCAGTGATCATTAAAAGAAGAAGAAAAAGTGGGCCTATGCAATCTATGATCAAATATTTATTTAGCAGCTGTACAAGTATAAGCAAATATCTGATTAATGTACCTCACATCTAAATACAGCAGTTAATCGTGACCATTTTAATCACCTCTGCTTCACTGATACTGGAACAGCAGATGTCCTTTCATAACAGAAGACAAATTTGCTTTCTGTTACCCCTGCCTCATAGAATAGAGACAGTCTGGTGTAGTGGTTGAAGCATCAGGCTAGAAACCAGAAGGCTGAGTTTTAGTCCCATCTTGTTGGACTAACCACAAAGCCAGCTGAGTGACTTTGGGCAAGTCATTCTGTCACAGTCTTAGGAAAGAGGCAATGAAAAACGCTTCCAAAATCTTGCAAAGAAAACTACAGTGATTTTTCCAGGCCATCACTAGGAGTCAATACTGACTTAAAGGCATCCCACATACACACCCAACACACAAAGTAAAACAAGCTTAGATGATAGAAAATCAGTTTAAATCTTGGCCCATAACTTCATTCACCTCGTCTGTATCTAATACTAATAGCAAACATCTGGTCTTCAGTGCAATGATATGCTTGACACTCTTTGTTTTTTACTATCTATAAAATATGTAAACTGTTAGGAATATAAGTCACCTAACAGCTATTTGGGTTGGAAATATATAAACCAGAATAGACATTTTAATACTGTATCTTTAAGAATGCAAAAAATTGTAATTGGGTGTGGTTTCTCAAACGGCCATAAGATGGAGCGAGAAACCTGGGTTGTCTTAGTCTTAGTCTCAGAAGAAGTCTTAATGAGTCTCTTTTTCCTTCTGTTGGAGAATATTGCCGTTCCTTCTAAATGGACTGTTATTCTTGGATTTGATGTAAATCTGATACTGAACTGTTTTTGACACTGGACTTTGTTATTGGATTATCCCTGGATTGTACACTGACTGATTTTACCTGTGAATGGCTTTGGACTGTGTTTGAACGTTGCTTAAACGTTTCTGGAAGTAAAAACCTACATTTACTGTACAGTGTATCTGTGTGCTGTGTGTGTATTATTCAAACACTTCTCTCACTATGTTTCCCTCTATGCGCTCATTCTCCTAACGGGGAATTACCTCAACATAAACTTCTCATAGTCATGATCTTTAATTGGACAAAATGATGAATCATAGGGCAAGAGTTTTTGAAGCAAGATATCTCAAATTGGCTAATTTGCAAAATGACTCCAAAATCCAGGATCCATGACTGCTGAGGGAATTAAATTTGGAAACGTTGTGGCTACTGGCTACTTCAGCATTGGTGCTCTGTTGCTGTGGTCATGTGATCATCATTTTCAATGTTATGCAATCTCTCCTTCCCTCACCCAGCAGCAACCACTTTCCTGCCCGCTGGTAGGGGAGGGCAGGGAGATTACTGGTGCTTCCTATCAGTTTCCCAAAAGGAAACTCAATGGAGAAGTCAGCAGCAATTCAGTTGCTCCCTCTCCCACTGGATTATTTTGCCCAACTGGAGTCATTCTGTTTCTCTGTCTAGGTAAGGCAATATCTCTCAAACAATGACCCAATGGCACACAAATTGTTTAGAAATTTATTTATTTATTCCCATTCTAGAATATAATGCTAAAACTCAGAATGAATACCTTTTCCAGAATTACTTAGTGAAACTTTGGTTGAATCTGAGTCCCGTGAGTCACATTATTAGGCAGTTTAGTTAACATTGATACACATTATTGATATATAATCCACCACCAGTACATGCATCTGATGAGTGCAATCCATGCCATAACACTACTTCTCTCTATGGTTAAACAGAGGACAGGCTTAAATTGTATATTGGGGCAATTTGAATAAAAGAAGCAAAATTATATTTTAAAGAATAAATTAAGTTAACATCACATTCATCCCACTGATCCCTCTCTGCCTAACTGATAACCAATATTGCCCTATAACTACTGCCGATATATTGATTATTTTCATTCAAAAGTAAAGCTCAAAAAAATAAAGGGAACACAAAAATAAGACATCCTAGATCTGAATGAATGAAATATTCTTATTAAATACTTCGTTCATTACATAGTTGAATGTGCTGACAACAAAATCACACAAAAATTATCAATGGAAATTAAATTTAGCAGCCCATGGAGGTCTGGATTTGCAGTTACACTCAAAATTAAAGTGGAAAAAAACACTACAGGCTGATCCAACTTTGATGTAATGTCCTTAAAACAAGTCAAAATGAGGCTCAGTAGTGTGTGTGGTCTCCACGTGCCTGTATGACCTCCCTACAATGCCTGGGCATGCTCCTGATGAGGTGGCGGATGGTCTCCTGAGGGATCTCCTCCCACACCTGGACTAAAGCATCCCCCAACTCCTGGACAGTCTGTGGTGCAACGTGACATTGGTGGATGGAGCGAGACATGATGTCCCAGATGTGCTCAATTAGATTCAGGTCTGGGGAACGCGCGGGCCAGTCCATAGCATCAATGCCTTCATCTTGCAGGAACTGCTGACACACTCCAGCCACATGAGGTCTAGCATTGTCGTGCATTAGGAGGAACCCAGGGCCAACCGCACCAGCATATGGTCTCACAAGGGGTCTGAGGATCTCATCTCGGTACCTAATGGCAGTCAGGCTACCTCTGGCGAGCACATGGAGGGCTGTGCGGTCCCCTAAAGAAATGCCACCCCACACCATTACTGACCCACTGCCAAACCGGTCATGCTGGAGGATGTTGCAGGCAGCAGAACTTTCTCCATGGTGTCTCCAGACCCTGTCACATGTGCTCAGTGTGAACCTGCCTTCATCTGTGAACAGCACAGGGCACCAGTGGTGAATTTGCCAATCTTGGTGTTCTCTGGCAAATGCCAAATGTCCTGCACGGTGCTGGGCTGTAAGCACAACCCCCACCTGTGGACGTCGGGCCCTCATATCACTCTCATGGAGTCTGTTTCTGACCATTTGAGCACCCACATGCACATTTGTGGCCCTCTGGAGGTCATTTTGCAGGACTCTGGCAGTGCTCCTCCTGTCCCTCCTTGCAGAAAGGCAGAGGTAGCAGTCCTGATGCTGGGTTGTTGCCCTCCTACGGCCTCCTCCACGTCTCCTGATGTACTGGCCTGTCTCCTGGTAGCACCTCCATGCTCTGGACACTACGCTAACAGACACAGCAAACCTTCTTGCCACAGCTCGCATTGATGTGCCATCCTGGATGAGCTGCACTACCTGAGCCACTTGTGTGGGTTGTAGACTCCGTCTCATGCTACCACTAGAGTGAAAGCACTGCCAGCATTCAAAAGTGACCAAACCATCAGCCAGAAAGCATAGGAACTGAGAAGTAGTCTGTGGTCACCACCTGCAGAACCACTCCTTTATTGGGGATGACTTGCTAACTGCCTATGCTTTCCACCTGTTCTCTATTCCATTTGCACAACAGCATGTGAAATTGATTGTCAATCAGTGTTGCTACCTAAGTGGGCAGTTTAATTTCACAGAAGTGTGCTTGACTTGGAGTTACATTGTATTGTTTAAGTGTTCCCTTTATTTTTTTGAGCAGTGTATTTCTATTAGTGGCAATGATTATTTATTTAGAAAACATAGCTTAGAACATTTTACTTCTGTCAAATCATGGGGTTACATTTCATCCAATGCACTACCTATGAATCAAGAGCCAATCTAGTCTGGAATTGGTCCAAAAGTCTGTTCTCTAGTTGTGTTATTACAGAAAGCAAAAGTTGAGCAATATGTCCTGTTGATGGATGAATTTGGTTTCAAGCAGTATCTGAGCTTATCAAAGTCCAATTTGCTTAAGAGATAATGATAACATTAACACAATTTCTGCTACTCAGTGGGACTGATTACATCTATCTGTCATTCTCTAAAAAATTGGCACAGCAGTATGAAAAATATCCAGTTATACACAAATTGTAACAGAAACCATTAGAGCATGTGTTTACTGGCAATAAAGAAAGAGCAGCAGAACCTTTTACTACACAAGATGCATGTGGGTGGGTGTTTGTGTGGGTGTGATATGTGTTTTTTATTCATATGTATGTAAAAGCAGTGATTATACTCAGTGGTGGGGTTCAAATAATTTAACAACCGGTTTGCCCAGGACAAGCCTCCCGCGATGCCTAACCTGACCCTGGGAGAATTGATTGTTAAATTACACACACACACACACACACATACATACACATACACACACACAATCAAAGTGGATCCTGGGAGCTGTGCTGTGCTGCAATAGGGAAACAGGCAATGGAGCGGCCGGCACAAGGGAAGAAGGAGGAGCAGGAAGAAGAAAGAAGGAAAGCAGCTTTCTTCCCTCACACCAGTCACTCCATTGCCCATTTCGCCATTGCAGCACAGCGTAGCATCCAGGATCCATTTTGATATGGGGAGGGGGAGTAATTTAACAAGCGGTTTGCCTGAACTGGTTTGCACCAGCGGCTGAATCCCACCACTGGTTCCACTCTGCCAATTTATTAAAAACAGCTGGAAGAGAAAAGAAACCTCAAAATAATATTTCATTTTGTAATGACTATGACCAATAAGAAAAAAATAGGTAGGCATGTGGGTGTGCAAGTGGATGCACTTTTATAAATTACTTCTGTGTCCAGTGAGACTTCATGTCAATATGCAGATATGGCTTAAAATGTATTAAGAAAAATCCTAGTGAAGAGTGCTGTTAAGCAATCTGAGATTGATGAAGGAAGATACTGATGAAAGTTAGCCCAGCCAAAAGGGAATAGGGACTGAAGTAGGATTTCATAGTTCTCATTATCACCGAATCCCATTTATTCTTTCTCCTTTCCACTCTCCCTCCCTCTCTCATTTTATTTCTCTCAAAGATAGCACAGTTTTGAATTCTTGGGTTTATTCCTATTTTTTCCATATTCCTTACATCAAAGCTATTTTTTCCAGTGAGAGTGAACAATTGTTCTATAGAAAATAGTGAATAATAGAACAGATGGGAAAATGTAAGTTTCAGGCAATAATGTATAGACAGACCTTAAAAAGTTAGCAAGATCAGTTCTGATTAACATTCAGATAGTAGATCACCAGGAAACCCTAAGACTATATATAAGACAAGGAAGTAAGAAATATAGTATATTTCCTGAAAGAAAAGAATGACTGTGTGGATATGTACCAGTGGTGGGATTCAATTTTTTTTTTACTACCGGTTCTGTGGGCATGGCTTGGTGGGCATGGCATGGCTTGGTGGCTGTGGCTTGGTGCATGTGGCAGGGGAAGGATACTACAAAATCTCCATTCCCACCCCACTCCAGAATTCACAGGCCTGTTAAGCAAAGTCCAACAAACAGTCGAAGTCATACACGGTTATAGCAGTCAGTTTTCAGTCCAGGGATAATCCAATAACAAAGTCCAGTATCAAAAACAGTTCAGTAAATAGACTCACATCAAATCCAAGAATAATGACGATCAGCAACATTCAATAGGGAAATGCAGGAACAGCAACACTCTCTGGGAAACCAGGTTTCTGGCTCCATCTTATGGCCATTTGAGGAACCACACCCAATTACAATTTTAGCATTCCCTTAAAGAGACAATATTAAAATGTCTATCCTGGTTTATATATTTTCAAGCCAACTGTTAGGTAATTTACATTCCTAACATTATGCTATCCTGACAAAGATTTAATTGAAAAAAAAATATTGTTTATAACTACATACCAATCAGAATTATTAATATTCCCATCTATTAAAAAATTTAAAAAAAAGTTTAAGGCCAGTATTGTTTTGATGACAACCATATCCTTTGGGCTTCTTGATTAATTTAAAAGTTAATATTCCATCTGCATAAAAATTTCATTCAGCTGATCTAGATTTTTAAAATCAGCATAGCATATAGCACATTGTCCCAATTTAATTATAATTTTAAATTAAAGCCATTTCAATAATATTTCTTATCCAAAGCTTTTTGTACCAGTGTGTCCTAGAGACATCTGGATGAGCCCACCTTTGTGTCAAAGTTAATTATTATGATTACTGCTCAGAAAATCAGACATGTAGAAAAAAAGACACCATTTTTCTGCATGTAGTTTGGAATATACATGGAGAAACCATGGTTCTAATATTCTAATTTTTTTAAGGTTGGACTGAAAATATTATTGAAGAGAGGAATGAATAAACCTTCTTTTTTGCCTTCAGGATCCTCCAAAGTAAGGAAACCAAGAAGAAGATTAGAATAGAAAGAAGATTATTTCCAATAAAAAGAATCTTCCAGTTCTCCCAAAATTCAAAGCTTTTGTATTATTCCCTCCTTCCTTCCATCTCCATGGGTACTTTGGGGGTACTGGAAGGCTTTGAGCTCATTTTTATCTTTCTTACTTCTCGTTCATTTTCTGGAATGTCAAGGAACTTTGGGTGAATTTGAATATACATTGGAAATAATCCAACTTACTTACCATACTGACACCCTTAGGCTTTTGCTAATTCTTTAATAACTAGTGCATAAAATTATGTTTAAAGCTTTAGATGTAAAATGTAGGTCACCCTTTTTCTTCTTTCTAGTGGAAGACCTATTGAAAAGCATTTTTTAAACATTTTTAACATTAGGCTGATTTAAATAACATTGCATCATGGCTTGAACTCAAAGTCACCTCTGAGTTGAGCTTAACTAGTTGTGAATAATCATATCCATGCAGTTTTCATTGGTTACAAAGCAAATGTACTATAATTGTAGTAATACAAAAACTGTTCAAAATGAGTCTGAATTTTTTTTCTTTTAAAATTATAGAAAGGTATAGAAATGAATTGTCCTTTTCCTTGGAAGGCTGTTTTTGTAGGCATGACCACATGTTTGGAGATGGATTTCGAAAGTGAATTCTTACTAGTGGTATGGAAAAGAATAATTAAAAAGCAGGGTGGAAAATCCTGCTTGAAAAAAGGTAAAAGAAAGAGAACCAAACTACTGACAGTGATTGGATTACCATGTTGTGTAAATACCTTAAAAGCCAATGTAGGCAGGAGTGGGTTTCTACCAGTTTGCACCTATTTGCTAAAACCAGTTGTTAACATTCTAAGTAGTTCAGAGAACTGGTTGTTAGAAGAAATTACTGGCTTAATCCTGTAAGGAAGGCAGGAAGGAAACATTCTGGTGTTGCTTACAGAAACTGCCTCTCCATTAACTTTTATTACATTCTTGGCAGGACTAGACTTCCTGTCTCAGGAACATCTCTGGAATTTTTTTCCCTTCCTTTGCTGGTACTTCGCTTGTGTGGAATGACCATTCAAAGTTACAATGGCACTGAAAAAAGTGACTTATGACCATTTTTCACACTTACAACTGTTGCAGCATCCCCATAGTCATGAGAGGCCAGGTGAGGAGATGCATGCCTCGATGTGAGTGATATTGAGTTGGCCATACCCAGCCAATAACATGACCACCAAGCCATGCCCACCACCTAAGCCATGCCCACAGAACTAGCTGTTAAAAAAATTGAATCCCACCCCTGAGTGTATGGAGTACACTAATTTTACATACATATCTGGGATGGAAACTGCTGAGAAAGTAGAAGTGGACCAATATTTTTGAATTGGACTATAACATCAGAAGATAAACATTTAGAGACATTAAGATGACTTCAAGTCTTAAGAATGGGCAGAACTGATTTTTTTAGCGCTTGACTGAGATTGCAAGGATTTGAAGGTGATGTATTAACCCTTGTCCCTTTCAAGCTTCAAAACATTTTAAAGTCTTTCTTTCTTTCTTTCTTTCTTTCTTTCTTTCTTTCTTTCTTTCTTTCTTTCTTTCTTTCATTCATTCATTCATTTTCTTCTCTTTTGTTTTTCTTGCAGTGCTCATAAATCTAAAGGGTACAATTGATGTCTTAAGCCTCTGCATGATTAAGGAATGGTTTTGCCCTTTATATCCCAAGCCTTACTTACCCAAAATGTAGAGAAGGCTTCAAAAATGTGATCTCTGTTGCAATTACTTGCTGTTTTTTTAAAGCTTCAAATGACTGAACAAAGAAAAAGGATTTCCCCCCTATGAACTATCATCAGCATGCTTGTTTTCTGCATCAGCTGTATTTCAACATAGAAAATAAATAATTATTTATTTTGGATCTAGAACTAGCATTCCTTTAGATAGCTAAAACAATCGCCCTGAATGCTTTCCTTGCAAAGGATGCTCAGCAACAAGCTAGCTGGCACTTTTGTTCTTTATTACAATTTCTCAGATACTTCTGGGACAGAATAATCAAGCCTAGCAAGTAATCCCAGGACCTTAACAGAAAATGTCCAGTTTAAATACTGATGAAGAGACAGAAGAAGAAATGCTGATCAGGGCAGATATTGGCTCATGGTTTAGGACAGGGGTGTCAAATTGGTGACCTACAGGCCAGATATTCACACATAAGCCATGCCCACCCAGCTCCGCAAATGGGAAAAACTTCATGAAACATCATGTGAAGGCCACATTATGCCACGAGTTTGACACCTGTGGTTTAGGATAAGAACAAACACAGTCAGTAAATAGTGAAACTGGAAGAATCATCTCAGTGGAACACAGAGCCAGAGGCAAGAAGTATGCAAAAAAAAATTATCTACGCAATGGATTTTCTGTTTCTTTCCATATCCAGCACAGGTCCTTGGTATTATTTCCTAAGCCTGTGTTTTGTCTTATTTTCTTATTAGTGCTCCTATTTTCTCTATTAGTGCAACTTTTCTTCAGTTTTTACACCATTACTGAACCAGGCTGAACCAGTCTAGCCATCCCAATTTTATCCCCTTACTGTAATCTTGTTTTGAGAGTCTTATATTTCAGTACTTTGTAACTTCATAGAATATTCCCTGGTTCAATTGTCTGGTTGCTCACATCACGGGACCATTCCCTTTCCATTGAAATAAATGTTTATGTATCCTCTCATTTGCTTTCATGAACCACTCTTCTGATTTCAGTTTCCAAGATTGTATGTCAGAAGAAATTTCAATACAGCAGCCTGGTATGGGTTGTTGAACCTGAGGGTGACAAGAGTGTAATTTGAAATGACTTCATATAGCTTCTTGTTATAAAGTAGGAGTGTAATATAAAGCAGCAGCCTAAAAGTGGACAGCCAACTGAGCCTGATATTTTAAAGTAGTAGATGGTATGTACCAGAGTGACACAAATCTAAGCCAGGTTCATAGTGATGGCAGGAAATAGGCTACAACGGAAGTCCAAATGATTGGTCAATGTGATTAGGAGCACGACTTGGAAGTATAAAAAGTAGTGTCACAGGTGAACAGAAATTGTCTCCAAACTGTCTGGAAATAGGTATTCTGCTCAATAATGAAAATTGGATTTTTGGTAACCTTTTCTTATAATAAAATGAATGAATGTAAAAGAATGAATACAGTATGTCCAATATTCATACCTCAATAGGAGGTCATTGTTAAAAGTCCACACTACAATTTATTTAGAATACACATACTGTAGCTTTTTAGTTAATCTTATTTTAAAATATTGACTCACTTAAATAGTGATTAAAAGTATGCAAGCCTTTTAGATTTTGCTGCCTACTTATAACTTTGCAAAATTGTAGTGGTATTTATTTGAGGGTTTTTTTAATGTTTATTTATTTGTATATTACCTTTTCTCAACTTACTGATTCATGATAATTTACAGCAAAAACAAAATCTGCACAGTAAGGAACAATAAAACATTCAAGTAATAGGATTGAAACAAATACAATACTTATACCTCCCCAGTAAATTTAAAAATAAAATATTTTAAAGAGGTGGAACAATAACAAAAAAGGTTGATATGGCATCCATGCACAAGGGAGGAACTCTGAAAAATAGGTCCATCTTTAGCGTCTTCATGAAAATTGTCAGGAAGGAAATCTTATATGAGTAAAGTTTTTGTTGTTTTTGGTTGGCTCCTGAAAGTTCTAGCAGATCTTGAAATGTTTGTAAACCATTTGCTCTTGTCTCCTTCCTTGGGCTAAAAGAGTGTGATAGACCTATATTCCACAAAGAAATGGATATAAGAGCAACCTCTCCTCCCTTATAGTCTTTAACTTGAATCACCCACTGAGGAAGGAGTAGAATCACTGGAAGTTGGTGCCCTTAATCTCTAAATCCTGCTGGAAGGCTAGAAGGAAACTATGATAAATGCCACAATAAAACCAAGAGGTTTGCATTCTCCCTGTCCAGGTCCTGAGAAAACTTCTCCATCAGTGTTGTCTCAGTCTGATATACAGATCTGAAACACTGTTTTAAAAGGTCTAAGTAAATGCTTGGGGTACTTTCTAGCTGAGCCATCACAATTATCTCTAAACATTTCCCCAAAAAGGAAAGATAGAGGCTTGGTAACAGTTGTCAAGCATGAATGAATCTAGGTAGTGCCTCTTCAGAAGGAGTGCATCACAGTTCTCTCAATACTGCATCATATTTCATATTGCTCCACTGATCTACTTTGGTTATCATCCTGCCACTTTATTTTCTGCAGTTCTTCATTGAACCAGAAAGCCTGTTGGGATTGGCCAACAAAGAGAAGATCATTAGGTATAATCTCATAAATGGTCCTGGTATCATTTTTTCACCAGTGGTCTACGAGATTCAAAACAGAATTCCTTGTCAAATCAATGCCAGAACAATGGATGTTCCATGCCAGAACAATGGATGTCCTGTCCAAACCAAACATCAAAAACTGGTTTGCAAGAATCTTTACTGAAAATTTAGCAAAAACATGCAGCAACAGATAGGTTGTGTTTGCAAATATACACACAGTGCACCAAACTTCCAAATCCTAGATAGGTTATATACAAGGCAAAAAGTCAGCATCCAAGGGGAGAATAGAGTGGAATAGGGTGGAAGATAAGAGCTTAATCAGTTCATTGTTCAGAACACCATGAATCCCAATGTTGTCAGTCAGTCTATATTCCAAGGAGTAGACAGCAGATTTAGGAAAGAAACATACAATTTTTTGGCAAAGTGGAATGATCGTTTACAACAGAGTTCCTGTTTTTACTTGTGGCTATACCACTAGGTAGGATTCAATTTGGCCAGAAGGTACACAAAGCTTTTGCTTTATTCTGTGTAAGATTTGGTGTGCCTGAGGGCTGGCTGGTCACGCTAGCTCCTGTTGCTCATCTTCTGACTTCAGACACAGCTGCTTATGATGATTACTGGCTGAGTCAGCCTCAAGTATCTGGTTATTTTCATCCTTGTGAAGCTGGTTTCATCTGGCATATCCAGAGCAGGTTTCTCACTGTCAGAATCTCCTGAGTCAGAACTGGCCACAGCAATAGGGAGCCCCCAAGCATCCATTGGAGTCCATCTTGATAAATAAGGTGTCTGGAGTAATCCATCTGAACCACTCTTTTTCTCCTATAGGATCATCCACCTAATGTTTTGTCCATGATAAAGGAGCAGTGACAATATCTTTATTATCTAGATCAATTCTCAACTACTCTGAAAAAAGAGACCTAAGTAGCTTGGCCCCAAAATTGCTTGAAAAAGCCTATGATTACCATGGAGGCCATGTTTCCTGAGGTCTTCCAGATTCCAGGTTATATCTAGTGAAGTTCTTCCCAATCTAAAGGCAAATGACCAGAAAGTGATTTTACAGGATAGCAGGATAACTACCGTGTTTCTCATATAATAAGGCCGGGTCTTATTTTTTTTTGAGCCCCGAAAAAATGGCTAGGCCATCTTTTCGGGGGTGACTTAATTTTTTTTCCCCCTTGCATCTTCGGGCGGGTGGGCAGCGATGGCTTGGATGTTGACCTCAGCATTGGTGGGGCACTTCGTATTGGGGTCAATGCAGGCAGCACCATATCCGTATGTGCAACAAAAGTACTTCCTAACGGCAAGTCCCCCCACCATTCCCCCCATTTCGCACATTTTACTATAGGCCTTAATTTGGGGGGAGGGGCTTAATTTCATTTCATGCCTATAAAACATGCTGGGACTTCCTATTGGGGGAGGCCATATTGTTGGAGAAACAGGGTAGTATACCATCAGAATCCTTAGACTTATTTTAGATACAGCAATTCATACTTAGAAATCTCCAGACTAGAACTCTTGATCATAAGTATTGTTTCTTTAATTAACCCCAGCTGCCCCAGCATCAAGGTTTCTGATGGACCAAAAATATGGGCCGGAAGATTTTTGACAAGCTAACACAGTCATTGTCATTCAACTAGATCTTGGTTATACATATGAGTTCTGCCAGTTTGCTGACTGCTACATCTTGTATAAATACTATCTTACAGCAGACAAATCTGATATTTACCATCAATTTGACTTTTTGACTTTTCATGATTTTAAGTTCCAGAGTAAATTATCAAAGGGATATCATTTTTCATCATTTTCTTTGTGCTGTAAATCCTGATAAATATTTATAAAAGTATTCATTGTATGTAAGAAGTAGGCAAGGAGGCTCCCCCTATCTATCTCTCTATCTATCTATCTCCCTCCCCCCCTCTCTCGTTACTAGAGTATCCAATTACAGTTTATGGTAGATTGACTTCATATCTATATAGTTCATCTACTCCCACAACTATAGTGATAGCTGCAAAACTGGAGGGTTCTAAATGAGAAAATAGAGCAATTAATGAAATAATAAATTTATCAACAACTACTAGTTTATTGTCTTGTCTAATTACTATTTATTGTCTTCTATACTAGAGACAGTAGATATAATATCAACTGCTAGGGAACATGAGGTGCTACTACCACATGAGGATGCTGTTACATTGATATCCAGCTTGTGGGATTCTGTAGATAATACAGATGGACATAGAACACTGGACTAACCAGGCCATCCTTCATCCACCAGGCTGTCCTTCAGAAGTACTGATTTCAACTCTTAGAATTTTCTAGCTGCTACTATTTTTGCTAAAATGAATTATAACGATTTTTCTGGTCTTCTCTATGGCTGTTAATTCTACTTGAACGCATCCCATTGTTCCAGCTATGTATCTAATGGCTGGAATTGCCTGAATGTTATTTAGCCTTGGTGGTATTTCTTCCACCAAGTTTGAACTTTAATTTCTTTTTCAGTCTCATGATTTCTTCATTTCTACCCTTCTTGATTGCAACATGTTTAATGTTGTCAGTTTGAAGGATAACCAGATATTTGTAGTGATCTGATGTGACCAAGTCGCCAGAATTATTCATTAGAAGATTTGGATGTGAATGTAATAACAACTACCAAGACCATCAAGTGGAGAAGGTTTTGGAAAATGAGCAGGTTAAGATCTTAAGGGACTTTGAAACACAGAGAGTTCATAACATGATTAATATACAGTAACAGTTATTGAAAAGAAGAAAATCTGGTTCATTGAATGATGCTAGGATTAAGGATTAAGGAAAAACATTTGGGGAAAAAATACAAAATACAGGATTTGCACATTGAAGGTGAATACTTATAGAAAAAGAAACTTGCTGTGATTGCAGCTTGAGAGTGATATCTAAAGGACTCCCTCAATATCTGGAAACATTGGAATTATCAGACCTGAACATCCCAACTTGACAAATACCTTGCTTGGAACTGTCTACATTTTTAGATGCTACCTTAATAATTCTTAGGCCCCTGGTTAGGACTTAATTTATTAAATTTCCACCAGTCTTAGTCTGAGAATTTAACTGTAGATTACTCATGTTTAATTTTTTTTTAAAGCTACCCAAACAGCAGAGGAACAAAATATGAGCTCCTAATTGACAAGATAAATTTGAGAAACTGGAAGAGAAGGAAGATCAATTTGAACATAGCTTGGATTCGTTACAAGAAGTCACTGCATTCCCTACAACATGATTGGAAAATCAAATGCCTAGAAATAACAGCAGCCAATAGAAATATCAGAAGCTTTGTGCAAAGATTAAAAGCATAATGGAAGACACAGCTGCTGATCAATAGTGACAGCATGGAAGAGACTCACTATCACCACTACTGTGTGTCCTGAACAGATCAGACCATGCCTCTCTAACTTCAAAAAATCTTTGAGTATTTCCCAAAGATCTGGGGCAGCTAAATTATTATTATTATTATCTTAATGAAACGACAAAACAAACAAAATGTTAAAAAGTTATGATATTTATGTAATTACTTACCAAGCACATCTAAATTATATTAAAGTAACCAAAATATCTTTACAATCCCCAAGGCTACATTCCCTACAACATGATTGAGCACCCCTAATGTTTGGAGATTGAAAGCTGGAAAATTTGACATGCTCTAAATGTCATCTGACTCCCAGTGACTCTGAGCAATTTGGAAATTGTTAAAAATATTTACAAACAATGGACAATACAAAAAAACAACACAAAATGAAAGGACAAAGATTGCAAAGAAAACAAACCCAGAAGAGAATAAAGGAAAGGAAAAAAGGAGGCTTCAATCATGCTTCTCAGAGGCCTAGGTGAACCACCAGATCTTCAGGATCTCTTAAAATTCCAGTAGGATGAGAGCCCTGCAAATCTTGGAGGAAATCTATTTCCAAAAGGCAGACACTATGACAGAGAAGGCATGGTACCCAGGTACCAACAGATGGCATTGTTTAATCAACGGAACCCAGAGTTGTGGATTTGACTCCATTATTGAGGTTCTCCTAAATGATTTAATCCCTTTTTCCATCTCTCCATAGACTTCGTTTGTTGCAGTTAGCTAAGACATACTTTATGTCATGTTAAATATGCCATTTGAAAGCATATCTCAATTGATTGCTTTCACAGTAAAGGAGAAAGAGCCAGATGGTGCCCTATTCCAGAATGTTGCTATTGCTTTTTCCTGTTGAGAATTGATATTTCCTTCCCTCCCCATCCTTTTGGGATTCCCATGAGCGCTGCTCACTGCAGAAAACATCTTTGGGGCAAATAGTAGTGTTGCCCAAATCATTTTGCTGTGCAGATGGTGAATAAGATGGTTCTTAAGGAGTCCTGTAAATAACTCGATACTATTAATTATTTCACACTATAAGTTTTTTGTGTTCATGTTTTCCATTCACAGAAACTGTTCTGTAGGGCACTAATATATGCTACAAATGAATGTATTTTAAATGTTGGTGTTATAATTTAGACAAGGTAAAAAACAGGCTAGAATAATTTTCAGCAGCTAAATTGCTTGATGTACTACTTAGATGTATTAATCTTTAAGAGGAAGCTTTATATAAGACAAAGATCTATAAAGGAATATACAAATCAGATCCTACCACTTTCCTAAATCCTTTTAATCCAGCGCTCAATGTGAGCAATGACCTAGTTCTAAAATTTTTTAGTGAGTTCAGCCTCTTAATCACATTATCCAGCTTGCCTGTTACAAACTTTGAAAGGAAACTGATAAGGAATATAACTAAAAATGTTGATAAGATCATTGCTTTGGCATATGGGCTATTGTAAAGGAGTTAGGTTCATGGGATCCTTGTCCATGTTACTAAGAACATTTAAAGTAAATATTGATATTTCTTGGTTGCAGCTTGTAACAGTGACAGGGAGTTCAAGGTTTGATATAAAAGAATGTTTCACCCAAGCATGAAAAGTTATCATCAAATGAAAATCATTGATTTTTTTAAAGAATGCCAAACATTAAGTACATAAAAAGAGGCTTCTAAAATAACAGCAGAAGATTGCCTATTTTGCAATCCATGCAGTAAGTTACTTAGTCAATTTGCAGTTCACATAATGGTCAGCAAGCTAACTATAGGAAGTCTATAAGCAAGTTGTCCACAATATTATCTCCTGGCTGCAGTGATATCCAAGAGAAAATTCCAAGTGTTTGAGTTTGATGTGTGGGGGTATGTGTGTTTATTTGATAGGATGGACCTATCCTGTAGAAACAATATCATTGACACTTCCCTCAAGGGACAGCTGATGAATGGCAACAACAAAATATGGAAGTAAAATCTACATGTTGGGCTTTCTCTAAATATATATGGATTTTAGATCTTTAGTCCAGAATACAATGGCACACAGAGTGATTGATGCCTCTAAATTTGCCTATACAACATCTCTACTGAGCAAGCTGCACTGCCTCCCAGTTTCCTTCTGGGTGCAATTCAAGGTGAGTGTCATTACCTTATATGACACAGGGCTAGGTTATCTGTGTTCTTACTTCTCCCTAAGAACATCTATCCATCTTTCCAGATTGGAGATGGTGGGCCCACTCCTAGAGTCTTCCCTTAAACATTGGCATCTTATGGGATCTAAGAAGCTTTCCTTTTCCTGCCCTGTGGAAAATCTTTCCTCTTGAACTTCAGCACGCCCCACATTCCTAGCCTTCCAAAAAGCAGTTGATATCTGACTTTTCCCCCAGATGCCAAATAAGGTGAGGTGGATGAGAGGATTGAATGAGGGTCTCAATGTTGGAAGCTTAACTTTGGTGACAGATTTTTCATGTTTATGGTTTTAATTAATATATGTATTATGTTGTTTTTCATGGATGTTTTAATTGTTGTCTGGGATATTCCAAGAATTTGATATAAGATGGGTAGCAATATAAATGTTTTAAATAAAGAAAGAAACCTGCAATGACCATTATTAAGAACGCTGAAGTCTACACATAAAAAAGCTTCCAAGTTGTGGAATAGATGAAAACAAACATTCAAACAAACCATTCTATAGACCACAGGTGATGATTTGGGGAGAGGGGTGGGGGAAATTATTACAATAGGATACAGAAATTCATCAACCCTCCAAAAAGAAAAAAGAAACTAAACAAAAAACACTCACGAGGAGAAAACACAGCAAACGAAACTGTCCATTCTGTGGAAATAAAAATAAATAAAATGAGAAGTATTTAAGTTGTTAATTACAGGAGAAACAATTGTTTAGACTAGCTGGTGAAAGTTTTCACCCATTTGAGTGCAAGCATTTGCACTGACCTTCACAACTGTTATGCTCACATATGTCCTGAGCATTTTTATTCTTTTTTGAGATTCAAATATGATTTAAAAAAGGAAAGGAAACCTGCACTGAATCATTATCTGTATATAGTTTCCAATGCTGAAGCATACTTTGAAAGGAATCCCTTCTTTGTTTGATGCTTAGGCAATTGCTTCCTTCCAAACACTGCTCCTCTTGAGCTCTTGAGTTAGTGTAGTTACTAAAGCTACTTGAATAAAGAAATAGCTCTTATTGTACCATGTTTCTCCAACAATACGACCTCCCCCAATAGGAAGACACAGCATGTTTTCTAGGCATAAAATGAAATTAAGGCCCTCCCCCCAAATTTAGGCCTATTTTAAAACATGCAAAATGGGGGGAAGGACTTGCCGTTAGGAGCGCCCCGCGGGCAGCAATTCCTCGCCACCAGCTGCTCCGAATGGGCGATCATGGCAGAGCGCGGAGAGCTCCCTACTCCTGCCAAGCACCTTTGCGGCAGACCCAAGACCTTCAGCGCCCGCTGCTGTTTAATTTCCCTTCTGCCCATGCCACCGCCGCGTTTGGAGCTGCCACTTCCACGTTTGGAGCACCACTACTGTTTGGAGCACCGCTGCTGTTTGGAGCTGCCGCTTCTGCATTTGGAGCTGCTGCTGCGTTTGGAGCTGCCTCTTCCACATTTGGAGCGCTGCCGCTGTTTGGAGCACTGCTGCTGTTTGGAGCTGCCGCTTCTGCATTTGGAGCTGCCACCGCGTTTGGAGCTGCCGCTTCTGTGTTTGGAACCCCACTGCTGTTTGGAGCACTGCCGCTGTTTGGAGTTGCCATGTCCACATTTGGAGCTGCTGCCACGTTTGGAGCTGCCGCTTCTGCATTTAGAGCACTGCCGCTGTTTGGAGCACCACTGCCATTTGGAGTGCTGCCGCCACTCCAAACATGGTGGCAGCTCCAAACACAGAAGTGGCAGCTCCAACCATGACGGCGGTGATCCAAATGGCAGCAGTACTCCAAATGGCAGCGGCACTCCAAACACGGAAGCGGCAGCTCCAAATGTGGTGGCGGAATGGGCAGAAGGGAAAGCAACGGCGGCAGGTGCCAAAGGTCTTGGGTCTGCAGCAAAGGTGTTTGGTGGGAGTAGGGAGCTCTCTGCGCTTCGCCATGATCACCCGTTAGGAGTGGCTGGTGGTGAGGCTGCCCGCAGGGCGCTCTAGATGAGGATGCAAGGGGGGGAATTAAGTCACCCCCGAAAAGACGGCCTAGCCGTTTTTTTGGGGCTCAAAAAAATATAAGACCCGGCCTTATTTTATGAGAAACACGGTAGCTCAATATACGAGTGAAAGAACAGCAACAGTTAGTTTGCTTCTGATCAATAACACTATATTGAACATTGAGTGGTTCTAATGGTTTCTCTGGTGACGAAAAAGATTCACTTATTTTTGAAGTCATAATTCAAACAGATACCTTTAAGATGTTAGAAAGAGAAAAGAGAAATCAATACTGGAAAATCATATTTATGGTTACATCTACAAAAACTTTGCTATTTATTAACTTCAGAAATTAATAATGAAGCCAGGGAAGGGTAAAATTATACTGCACAAGGCAGCAACTTGCAAACCAGCACTGAACAAGAGTGGAACTAGTTTCATCATGCCTTTATATTTTGCAGAAAAAAAAAGAAAGAAAAAAATGATATGGAAAGCATACATTCCAAGGCCGATTTTCAAAGAAAAGCAAAGAAAGTCTAGTTTGCAAGAGGCTATTCTTGAAAAGTATCCTGAAGCATCAATTGGTTCAAAATGTGGCTGCCCACATGGTTCTGTACAAGACTAGATTTGAACATATGTCATCTCTCTTGAGGGAGCTGCACTGGCTGCATTGCTTCTGGGTCCCATTCTCACCTGTAAAGTCCTACATAGCCTGGGACCAGGTTATGTGAAGGACCATATTTTCTCAATTATATCCACACAACCCACCAGAGCAGGGAGATAGGAGATATTACAGCCACCCCTCCTAAGGATATCCATCTAGTGGTACCAGGAGGAAAGGTTTTTTCTATGGTGGTTTTCTCTCTGTGGAACATCATCCCACTTTGCCCCACCCCCATCCCACTTTGACACTCTTTTGTTTTCAGGGAGACCCCAGAGTGATATGGAGTCCCTCAAGTGGTTGACTTGACTGTTGTCACCAGGGGATTAGTCACCAGGGGTTTATTGGCTTTTGTATTGAGATTTTAGTTCTGTAATCTGCCCAAAGTCACCATGAGTAAGTTTGGTGGCCATGTACTGTATGTTTTGTTAATAAATAAAAAATAAAGTTAATAAAGTCCACATTTTACAGCAATTATCATCTTCAAAATGCCCCAAAACGAAGCAGAATCTCTGGCTTGACCAATTTAAGCTCTTGTATTTGCTAAGCGAGTCCAGTCTCTTTTTGTTTGGTATATTCCTGTTAATTCTTTCCTCTGATATCTGCTACACTTAATTTCTGACATTGCCACATTTGCTTAAAACACATTACTGAGCCTATTTCATATTTTGTAAAATGCGACATCAATTCTATCAATTTTATCAGATATTTGGGCTGAGTGTGTTTATTTAAATATGGTGTACAATTTTCCTGAGATAAAAAACATTTAAATAGCATTGCAATAACACTAAAATCGGTTGTATCCCATTTTGGTTGCAAGAACATAGACTTCTTTTCTATCTTGGTAAAAAGTGATTTATTCAGCTTAATTTTTAGATTCAAAATAGGAGTTTGTTTCTGTGCTCTGTAGAGCAGTGCTGCTGGCTGTTTTTATTTTGGTCTTATCTATGTTTTCTGGGTATTTTAATTTTTACCATTATCTATTCTGAGTATCACTTGTTTGCAAAAAGGCAAAATATATATTTGACAAATAAATACAATTGTTCATCCCCAAGTAACATCATCTAGAGCAAAAAACTGTCTCATCAAAATTTATTGGGCCAACTTCTAATCCAGTCTGGGAATAAAGCTAATTGAAAGACTTTAGATACTGTAGGAAGAGAGCTATAATACTATGGCTAGTATCATAACTATAGAGGCTATGGCTAGTAACTATAGAGAAGTATAGTGTTATTAATTCTGATTTTTCAGTGAAATCTCACCCCAAAACACAAATAAACTTAGTAGCCTGAACTTTAAATGGATATTTGTTGAGTTTCATCGTTTTTCACTCATCACCTTATGAAGGATAGAGCTGAAGTGATCATATGTTAATGCTCTCAGCTCTTTCAATGTGCAATGCACATTGAAGCTGTTTGTGCCTAGAGCAAATATGGGCTATGTTTACTGGTACTGTTATTTTCCTCAGAGACAAAGATATCAAACTGGATCTTTCATCTGCCAAAGCCCTTGGCGGAAGCCTCTTCCATCATAATTATCCTCCATTTTCACTATAGTGTGTATATTTGATCCTCCAATCTTAGACAGGTTATTTCCATTTCTTCTGCTCAAGCCATCAAACTTTCACTCATGTCTAGGTTTTATATGTCAGCAAGAATGACCTAGTTATATTCAGGGGTGGGGAAAGGGAGGAGAATGCTGGCAACTTCACTCACAATTCACTTTATCTCCAAGGCATTTTAAACAGCTTGCCGGAGAAGAGAAATAACAGCAGTAAATGTCAGCAAATGGACAAGTTCCATTTGTATGCATGTCAGGGAAGACACTTGACATTGTTTATTGGTGTAATACAAAGCGGCTTGGCTCCTTGCTGCTCCCTGTTAGGCCTTAATTATGTAGTGAATTCCAACAGATAATTTAAGATTCCCATACAACTCTCAATTACATTGTCAATCATAAATTGTGTGTTTTCCATTTGGATACTTTGCAGATTATTGAGACTGCGAGGGATGGGCAGGTAAAACAGAAAAATCTCAGAAAAGAAAATAATGTCACTTTTGGAATAGGTTTTTTTTTTAGCAAAGAACAAAGCATCCTAGCTTACTTTGTCAAAGCTGTATTTTGAAAATTATTTAGGTTATTCTTAAAATTCTCTGAATTGTTGAAAAAATAGCCCATTGCAAATGCATTCCCCACTTTTCTATTACTCCCAGAAATTCCAATAGCAACTTTTGCTTATAAGCTCACCCAGTCTCCTTCAACCTATCTTCAAACGCCATAGTTCAGACAGAAGAAATGGTGCAAGGTTTCCTGTAGTTTCTAGGATCCTCTTCTGTTGGCTGCAAGATCCTTTTGAAGTAAAAAAAAAAAAACAGATTAAATTATATGGTACTTTGTAAAACAGAGTAAGCATATTTTTTTAAACGGAATACTTTCTATAATTCCCACCCACCCACCTTCTACAAAAACAAACAAGCAAACAAACAGACTTGGGTTTAGCCATTTTGTATGACTGCTCCATCCAGTGTGGCCATTTGCCTTCCTGATGAAAGATTCCCCTGCCTGTATGCAATCAGCTTCACATATCCTTGTAAGAAAACATTCACAGCCAGTTGAATTGACCCTAAGTAGTGACAGGGAGAAGAATTATTTCTAGTCACTTATCATATCACAAAGATAGTATGGCAGCCTGCTGACCTAATAGGAGGGGATAAATCATAGTAAGGTCACACTGATGGGTTTATCTGAATATTCCAATGTCATCCTGTAATTTATACTATATCTGCCTTTTCTTTTGTCTTGTCTTTTCAATGTAGCAGGCCAAAGTTATATCAACTTTGGTTCTTATTTTGAGACTATTCAGCAAAGTGCCAAAACTTTGTTGGAATTTTGCTGATATATTGTATACATGCTCATAATGGAATTTTGCATCTTCTTGGTGATTTGATTGCTCTCTAGATGAGCCAAGCTTGGGTCACAACAGTTCAAGGTCTTCCAGTTGAGGAGCAATTGCAATTGGCATGCAGAATGAATCTGTTCAAAGGTCTTCTCGGCCACAACTGTCATCTACTCTTCAAGCAGGAACTATGAGTCACCCCCCAAAAAAAATCCAAGTTATGCACCAGTCCTGAATGCAGAAGCACATCTCCATCCTAAAACAGTGATAAAAACTTCCTAATTTAGAGAGGCAAAATAGCCATAAGCACTGCTTTCTCAGGATCTACACAAAGTCTATTTCTCTTTGTTCAGAACTGTGCAACCTCCAGACAATGATTCAGTACATGAATAGTTTAATCTGTATAGGGTCAAGAAATAAAGATGGATTCCATCAGCACACTCATATTATGTTATTGTTGTTCAGCTGCCAAGTCATTCTTGAGGCAAACCACTTCTGCATATAACTCCCCACTCCTAACCTTTGCAATCCAGAAGCTGCTGTCCTGCTTCTGGTTTCAATTATCACACACATTGGGTTACTGTGTGTTATCACACAATTACTATGGAAGTAAGCAATTTATTCAAAGACAAAATGATAATAACACACAAGGAATTCACTAAAATACAGTCTTGGCAAGCAACTTGCCGAAAGCTTTTGCTTTTAGCAGGAACATGCAGAAGAACAGTCAAAATCCAGTCCAAAGTTCTAAGAGTCAGACCAGCATTATCAGCCAGTCCAGAGGTCAGAATTCCACAAAGAAAATCTGCAGAAATGTCACACAAGCGCCAGAGTTCAGACAATTGTTTCCAAAAAGGATTATGTGCTAGCTTTTTAAATCAAGCTACAGCTGTCAGCCTTCAATAAAAGGATTTACTCCTTTATTTGATAAGAAGCCTCATTGAACATTTCTGCTCTACTCACCAGTTTGTAACTGGGGGGCCTGATGTCATCATCATCTGACTCTTCAGCTGTTCAGGTGGTACCTTTGTATTTGATTAGCCATAAGAACTCCAGCTTTAACTACATAATTCTACACATGTTGTACTTAGGGCAGAAGTCTGATTGTATAACATGTTATAACATGTATAAAATCGCACCAAACTTGATTGCAGGAAATACGACTTCAGCAACAGAGTGGTCAATGTCTGGAATACTCTACCTGACTCTGTGGTTTTTTTCCCCAAACCCCAAAAACTTTAACCTTAGACTGTCTATTATTGACCTCACCCCTTTCCTAAGAGGTCTGCATAAGCGCACCAATGTGCCTACTGTCCCTGTCCTATTGTTTCTTTTATTTTTTTAAATTTTTCTTATATGTATCCATGTATTCATAAATATGTTTTTACTTATACCTATTATCTTGTAAGCAATTGACAAATAAAAATAAAATAAAAATAAATAAAATAGAGATGCATATTACGCATGTCCCTAATACATGTATCTGTATAAGGGATGTTGTGGCTCAGTGGCTAAGACATTGAGCTTGTTGATTGAAAGATCGGCAGTTCAGCAGTTCAAATCCCTATGCCACATAATGGGGTGAGCTCCCATTACTTTCCCAGCTTCTACCAACCCAGCAGTTCAAAAGCACATAAAAATGCAAGCAGAAAAATAGAGACCAGCTTTGATGGGAAGTTAACAGCATTCCGTGCACCTTTGGCATTTAGTCATGCCAACCACATGACCAGTGAGACATCTTCAGACAGCGCTGGCTCTTCGACTTTGTAACAGAAATGAGCACCACCCGCTAGAACCGGAAATTAGCATGCCTGTGTGAGGGGAACCTTTACCTTTACCTAATATATGTATTCAGGACTTCAGTCAAATGTCTGTTGCAGTGAAAACAAGAAGAAAAACATAAGGCACACATCTTGAGGAATGTAAATATTCTTATCGCATTTCTGCAATCATGATGTGCCTTTCTGCCATTTGTTACCATAAATTTGATTCTCAGGATAAATTCTGGTTTATTTTAATGAGTGTTATTTGATGATGAAGAAAGTGCCTTCCTAAGTGGTAGAGTATATATGAGAATCCAAGATATAAAGTCAGAAAGAAAAAATATCAGATAATTAAACAGAATAATGTAATGATGATATTTCATTTATTCTCCAATCTCTGGCTTACATAGCTTAGAGCAAACAGGCAAATCTAATTTTAGAAACAAGAGAATAAAAATGTGTCACCTATCATGGAAACATTAATTTTCTGCAATCCAAGATAGTGTTTTTCATACAAGACTAAAAACTTGTGCACATTTGCATTTCTGGAAGTAATAAGGTGAACATGAGCAAATGAAGAACTGCAGGGAGATCCAATCCGCATATACTATAACAATGCCAACCCATCAGTGATATTGATTGCTGCTCGGTGTGCCCCATTTTTGGCATCTGCGTGCTCCATTTTCGGCCCATTCCAGGTGGTGGGGATTGCTGCCGCCATCTGGAATGGGCCGAAAACAGGATGTGCAAAGGCCAAAAATGGGGCGCATGAAGGCCAAAAACAGGATGCACGGGCTGAAAATGAGCCACACGGAGGCAGCAATAGGCAATGGTGATCTCTGCAGCCTGAAACAACTGATCATTGGGAGGCCAATCCAACCAACAAACAGCTGCTTGTGCTAATCAAGCTGTGCTGAGGCTGCCCAGGCTGTTTGCTGCAAGGAGACAAATTGCTGGGAAGCAGAGGTTGAAGGGTGGGCGCTGGCGGGTAGGCAGGGTTTCAGCAACATTCGCTCTATAAAGCGCACAGACATTTCCACTCACTTTTTTGGGGGGGAAGAGAATGCATCTTACAGTGCAAAAAATATGGTATATACCTGACACATACATAAAATGACACATTTAAATAATTAACATGTTGTCTCATTCTGAAACATGTTGTAGCTTTATTCATTTACAAAATGTGATTCAGTTTAATTTGTCTTTAAGAATTTGTCTAGAAGAATGAGTCAGTAGCTTTGACAGATTTAGTCAGTCAAAAGAAAAGTGATGCTAACAGCCATCTTTCTATTTCTTTCAAAAATCTTGATTGGCTTGAATCATCTGAATTACACTTGTTGCATAAACAGATCAAAACAAAGGTATGTTTAAATGAATAAATTAATCATAAGGTCCTAGCACTTTATGATCTGTACAAATAACTGGAATGGATGTTTATTGTATTTTCCTTAATTCCTTTTCCATACTTACTATGAAGACAGACAATTTAAATGTGTATGATTCTAACAGTTCCTTGAAAGCATTTTAGAAAGCCTGAAATAATGAGGAAAGTTCCCTGATCTCTTTCTAAAAAAAAAAGTATATTCCAAAATTTAGAATTGATTGTTGTACACTAGATGTCATTCAGACAACCCAAAGAGAATCAATGACCTTCACTGACATATTGTTAATGTAATGATCATTCACTTTGTTAATCCCTCTCCCTGTTCTTTTTTATCATCTGTCAGAAAATCACTTGTCAACAGTGAGGAAGCCTTGGTTTATATCTTGTTTTCCTTCTTGACTTTTGGGTATTTTGCTTGTTTTTGCATAATAAACACCCCAAATAAGAGTTTTAAAGCTTTTGTGTTATGATTTTTTTTATCAATATTATTGATAAAATACTAATACTATTACTATATGTTATTGTTATTGTTCTTATGTGGATTTTTTCAAATGAACCAAGGCAAACATCTATTGTACACTTTTCTAATGGATTATCTTAACCATGTGAAAACACAGAGTTAAACAATTTTTTATTTTATAATATATATCAACATAACAAATCCTTCTTTAGTCTCCTAAGATTGCTACTAGGTCACATGTTCCTTCCTAATCATATCCTTCCATATCCTTCACCTTTAGCCTTGCTCTGTTATATTCACAGAACCTTCTTGTTCTGTTCAGCTCCAGAGTCAGTACCATATTTCATCTTTTCATTGGATGTACTTATATAACATTACATAAGACTATGTGATGCAGGAGGAATTAATTTATTTACTTGATTTATACATTAGACCTAACTATACTTGCCATCTGTGCACATAAAAAGATGGTCATAATATGTAGCCAAGAAAGATGAATAATTGAAATAACTCCTGTCTTTAAAATAATACAAATCCTGGGGCAGAGCTGGCGTCGCGACGATATGGCATGCGATCTTGGAGGTCTGAGATCGCTGCTGATATCTTTGCTCCTGGACGATCCTATCGGATCTAAACCATCCCGAAGAGACAGTGAAAGTGAAGAGCGCATCCTGTTGATCCCAGGGACATCACAAAGTCCCTGGTAGATCCAGGAGAAGCTCTTCTTGCCAGCGGCAAAGAGGCAGCCATTAAAGCTGCTGAAGTTGGGACAGCTCCAAAACGGAAGAGAACAGAAAGAGAGAGTGTGCCGGTTTGGTGAGAACTTTTTCTTTATTCTAAGATCTGAAAGGACACCCTAAGGAAAAGAAAGAATCTGTAAAGGTTTTGACAGAAGTGATTAAGCGGGGATTTTAAACAGGAATGTCAAAGTAATGTTTTTCTCATTGCTAGATTTTCTATACATGATCTTATATTTTGAAACTGGACTGTTTTTTTCTTTTTCATCTATTTTTTTTCTCCTTTTTGATTTTATTTTAGGCTAGAGAGTCCCATTTAGTTATTTCTTTTTTAAAAATACCTTTTTCTTTTTTTATTAATTCTTATTACATTTTGCTTGGAAAAGGAGGGGGAAAGTGAAAGCAAAGAAACTTTGTAACACTGCCAATTAGAGGCTTGGAAATAAAGATAAGACAAAGATCTTGACAAAGAATATGCTATCAAGACAAAAGGAAGAACTAGCAGACCTATTGAAAATTCAGGTCACGAATAAGATCAAGTACTTGGGGATATACTTGACAGCAAGATGTAGTACACTAAAAGAAAATAATTATATCAAACTTAAACAGCAGATAGCGCTAGATTTGGCGAAATGGGAAAATTTACAACTGTCATTAATAGGGAGAATATCAACAATCAAGATGAATATATTACCCAGAATTTTATATTTGTTTCAAACAATTCCAATTAGGCTTGGAAAAGACTATTTTGAAGATTTAAATAAAATTGTGTTGAAATTTATATGGCAAGGTAAGAAAGCGAGAATAAAGTTAAAACTTTTGCAAGATGCTAGAATAAGAGGAGGATTTGGTTTGCCTAATTGGGAGTTGTATTACTAAGCTATAAATTTGATGTGGGTTAAGGAATGGATAACATTAAGAAATACTAGATTGTTGACATTAGAAGGACATGATCTGTTGTTGGGGTGGCATGCTTTTCTATGGTATAAAGGAACTAAAACACAAGGGTACTTTAGAAGATATTATATATGGGAGTCTCTGTGGTTAAACTGGGAGAAGATTAAAAGACAATGTTATTTGAAAATTCCAGTCTGGCTATTGACTATTGAAGCATTTTCTTATCCTATAATATACAAAAAGGAACAAACAGTTAGATATGGTGAAATATTGAATGAAAAGGGTGAACTTACATCTATACAAAAATTAGAGGAACAAGATATAAAGATGAATTCATTTTCATATGCGCAAATACATTCAAGGTATGATAAAGATTTTAAAACAGAAGGTTTCTATGATAAACTGACTGATTTAGATAAGATTTTGACAGGTACTGATGAAAAGGTGATTTCAAAATTGTATAGATATTTATTAGAAATTAAACTAGAAGAAGAACAAGTTAAAGAAACAATGATTGCTTGGGGGAAGAATTTTGGATATGGGATTGATCTAGAGAAATGGCAAAAATTGTGGTCTCAAAATTATAAAATGACAATGTCAACAGCATATAAAGAAAATTTGTATAAGATGTTTTACAGGTGGCATTTCTCCCCGACAAGAATAGCAAGAATGTTCAAGAATAAATCCGAAAAATGTTGGAAATGTCATCAGACACCTGGCTCATATTACCATATGTGGTGGACTTGTGCGGATGCTAAAAAATACTGGACTAAAATCCACACGTGGTTGGAAAAAATGACAAAAAAGCATATAGACTTGAAACCAGAGATATTTTTATTGGGAATTTTACCTGAAATATATAGTAAAGATTTGAAATACCTGATTGTAAATGTATTAACAGCGGCTAGGATTGTATTTGCTAAAAACTGGAAAAATGGGAAAATACCATCACAGGAGGAAATTATTAAGAAAATATTGGAAAGTGCTGAAATGAGCAGATTGACATTTGAAATTAGAGAACAGGATGATAAACAATTTTATAAAGTTTGGGATCTATTCTATCAATGGTTAGACAATAAAGTGTAGTAACGAAATATGTAGACTTTTAGAAAATACTAAATATATAAAGATGTATTCTTTTCTTATTATATCTACAAAATGTTTTTAGGATAGATTTGGGATGATAATATGAATTGTCACAAAACAAATTAAGTAAAATATGATTATTTTCCAAAGCATGAATGAATAAAAGTATAGTCAAATGATTGATTAATAATGATACAATGTGTTTAATATTGGATTGAAAATATGAGATCATATACAATGTAACTGTAATTGAAGACTACGAAATGGAAGCACAAAACAATTTGTAAACCAACCGGCACACTGTATGTACATATATGGAAGATGGCCTGATGTTTTTATGTTTTGTTTGTTTATGTTTGTTTTAAAAACCAATAAAAAATTTTTTAAAAAAATAATAATAATACAAATCCTATCTATTAGCAGCCATTGTCAAAGAATAACTTTTGGAATAAAGATCTTCTAGATATTATTAAAAGATTCAAAAGAAAATGGTGGTCACAGCTTTTAACTGAATAAGAAGATATTGGGAAGTACCCAAACTGGCAGGGAAAGAGGATCAAATGCAAAGAAAGCCTAGAATTAGTCATTGCAAAATGTAAAAGGGCCAGAATAAGACCTTCCTGAATTCCATGGAGCCTTATCTAATTGTTCCCAACTGGAAGACTGGGAGATTCCTGGCAGAAAATAATAAAGTAGTTAGCTTGAATTCTGCGTGTGTGGATCTAGTTATTCGTGCCTGACTGAAAATAAAAACAAAAAATGTCAAAAAATGTAAGCTATTGCCTGCTTACAAGGTTTAAATTTCAAAAAATGACAAGGTGTTGTCATTTTCAAATAAGAAGTTAACACAAGAATCGAACTTTTTAGGTACACATATTGTTACTCTGACCCATCACTGAACATGTTAAATTAGTGCTGGTTTTTCAATTTCCTTGGTTTAGAAGGTGCTGTAACTTTGTGCTGTGTACATTTTTTCCCCATTTATAGCATCTTTCCAAATGAACATCTATGAATTAAAAAAAACACGTCTCTTCCTTGCTTCTCAACTGCTGGAATTCCTTGACCTCTTGAGCAATATTTTTATTAATGTCTAGTTAAATACATTCTTGCCAATTTTCATAGGGCTATGTGTCCTTTACAAAAGCAGGGAGACATTTTTCAGTGACATTTGGAAATAATAGCAAACAGGTTTAAAACTTTGAAGAAAAAAGAGCTTATATAAAATGTGTTTAAAAAACTTCCACTGACTTTAAAAAAAAAATTTTTGGCAATAGCTTCATGAATCTGCAAGCGGGATTTCATATCCTATCATTATTGCTGCAACAACAATGAAATATCATGCCATCATGTCATTTAGTTACACATTGTCTATCAGATGGTGTAATGGTATGTGTGCATGACCTTGGGAGATGGGAAGCAGAGATGCTGCCTAGAGAGTGATCACATAAGAGAGGGCAGAGCTCATAGCTACACAATAGGTAGAAAAATAGGCTTAAAAAGCACCTCTCCTCCAAGTTCTCAGACTGTAAAGAAGATGGCAGGAGATTTCAAACTTACACGATTCTATTAATGTAATGTAATGTATTCTTAATAAATAAGTAGTTCATCTGGTCATGTTTCCCATCTGGTCTACCTGGGAAGGCTGACAGATGGACATCTCAGAGCCTCCCATGAGCAGCTTGCCAGACTTTATACCAACATTATGGGGTTTTTTGGCACGTAACAAAATAGACTGGGGCTCAGCTTTTTTCCATCTCCTTGATATGCTCAGACAATTGTTTATCACTGACTAAGAGTTTTTAAAAAGTTGGTTAATTTGTATGATTGTAAAACCACAGATCAGACCAAACCTTGTACAAGAGCTCATCTGAGATCAAAGTGTCATGAAATCTCAGGTAAGAATAGTTACCTCCCACAAAATTTCATTAACATTCCCCAGGAGCCGCCAAGCTTTCAAGTGCTTAGATTTTATTTATTTAATGCAGGGAGGCATGAGCTTTCTTGGGATTCTGAAGATGCCACATTCTTTTAATTAACTTCATTTTGCTTAAAAAAAAATCAAACCACAGATACAGGTGAAAAATGTATTACTTAGCAATAAATAATAAAACATACAATAAAAACAATACCAAGAATAAAAAACAGGCAATTAAAATGTAAAAATATCACAGCAGAATTAACAAATGTGTTAAAAAGATCTAACAACAAACCAAGATTCAAGCAACAATTTTTGGATGTATGGGATAAGCAAAAAGAATTTTGCCTATTATGTTTTTCAAAAAGGATAACTCTTTCCCAAATTAAAGTCAAGTTTTCTAGTATATCCCAACATCTCCCATTTTTTATATGTCAATTTTTTCATAACAATTTTCCATAATTTTAAGTGCTTCCTTCCAATTTTATTAGATCTACATAAATATTATATCTCCTCAGTTAATTCCTCAGTCATATGTTATTTGTTAAAGTTCTTGTTGAAATAGCAAGCAGAGATCTTCTAGTGTTGTTTTAGTAGGTAGGATCTCCACTTTTTCTATATCTTTGTATAATGTCAATACCTCTAATCTGAAAATAGCTGTTAGAGGTCTAATAATTAATTATTTACTTTCTTATTCTAGTACATAATCTCTTTTCCAAGAGAAGACATTAAAAACCAGGCTAAACTTGAATATTGCTTCCTTTCTTCCTTTGGTTCTTGTATAAATTTAAATTTAGACGCATTTGGCCATGTTCTTTTCTTCTCATTTGAGATAGTCTTATTAACATTTTCCAACTGGCCTCCTACATTTGTATAGCCAATTTGTAATTCCATGTATGGGTTTTCATTGCTTTTATAATCACTTTTTCCATTGCTGCTATAATTTGGTTTTTTCTTTTTTTAATTTTTCTTTTCTTGGGTGTATAGCATTCATGTTTGATGTAAAAAGTTTTCATTTCTTTCATTTCTCTTCAATTCTCAATAAAATATCAAAATCATTGTTTGCTATCAATTTGCTTTCCTTAGTGATCAACATTAGTAACAAATAAACAAACTCTGGGGATAACTAAAGTTACAACAATCTGAATTTGTATTTCAAGGAACAGGACAGTCTGTTTCCTTTTCTGACTCTAACCTCTAGATTTTCTAATACTTTAATCACTTACTAGTTTCCAGTAGTAACACTGTAATTTGCCCACCACTATTTTTTTCCCCAAAATCATGAAGGGGGAAGTTTCTTCTTTTCTTTTTCTCTTTCTATTTCTCTTACTAAAAGTGCTTTTTCAAAAAGCAATTGGACTTTCTTGTTCCCTCCACCCATTTTGGAGATGTTTCATTTCTCATCTAAGAAGTTTCTTCAGTTCTGAACAATTCTTGGATAAGATATCTTCAAATAATTTTAAAAAACAAAAACAAAGGAAGTCTACTCGCCTTTGAAAAAGCACCTTTGGGACAACCATGACCTGGATAACTGAGAATCTCCATAGACACTTTTTCTTTCTACTTTTTTTCTTTTTCACATCCCACCTTTTTTCCTGTTTTTTCCTGTTTGTATTTTTTGTAAGTTGAATTGACTTTTATTCTTTTCATGTATAATTCTTAGTAAAATTACTTGGGAAAAAAACACAAAATAGAATTTAAAGCCGATGTATATGAAGCCAAATGTGACATTCAGCTATGTTGATATCATAGTATGACTATATTTATTCAGAAGACAATTCTGCTTCTTTCTATTCCTTCCCGCCTCTTTGCAACTATAGATAATTAACAAGTGAAGATAGAGTTCAAAGGTGGAAATAAAATACAACATTTTAAACCTCCTGAGCTTATACAAAGTATGTTGCTTACGGTGCCACATTATTGATTCCTGAAATAGACTGAAAATAAGGAAAGTTTATATTTGTACATTTTTAAAAAGGAAATATTCATATAGTTTTTAATATTATCAGTCTGCAAGCTGAAAGAGATTATCACCAGCATACTAGCAGCTGTTTCTAAAAGATATCGCACTGAGAAGATTATAAGGAGATAGTTACATTAGTTCACATGCCCTCTGTGTTTATTCCAATAATGAGGGGGGTAGATATGAAATCAGTTTACTGCAGTCAATGAGGGTACAATTTTCTTGCCGATAACCTTCTCTGTGTTGTAGAACCAGTGATGCACAGCTGCAAGAAGAATGGTGGAGGACTGTTTCTGTATTTGATGGATGGTTGGAGTTTTAACCTTAGCTCATTCCTTCCCTACAGATTCTGAGATGTGAGTCCAATTCATCTTTTCAGATTGCTAGCTGGCACATAAGAAAAGACAATGAGCACATTCTGCTGTTTGGTTCTTCTTAAAGCAATCCTATGGTACTCAAACACAAAAGAACAGTGTACTGTAGAGTGCCAACCACCGACATAGGGCAATCAAGCAGAATGGGAAGAGTTCTCAGAAAGGTTTTAGGATCTTTGAAATTTAGCAAAGGGTTGTGCTTGGCTGACCCTACAAGCTGCAGTTTCCCAACCTAGATCTACCAGTACAAAGAGCATCTATATATTTGACAAGTTTGCAAAGTTTCCTGTTTTCCTCATCACACTGCCTTACTTCAGTCATTACTAAAATACTTTAATTTGCAACAGCCTTTTTATTCATCTTTTGTCACTCACTGGGTGACGTATTTTGCAGATGTTCCCATATCTCTTTGTAGGCAGTATCAAGTGTACAATGTATAACACCACACATATAAATATGCATTCAAAAGGAAAATGCAGCAAGGCCTAGATTGTATCATTAACTCTGGCTGCGTTGCCATGACAATTATGAGTTGTATGGGCCTGGTAAAGCCAACTTTGGGTTTTTTTCTCTCCTTCTTTTTTCAATCTGATATACAAATCACATGATTTACAAGGGCAGACTAGTTACAATTGAATGCCAAACTGAATTGGTTTCTTAATACAATTTCATAAAAATGTAGATAAATGACAAAATAACATAATAACATGTCAAAAAGCATCAAAAAATGTAACAATGTGCAGGATACATCTGCTCAGACTAACTACAGCTTTATTTAATGGCGAGGAAAAATGTGTCTGGAACCCAAGATATCTGTAAATTGCCAGGTTTACATTTGTGTACTTCAGAGGTGTATTAATAAAATGTTAAATAAGGTCTGCTTTTTCTCTCTCCATTAATCTCACCTGTTTTAGCAAAGGGATTACTTTCTGTTTCAACACAAACACAACATTCATGCCCAGGACAAAAATATATTCTATATACAAGGAGAGGTGGGGAGGGAGGGAGGAAGAATAAGAATGAGCAAGGCAGAAGAATGTGAACACTTTTCAAACAATCTATTTATTAGGATCTATTTGTTATATTACTATTGAGTAATATAAGAAATAATTATAACACCTTAGCATAATTTTCCATATGGAACACACTTTACATTTGAACATAATACTTATTTTTAGTAAATTAACAGAAGTTTATCTTTGTCATATAAAAAACATCAATATTATGACTATTATTTCAGATATTAACATTAGTTTTGCAGAATGGAAAATGTTTGGAAGCTTATGTTCATGAGTTCTTTTGCCACTGTCTTGATGCAATAAAATGATTTAATACATATGGACCAAGAAGATGGTTTATCTCTCCCCCCCCTCCCTTTAATGTGGATACAACTATCATGAACAGAGAATATATGCCTGGGATACACATCCAAAGTCACCCACCAAAGATAGTTAGGAACTAGGTTTCAGGTTTTATAAGTGGTTTTTCACATCAGAGAAGTTACATCAAGTTGGCGAAAAACATATATTTGCCTGCTTTATGCCATTTGAAGAAGATAAGAATTTCATATAAATGGTTTATTTTATTTCAGAAATCCTGATTGAAAGCACAAGAATTACAACAGCACTGAAAACACCCTTTTTTGTATCTGTCAGTCTTGTGTCTGCTGAGCTCCTCCACCCTTCTTAATTGTTTCTGAAGAAATGTTTGCATTCTACTGACTCTTAAAGAAAAAATAAAGAAAACCAAACAAAAAAATTCAGACTTGATCTTACAGTCTAGGAAAAGCATTGCTTAAATTTACAGCAGCATTTCAATGAATAGATCGATTTAATTCTGGGAGTTTCAAAATGACACACGTTTGTAAGGTATCATTAGATCACTCATTTGATTTAATGTTTACTGTCTGCCTGGCTGTCAGGTCAAAATTATTCTAATGACTGATACAGTAATTTCTTGCTTTCCAGGTGCTTTGAGACCACAACTAAAGTCTCAAGGTGATTATACATTCCTCCCTTTCCAAGAATGTTTCCTCACACTTCAGTGACTGCAAGACATCTTATTAACACAACTTTAAAACTTTAGAAGAAAGATGTTGAAAGCAGCGAAGGTGGAATAGATTTAAAGCAATGTGTGGAAAGCAGGGGAGGGGGGAAATGGTTTTATTTGCCAAAGAAAGCAAAATAAAGGATTTGCCTCATTAAAACAAGTTTTGTTTCAGGCAGAAACTAAACTACTTTCAGTCCTTTGGGCTTTTCTCTAGCAACTTGTTCTTTGGTGAGATATCGTTTTCCTAGAGCTCCTACTTTCATCCCTATTGACATATCACACCTAATCAATGATATATTTTGAAATGGCATTTTCATAATAAATATCACATTGTATATATAACTACTAGTGTTGGGAAATAGACTATGGATGAGCTGTTAACTGTGGATTTTTGACTAGTGCAACCAGATTTTGGACATCTGAACCAGCTGCAACCTACTCTATGGGAGGTCTTCTTATGAAGGGAAGTTGTTTATTTTTCCTTTTCTTTCTGTCCTCTTCACTCTGCATTTAATGTTTACTTTAAATACTGTTTATTTTCAATAGGCATGATTACCGGGCAATGGAAAAAATCTGAGTTTAACTGCATGACACAAATGTCTGCACATGGAATTTAAAATCATTGCCCTGCCCCAACCAACTACATGCAACAACCTATATTAGCTTTCCAGAGAGTTTCCATTATCATCATTGGCAGCAGACTTTTTGTATAATCTATAGCATTAGATCATTGACAGTATTATTTATAACATGTCCACTACAACACATAGTCCAGATGATAAATGGATTTATGCAAACATCACTGACATTTCTTCAGATTTTTCTTGTATCTATCTACCTATTTATTCATAATGGAGACAGACAGGGGTGTCTATTTTTTCATACTAAAGATGGATTAATGCTGCTAATATTCAATGCAATTTTTGCATATTTCTTCTGAAACACTAATTATTATTTATAATTATTACCCATTATTACTTACTAATATTACTTATACATTATTAATTGTTTTTCAGTTAAAGGGTTTTACACAGAATGTAGGAGACTAAAGGTTCAGGATCGGTTAGTATCAACATTATATACTGTACAATCAGGCCAATTTTTATGCATGCTCATAACCTCTGTCCTAATAGAAGTATGAAAAGATAATATACTTCCAATTTCAATATTCACAATGATAGATTAGCATTGAAAAAACTGGAACATAAGGAAAATGTAGACAAGGTACTTGTGTTGCCCCCAGGTCCAGTTGGTTGTTTTATCTAGCACTCTGTGGAGCAGTTCTGCGATGGTCGCCTTCTGTGGTAAAAAAAATATTGTAGAAGTGGAGTAACCCCAGGAAGGCTTGCAGTTCCGCTTTATTTTGTGGGGCAGGGGTTTCTCATATTGCCTTCAGCTTCCCGTTTGTGGATTGGATGCCGGATGCATCTATCAGGAAGCCCAAAAATTCCATTTGGGGAATGGCTAGGTGGCACTTATTCCTTTTTAATTTCAGTCCAGCTTCCTGGAATCTCCCCAATACTGCCTCAATCACTCTACCAATTGTCCTCTGCTTTTGACCAAGATGATTACATCATCAAAATATGGGATTACCCACAGAATTTTGTGCAGTAGCCTTTCCATAATGCTCTGTAACAGGCTGGGGGCGATCTGCCTCCGAACTGTAGCTGCTTGCATTTAAAAGTGCCTTGGTGAGTGATGATCATCTGCACTTCAGTGGTTGCCTCATTGACAGGCAGTTGCTGATAGGCCTGGGCCAGGTTTAATTTGGCGAATACAGTTCCTCGACCCAGAGAGTACAAGAGGTGCTGCACTACTGGCACGGGATAGGCGCTTTGCGGGCTTTATTCAGGGTCATCTTGTAGTCAGCACAAATTCTGACCGACCCATCTGGTTTAACTGGGATGACATTTGGGGTCTCCCATTTGGCATGGTCAACTGGCTCGAGGACCCCTTGGGCAATTAATTTATCTAATTGTTCCTCAATTTTGGGCCTGAGAGCAAATGGGACCCGCCATGGCTTGAGTCAGACAGGGGCTACTTTGGGGTCTAAATTAAATGATATTGGGGTCCCCATGTACTTGTGCAGTTTGTCATCAAAGATGTCGCTGAATTCCCATTCCAGTTTTGCGATATCTGCTGCTGGGCACTGGGGGGTGATCTCTGCTGCATGAATGCTGGTGATGTGGATCTGGACCAGCTTGAACCATTCTCTTCCTAGTAGGCTTGGCAGGTTCCAGTCTACTATGGTGAGTGGCAGGTTTCCCTGAAAACAGCTCTATTGTATTTGGGCTGTCTTCCTGCCCACTACAGGTATGCAGCAGCCCTGCTAGTCCTGTAATATAATAGTCTGTGGTTCCAATTGGTCATGCCACAGTTTGGGTTGTAGTCTTTTGAGGGTGTCCCACGACATCATGGATATGTAGGACCCTGAGTCTACTTCCATCCAGCAGGGCTTGCCTTCGGCGGATACTGTGGCCATTATTTTGTTGGCCTCATAGGCATCAGTGTGTCTCACCTGGGTCTGGGCATAGCCAATGAAGGTGAAGTGCACTTCTTCCCTGGCGTCATCTCTCCCTTTGAATTTCCCACCAGGGTCTTCTGCCCTCCCTCTTGTCGGCCATGTTGCCTCGTTGGTGATGATGCCTGCCTACCTTGCTTGTTGGTCAGTTGGCTGGCTCAGCATACTTCCGCAATGCGGCCTCTGCGCTCACATCTTTGGCAGATAGTGTCATGCCGAGTGGTAGTGATTTCCTCCGCAACCCCCACACTGTCTATTTCCTTGTTTCCCATCTGGCTTATTGGCCTTCACCTTGTGCACTTCTCCATCGTCGTCCTCGCTTGCTTCGGAGGTGGAGTCGCTTCAGTTGGGGTGGTGATCGACCTTGGTTGCATGGACCATCCTGTTCCTTTGATCCACACTGCTGAGTTGTCAGAGGACTCTGCAGCTTGTGCCTCGTCAATGGCTTCCTTGAATGAGACATCCACCTGGGACCAAGTGTTTCTTTTGTAGCATTTGGTTCCTCATTCCCAGGACGATTCAGTCTCGGATCATCCCTCCAGTTTCTGGGAACCTGCAGTTCTTTTCTATCTTCCGCAGTTCAGCTACAAATGTGTTTATTGTCTCCCCATCTCTCTGGCTCCATGTGTAAAATTTGTGTTGACTCACCAGGTAGGAGGGAGAGGGGGCATAATGTCCCTTGAGTGCCCGTTAAAGTTCATCCCAGGATACGCTTTGCAGGTTGTCTGATATGAGGGCATCTGCCATTTTGTACTTCTCGGAGTTGCAGTAAATCAGGAATAAGGCTTTTTTCTTTGCATTGGGGCTGCTTGGAGTCCCTTGACTTCCAGGTGCAGATCGATTTGGCCCATGTATGATGAACATTTCTCCTTTGCCGAGTCATAGGGAATCAACATTGGGCAGTGTGCCATGTTGGTCAGCGGGGTCGCGATCGTTGTGGTGGCCGGTAAAATGACATCCGAATTTCCATGAGGTGTCCTTTGTTCTCTCCGCATCTCAGAATCCCACCTTCGTCACCAGTGTTAAGTAAGTCCACATAAATGAGAGATAGGATGCTGCAGGAACAGGTAAAACTCTTTTATTGTGTGTTTAAGCAAAAAGCCGCCAGCCGCAGCAGGTGCCGGCTTTTTGTAGCTGGTGCTGTCCAAAGCTTCAGCCACTGATGGGACTTTATTTCTCCGCTAGTGGCTGGGCCAATGAGTGGAGTCTGCTAGCCGACTCCACTCTATGGCCATATTTGGTAATACTTAACAGTGTCAACTTTGGGAAATATGGTAGAGGAATTAGAATCTATTTGATCTTAAACCCTACACTACTTATGATGCTTCATAGCTGATGCTAAAATAGGGACCAAAGAAATCTGTGTCTTTTTTGTTTGCTTTTTCTTGTAATTGGTTTTGATCTGTGACTTGAAGCTTACTGCATATAAGAAACTGCTGCAACAGGCCTTCCAGGAAAGCAGGAATAACATTTCTAGAGGAACAAATGACCAAATTAATTTACTCTAAGAGAAAGCCTGGAATCAATATTATCAACCAGAACATGTTGAATCCTTTCTTTCTTTCTTTCATTATCTCCAAACTGTATTTTATAAACCCTGAAAGTCAATCTGGGATGTTAGGAAAAGGAAGGCAAATTATTTCACTGGGACAAAGGCTTCCACAATTCTGTCAAAATTTTCATCAAAAAGCAATGAATAATTAGCTACTTTTAATTTCATAATGGTTGTTTATAATACTGGAGCTATAATATTTCATTTAAACAAATATTATATGTTTTTATGAAACCAGGGAGGAATTCTTGATAAAGTTTAAAGTTTAAGAAAACCTACAGAAGGATGGGTAAAAAGTTAAACTGACAATAGAGGGACTAGAAGTACTTAGGCCAAGGATAACTGTTATGTCAACCTAGATTATATGCCTTCAAGGCTATCAAGAGAACAACCAAATATATGTTATTTCAAAAAGGAGGGGTGGGGAAAGCTTACAGTTTAAAAATCTACCCACCCCACATGTACACAAATGACCTGTACACACAGTTAAATAAACTAAGTTCTGAATAAGAATTTCAGGAATAAACCAAGAATTTCAGGAATAACTCTTGGTCAGAATAAATTATGCCAGGTAAGAATTAAGGAAGGAAATAATTTTTCCTTAATGTCGGCATTATTTAAAAGTGATCTTAAAGGAGATGTAACTATTGATCTTAGCATCACTCTGATACATTTAACATCTAAATGGTATTAGCTAAGAAATATAGAAATAGAAACTTTGAATCAGTTTCAGCACCCTACAGATCTGAGGAAATAATATATTGTTGTAACAGCTGCAACTCCACAGGAAATTTCAAGACACGAATTGTCTTATTCTTTCAAATTTAGTAATGCTCCAGTTGAAATTAAAATTCACACGTTTCCTGCTGCACTTATTGAATATACCAAGTGTCTATGTTAATCTTATCTGCTCTGCCAACTTCTGATCTGAGCAATTATGGATCATCACAGAAGAAACAGAGCAACTACTTAATTTATTTATTTTTATTTTATTTATTTATTGAGAAAATTTATATGGCCACCCCAATTCATGGTGATTCTAGGCTGCTTACAAGGAATTACCGTTATATAAATCTGCAAAGGTTTTTTTTCTTTTGCAATTTTGTTAAATATTACATCTCATCAATCCAGTATGTTTCAGTTCCAATTATTAGCTTGAGTACTTTTTCATTCATTTGTCACAAAACTTAATAAATAAATTACCTATCCAGAGCAGCTTACTACAAGAATGAAGATATTTCATGTTAGTCATTTTATTTTGATGAAATGTATAATATTTATGAAGTAGCAAAATCATACTTCTATGATATGAACAGCATAACAACACTAAAAGACAAATTTACTTCAGTTTTTTTTTTAAAAAAAAACAAATGTTGCAATAGGTGCTGTTTCTGACAGTTTCTGTTGTAATGAAGATTGTAAACCTCTATACTATAAAGACCTGTGTGTTAATCTCCATCTTAATAATTTGTGGAAAGTAAATGTCCAAATTTTCTGTTTCTTTTTTCTTTTGGCAATCAGAAATAATATGCTGCTATTATAGGATAATTATTTGTAATTGCATATGATAAAGACAAATTAGAAAGTTCTGGAATGGAATGACAGATATTACATATCATCATATATAGCAAGGGAAGTGGTTCTATTCTCCTATTTATGAGGGTTGGTATTGCCTAAACCTTTCAAATGGAACATGCTGTTCTTTAAGGGAAAAAAATGCTGGCCAAATTCTTAATGTTGGCTTTTAAGAAGAGTTCCATGAAAGTGAAGAAAATAGTTGGGATAATTGGTGTTTCAGAATGTGAGATTAGAATGAGTTTGTACTCATTCTAATCTCACGTTCTGAAACACCAATTAAGGTGATGTCCAGGTAAACAAATTTTTCCTTCACAAATGCTGATTTCCTTACGCAAACCAGAGCACAAATGCACACAATCACAAATACACACAAATATACTGTACATGAACGGTATATCTGAGGTAAGGGATAAAGGAGATCTAAATAAATGGTCTAGATCAGTGGCCTAAAATTTTGGTTACTTGGTTACATCTTATTTACTTCTTACCAACAATTTTCATTTATTGTCCTTGGGTGTCAAGCTTCAGATTTATTAATATTTAATTCAGTCTCTTTGCCTGTAGCCTTGATTGCTCTTATCTCAGCAGTCCGGTCTACAAGTTGTTTTGTCCTCTTTATGCATGCCAGTTCAATAAGACCTTCAGTTATTTTTATTGCTAAATCAGGATACTGGGGTCAAGACAGTATTACAATAAATACTGTAGAAATATGCAAGCTTTTGAAACTAATATGGACATTTTTCAAAACAGAAAAAGGAAATCTTGATTAATTCACACCCCTCAGCATTGAATAAATTATCTCTTGGTTCTGGTTAGGGACATTACCATATTCTTTCCAACTGCCATGTTACCAGGGAATAGCTATTTAGAAAAGGCAGGTCATAAAAATTAAAAGTGGAACCAGAGTTTGACATAAAAGCCTATAAGCTTAAATGCCCCTGCATAGAAAAAAGAGAACTAACATGAGAATTATATTGCCATTCCTTTTGCATACAGTGTGTGTGTGTGTGTGTGTGTGTGTGTGTGTGAAAGAGAGAAAGAGAGAAAGAGAGAGAGGGAGGGAGGGAGAGGGAAGGAGGGAGGGAGGTAGAGGAAGAAGGAGAAGGGGAAGGGGAGAGGCAGAGGAAGGGAGAGGGAGAGGGGAGGAGGAGAGAGAGATAAAGAGAGGGAGGGGAGAGAATGAAAATTAATTCCTCTGAGTGTCTGAGTTATCGATTGTTCTATAAGGACATATCAGTTGATGAGCACATTTGGCTGGCACATCATAATGTATAATAAGACTTCATGCTTTTGGGATGGGCAGGGGAGATGCATACTTGCCAAGTAAAACACTGACAGAGATATTCTTTTAAAAATTTGCTTTATCGTCTAAAAGTGTTCAACCATATGATTTCATCATATGCATGCACATGCTTTGTAATTTTGTTTGAGTTCCTAAATGACCTGGAATGTTATAGCCCAAAATATAATAGAAAGTATCCCAATCTAATTATTTTAGTGACATTAATAATTTTGGCATAAGGTAGCTGAAGTTAGACATTTCAAAGTCAAGACAGCCTATTTTACTGCCTGAAGGACTTCCTGACTTTTGCCTGTTTCGATGAGATCATGGCTGTGAGCAGAATTTTCTTTTAATTTGAACATGTCTTATATTCATTTGTGGTTTCCTTGCCTTCATCAATCAATCCATTAGCCCAGCAACTTCCTCTCCTTCCAAAAGATATCACTGGATTATGTCATAAGTCAATTCCCTGATGTCCTCACCCAGCTAATGTGTTTTCACATGTGAGAAGGATCATTTACACAAAAGAGTGAGTATCTGTTTGGAAGATCAGACTCCCATCTGCCATGGGGCTGACTGTGTTTGTAGAAATCAATCCTCTGCTCTATCATTTTGAAGCCACAGTGCATATGATCACTGGAACAATGCAGACTGAAAGGATAAAAAAGGGGAGGGACAAATTCTCCTTTGCTCTTTGGGAATTCAAGGTGACTTTCCTCTTTGTGTGCAAATTAGTGTGCTACCACAGATGAACTGACAAGATCAAAGGTAAATAAATGATAGTAAAGAGAGTTTCTGTATCTTCTGTGAAACTTTATTTAAGCTTATTTTGTGGAAGGATTTTGCTTTTGTTTATACTATTCCATTAGCTCTTTTATATCATTAGGAATACATATATCATCATAAGTTATCAAATTCATTCATTAAATTAACATTTTGTCTTTTCAGTAGTTATTCAGAATGCTATACAGTGTACTCCCTACTGCAATTCACAATAACCCTCTAAGATAAATTGAACTAAGAAAAGCAACTGGCCTAAAGTCACATAGACAACTTACTTGGCTGAATCACTCTGATCACAGTCCATCACTTTAACCATTATTTATACTATGTGTTGTTCAAAAGAAAAGACCAACTCTCTAAAATATTGTTTTCTCTATATGAATTTTCTTCTTGTATCTTACCATTATACATTAACTTTATTCCTCAAAGGCAGTCTATTTATCTATAAGAAGATTTAGAATTCATGTCTGCCAGATGCTGGAAATGTAATCAGACACCAGGTAATACTACCACATGTGGTGGACATATGCAAAAGCAAAGAAATATTGGACAAAAATACATACATGGTGTTGTGCCGGCAGCCTGTGCAGACGGCAGCAGAATTGGACAGTGGGAAGAACGGGGACCAGTCTGGGAGTTTGGAGAGGACTCGGATGAGGATCTTGCATCTGATGAAGAGATGGGACCAGGACTATCTGGGAGTTGTGTGATGACTCTGGGGCATCCGGAATCTGGCAGCAGCAAGGCAGAGGAACAAGGGGAGCCTGTTCCCAGTGCACGTGTGCACAGAGCTGCTAGAAGGCAAAAGCAGCTGAGACAAAAGGGGTGACTCAGGAGTAAGGCTTGGAGGTGATTGCTCCTCCCATAAGGTATAGAAACTTTTGCAGGAAGCAAAGTCATTTGCTCTGTCAGATTAATCCTTGAAGCTCTGTGTGGACTTTGTACTTTGGCTGTTTTTTTATAGTTTATTTGGCACCTTAGTTGTTGGCAGCAATTCAAAGGAGATAAAGATGGGTGCTTATCTCGAGCGACTGTTTGGGACTCATTACAGGCTAGGAATGAACATAATTCCCAGCATTGAAATAAAACAAGAGTTGTTTTAACTAGTTGTTTTAACTAAGCATATGCTTAATTACAGTCTCAGGAAGCCTTGGTCAGAACACATGGTTAGAAAAGTTGTTAAAGTTACATATAGATTATAAGCCAGAAATATTTCTGCTAGGTATAGTACCAGAAAAGTATGATAAAGTGAATATATATTTAATATTACATGTCTTGACAGCAGCAAGAATTGAATTTTCACAGTCCTGGAAAAATGAGGAAACACCTATAGAAGAAGATGTAATTAGAAAAATACTAGATGGTGCAGAAATTGACAGACTGATGTTAAAGCTAAAAGAAATAGAAGATACAGAGTATTTTCAAACATGCAACTTGTTCTACAAATGGTTGGATAATAGAGGTAGAAATTAGGAGCAGAAAAGTGTTATTATGTAAGCAAATAGATTCAGACAACGCGCTGTTCACAAAGCACTTATGTATGTAAACTGGAAATGTACAAAAAAACTGTTAAAAGAAGAATAAGATTTAGAATTCTAGTTAGCAAATAATCTAGATTAGAATTAACTAGATTAAAATTAACCAAATTAGAACCATGACCATAAAACAGAATAGGGTTTAGTTTAACCAGAATTGCCAGATAACATTGGGAAGTGCAAAGTTTTTTCCAACTCCAAAAATTATAATTAAGAATATTGGCATTCTCAACAACAACTTTCAAAATAAATTTGATATATGCCTGATCAATTCCAATTGTATCCATGAAACTACCAATTCCTGTTCCTATTCTTTCTCATAATGAAATGAATTATTTCAATAGCTATATTTCTTGATATTTTAAAAAATAATTCAAATGTTATTTAATTTATAATAATTTAATATAATATTTCCTCAATGTTAACATAAGGAACAATATGCCATTCCATTCTTTTGTGTTATTGTACATACACTATTAATTTACAATTTTATGCATTTAATATCACTTGATGATATTTTATAAAACTTCATTGAAATTGTTCAAGGATCTGCTTAAGCAAAATAATTTATTTTACTTATGCTTCAATGAAAGGTGCATCATTAAAACAAGTTTCTCCAGTGACTAATATATATGTTAATAAAGTATATATATCATTTTTCTAAACATGGATATAAAACAAGTGAAATTTAATGACATTAAATTGATGAAACCCATTAAGTAAAGAATTGTTCTACAAACTTCAACCTGAATCAATTAATCACAGTGTATCATTACTTTAATTTTCTGGTAGCATTACAATCAAAGGTGCAGCCATTTGCATAGCTTTTATATTAATAAATACAACTACATTTGTTTATAGTTATTGAAATACATAATTTTAGACATTAATTAAATCCATTCAGTCTTCCTCTGCAAGCATTAAAATGAAAACTGAAATTGCCAAAATTGGAAGAACACAATAACAAAACTCTTTTTACCCTTAATCTTTTTTTATTCCTTTTCTTTTTAAAAACAGGAAAATACCAGAGCATCATCATTATTAATAATAATTATTCGTGTTTTGAAATAGAATTGAGAAATGTCTTTCTAATATATCACTGCAAACATGAGAAATGAACACATGCCCTATGGAGCTGCTTTTGCTTCCTACTTTTCCCACTTTTATTCTGCTGTCAGATTCTTAGAATATTCTGATTGGATGAAAAAAAGTGAATAATGATTCTAATTATATGTCTACTTCTATAGTGCATGTACCAGAAGTGGGGGTTCTAAACAGCAGGTTCCAAACAGTTCTGGAGAACCGGTAGCGGAAATTTTGAGTAGTTTGGAGAACCAGCAAATACCACCTCTGACTGGAGATTTTACAGTATCCTTCCCCTGCCACGCCCACCAAGCCACACCCACAGAACCGGTAGTAAAAAAAATTGAGGCCCACCACTGGCATGTACATATTTTTTTCTTTGTTAGTAGTTCTCCTAACAAAGAAATGTTGCATCACATGTTCTCCAGCAGGAAACATCAGTTTAAATAATCAAGTACAGATCATGGGCTCCCACCACTTACCCTGGAAAATATATACTTTACTAATCTGCAGATAGAGGGGACTGGAAGCTGACAGTCTGGGTTCGAGATCCAAGTGCCACATAACAGAATAGATAGAATAGAATAGAATTCATTATTGGCCAAGTATGATTGGACATGCAAGGAATTTGTCTTTGGTGCATATGTTCTCAGTTACATAAAGAAAAAATAAAATACATTCATCAATAATCATAAGATACAACACTTAGTGATAGTCATAGGTTACTAATAAGTAATTGAATCATAGATACTAGGAAACAAATAGAACAATTTATATTGTAAAAATAAAAGCAACACGGTTATAGTCATAACTGGAAGGAGATAGGTACTAGGAAGGATGAGAAGAAGAATAGTAATACAGTCTTAGTAAACAATATGACAATGTTGTGGGAATTAATTGTTTAGCAGAGTGATGGCATTTGGGAAAAACTGTCCTTTTATCTAGTTGTTCTGGTGTGCAGTGCCCTATAGCATCATTTTGAAGATAGAAGTTGAAACAATTTATGTCCAGGATGTGAGGGATATTGTGGATATATGTGGATATTTTCACAACCCTCTTTTTGACTTGTGCTGTATACATGTCCTCAATGGAAGGCAGGTTGGTAGCAATTGTTTTTTCTTTAGTTCTAATCATCCGTTGAAGTCTGTGTCTGTCTTGTTCGGTTGCAGAGCCAAACCAGACAGTTACAGAGGTGCAGATGACAATAATTCCACTATAGAACTGAATCAGCAGCTCTTTGGGCAGTTTGAGCTTCCTGAGCTGGCACAGAAAGAAAATTCTTTTTTAATGACATTTTTTATTTAGGTATCCATTTTAAGTCTTGAGATATGATAGAAACTTAAAGGTCTAGACTGTTGATACTGTGTTGTCTAGTATTGTAAGAGGTGGTAGTTTTTCCTAAAATCTACCACCATAGGAGGGTTTTTCCTAAAATCTACCACCATTTCTACGGTTTTGAGTGTATTTTGTTCAAGATTGTTCTGGTTGCACCACAAGGCTAGTTGTTCAATCTCCCATCCGTATGCAGATTCATCATTGTCAGCAATAGAGTGGTCAATGTCTGGAATACTCTACCCGACTCTGTAGTTTCTTCCCCAAACCCCAAAAACTTTAACCTTAGACTGTCTACTATTGACCTCACCCCTTTCCTAAGAGGTCTGTAGGGGGCGTGCATAAGCGCACCAACGTGCCTACCGTCCCTGTCCTATTGTTTCTCTTATTCTTTTATTTTTCTTATATGTAACCATTTCATGTATTCACAACTATGTATACATTTATACTTATTATCTTGTAAACAATTGGCAAATCAAATAAATAAAATAAATAAATAAATAAATTGTCTCGAAAGAGGCTAATCACTGTTCTATCATCTGCAAACTTTAGTACTTTAACAGAGGGATCTTTTGAGATGCAGTCATTGTATATAGAGAGAACAGAAACGGAGAGAGCACGCAGCCCTGTGGGGCTCCTGTGCTAATTGTACAGGTGCCTGGTGTGATTTTTGCCTAGCTTCACATGCTGCTTCCTGTCCATTAGGAAACTTATGATCCATTTACAGGTGTGGTCAGGTCCAGCTAGCTGATTTAGTTTAGTTAGAAGAATATCTGGAATGATGGTATTGAATGCTGAGCTGAAGTCTACAAAGAGGACCCTTGCATAGGTCTTTGGAGATTCAAGATGTTGTATCATGTAGTGCAGAATCATATTAACAGCATCATCTGTCGATCTATTTTCCCAGTAGGCAAATTGCAAGGGGTCTAACAGCAGATCCATGATGGTTTTCAGGTGGGCCAACACTAGCCTTTCAAAGGTCTTCAAAACTACAGATGTTAGAGCAACTGGTCTGAAACCATTCAGTTCCTTGATGAAGGGTTTCTTCAGCACTGGGATAATAGTAGAGCATTTGAAGCAAGAAGGAACATAACACATCTCTAGTGATTTATTAAAGATGTAGGTTGAGTAATAATAATATTATTATTGAGTAATAATGTAATAATTAAAGTAATAAATAAATAAAGTAATAATTGAATAATAATGGGGTGAGGTCCCATTACTTGCCCCAGTTCCTTCTCACCTAGCAGTTCGAAAGCTTGTAAATGGAGTAGATTAATAGGTACCACTTTGGTGGGAAGCTAACAGCATTCCACACACCTTTGATATATAGTCATGCTGGCCACATGATCACAGAAAATGTCTTGGCTGAGGGAGCCAACATTGGCTCCCTCAGCCAAAAATTGGAGCTGAGCACTACCCCCTACACACAACTGGACAGGGAAACTTTAGCTTTTTAAATCTCCATATATTTCCTTAAAATTATTTTTCAGGAGGAGATAGGAGACTTAAATGTAATGATATAGCCAGATTCCATGACCCTATTGTTTGTTTGTTTTATGGAAGAAATAAAAGAGTTCTTGGAGAGTTATTCCTAACAAGGAGTCAAACTAAATAGTAAGCTCTTTACCCTAGCATGGTATTTCTCAACCTTAGCAAACTTCATTTCCCAAACTCCCTAGCTAAGTCCACAACAATACCAGAAATTCAACACAATTATCTTGTGTCTGAGATTTGTGTCTTGCAAACAAACATTGACTAAAGAGAAACATCTATATTTGTGCAGCACACTGCAGAGGTGTCTAGGACACCTCATGTAATACTCTTTTCTACCTCTCCTCATGTATCGGTTAATTTCTTATGGTGCCACGCCAAAGTTATCTTGATTCTTTCTGTTGTTCTCATTCAATATGGTAACAGAATAGGAGGGGGGAAATGTTGTTGCACTTATGAGTTGGCCAAGCTATGTATGTAAATGTCTTGGTTTTTTTTATTATTCAGTCATTACCAATTTCAGTAGTAGAAGAAACTCTGAGTAGATGCTGAGAATGTAGTTGGTAAGTGATAAGAATATTGTAATTTTTATTACTAAAGTCAAGTAGCAGGGTTCATAGATTCATAAATACAGGTTTTTATGCTTGCATAAGTGTTATTTTATGGTAATTGTAACTGTACCATGGTATATATAAACATTATAATATTTGGGTGATTTCATTTTATTTTAGCTTCAAAATAATTTGAGTTGTAGTTGGACACTTAGGGTTTGTTTGTTTTTAATCAGCCAAGGTCTGCTTGGGCTGTCACTTGCAGTCTTAAAGTTTTATACTCTTTAAAAATGAATAGAGTACATATAGTCCCAAGCAGCATGTTATATAGTCTTGTTTGCCTTTGCAGATCAGTGATTACCACACTTATTTGCCAAGAAGAATGTTGCTTAAATAGGACTAAATACATGTGGGGGAGTGCGTGTTATGTCTCTGTGCCCACACTCAGGCATGCAATTTTGATGTCAGCTCTTGACTCTGTGATCCTTCTTCTATTTTGGCTTTACAGACTGGACATTTATAGAACTGAATGTACTCTTCTGTTTTTATCTCAGAGCAGGAAGGCATGGAAGGAATTGCTGCTTCAAATATTTTTTTAGTTGTGGTATCTTGCATTCTCTTATGCAGCTTATAGCAATTGGAGACCATCTCCATCATGACAAGGAAACAGCCAATCCCTGTTATCATACAAAGCAGTGCGGAGAATCCTCTTGAGAATAAATGTTCCAGTTTTGTGAGAATAGGTCTGTGGAAACATGCATGGATTAGCAACAGCAAATGACTGCTTAAGAAAGGAAATCTCTCGGCCATTTTTCATGTTGCTTTGGAAAGGATGTGAGCAATTCAGATATAACTGAATAAATACTGTATAGACAGGACAGATCATCTGTATTCTTACCATGAAATCAAACACACACACACACACACGCCTTCAGCTTTGTTCGGGTATTTTCCCACGTCATTGTAGTTGTGCTTTTAAAGTTGTAGCAACGTTTCGGCAGAATCTCATCTGCCATCATCAGGCTTCTGTATTGTGTTCGTCTGTGAGTCAGACTTTTATAGTTGTTTAAGTTTTAAATTTGGGGCTAGCCTACTGCTGTGCCAGAATGGTTTTTTCTTCATCCTGATTGGTTGGGAGTCTTGGTCCGTGTTTATTGGTGTTGGAGTTTGCTGTGTTCTGCTTGATTGGTGTTTCTAATATCTTCTGTCTGTTTTGTGGCTTTTTTGGTATTGGTTGGCTGGCAACATTGTGTTCCTGTATTGGAGGCTTTTAGTGCAGCTTGGCTCTGAGTAAATGGACGGCCATCATTTGTTAGGAAGCTAAGTTTCATCTGGGTGCCTGGTTGGGTGTGTTTGAGCTGGAGGTATCAGGGGGGATCTGTTTGTGCCCAGGTGTTTGCCTGGCTTGTGGTGTGGAGATTTTTTTGTTTGTGAGTGCAGGCTTCCAAATGATTGACAGTCTGGTGGAATCATCTCTTCTATTCATGCTTTCAGGTCTTTTTTCAATCTCTATGGCTTCTCTGATAATTCTGTGGCTGGGGTTTTCTATAGTGGCTAGGTATAGTGCCAATGCTGAGCAGGTTTTTGTTTTTGTTTTTTGAGATCCAGCACAAAATCTGCAACTTTTTTTCTTTTGTGGAGGATCACATTACCACTGCTAAGAACTGTTGAAATTGTGACAAACACATATATAGTTTGTGGTTTTTTTTTAAATAAAATGTTATGTGGCGACTCTAGTTTTGATACCTTATTAGACAATTCATCTGCTGGAATTGCTTGCAAAGGGAAGGCTGGCTAACAAAGATTTGTTTCTTTACAAACATGAAAATAAGCATGAACTCTGTCATACTTTAAAGAATTTGACCAATGAAACATGTGACTCCCTATTAAGATATACCTCTTTGCTTGGAACCCATAACAGAAAGCCCTCTAGTACATGCACATTTTTCAAGGTCAAAGACTGCCCTAAAAATAATTGTTAGCAGCTGAGAGCAGTAGCAGACAGGACAGAATTATAAAGACAACTGAAAAAGTGAAGGTGGGTTTTAATATTTTTGTGTTTTTAAAATGTTAATAATATTCCCCAGTGCCACTCCTCTTTTCAAAGTATGTAAAGCCTAACATATTTGTTACTTATCAGGTTTCTTTTCCACTTTTTGTTTTCCACCAAAAATTGCCTGGAAATTGAACTGACATTGTTCAATGGCAAAATCTCAAGATATTTTGGGAATCACAAGAGGGATTGAAGTCACATGCTATGCTAAGCTGCTCACTTCTCTAGAATTATCATCTGAGCATCTATCAAGGACTTTCTTTTTCTTCAATTAACACACCTGATTTTTCCAACAGATTCATATCTGTACCTGGGGAGCAAAAATGCCATGTGGAAACCAATGTTGACTTAGATGTTCCAGTGTAAATAAAGAAACAATAACCTAACAGCACGTTTGTTCTATGGAGAGAGAGGAAAAAATCACTGATGTGTTAGAATAGAAAACACAAGCAGTTGATTATTGCCTGTAAGTTATGGTTCAGTTCAAGGTGAATAAAATAAATACTTATGATAATGACACTGGGGAATGGATTCCACATAAAGATAACCAAATTAACCAGTAAGACAACAATATTTACACCATGGTGTTTAAACATTACTCAGAAAGATAATGGTAATCCAGTTTTATGAGCAACATGTTAAAAAATAATGAAGCCCTCCAGGGGGGAAAATAATTAAGAGGATGGGCAGCTTTTGCTATCTTATTATTTTCCCACAGTTATGTTTATAACTGGATCAATGTGAAAAGCACTCTACCAGTTAAATCTTTATTGCAGTTCTGCCTTCCAGATGTGCTGGATTTCAACTTCCATACCCCAGCCAGCAGACTTCTTGGCCATGCCCACTGGGATTTATAGGAACTGAGATCCAACACATCTGGAGGGCATCAGGTGGGGGAAGACTGTATCAGAGACTCCAACTCAAAAAAGCACAGAGTTCTCTCTGAGTATAATTGCCTTGGTAATCTTCCCTGTGGATTTCAATATTATGAAACCTAAAATGCAATTCAACTATATGGTAAATAGACCTTTTGTGCATATTGACATTTTCTGGAATTCTTAAAATTTTAAGAGCCCTGGCCAGTAGAAAATGCCAGAAAATGCTGACATTGAATAATAAGAATTACTGCCAAGCAGATGTACTTTGCAACTGCTCAGATTTCAAACCCAGATTCTTTATAATCCATACAAATAAAAATCCCCATTTAGGAAGGCTGGTAGGTATCAAATTGATGTTCCATTTTAACATGGGTGTACATTTGCATAACAATCACACTAATTCTATACACATGTTATACAAAATTGAAAAAGGTCACAAAGATGAGATTGAATTTGAATGAATGAATGAATAACTAAATAAATCTGGGCTGGTTTAATGCAAAATCCAGGACTGCATACAAATAACCATTTCAATTATTTTCTCTGAGTTTAAGAGTTTAAAAATGAAGAGGTGGAATTTCACAGGCTTCTGCAAGAGGGGGAAATTGTCTGACTGCTTATTCTTGGAAATAGGGCTCTCCCTTAAAGGCAGGGACAGCACAATTGGTTTTCTTTTTCAGAAACATTCTTGGCTATTTGGCCAAATCCGGTTTGCATTATGCACCATGTCAAGAATCTGTTTTCCAAAAGTAATGGTGGATATTTGGGCAAAAATAATTCTGTTAAAGTGATATCAATATTCAGGGCAGGGAGAACAAGGGGAAAACATTTTAGACATATTAGGTCTTCGTTAGTTGAAATGTTTCAGGTCAACTTGAAACACATTCTAAACATTTTAATGTTTTGGAATGTAACTTTTTTTTTTTACAGAGTGAGATTCAGGTTAGCACTGTTTATTTCAGAGTTTGAGAGGCAAGCTCAGAAAATGGAAAAGAGCAGGATCAGAAAGCAGAAAGAACCAAATAAATAATCACTAATGAGGCATCTGCCATTTAGTCAAAACATCATTGCATTGTCATTGTGCAATGCCTTACTAAATTAGTTTTCCCATATGGCATCAGGCTTATCTCACTCTATTATCACTGTTGCTTAGTGACTGGAAAACAAAACTATGAAAAGCTGATTATCTGTAAGGATAATCAATGCATATAGAGCAGCACTCTTTTTTTGTGAGAATATGACAGCACTCTTCAAATACTAGAAAAGATGTTATACAGATGAAGGTCAAGACCTGTTACCCCTGTTCCAGAGTGCAAGGTACAGAATAACGGGCTTGCTGTTTTTGTTCTTGATTTCATTTTATGTTTTGCCAGCCATTTTGTAAACTGCTGAAAGTTGAATCTGATATCAGTGGTATATAATGCTCTAAATAAATATATAAAAATAAACTTACACAAAGACAAATTTCAAATGAATAATAGAAGCAACTACATAGCATTTAGAACACAAATGCTATGGAATCAATTGCCTAGAAAGATGATAGGCTTCCCTTTATATCCAGACAGACATCTGTCAGGGTTTTGGGTTTTTTTAATCTTGATTCCTGCATTAAGCATGATTTTGATGGCCTAAACGGCTACTTTCTCCTTTTTAATTCCAGGCTTCTGTGATTGTTAACATCCTTCCTAACCCATTTAATTATGTTGTTAATAACATTTGCAATCTCACTAATTGAAGGACATGGACAAAACTTCTACTTCTAATATCTTGCCAAATCTAGAAACTCAGAGAGGTTGAAAGAGGCTTGTACTGATAGTTGAGTTCCTTCTTTGTCTGGAATCATAGGTCAAGAAGGCAGAGATTATTGCCTCCTTCTTTTACCCAATTAACTCTTTAATGCCAGAAGTATTAGAAAGTGATTGGTGGCATATGTTGACTTTTCTTTTTCTTTGAGTAGTCCAACTACTTTTAATAAACTTTTATTCCTGAATATTAGTATAATTTTTTTAAAAAGGGGGAAACAATGGGAGAGTACACCCAAAGGATAATTTCTCCACAAGATATTCTGAATATATTTAAAATCATCCACTTTCTCTTGTTTTCTTCCTTGTTTTCTTGCTAGGCTGAACTAGATGCATTAATTGCTTCTTTTATCAATTAACTGTCCAGATAACCTAATTCAGCCATCTGCCAGGATTTTAAATCTCAATTTCCTAAATGATATAAATCTCTTAATGGGTCATCTTTCTTTGTAACCAGAAAACAGCCTCAAGATGAGCTTCAGAAGGCTGAACATTTATGATTAAGGTTGGGCTGCAGTTTACAAATACTGATATTATTCTGATTATTTCAAAATTTATATTATAGTAGTGTTTAGGCATTAAACTTAAAGCATATCTTAAACAAATTCTATCTCGAATTTTTTTGTTCCCATGTATATATTTACAATGTGTGATTTTTTCAAAATGTTGACTTCCAATTTATTTGCCTGTACAATTAACTATATATAAAAAATTGAAGTTTAGAGAAGATTTTTTTCACAAAATTCTAGTCCATTGCCAACAACGTTGCTGCTGCTGCTTCTATCAGACAATACTGTAATCAAAAAATATTCTCTATTCTTGGGACTTCCTGTTTGAGCTTCTTCGGCGACAGACCGAAACCTCATCTTTCCGAGGCTTCGATCCATGCTCACCGCTGGAGCGCCCCGAGCCGACTGGTTTCAGGGCTAAGCCACCCCATAGAGGTGGTGAAGAAGGGGGAGACTGCCTGCAGGTTTGAGGAGAGCCGCATCTCTCCTCCCCAGCTGGCCATTACTCCCTTTCCTGAAGGCGGTTGTAGCGGTGGTCAGAAATGGCCACAACAAAGAAGAACTCAACCGGAAAAGAATGTGCAGGAGGAAGATAAGAAGAGAAAGTTTTGGTTGACTGGGTCAAACAGCAAAAGCAACAAATAAGGTACCCTGGAATTTAAACTTAGCAACATTGTTCCCAAAGAAGATTTTGAAGCTGCGAAGGAGAGAGAGAAGGGAAAGGATTAGGTTTTTTTTTCTTCCCTTCCTTATACTGACAGCTAAGAGACTTAAGCAAGAAACTGAAAAAAAATTCACTTTGACATTAATAGGCATCTAAGCTGAAAATAAAAGTCAAAGGGATAAATAAAGATTTCTGGACATTTAAAAGTTTTTCAAAGCTGGAAAGGAGAAAAAAAAAAGAATAGAAGGGCAGGATCTGGAAAAATGGAGGAGACTGCCTGGAATTAAGGAATGGAACTGTAATTAAAAGGAACTTACAGTGAAATTTTAACAAGATTCCTCAAAGATACATTTTAATGGAAACTTGGTAACAAAATAATAGAACCCCAGGAAGAGAAAGTGGAAAAAAGAAGCAAGTAGAAACAGCCTTGGATTATTTGGATTACTTGGTGATTTTTGGTTTTTGCATCTAGATGACTAAAATTAACTGGGTGGTTGTTTAAAAGTTTTTAAAATGGTATCACTCTTAGAAGAACTGAAAATGGAATTTAAAAAATGGAAAGAAGACGCACAAGAAGGGAGAAGTTCTTTTGGCTTCGTGTTTCAATTCTTAGAAATGGAGAACTGGAACTATGAGAAGCAACAAGAAACGCTTGCAGAACAAGATTGGGACAAAGAAGAAGCCATCTTTAATGATCAAATAATTTTAAGTGAGGGGGGAGAAAAGGGGGGAAAGAGAGTGAAAGGTTTAAGATTAGAAAAAAACAACCAAAAAGAAGAACAATTTGAAAGATAAGTATAATATTAGAAAGCAACAGAAGAGGGGATTACAGATGAGAGAGTTAAGTTAGAAGTAGAGAGACGAGGGGGTAAAAAGGGGAGGGAGAAGAAGAGGGGGAAGAAGGCAAGGAAAAGAAGTTGTAAAAGACAGAAACAAGAAATGGAGAAACAGGGAAAAGATATAAGGATTGTAACCATAAGTTTGTTTAGAGATAATGGGTGAAAATTTAATTGTAAAAGGGATTCTGCAAAGGTACATAAGATAGCTTTGTTATATTACAAATAGAAATAACTTTAGAAAATATGATGATGGATAAAATATTTATTGTAATGCAGTGGGATGTTTGTTAATAAATAAATGAATTAAAATAATTGAGAGAATTAAAAGGGAACATTTTTAATTATTAGTAATGATTTATAAAAATATAAGTGAGAAATATGGGGAAAAAAAAGAATTAACTATGGAAAGTTTATAAGTGTTCCCAAGGAAGTATGATATTCAATTGAAAAGAAATGTTAAAGATGTTAAGATTTTAATGCATATTAATGATAGAATTGAATTGGAATGGAATGTGTTTTATTTACATATATATATATATATATATATATATATATATATATATATATATATATATATATATATATATATTTTTTCTTTTAAGAATATAGTGTCTATTTTAAGAATGTACCAAGCAGAATTCGATTGGAAGTTATGTATTATATTCAATGCTATAATCTTAAAGCTATACATTGAAGCTTAAATAAGAGCTTGAATGGATAAAATTAAAGGATATAAAGGTGTCATACTCTAACTGGTAACTACAGGGAAAAAGTGTTTAATAAGAAAAAATAATGTGAAATTGTAACAGGACAGACAAAAGTATAAATATAATGATTTGAATTGAGATAATCAAAACAAAGTTGAGAAAATTAGAAGAGGGGAAAAACTATGTAGAAAATATAAAATGGTAATAAGATATGGAATAGAACAGGGATCCCCAACCTTTTCGACGCCGCGGCCCGGTTCCGGCGTCAGCTGGACGCCGCGGCCCAGTTCCGGCGTCAGCTGGGCGCCGCGGCCCGGTTCCGGCGTCAGCTGGGCGCCGCCATCTTTTTGACGAAAAATCACTTCCGGTGGCGTCACGAAGTGATTTTTCAATCAGCGGCGCCAGCTGCTTCTGGTGAGCTTTTCGGGTAGAAATGGCTTTCTACCGGAAAAGCTCACCAGCGCTAAGCGCCGCCATCTTTTTGACGAAAAATTGCTTTTTTACCAAAAAGATGGCGGCGCCCAGCAACCAGCGGCCCGGTAAGGCTTGTTCCGCGGCCCGGTACCGGTCCGCGGACCGGCGGTTGGGGACCCCTGGAATAGAATATAAAAATGAACATGAAATTGAGTTTTGTGTCTGTATGAAGAAGTGATAACCTGAGACCATGCTATTTTCAAAAAAGATGTTTTATTTGTATTTTGTTTTTGTGAAAACCCAAATAAAATTTTCAAAAAAAATATATTATCTATTCTTATTGGGCTTGTTGATTTTGTTCTTACAAAATCTGGGGAAGAGGGTTTGCTGAAATTGCTGATAACTCCTACTTGTGCATACAGGTTGCTGTTTTAGTTTCCTGTAAGAAGGTAGAGCAGGTGAATAAGTCCATTATCCACATGATTTCAAATGCTACCGTGTTTCTCACAAAATAAGGCCGGGCCTTTTTTTTTTTTTGACCCCTGAAAAAACTGCTAGGCCCTCTTTTCGGGGGTGACTTAATTTCCTCCCCACCTAGAGCGGCCCATACGGCCGATGAAAGCTCCCCGAAGGCAGAGTCCCCAGCTGCTTCAGGGCGTGGCGTGGCTGCCTGTGTCCCCTCGCCTTTAGGCAGTCTCTTTCGGGCAATGGAAGCTCCCCAAATGCAGTCACCAGCCACTTTGATTGGCCGGTAGAAGCGGCCTCAGGGTGAGCGCGCACACACACAAACACACACACACACACACACACACACACACACACACACACACTGCCCTAAAGGCGAGGGGACACGGGTAGCCATGTCACGCCCCGAAGAGGCTGGGGACTCTGCCTTCAAGGGAGCTTTCGTCTGCCAATAGAAGCGGCCTCACGGCGAGGGGAGTGTGTGTGTGCGCTCGCCCCGAGGCCGCTTCTACCAGCTGATCGAAGTGCCTGGTGACTGCACTTGGGGAGCTTCCATCGCCCAAAAGAGACTGCCCTAAAGGCGAGGGGACATGGGTAGCCATGCCACGCCCTGAAGTGGCTGGGGACTCTGCCTTCAGGGAGCTTCTATTGGCTATTGGGGTATTCTAGCCTAGGCTACCTGCAGGGCACTCCTAAAGGCAAGTTTTTCCCCCATCCCCCCTGCCCTTCCTCCGCCCATTTCTCTTCACCTCATGTAGTTCTAACGAACGATGTGAGAAATGGCGGGGAAACACATGATTTAAATAGGCCTAAATTTTGGGGGCGGGGCTTTATTTCACCTCATGCCTAGAAATCATGCTGGGACTTCCTATTGGTGGAGGCCATATTGTTGGAGAAACATGGTATATTGAGAACAAAGTCAGTGTGGTGTAATGGTTAAGTTATGGGAGTGAGACTAAAAAGGATTGCATAAGTTTATCCATTGAATATGCCAGAACCAAGCCAAGCTTGTTGTTTTGAGTATAAAATAAAGGCTGTTCCCAAGTTGAACTCCCAGAGAAAAATGGGATGAAATTATAGCAATAGAGACAATCAATTAAACCAATTTGCAAACTTCAGCAAGAATCTGCAAGAATATTGGGGCAGCATGCCTCCAAATAGGGCAATAACAACAAGACCCATGGCTCCACAGCAAACTATAACAATGCCAAATTTAAAACATGCACGTGTTTACTTCATCCCACAAATGCTACCATTAAACACATATGATGCCACTTTTTGAGTGCTGACATTCCCATGATGTCATTGCACATTTTGTCTTCCCCCATCTTGTCTTCCACTGTAGACAGAAGATAAAGAGAGAAGAGTTGTCAGAATGGATCAGATCACAGATTTTTACTTTTTAAATATTTTATTTGGTTTTCCCTCCCCGCACCATATGTATATTTTCTCATAATCTATACACAACAATACAAATTCATCACATTATTCCATGTTAAATTGAACAACATCATGCATGCCATAGGAAGGGAGCAAGCAATAGTAAACCAAGGAAACTGAAGGGATGGGATAGAAAGGGAAGGGAAGGGAAGGGAAGGGAAGGGAAGGGAAGGGAAGGAAAGGAAAGGAAAGGAAAGGAAAGGAAAGGAAAGGAAAGGAAAGGAAAGGAAAGGAAAGGAAAGGAAAGGAAAGGAAAGGAAAGGAAAGGAAAGGAAAGGAAAGGAAAGGAAATTATAATGCATGACTTCGAGAGGCTCAAAATATAATCTATCTAACATACAACTGCAAATCATTTGGGTTTGAATTGGGTCAGCCTACAGCATAACATTATCATATGCCCAGTCAACATACCTCTCTAGCATAAACATAAGCATTCCTTACACATGTATCCATAAATACATTAAAACACCAAGGAGATATCATTCATCTTTATTTTATTTCCTGTTCAGTGACGGTTCAAACACAATGCATTTTTCCTTCGATTTTATTTCATTCTTATGCCATTCAGCAACCACCCTTCAGCTCCATACAAAACATTCCATAGTTCAACCCTTCAACCCATCCACTTTATTGTGTGCTTTCATTACATTAACAAACACACAAGAAAGGACCTACTGGAGAGCAAAAACACTCCTGTACACTCCTGACTAACATACTGTACTTTACAAATTGTATTCTTTTTGTATCCTTTCAATGATGGGCATCTATTTTAGTGTTATGAAGCTATCTGCAGATCCTGTGCTTTCAATGAGAGCTCTGCTAAAACATCAGACACACTAAACAAACGAATTTATCATAACCTTTGGTATTTTTCTTTTTCAATATGGGAACAAAAATGACAACTGTCAGACCAGATGCAGTCTTCATATACATACAGTATTAAACAAGCAAACCTTATCCAAATGTTAACGTTTCTCCAGTTATCCCATTACACAAGCAATCTTTCCATTTTTCATCATTCTTACAACATTTATGACTTATTTTTCCCCATCATATTTTATTGCATACTGACATTTATTGGATTCATTTCAACTCTACTCCTTAACAATTTACAATAATTTGCATATATATTTCTAAAATAGCCCTCCCAGTAGTCTCTCCTTTATCATTCTTAGTTCATTTTGTTGGAAGTGTTTTGTTTAGCCCTCTTCATCCACTTTCAAAATAATTCCAATTTCCATGTTTTAAAGAACTGAAATGTATAATAACTGTAGACAACGGTGGGATCACATAGGATAAAGAGAAAGATATATAGAATTATTGTATGGAGCCAGAAACAGAACTAGGTGATAATAAAAGTATGTTTTTATGCCTACACTGAACTGTTCTATTACAGGAAATAGTAAATATTATTTTGATAATAGACTGGATATGCCTTAATGCCAATTGCTGGGGAGCAAAATAATAAGATTGATTGATTGATTGATGTGCCCACAGCTTTCTTCTGGACTTCCTGGAGACCTCTGCTTGATCACTTTGAGAACATAATGCTTGAGCAGATAATCCTTTGACCTAATCCAGTGATCTGTATGTTCTGTATGCTCATATATTCATATGAAAAAGAGAAAATATATCTCCTAAAATTAAAACTATATGGTGAAATATATCCTTCAGTTTTTTTATAAGGTTTCTTGTTCTCCTCTTTTCTATTCTGTTCTCATGGTTCTTTTAATTTCTGTTCATGCTGTGTTCATTCTTACATTATTATAGTTCTGGAAGCTATAACTATTTTCACTTTGTATTACAGTGTTCTCATTGTGATGCAGATTCCTAGTTGTTTACCGGTACAATCGGCAAAGGTCCCGTGGGGTGTCTGATGATGCCTCTTCTTGGAGTTTCATTAAATTGCATAATCCACAGCAGCCTCATATTACTGAAGAGATCACACACACACACACACACACACACACACACACACACACACACACACAAACCACTTTGCAACTGGATAAGAACTGTGAATAGTTCAGGAACATCCCACCTATGAAACTTGTAATGTCTTATAAGGAGAAAAAGAAAGAAATCTAAGAAGAAATATTGGAGTCAACACTCCCTGGAGTTTAAGATATCCTAGCTATGTAGATGTGTATAAGAAGCTGTATTTAGACTTGAAAAACCTTGCTTTTCAAAAAAATTGACCAGCATATTAGCTTGCATTGCTGAATGGCAGTATCAACAGGGATGAGACAATGTCAGCCTTTCCTGAGAACACTTTCTAACCTCCTGGAAAAAAAAATATGGCTGCACTTTTCTCATGCCCACAAGGACAAAGCCTCATCAATCTTAAATAAGGAGCATTATTCAGATGCATCTCTCAGTCCCATCTCCTTTGCTGCTGTTGAATGGAATTTCGATAATAATATTTCTCCTGCTCTAAAATAAATTAAGTGAATGTGTGTTTTTGCATCTTCAATTTGTGCCTAATTCATCATTCTGGGACTATAAGTTCTAGGAGCAGCAACATCAACTAAAAGCAAAGCACATTTCTTATGCTTAACCACTTAAATTATAAAAGGGGCACGTTTACAGCTCAGTGGGATTTTGTGTGTGTTATGTTTGCAAGTTAAGTGCATTCTTGATTGACTGAGAAAGAGTCTTATGTTCTTTAAAGGGGAACAGGTTTTTGCTGCTGAATCATCCACATAAAAAAGAAGCTAATTAAGCTTTTGACCTGATGTACCATTGTGTACTTGGAATAAGCAAGTTGCTTCATTCTTGCTGGAAACATTAAAGTGCAGCTTCTGTTTTAAATCAGGTAGACTTTTTAAAATAGATTAATGAAACACATTTAGAGTAAAATAAAACAACCCTTGGTTACCCCAAGTTGTATGAATTAAAGAGACAGGCTCTAACTTATAGAACAAAATTGTGGCCAAATAGTTATTGAATAAAAATGAATATCAAGGAATGTGCAGGAAATGGTGAAAAAATGGACACATTTAAGAACAGGTGACTTTTTTTTCTCACTATCATGGCTGTCATATTGACATATTTTAACCTGCAAATATTCCTTTTCCATATAAGCAAACTCATGCCTGTAAATTTTTAAAAATCAAGTTTTCTATACAAGAATGGCATAAAAATGGTTGTACTGTCTTGTAACTGAAAGATCAGCCAACTCTGTGTCTCCTGAATACACCTACATATATAGTTGAAAATCCAGTCCACACAGTACTGCTGATATTCATCATACTCATATACTCATTCATCATTTTAACCATTGTCTACGAAGGCCTCTTCCGCATGTTTCTAACCAATACAAGTCCAATTGGGACTTAATGATGTCATCAGTCCACCTTGTTTTAGGTCTCTTTCATGGATGCTTCTTACCAAGTGCGATCCATTCTATGACTGCCTTGGTCCCCCACCCATCAATTTTTCTTGCTATGTGACCAGCCCATTTCCATTTCAAGTCTTTTACTGTCTTGATGATATCCTCCACTTCCATTTGTTCTCTAATCCATGTGCAGGTCTTTCTATCTTGTCTCGTAATGTCGAGCATGTATTTTTCCATGGCTCTTTGTGTGTGTGTGTGTGTGTGTGTGTGTGTGTGTGCGCGCGCACGTGTGTGTGTGTGTGTGTGTGTGTGTGTGTATTTTTTATTTTTTTCCAATATACATTCATATTGTGTGTGAACAGAATTGGTTCTGGGTATAATTAATCCAATTCATCATAACAATATTAGTAGTCTCTATCACATTTGTCGAATTTAAGTAACCCTCATTATATTAAGTATACATTAGCTAAAAACAAAAACCTAATTACTCATCTTTATCTCTATCTTCATCTATGTCTTCCTTGTTCAATCTAAACATTTCTTTATATGTATAAACAAAATTAATTCTAAGTATCATTCATATTGATCCAATTCACACTAACAATATTAGTACTTTTCCATGGCTCTTTGTGCCATTCTTAGCTTTTGTATTGATTGTGGGGTTAGCATCCATATGTTAGAGCAGGTAGCACATACTGATCAAAAACTTTTCTCTTCAGCCATAGGGGAGGTTACATATACCTTGACCAACAGATCTCAATGGAAGGTGATACAATAAAGGAAATTGAATGGTGTGTTAAATGTGGTTAGCAGGCATTCGGCAAGCTAAGCATAATTTTCAAGAATATGAACATACCATTCTGTATTATATATATTTTTCTTTTGGCTACGGATAGGTGTTAAAAAAACTGCCTGGAGATGATATATGATTTTCTTCTCAACTTTACCTTTTATGGATATTTTGTACTGTATATAATTATCCCCAATTTATACTATGAAAGTAATTTGCCCAGAAAAGGTTTTTGAAAAACGTTTTCCATTTCCAAATATGTACTGTGTTTCACCAAAAAATATGACCCACCCTGAAAAGAAGCCCTATCATGTTTTTGAACATATGCATTAAAATTAAGCCCTAACCCCAAAATTAGCCCTAATTAAGACCCCATCCACCCCAGGGTGCAGGGGGTGGAGCAAGGTGCAAAGGTAAAAATTAAGCTAGGGTAGGTATGGGGAGGTGGAGCTACCCTACTTACCATTTTAATTGAAAAGATAAAGCCTTAGTGCACTTAAGTGCTCTGCCAATGTATAGTCCATGTTAAATTTTATTTTCCATGAAGATATACTTGTTCATATATCTACATGACACCATGATCTTCTTGGTAAGCATAAAAACAGAAACAGATTTACACATCTTGTAAGTAAATCTGGCATTGAATCTGGTAAAAAGAAAATGACATAAAATGAGTCAAATACACCTGGGAATTTACTAAAAAGATGTGTCAATACCAGCAATCCTTATAAAAAGAGCAATATAATAAAACATGTGGCACTGACTTGACAAACCTTGGGAGTCAAGGACATAGTCCTTCTGAAGAGGAGGCATCTGAAAATGCAGTAGGTAGAATCTTTACTCTGGCTACTAAGAATACATGCCAATGCCTTGGAATAAAGATATCAAAAAGGTAAAGGAACAGAGCAGTGATAGAGTTTTGATAGAGTTTTCAGTTGCACAGCTTTGGCCATTGCTAATACTATTTTTTCCATGTCCCAAATTTGCTGTTTCATGGCTTCTTTGACCCAAATGCCACAGGAGATAGTTATAAGCCATATCCCCTTGGATTCCTTCCAAGGGCTTATCCAGTGTGATGTTGATCATATAATGTTAAACCTGCTGGGCACAATAAAAACCTCAAGAGTGCAGAAGTCTATTTTGCCAAAACCAGGTTTCTAGAGAAATAAACTTTAACAGATAGAACAATGTCTCAACCTGAGCAAGTTTAAAATATGTGGACATCAACTTCCCTTGAGGAATTCTGACTGTTGAAGTTCACATATCATAAAGTTGCTGAGATTGACAACCACTGGCATTGAGTAATGTTTAGGGCATAATGAAGAGTTTGCAACCCCCCTCTCCCTGTTTGGATTTTGTTTTCCTAAAATAATATAAATATTCAAATAGAAAGTCTGTAAAAATACTGTGTGTTATTTTGCCTTGAAATACCTCAGAGGCTGAGGGTATAAACTGATCTCCCATTCGTTGTTTTTTTTAAAAAGCTTAGAATGGCATATCATGATCCCTGGATAATTTAAGTAGCTCAAGCAGTTGGGCTTCCCATAAATTTGTATATAGTTTAATGAACAGAAGTTTAATGAAAAGAAGGACAAAGAGTGACATGATAACAGTATTCCAATATCTAAGGCACAGTGGTTAGAGTGCAGTGTTGCAGACTAATTCTGCCAACTACCATTCTCACCAGCTCAAGGTTAACACAGCCTTCCATTCTTCCCAGGTCAATAAAATGAGGACTGTTTATTATTATTACACTTATTAATAAATCCCCATTTATTTGGAACGATGGCTCCAGGAAGACATAATAATAGAGAGTGTTTGTTCTGGCCCAGAATGAAATGGTAAATAAATAGTGGAATCTTTTACACAGAGAGATTACCTATCTGTATTCAGTTCCTTGAGTGCTGAGGAAGACAATGTGTGCAAAACAGCAGTGGCCTCTGGATTGCAACAACAATCTGACCTCATTAAAGCTGATATTGTTTAGTGGCAATGATGACAGAAGCTGCCTTCCAGATGAATGAATTTTTGTTGGTCAGTTCTATTCAAATTAGGTTTCTTCCTTAAGGATTATTATCCTAATTTGCAGCTGATACCACCATTGCCAACTCCTAAACCATATTTCTAATCCATTACTAATATACTTATTGTAAAAGGTGAAGTATTCCAGAAATTACAATCTGAGACAGAAATTACATTAAATATTATACCTTTTCCTGCTCAGATGTTCTCATATAAATGCTTTTCATATTTATACTATTCTTTTATTTGTAAGAGCAATCCCTTTACTTTTCAGTGTAATGGTAAATGGCTTTGTTTAGGTTGCAAAATATATTTGATAAAACTGTGTTCGGTTATAGTGACTTGTCTTTGGAAATACAGGAGTGATTTACTAAAGCCATCACAGAAATACTAGTCCTTCAATTGGCCCAAGATTGCTATAACAAATTGTTTAAACCTAGTGCCTAGTTGTGTGTGTGTGTACACATGTGTGTGCACACATGTAGTGTTGAAAAACACTGAATCAGCACACCAGTAAAATCTTATGTTGAAAACCATAATGCCATTCACGCCATTTCATGCCATTTGAAACTGCGATTTTATTCTCTAATGTAGGCCACATCCAATATTCAATATCTTTGGAACAAAAGGTCCTATTGTAAATGATAATTCTTTGCTAGAATAATTATTAGTAATTTTTGAAATCTGAACATTTTGAAAAAGTTATAGTCATAAATTTCACTTTTGCATAGACAGAACATTTTTATTCTATTTTCTAATATTTAGGCACTTCTCACCACAATGGAAATTCATATTATCAAATAACAGACTTTGAAACACAAAGTAAGGTTCTCCAAAAATGGCATTTTGAGCCACAGGCAGTCTTTTTCTCCTGCCAACGAACAGCTGTTTTTGCCACCAAAGCCAGTTCTTTGGCAGTGTACTTTGAACAGGAACAACTAGGAATGATCCAGATGACTCAATAAAAGGGATTATAGGGTCATTAAAAATAGAAATACATTTATACATATACATATTTGTAATATAATATAACCCTGCCTCATATATGGCAATATACAAGGCTGTCTGCAAATTATCTATTCCCAATTGCTATAATTTGTTATGTTTGTGCTGGGCTGCTGAGTGACACTTTTTACACTAACACATTTGATTCAAACGTATTTTCAAAAATATAAAAAAAGTGAAACAATGCTCATACATCTTGTAGTACATTGTGCGTAACAACTGTACAATATTTAAAAGCAGATCTTTACAAAAGCCTAGCACTTTGCATGTATTTGAAATGCTCTATAGCAGGGGTCCCCAACCGCCGGTCCGCGGACCGATACCGGTCCGCGGAACAACTCTTACCGGGCCGCTGGTTGCTGGGAGCCGCCATCTTTTTTTGGTAAAAAGTGCTTCCGGTGAGCTTTTCCGGGTAGAAAGCTCACCGGAAGCACTTTTTCATCAAAAAGATGGCGGCTGCGCTTCGGTGAGCTTTTCTGGGTAGAAAGCCATTTCTACCGAAAAAGCTCACCGAGCGCTCGCCGCCATCTTTTGACGAAAAAGTGCTTCCGGTGAGGTCACCGGAAGCACTTTTTCGTCAAAAAAAGATGGCGGCGCCCAGTTGATGCCGGTACCGGGCCGCGGCGCCCAGCTGATGCCGGTACCGGGCCGCGGCGTCAAAAAGGTTGGGGATCCCTGCTCTATAGACAAGTTATAAACATCAAAAGACTTCTTCAGTCACTCAATCATCGAGAAAAAGTTCAAACGTACACAGCAATGAGATCAGGCATTTTCTCCTAATAATTATCTCAGTACAAATGATCAAATGTGGCAAATGTACACATTTACATTCCTTTTCATTTTAAATTGGAATCAATGTCTGATCTCCATCCACAATAATAAAAGCATCCTACTTTCCAACAAAAGGAAAGTACAGTGCTCTAATACATGCATGTATAGGGACAAAGATGAAATTCAATAAGTGTTTTTTTCAGACTGGTCTTGAAAAACATTCTGTTAAAGGCCTCAAACTGAATTTGGGAGAATGCTCCACTCTAACCCTACTTTTTATGCTTTACATAAATTGCTTCAGTATAATTCTGCCCTAGATGTGGCAATTCCATTTTGGAAATGGGTGAGTTGTTTTTCCAGTTCTGAATTGCTTAAGAAAGAATTTGTTTTGGGCCAGATTCTGTGGCTGAGGCAGAATGCTCATGTGTTTCATGTCATTACTTCAAAAGCAGACAGTCCTGCAATGAAGAATCCCTTAGAAAATTTGTACAGCCCTACTCACCTCTTCATTGACCTAACCATACTCAGTGGTAAGAGCGATAAAATGGAAACACTACATTGGGTTCCTTGAAAGGAAAACATACATTACATAATATAAATTTAAAATGTTCCTTCTCCCTTGTAAAGAGCTGATAAAAATAATTTATTTTCCATTATATAGAATGGGCAAATTGTGGCTCTAGGATTTCATAAGATCCAAGCCTACTTTTTAATATTTTTCTTGAAGTTCAAAGACAAATCAATTTATTTATACCCACACCCACAGATTTTGTTGTGATTGTCTACACACACACTCACTTTGCTAGGATTGTCTATACCTGTTTCATGGCATTTGTATGGGAGTTGGAGAGATTCAGCTAACCAAATACTCAGTTAAATATTCTTTGACTCAAGAAAATCAGAGAAGAGAGAACTGACAATATTATTTATTTTCATGTTAAAGTTCTCATTTGTTTATTCTACTAATATAGTTCTTTTATAGTTCTTATAGCTGAACATAGTTTCAAATTGTGTCCTAAAGGGCACTGAGGGGGAAAATAGTATTATTCCCCTCCCCTTTTTTTCAGACAGCTTTTCAAGACAGGTTTGTGTCTGCACATAAATGCATAGACATGCAATGGCATTTCAACACTTATGAGACGCCCAGAAAGAAACTTCATGTATAATTCAGCATTCTGATTTTTGCATATATTATGTAGCAATTCCAAGTTAAGGGAATAGGAGAAAAATCCAATTATGGTACTGTAGGGCTTCAATACGTCTTGGTATCTTGATATCCTACAGTCTCTCATTTCCTGCAGCAAATCAACAATTCCTAGTCTCACGTACTATTTCTTAGTTTCACACACTATTTAGCACAGAGCTGTTCTTCTGTTACCATGATATTAGATTGCAGCTATCATCCTAAAGCAACATATTCAATCACTTTGGTAATGATTAGAATTTTCAACCACAATATCTGTAAGGCAACAGATTGAACAAAGTTGTCATATATAACATTTGATGCAGGGGTGCAGTTAATATTCTTTGGCAACATATGCATAGTGTGCCATATGCCCACTATGTCAATCCAGCACAATTTCCCAACCAGGTGAGCCTTAAACCTATGGCACTGAACTATAACTACAAGCATACATATATTTCTATACCAACAGTTCTTGAATATGGTTTCCTAACAAGAGGATAAACATATTCTTTATGGTATTATCCTTTTCAATCAGTGGTACAATTTAAGTTTTAAAAGCGCAAGGATTATAGAATTTGGTAAAAAAAAATGATTCAATGACATTGGAAACAAAGTTTACAGGGCTTCCTTGCCTACCAATACATTTCCATATTCCTTAAGCCCCACCTCTGTTACTGCCATGTGGCAACCAACATAAGCTGATAAAAGAGTATGAGGGAAGCACTTTTCCAAGACTCCAATAAAGTCTTGGAAGACAGGATGTTGTCTGTGAGTCTTATGCTGCCTAAGAAGCTTCTACTGTAATTTTTCCTGAACACTTTTTCATAAGTAAGGAAAGTTGCCTACCGGATGTGACTGCTATGTTTTGAATTTTCCATCATGGTTCATGAAAAATCTTTAAAACGTAGGTTGCAATATAAATAAGATATGTATAAAGAGGATATAGCCAGTGGTGGTATTCAACCGATTCGCACCAGTTCGGACAAACTGTTAGCTAACTTTCTGAGCAGTTCAGCGAATTGGCTGTTTGAAGAAACAGCCTTTTTCCCCCACCTGTCAGGAAGGCAGGAAGGAGACATTCTGGTGTGCCTGTGTATGTTGTTTCTAGTCTAATCCTTATCTTTATTGCCCTGCTTAAGTGTTTTCAGAAACTGCCTCTGTAGTTAAGCCTTGTTACATTGTAACAGCTAATGATTCTTGGCAGTACACCCAGACTTTCTGTAGCCTGAGTTTCTCCTGAGTTTATTTTTTTAATAGGGGCTTGACTTTCTTAAAGGGGACGATTTGTTTTTTACACAGCTTTACTGGTTCCTGGAACTGTCCTTTCAGGTGTACTTCCAAGAGGCAGGATGCAAGCTTGGCACCAATTCTTTTACTGCCTTTCTGGGGGCATTTGATCTTTCCTTAAATCTGGATGATTTCCTTAGGATATCTTGTAAGGTGAGTGAAACCAACTGGTATCTTTAAGTGGTGCAAATGGATCTAAGGATTGCTTCTCCTGGGTGGGAAAGGGTGCTTTGTCAGTTCACTGAGCACAGGATTCTCTTGTGTATGGGGATTCTTCAGTCATCCAGATCATGGTTGTCCCAAAGGTGCTTTTTTCAAGAGGCAACTGGATTTTCTTAGTTTCCAGGAAGTCCAGTTTCCTCTTGAAACCCCCCCCCTTTGGGACAGGAGTCTCTTGCATTGCTTCAGAGTAGCCATGTTACATGTTTGCTCACTGATAGTAAGATTTTTAAAAAATAGGATGTAGGGGTATGGATCCTCCCCCCCAATTTATTTCCATTTGCTCTCATGATAATAAGGCTTAGTAACATGGCTTTAAGTTTATTTAGATATCTGTGGCATGTACTAATTTTATCGTGATTCTGACAAGCTTGGGAGGTCAGAGTTTTGAACCTGGGTCCCCTATATACTTCATTAATTTATTTCTTTAGATTGGCATTTTGTAGCCTATGTATGTCCTTAAATGAACTCTCTGCTAAAGGGTTTCATTTTATGAGCAAGTGTTGGCTGCTGATAGTTATCATTGCATTTTAACTATTTTAATACCTCAGGGTGCTCTGTCACCCTGCCTGATTTGTAACTCTGGGTTGCAAGCATTGCTGATGAAAAGGAAGGTATTCAGACAGAATGGTTTAGGTTTCCATGATGGCTGTGACTCATTGATCTTCAGTATGTATTCCCCCATTTCTAATCTAATGATTAGTATTTAGTACAGCTTTTTGCAAGCAAAGAAGCTTTTTGTTTTTTATACAGGTAATCCTTGACTTACAATAGTTCATTTAGTGACCATTCAAAGTTACAATGGCACAGAAAAAAGTGACTTATGACTGTTTTTTACCCTTATGACCATTGCAGCATCCCCATGGCCATGGAAGGCCGGGCAAGGCAAAGCATCCCTTGATGTGAGTGACATAGAGTTGGCCATGCCTACCCAGTCACATGACCACTCAACCATGCCTACCCAGCCAGTCATTAGGGTAGAGAAAGAGTTGTTAAATTATTTGAATCCCATCACTGGATATGGCCATCTATGTTTGAATTCACACCCAACACAACTGATGGCAATGATGGCCTGGAAGCCCTTTGGCTGTATTTGTTCTCAACGTTCCTTAACAGAAACAGAAACAAACTGTACATCTACTTGCTTTTTTTTGTCCTAAACCATTGGTTAAGTGAGTTCATTAAAAGCCATCACTTTTACTAGGCAAGGAAACAACTCTGTAGGATTTTATAGTCCTGCTCTTTGAATCAATATAGTTTGCTTTATTAAGAGACTATAAAAGATAAACTTTGTAAACTAGTCCCTATCCATGACATGAAGAATACATTTGTACTCCTTATCTTCTAGATTAAAATGATTTATGGTTTACCATAAAATGAAATTCTATTTCATACAGGATTCTCTAATTTAATTTACTCCACTGGTTGCACATAACTTTTTTGTTAAAGCAAATATAAATCTATCCAAGTGGATTTTTTTCCCTTTTTGATTTCCATTTTAAAAATGTCACCCTGGACTTCTTGCCCACTTGTATTTGAACCATTGTTCCTAATTTGAAAATAATATGAATCACAATTAACATAATAGAAACAACTCTTTGCAAAATGCATATTAGTATGATTTTGGATTGATGACAAAGTTGTTAATAGAACTTAGTTGTCTCCTGAAAGTAACCCAGAGTTTGTATTTATGTTATCTTTCTGCTCTACAAATTGTCACTATTACTTACAGAATACATTTTTAAGTAGGAGATTAAAACTCAGTTTGCAAACTATTTTGGTTTAATGGTTAAGACACCTGGATAGAAACTGGGAGACTGTGAATTGTAGCCTTGCCTTTAGCCTGAAGTCATCTGGGTGATTTTGGGCTAGTCACTTTTTTCTCTCAGGCCTATGGAAAACCACTTTTGGAAAGCCACTTCTAAAATCTTTCCTGGAAAAGTGCAGGGACTTCTTCAGGTATTCGCCAGAAGTTAACACTGACTCAAGAAATTGTCACAGATCCACAAAAGGCAGTTAATGAAACAAATCTATAAATATGGTGAGTATTCTGGATATAAAATCAATATTCAGAAAACAAGTATAATTACAAGATTTTTAACACAAGAAAAACCTGTTTCTCAGCCCTTTCAGCAAATTCTAATTTGTACCTAATTAGGAAATAATCAAGAAGTACAGCATATCAAAATAACTGTGTCAAATAATGTTAGAGGCCTTAAAAGGTGGAAGAACTTCAAGTTATCTGGTTTTGGATCAATTGTATTTATTAAAACAAATGTGTTATCCAAGATAAATTATTTATTTCAAATAGCACTAATCAAAATTTCAGAGACAGCCTTACAAGAATGGGAAAAAGCTGTCAGTAAAATGTGAATAGAATAAAAAATTCTACAAGGTTCCAAAGATAGAAATGACCCCACCCTTAATTTTTATAAAATTTTAAACTATTTTATAAAACAAACTGTCAGGGATAACAGAGTAGATCAAATCACTGAACAGAAGACTGGCAATTCTGGAAGGAGTGGCTTAGGCAATGGACTTCAAAGATTTTTATGGTGCAGAGATACAAAGGAGGATAAAAACTTAAAAGGACACATTATCAAAGTTTGATAAAAGTATAGAATACTACAAAGGGAATAATAAATCCAACAATTTCATCTCTAGCTTCTTTCTCAATTGCTTTTCATATTGGAGATCATTACAGCAAGAAAAATGTAATAACATATGCAGATATGGTTTACTCAGATTCTGTGAATGCACTAGAATAGAGCTCAGCAGTGGAGGCTGAAATATACCATGGTTACTATGTTTACAAATAGCCTGAAGACTGTCAATAAGGAAGAAGGTCCTTAGGATGAAGGGATCAAGCGAAGAGTTAACCTGGAGTTAGGAACAATTCCCCTTCCCAATTTCATCCCTAGCTTATCTAATTGTTATCTGATCGGAGACTTATCTAATTGTTCCCAGGAGTGGCTACCAGACTGGAGAGATTCCTGTATTATAGGCAGAACATAATAAAGTAGTAAGCTTGAATTCTGCAATGTGAGTCTTGTTGTTCATACCTAACAAATGCATTGCACACGATGGCAGACACAAACACATACTAGTTGGTTTTTAAGGCTCCTGAATGTCCATAAATATAGCAAATAAGCAAATGCATGAAAAGGGAGGAGTTAGGAAAAAATAATTCTTATATTTGTCATTATTTTCATCATTCCTTTTCCTTTTTTTTCAGATATTTAACTTTTATCAAATTTGCTTCATTTATCTTTTTTCTTTTATTAACATATAAACATACAGTACAGTGGAAATTATTAAGTAATTTGCTTAATATCAAAACCATTATATAATCAATATTTTGATATTGTAGTGTTGACATCTTAATTTGCAATTAATATTGGTTGAATTTTTTTCCTTTCTATGTTGTCAATACTTTATCTAAATGCTATCTAAATAATACATAATAATGTGAATAATATCTAATCATATCATATAAACATCACTGTATTGAAGCAATAAAATGTATTATAATAAAAGGAAACTAAAAAAAAAAAAACCCACTTCAATTGAGATCTATACTCATTTCCACAATTGAAAACTAAATAAATGAACCCCAATAACTTGTTTTAGTAGTTAAAATTGGAGAAATTAAATTAGTAAATTCTGAATTAGTTCTGATTTCTGGATTAATTCTGAATTCTATTTGCAATCCATTTCTTTAATCTATACCTCATTGGAGCCCAAAAGCAATTTGTCCAGGGTCTTAAAGGTTACACTTTGTAAGTGCTCAAAATCTTAGGAAAGCTCCTTATAAGAATTAAATATATATTAAAGAAAACATTCAAACTTTCAGCAAGAAAATGGCCTCTATTACAAGCTGGATCTGTCTAATCACCTGGCAAAGATAAATGAGGGTAGGGAATATCTACAAGAGCATTTGCAGGAAGGTCAACAGTGTCAAAATGATGGGTATGATCAGGCAATTGAAGTCCCAGCCCTACTTTACATGTATTACAAGCACAATAAAAAGATTGTGCAACTTTGACCTCCTGATTGCACCTGCCATTCTGACATTGTTTTCTCTCTCTGGATGCCCCTGAATATAGAAAACTGGGTGGCACATTGTCTCTTTTACTTGTGCTATTGCATTCTTTGTCTGCATGACCTCTTTTTTGCTTAAAAAAATCTGGCACAAAAATTTGCTCTATTACTATAAGACCCCTACTCTGAATTTTGATTCCTAGGCATATAAGGATCTTACAGCCTGGACAACCTCTTCAGACCTATGTGTCTGTTTTGTGCACCCCAGTAGGTTGAGTGGCAAAATGTGAAGCTTCTTGTTTCTCATTCATGCAGAATGAATGCTAACATCCCTCTCGTTCTGGTTTTCAGCTTTTCACAGTAATGACTAAAGCAAACTTGCGTGGCATGTTGAGAAATACCCAATGTACTTGCAGATGTGGCTATAAACAGACAGAAAGGCCATTGCTCAAATTAACATTTTTCCATCCTTGATGTTATTTCCTCAGGTTTTGCAGTTGTTCATATGGTTATTTGGACGTAGGTTTCTGTTATTTACAGCTTTACGGAACTGTCTGGCCTATTATGTTTTTCTTGCTTGATATCTGCTGCTTAATAGCAAACTCAGATACCTGAAAATAATCCACCTACTGTAAGGATCTGTACTACAAAAATCCAGAGTTTTTGTAGTAACTTTATATACATCTCTGCTTCCACCTCATGGTCATCCAGAATTTTGCAATACAGACAGAGTAACCCTAACGTACAGAAGAGTTTAAAAAGCCATTTGCACCCATAGAAATAATGCTGTCATATTTATCAAGAGATCAGAAACAAATGGTGCCCACACAGCTCCTTGCACCCTCCTGACTTTTGTTCCCAAACCTGTCAATTAAAATATAAACAAGAAGTTGGCATGCTGTAAAGCAAAGCTGTGGTCTGTTTAGAAAAATGTTTCTGACCTTTGCTTTCTTTTAATATTTTCAGCATAGTACTTTATTTAGAAGTATGTTCACCTCCTCTGAAAAATAAACATCCTAAGCTAAGCAAGGGCAGTAGAGCATAAAGTGAGTGTTTCAAAGTCAGTTTCAGACACATTCTTCAAAATGTTATTGCTTTAGACCTGGAACTACAGGAACTGTTCAACTTAATATGAAATGATTGGCCATCATATGCCTGTAGATTGTATCTTTAGTGTACATATAGTTTGTGGTATCTGTAGTGCACAAGAAAGGTTGTCTTATAGTCTCAAAGTCATTAATTCCAAATCATAGCAGCTTTACTCTACTAGCAGAGATACAAGGAGATTTTGTGGGAAAAATAACCACAAAGGCCATTTAGTCTACATATGATCTACATTTAGTAATGTTTTATCTGATTAATGGTCTCTCTTGAATCAAAGCTCTAAAATATCAATAGCAGGCTGTGATTTTTGCCAGAAAAATTCCAGTGAACTAGAAGAGACCCAGAGCTCTTATTTGTGTATTTTAAAATGTAAATATTTAATCTTAGAGAAGAGTTTTTTTCCATCTATCTAAAGATTGCAACCATGCTGATCTTACTAAAATGATTTCCGTTAATTGCTTAAAAAGTAAAATGGCTACATTTATACATACACTTAGGAACTGTATGCACCCATTATAATTAAGCAAATTACTCTGTGTGGCTCACAATATGGAACAATAGAAACAACATCAGTACAAATGCACACAAGATAATATATGTAAAGTGGAAAAAAATTAAAAATGAACATCTGGTGCATCATGTTCAGTCACAAATTCACCAATGTCAGGCTTCACTAGCCACTCAGTCCTAATGCCTGCAGGAAAAGTCAAGTTTTTATAGCCTTTTGGAAGGTTAAAGGGGTTTGGGAAAAGCTGCTCCAGGCAGGCACCCCAACAGTGAAGACATATCTCCTGGGATTTCGGAGATCCTGATGAACTCATAATATTCATTAATCACACTGAGCGATTTACATTTTTCCAGAGGAATTTAGTTTTACCCATATTCCAATGAATCCTCACTACTGATTATCAATTGAAAAAGAAAAAGAGAGGTCAATTTTTGAAAGATAAGTTCTTAGTTTCAACTAAACTGTAGAGCATTACTAGTTTGTACCAGAAGGCATAGTTCAGCAGAATTCATCATGAATCTTACTAAAAATCTCAGTTCTACGCTGGAAACAAACTTCACTGGCCTGAATCTTAAGATATCTTTTTTTAAAAACCTCTAAATTTTACTTTGTAACCATCATGAAATATTTGCCAATATTGAATCCTGATTTCCAAGTGTGCTTGGAAACTAGCACAGAACTAGCACTGAAATACTTTGATACTATATTGTTAACAGCAATAAAGGCATAATCAGGTGGAACAGATGATGGTGGTAGCTACTTTCAGAAAAGCAATAATCATAATTTAAAGGAAACTCAGAAACAGGGTCAAATAAGGAAAGTTTGTCAACAGACCTGAGACTAAATTACTACATCTAAACATTACAACATGAAATCCCATTTGTGTTCCTCATCATGAAGCCTATGGTTTCTACAGGGATCCAAAAGCCTACATAAGATGAAAGGAAATTTGTATAAGTAGAGATAGTTATTGAGCCAGACTATTTCCCAAGTAAGTGTTAATCTTCAATTTCATAATGCTGTGATGGGCATTTTAATGTAAAATTTAAACAATATTTAATGTTTATTTAATGTCTTGTTTATTTTAAAAGTATGTTAAAATAAAGAAACTGAGAAAAATATATTACTGCATGAGAAACGATGGGGACAATAACTTATCTGACTAGGAAACTCCAGAAAGAAATAAGAAATAGAAAATGGTACTATCCATATACCAGGTTATATATTTAGTTATTGGAAATAAACCAAGTTATTGAAACTTGCTGGATAATTTAGGAAAAACAATGTCCACCAAAGAAATTGATTTATATTTGAGATTTGAGCAAATAATCATAATTCACAGGAAATTCAGTAACAGGGTCAAGCACATGTTTAATGAGGGTGCCCACAATATTGTCAAAAAGTTCCAAATGTGCTTACTAATCTCCAAATGATTGCCTATCCATATAGTGGATTCCCCATACTTCTTATTGTTATGACTCTTGAGAATACAAAAAATGTGTTACACAGGAAGCATAAGAATTAATTCTTGTTTCTACTCATGGCCTACTTTACATTCTCAGACCCTAGTTGTGTTATAACATGAAAGCATTACATACATTATGTAAATACCATAAACATATTCATGTCAAAGTAGCTTAAAATGAATTTTAAGGGAAATAATAAATACATCTTATATACCGCTTTCTACTTATAGGGAGAGAAGGAAGGAAGGAAAAGAAAGAAAAAGAAAGGAAAGGAGAGTGAAGGAGAAAGAAAGAAAGAAAGAAAGAAAGAAAGAAAGAAAGAAAGAAAGAAAGAAAGAAAGAAAGAAAGAAAGAAAGAAAGAAAGAAAGAAAAGAAAAGAAAAGAAAGAAAGAAAGAAAGAAAGAAAGAAAGAAAGAAAGAAAGAAAGAAAGAAAGAAAGAAAGAAAGAAACAACCCAGCCACCCACCCACCCACCTTAGGAGATAAGCTATCATTTATTTTATAGCCTCCCAGGTCTCCATATAGCAGCTGCTCTAGAGCAGGGGTCGCCAATCTTTTGGACCTCAGGGACCACCAAACTCATAATTTTAGATCCCAGGGACCACTAACCGATTCTGTGGGCATAGCCTAATTTGTGGGTGTGGCTTGGTGGTCATGTGACTGGCTGGGCATGGCTTGTATGTAAATATTATAAATGTTTATATAAATATTGATTTTTTTTATAAATCAGACAAAGCAGGCAGAATCACAGATTCATTCAGAGATCTATCTATCTGCCATTGGCTAGCTCAGTCTGTCACATAAAATTTGCTTGCAAGCAAACTCACAAAATTAACTCACAACACACCATGCATGTAAATATTGAATTTTTTATTTAAAAAAAGAGCAACTTTTACCCAAAATCAGGCAAAGCAGGCAGGCAGATTGAGTTGCTCCCACAATCATTCAGTGATCTATCTATCTGCCATCGGCTAGCTCAGTCTCTCAAATTTGCTTGCTGTGAGTCTGCACTGAATTTGCTTGCAAGCAAAACTTCAGTCCTAAGGGAGGTTCAACTGTGTTTAAAAGCAGAGCTGAAGATCTAAAGATTAGCTAGAAAGCAAGAAATCCAACCATTTCCTGCTTCCTAGCTAATCTAAATCTCCCAGCGCAGCAGAACAGATGATGATTGGAAAAGGGAAAAATAGAAATTTAGCAGGCAAGTTTACCAGGTAAGAAGTAAGTGGGCAGGGAGGGTTCATGCGGGCCATGTGGGCGGCGCAGCCTTGTGTTTCTGTGCAGCCTGGATTAATTGCTTTGGAGGTGTGCTCTGGGGTGAGATTTCTCTGCGGCCCACCAAAATTTTCTCACGGCCCACTGGTTGGCGACCACTGCTCTAGAGTACTTAGGGAACTATCTGGAATAGTAAAACAGGTGATATTGGAGGCTTCAGGGAAAGCTCATATGGAACCGTCACTTTTTGTAAGCCAAAATTTTGAAGCAATCCTCTATAAAAACAGTTTTATAATGAATGATTCAAAGTCCACAGTCACTGAAAAAGTGATAACAAATAGCTTTCTGGAATATGAAAAGTTTGTTCATTTTTCATTATAAATGGAAATCTTCACACAATTACTAAGCATACTCTTTTGTTTCCAGTTATTGTACAACACATTTGCATGCAACTGTTCCAATGCATTATGTGACTTGAATAAGATCCAAATGTAAGTTTCTCTGGTTTCCTTGACAAGTTTGATTGTTTTTACAGTCATTAAATCCTTTGTAATTATTAACCCAAACCTGACAGCTATATTGAATTAAGTCCAAAGTGACGTTCAGCAATTCAGTCTTTCCCCCCAAGATTTCTCCACATAGGGATTAATGGGAACTGTCTACTAACATACTGAGCAGGCTCAATAGATTCCAATAGATTCCACCACTGCAACTGTTCCTTGTTTAGGAGAAGCTTGAGAGACAAAGTCTGCTAGTATTAGGAAACTACTGATTAGGTCCATCAACACAGTTTGCAACTAAGGATGTGCAAGCTTAGTGAAGCGATATAGGACTGATTCTTCTCTTTTTTCTTTCAGCTACATTTTCTCTTTAATTTTGGCCTGAATTCTATAGATAATTTCTGATTAGAGCAGGGGTGTCAAACTCAAGGCCCCATGGGCCAGATCTGACCCACGGGGTGCTTAGACCTGGCCCATAGAGCTTCCCCGGAATTAGCAAAGGACCCGCCCGTGGTGCCTCTGCCAGCAAAAATGGAGCTCATGAGGGTTGCACGTGGCCCTCCTGAGCTCCATTTTCACTGGCAGAGGGCTGCAGGATGCTATCCCAGCTGAAAAGGGAGCTTGCAAAGGCCGCGTGTGGCCACCCCAAGCTCCATTTTTTGCTGGCAGAGGGTTGCAGGAGGCCGTCACAACTGAAAACAGAGCTTGGGACCCCATTTTCTCTGGCAGAGTATGCAGGCCACCACAAGTGCTCCCCAATACAAGTGATATCATGCTGGCCATGCCCACCCTGTCAATGCCCATTCCAGCCCCTCGAGGTCAAACATAACCTTGATGTGGCCCTCAATGAAATTGAGTTTGACGCCCCTGGATTACAGCATTTTGTTTAACTTCACCAAAAAGATAAGCTAGATAGGACGTTACATGTGAGACAGAACTAGGCGTTAGATCAGGGGTGTCAAGCTCATTGCATCACGGTGTCATCACGTGACATATCAGGACTTTTTTCCCCTTCACTAAACCAAGCATGGCATGGCGGGCACCATGACACATTTGGCCTGCGGGCCAGGAGTTTGACAGCCCTGTGTTAGAGGGAAAGAATTAAAACCTCTTTGCATCTTTATTTCTTTCGCTCTAAACTGCATTCTCCAGCAGCTGCTTTTCATTTTAAAAAATGTCAAGAGAAAATTAAACTGAACCCTCTGTAATATTCAGTTTAGCCTTTAGATTTTCCACACTGAAGCTTCTTAATTGCAAGTTCTTCATGAAGTGAAATACATATTCATGTTAACCAAGAAATAGGTTGGGAAATATTCTAACATATTTATATGGCAGTTACTTAGTTGACATTTTTAAAAGGCAGCTAGACACAATAGACAAAGCTGCACATAAAACTTATTGATAAAGGGATTTGTTCTATTTCCAATAATGAGAAATGATTAGCACTACTGAGGAAAATCTTTTATAGTAAACACATTGTTAAATTGGTTAAAGATCACTTTGATTTCAAAGAGTTGAACTGAACATCACCTGATTATGCAGATACATGCCGAATTATTTTCAATTATTTTTTTCTGTTGCTGTGAATGAGTAACAATATTCTTGTTTTATATATAATCTCTAAGTGACTATAACCTTTGTATATTTAACTGTACTTTTGAACATCTACTTTCAGTAACCTTTACTCTTCCAAGCATTTTTTTCAGAAGTAGTAATATCAATTCTGGGCTTATATGAATTATAAGAATAAGAAAGAATAGTTTGTAAAGCACTAATAGGTCATTTTCCCCATTCATGAGGAGATACATAGATATATTAGTATGCATTACAGTTTTAACATTGATAGTTCTGTGATGGTTCTGAGCTGACCTAAAACATTTAGCATAACCAAGTTAATTACTGGGTAATAAATATACAGTTAGTCCTTGACTTACAACAGTTTACTTAGTGACCATTTGAAGTTAAAACAGCACTGAAAAAAATGACTTATGACCATTCTTCACACTTATGACTGCTGTAGCATCCTTATGGTCACATGATTTACATTCAGATGCTTGACAATTGACTCATATTTAGGACAGTTGCAGTGTCCCAGGGTCACATGATCTCCTTTTGTGACCTCTAACAAGCAATCTGGAGAAACCAGATTCACTTAACAATCGTGTTACTAATTTAACAACTGCCATGATTCACTTAACAAATTTGGCAAGAAAAGTCGTAAAATGGGGCAAAATTCATTAAACAAATTTCTCACTTAGCAACCTAAATTTTGGGCTCAATTGTGGTTGAGGACTACCTGTAGCTATGCTGACTAATCTAAAATGTATTGGTTATTTTTATTTCAAATCAAGATAGAATTGGGAAAAGAAAAGGGGTGGAGGGAGGAAATGTTTGCAGCTTTCTGAAGTTAAAGGTAACTTCCTTAAATCTTTTGTAAATAAGGCAATTTGTTAGTTTACAGCAGGAAAAAAAGGGGGAAGTCCTTTTGGTACTTGAAATAACAGCACATTTATTTATTATTATCCATTTTCCTGGACTAGAATACAATCAGTTGCGCAAAACATTATTCTTAGTATGTAAATGGGAAAAAGATCAGCAATGAAATGACTAGAAATGAAATGCATAACTAAAACATCTAATAATTAAAAAGACACTATGATAAAGTATAAACGTATGCAAAGCAAGGGCTAAACTGAAAAAGAAGACACACAAAAACTATTAAGAGCTAAATTGCATGATAATGATATATAAATAATACATTTTCCTGTTCACGTTTCCTATTCTACTTTAAAATAGAGTATCTGGAACTGAATCAGTGCACTATGATGGGATGAGGGAAGATCGCTTTCAACTTTTGAAAAACTACTTCCTTATTTATATGAGCTTTTTAATCTCCACTGGAACAAATGAAGTTGATTTTTTTAAAAACAAAATCTAGATATACCTTTTTGTCTTTAAATCTAAGCGCTGCATATCCTTCATTGAATAAACTATTTTATGAGTGTTCATGATGAATCCATAGGATTTCTAATGAATTGCAATCCTTAATGTCATGTGCTGACTAAATATATGTATTCATTGTTTTAATTTTGTTAACAGGTATTGTCACATTTTAACATCATTTAATATTATCAATAAATGATGGATCTACAGCTGCAGCAACAGGAAATGCCAGAGAACATTGTGTTCCTGCAGCTGCTTCAATGTAATATGTTCTTGCTAAAGTCTCAGTATATTTATAGTTTACAAAGAAATTGAAAGTTGCCCTCTTCATACCAACATTTAAGCCAGGAGAATCTAGAAAGTCTACCACTTTACAAGCTATCACAACCATAATTTTCTTACACGTAGTAAGGTAAAACAAGTACCGTATTTATCGGCGTATAACACGCACAGGCGTATAACACGCATCTTCATTTTAAGAGGGAAATTTCAGGAAAAAAAATTAAATTTCTAAATAAAAACTTTGAAGCAAAATAAGGGTAGCTCAGAACTTTTTTTTATTAATATTATTACCACTTATAAGGTAAATCAGTGGTCCCCAACCTTTTTTGTACCAGGGACCGGTTTCAAGCAGAAAATTTTTGCAAGGACCGGGGGGGGGAGAGAAGAGAAGGAGGCTTCGCTCTCTCGCTGCTCCACCATCCAAGGAAGAAACTGCTTCAAAGAAGCGGGGGGGGGGGGCTTTTCCTGTCGCCGCAGCTATTCCGAAGCGCCCGTTTCACCCCCACTCCCACCCGCGCGCGTGCTTCAATCCACAGTGTCCCATTCTGCCTGCCTGCCTGCCTGCCTTAGTTTCTGGTTGTTTGGGAGCAGCTTCGGCTGAGAATAATAACTATTCGCCTCTTTTACTCAGCCGAAGCTGTTCCGATTCAACCATTAACGAAGGCAGGCAGGCAGGCAGAACGGAGCACTGCGGGCGGGCGGGTGGGCGGACGGGGTGGGGGTGGGGGAGAAACGGGCGCTTCAGGGAAGCTGCGGCGACAGGAAAAGCCCCCCCCCCCCCGCTTCTTTGAAGCAGTTTCTTCCTGTGCTGGTGGAGGAGCGAGAGAGCGACTGAGAAGCTGACCCAGAGAGAAGGACAGGCTTCGGTTGCTTCCTCCCTCCCTTCTTTCATTTGTGTCCTTGATCCCGATCCCAGCAGCATTCACCGAAGGCTTCTTAACATTATATCGGCGTATAACACGCATACATCATTTGCCCCCTATTTTCAGGGGGAAAAATGTGCGTGTTATACGCCGATAAATACGGTATCTACTGTACAGCACTCCGTGATGCAGGTTGTTGTGTTTTTTAAATAAGGTGATTGATAATATTCTCCATCAATTCAAAATTAAAGTTTGAAAATATTTTGTATTTTTCAGATTTATATCTCTCTTGGTTAATAAAAGGTTATATTATTCATGAAAGGTTATATTATTCATGAAAACATTGTAGATGGCACTGTAGATAGCATTGAGACTATCTGTTCCCTGATGTTCCTCTTATTCTCTGCCATTCTTTCCTATGGAAAAAAGATGCAATCCATTGGCCTGGCCTGGCCTGGCCTTTTGTCATTTCCCCTTTCCTTTCCTTTCTTTATTTGCTTATATGAAACCAGTTTTCACCTCTGACTGATCACCATTTTGGAGATGCTGTGGTGCCTTCTCTTCACCTACTTCATCAGCTTTGAAAGTCATGAAAATGGAAATCCTTGAAGATAGCATCTTCTTTTAAAATCTGCTAAGCATCTTTTAAAATCTGCTTCTTTTAAAATCTGCTAGCATCTTCTTTTATAATCTTTCTATATCTTGTGTTTTATACTATTTCAATTTATCTTTGAGTAGCCATTGGGTAACATACATAGAAGTCCCTTTCATTCTTCATTTCAGTTCTTGATGTCCGTATTATGTTTTTCCAGTCTTAAATCCCCTCATTAAAATGTGCATTTATTCAACGGTCAGAATTCCTAGTTTTCCTCCCAAATTAATTGGCTTGATATGATAACTATATTTTTATATATTTCTTAAACTTTCTTAAATCTCAAGTTCTCATATTTGTGCCTACTTTCTTTGTAGTGTTTTACTGAGATAAACTGAGACGTTCATATCATTATCATGCCACAAATGAGTTTTTGTACATATGGAGATTATTAGAGACAAAGTGCTTTTTAAATGATGTCCAGGGGACTACATATGGGGGAGGGAATGGAGTTCTAATGTTGCCATTTTGATGTTGCTGTCCATTATTGCAGATGTCTTTGCCTATAAATTATCCATTACAATCACTAGGTAAATAAAGCATATAACACTTCTGCACCTTTGCTAAATAGATGGAGTGCAGAAAATATTTTATGGTATCATTACAATTTCCATGTTAATATAGAGGAATATGGAGATAGTCTTGAAGAAAGTCAACAGCAGCTATTATAAAAATGCATCTAAACTTGTGTGGGAAGCCCCCCCTCCCCCAAGAATGGAAAATTTTGGGGAATATTTAAAGAGGCAGAATATTATATTTCCCCAAAGGAGAAATGGAGAAAAATCTTAACAAAGGCAGAAAGCAGTCCCAACAGCCTCCAGTAGATGCCTGAAGTCTTTAGAGATGGATATTTTGTGCCCATTAAGAAATCCAGGCCAATCTATTAACCCACCACCAATCAAATAATAAAAGCACTCAAAGCAAGCCTCAAAATTACAAAATACCGTAAAATGTATAAAAATCCTTGCACTCATCAAGCCAATTTGTCAGCTGTCCCAGAACTACATGCTGTTGTTGGTTCTGTAATAAACAAAGTCCTTCTTTCCAATCAGCCTCCATTTTATTTCCAGCACCTTTCTCCTGGCTTGGAACTGGACCAGATTTTTCTTCCAATGGAAAAACAAGGACTGAAGAAGAAACTCAAGACTGATCCTCCTATAAAACTCTGCCTTATGCCTAAGAAAGTTTATCAGGCTGTAAAGATTCTGTTATTATAATTTATTTATTACAATTGAGTTTTAGTAATTCTTGAGAAGTTTGATGTATCTCAAAGGATTAACACAGTTTCTTAAGCAATATATTTCTTGCTAACATTATTAGAGACATACCAATAGGAGTCTGATGAACAATGTGTGATGAATCCTCCACATCTATCCGCTTCCATTTAATCGGTACATTAATCAGTTCACAATCTCTCTAAAAATTCACAAAATTATCAGAATCCTTATAGATTTGAATAATTAAACTCACATATCATATTTAGCTGCCTATTCTCTCCCATACCCAGCATTATACTAACTGTATCTTCCATCCTTTCCTCAGATGGTACATTTATTTGTGATAAGTCATTCTGGGTATAGAGTGAAGATAACCAATAAACTGATCATACCCAGTTGTACATTTCCACTTCCAGCTTTCTGAGTGACAATTTGCCCCCAGTGCTTAGAGAGTTTGAGGGTATGGATGGGAAAAAACAGTTTGTGATTCAACTCTGCCTGGGCTGAACATGTACAGATTCTGGGTCACTCAGAGATAGGAGCTGGAGTGTTTACCTCTTAGGGTATGGATGTGATGGTACTACCTCATTCAGGCTTGTGCACAATTCTGCCTGGATTCACTGTGTCTGCTCAAAGAACAGATGGTGGCTGTGTTGTTGTACACCAATTGTGCCCATGCCAAGCGGCCATGTTCCTGCCCTTAGCGATTTTATTTATTTAAAAAACCATCTAGAAGCTTAAGATGGTCCAAAGTTGCAAGTAATTATGGGTTCAGTTCATCGCATCCATATGACACCACTATTCTACAAGCTAGACTAGCTTCCAATCAGTTTCTACATGCACTTCAAGGTGCTGGTTATGATATTTAAATCTCTCCAAAGCATGGGACCAATCTTCTGTGGGACTGTCTTCTCCTGAGAATAGCTGTCTGGCCCACACATTCCCATAGGACTTGTGGTGATTAGAAAACACTAACCTCCTTGTAAATAAGCCATAGTTTTCATCTATAAGTACCTCCCTTAAACACTGCCACCTTATGGGACATAGGAATGGGGCTTCCCCTGTTCTCTGGAATGATCTTTCCTCTCCACTCCTATACATGATGGGCCACAAGTATGGTTGTCTTTAGAAAAGTTGTTAAGATTAAATTTTTTGAATGGTGTTCCCTTTGGGTTATCGAGATATTCCTATCTGGTCACTATTTTGGAATTTTTTCCAATATTGTATGGTTATTTTTCTTTGTTATTGTTTATTTTTGTTATACACTGTCCAGAGTCACAGTGTTGAATTGGGTAGCTCTATGAATCTATGGAATAATCTTATATAATCATCATATACAGCAGAATTATATTTATTTATTTTATTTTGTCAAGTGATTATAAGATAACAGTTATAAGTATAAACATAGTTATGAATACATGAAATGGATACATAGAAGAAAAATAAAAAGAAACAATAGGACATTATATATAATTATATTATATAATTATATTATATAATTATATTATATAATTATATTATATAATTATATTATATAATTATATTATATAATTATATTATATAATTATATATAATTAAGACATTATATATATTGAAATTGGATAAAGTAAAAAACATTGATTTGTAAAGAGCCATTTAAGTATGTAAATAGAGAGTAAATAGAATGTTTAAAAGGAGCAAGACTAAAAAAAAGATAAAAATATACAAAAACAACAGATGTGCACAACAGCAGAACTAAGTTAATGGATGGACAGAGATAGGACAAGATGGTCATGGCCAGACAAATATCGTCAACAAAACTAGAAAAGTAATTGGAAGAAATGTCAACAATATATTTTCTCAGCATATTCAGCAGTTGTAGCTTGTGTTACTGTGACAAAACAATAAGAAAGAGTATTCTCAACCAAAAGTAAGGATTTTTAACAAGAAAAAGACAGTAAGCTCAAATTAACTAAGATAAAAAGAGATGCTATGCAAGGATAGTGAAATATATACTATACCAACTTCCTGGAAATATACTAAATAGTTCAGCAATCACACCAACAAACATAATTTGGTTTGCTTGACACAGCATAAATACTGTCATATTCACAAAGGGAGGCAAGTTCAAAAATGATTTTAGGAGGTAGCGAACCTCCAGTCTCATAAACAAGTGTGAGAGATGACTCATTTGTAGCTTATGCACAAACTTAATTTCTATGCCTTGTCTCATACTCACTTTAGACTAAGTGTAATTGTGTGAATATAAATTCATTGATTGATAAGTATTAAAGAATATAAGAAACTTTTAAAATGTTCCCTATTTTGTGCCATCTGTTTTATTTGTGCTTCTGAATACAATTTATATGTCATGCAACAAAAAATGCATAATAGATCAGTGGCTTGGTGTCCAAATTTTCACAATAATACATCATGTTCCTCAATTCAGACTTGTTGTGTGTTTGGATATAAGTAAAATAAGGTGAAATTATATGTAACATTTTTGTCAAACTCAGCATAGGGAAGAACTGCTTCTCCTTTCTAGTTTAATCAAAGAGCCATCCCCATCATTAAGAAAAACCGTGGACCAATATTTGAATCAGAAGTACAGATAGTGCTGGACTTAAAACAGTTCATTTAGTGACCTTTCAAAGTTAGAACAGCACTGAAAAAAGTGATTTGTGGCCATTTTTCACACTTACAACCTTTGCAGTATCCCCATGATCAGGTGATCAAAATTCAGATGCTTGGCAACTGACTCATACTTATGACCTTTGCTTTGTCCCAAGGTCACATGACCAACTTTTGCAACCTTTTGACAAAGAAAATCAATGGGGAAGCAGATTCACCTAACAACCGTGTTACTAACTTATCAACTGTGGTGATTCATTTAAACAACTCTGGCAAGAAAGGTCATAAAATGGGGCAAAATTCACTTAACAAATGTCTCGTTTAACAACAGAAATGTGCTCAATTATGGTCATAAGTTGAGGACTACCTCTAACCCTCTAAAGAAAATAGTTCAATGAAATTTTATTTCCAGGAAAAGAAAGAATTGTCTATGTTCCTAATGTTTTGCCTAAACAATGCAGTTGGCTTGGTGTACTCGGCAATTTCACTTTGTGAGGTAGGTGCCATTTTATTTTAGCTTTAGCAGGGAACAACATATATCCAGTTTTGTTTAATCAAGACACCAGTACTAGTAAGCAGAGATAGGAATCTCTAGTATTTGAACACAAGAACACTTAGGAATTCCAGGGCTGCTGACTTGATTGGAAAGTTGAAAAAAATGCTTCAGAAAATGTAATGCAAAACATTTTTATAATACGGCCAAAGAGGCTATGGATACAGTTAATAAGAACTGAGCTGTGTTCTAATTTAGATTCTAATGCTAATATTAATGCTGATGTTAATCTTTACCCTAACCCTTTTCACCTTCAGGCAATAAAATGACTGGGTCTCTGGTAGGACTACTACATGCAATAATAAGACTGTTAGATGTAGTTGCATGTATTCCAATGTCCAGTCCTTTCTCACTTTTGATTCCTAAAATGTATGTTTCTGGATATGTTGCTATTATCACTTTACAAACAATAGTCTTAATCTTGAATATTTGTTATTTTGCCTGTTTAGGGTTCATTCATGTTACCAGACCCTGCACTGAAATTATACTTGAAGAATTAATAATCTAGTTGAAGGAGTTAACTATGTTTACATGCTCTTTAGCATATTCTGTTGGCATACAATATCATTCTAATTTTAGCAAATAAAATACATATATCTATATCCAGGCTAGAAATTGAAAATGAATTGAACATGAATATAGGCTGCATCTTTCTCTTATTAGCAGTCACTGTTTACATCATAGGTTTTAAAAAAAGAGGAATATTATGTTCTGTTGACATTCCTACATAATTTAAAAGCTGGAGGAAATGTTTCTTCCCAAATGTTAACAAAGCAAAAGGGAGGGGGGGAGACAGAGAAACACAAAGAACATCTCTTGAAAATAATTTTAGAGGTTTTAAACGTTAGACACTAATTATGCAGAACAGGCAAGCTCTGGCAGTGGTGATAATTATAAGATGCAAGCAGTTTAAAATGCTGAATCCTGAAGGATGTAGTTTTGTGATACAGCATAATTATACTTCTTCCTTCACATGAAAATGTAGTGTTCATTTCCCAGAGCACTCAGCCAAACATAAATATCTGTACAAGATTTAATGTAGCATAGAGAGAAATACGCAGATTTATATCTGTAAGACCTAGAATCAGTTGCAAAATTACTCCCACCTCTTCCATTCTGCAAAGAAAGTTAAAGATATAAGTTAAGAACATATAGGTTTAAATAACTTAATCATAGCATTGTGCAAAATATTATGCAATTTCATAAGAACTTCAGCTAAATGTCTCAGGAGCAAGCAAGCTAAGCAAGAAAATCATAGGCCCTACAGCAAGGTACTGTAGTCCAGGGGTGGGATTCAAATTTCTTAACAACCAGTTCTGTGGGTGTGGCCTAATTTGTAGGTGTGGCTTGGTGGTCATGTGACTGGGTGGGCATGGCTTGTATGTAAATATTATAAATATTGATGTAAATATTGATTTTTTTATTAAAAAAGAGCAACTTTTACCCAAAAGCAGGCAAAACAGGCAAGCAGATTGAGTTGCTCACAGAATCACAGATTAACTTAGAGATCTATCTTTAGTTGGCTACCTGAGTCTTTCACATAAAATTTGCTTGCAAGCAAACTCGTAACATTTTCTAGCAAGCAAACTCACACAATTAACTCACAACACACCATGTATGTAAATATTGATTTTTTTATTTAAAAAAAGAGCAACTTTTACCCCAAAGCAGGCAGGCAGATTGAGTTGCTCACAGAATCACAGATTAATTTAGAGATCTATCTATCTGCAGTTGGCTACCTGGGTCTGCACTGAAAAGCTTCAGTCCTAAGGAAGGTTCAGCTCTGCTTTTAGACTTGCTAAGAAAGCAAGACATCCAAGGCAGAGCAGAGAAGCTGATGGTTGGAGAGAAAAAAGGAAAAATAGCAACTTACCAAACCAGGCAAGTTGGATGGCTCGCATGCCAGGAAAGGAGTGAGTGGGAGGAGAGGGGCAGGGCCAGCCAATGGAGCAATTTGCCGGTTGTCTGAACTGGGGACAACTGTGTGTGCAGTGTTTGCAAGAAATCATCAGCTGTGCCACCTGGACAGCTGTCAAGCGCTGTGCTCAGTTGTACAACGTTTGAAAATCCTCTTGTTTCCTGCTTTTTCAACCTCAGCTGTGCCACACAAAGCAGCTGAGGAGGGAAAAGCAGGAAATAAAGGACAGCCTAGAGCCCGCGCAGGCAAGTGGGCCAAATACTGAACCAGTTCAGTGTCAGCTGCTCTTCACAGCTACAGGTTCTATAGAACAGGGCCAAATTGATAGTATCCCACCCCTGCTGTAGTCTGAATTTAGAATTGAATGTTAGGGCTATTTGGGAGTTAAGTTTTTAAAAACCTGCCTTCTTTTAATTTTTATTTTTTCTAATTGGATGGGAGATTCAAAGACTGGTCTATAAAAGAAGAGAGGAGAGGAGAGGAGAGGAGTCTTTATAGGCCAAGTGATTGGATAAACAAGGAATTTGCCTTGGTGCAAATGCTCTCAGTGTACATAAAAAGAAAAAAATACATTCATCAAGAATCATAAGATACAACACTTAGTGATGGTCATAGGTTACTAAATAAGCAGTCAAATCATACTAGGAAACAAAACAATATAAATCATAGAGATACAAGCAACAAGGTTATAGTCATAAGTGGGAGGAGATAGGTAATATGAAATATGATAAGAATAATAGTAAATAGTAAATAAATAGTAAATAGTTTGACAGTGTTGTGGGAATTAATTGTTTAGCAGAGTGATGGTATTTGGGGAAAAACTGTCCTTGTGTCTAGAGCCCTATAGCGTTGTTTTGAGGTAGAAGTTGAAACAATTTATGTCCAGGATGTAAGGGGTCTGTCGATAAGTTTTTATGCTTAATATACCCAGATATATATACTTGAATACATATAATTTATGTATTTTCAAACTTCTCCAAAGGATTAAAGTAGGAATATCAGATGTTAATTAAACTTGAATAATTAAGAACTAAAGCTTTCTAGAAAAGTCACCTACCTTGCTAATAAGATATTAAACCAAGGGTCCCAAAACTTGGCAACTTTAAGACTTGTGGACTTCAACTCAGAATTCTCCAGCTGGTATTTTCTACTTAGAAAGTCTCTTTAGCAACATAATTAGAATGTATCTTCAAGATTTTCATTGTGCCCATCTACAGCAAGGCATGGCAAAAGCCACCCTAACCATTAAGAGCTCTGCAAAGAATGTGAGACTGTGTCAGTTATATTTTATTCTTTTAAAGATATTTATTTGTTAGGATTTAATGCTGGAAGCCACCCAGAATCTCTCGTTACAAGATAAATAAAATAAATAAAATAATAAAATAATATAATATAATATTATAATATAATCAAATCAAAATTTGATAGGATTATAGGTGGTAAATGCTATAGGATTTAGGTATTTTAAAGTGTTTCTTGGATTTTTAACAATTGTGATACTATTTACTATAAAACATTTATTATGTGTTTCCCATCTGAGAATGGCAAGGAATTCTTGACAAACATGATAAAGATAGGCTCATTGGGCTATAATAAAAGGAATTGAGGCATATCTCTCTAGGGATGCAGGATGCTTATTCCTGATCTAATTATATCATTGTTTTCACACTTTTAACTATAATAATAGTTAAATATCATTTTATTTTCCTAAAGAGTACATTAAAATATGCCTTACTTCATTCTGTGACAGTTTCCCTACAAAACTATGACCTTATTATAAGTGCACATACTGCACACAAGAAGAAGGTATCAACCCCATGACTGTTCCCTTCCTCAGTAAGCAGTGGCCAAAACAAAGTCTGAAATAAGACCTTGTTACAAAGAAAGATCATTTCAGATTCCTAGCTGGTTCATATTTATCTGGAGGTAAGCCCCACTGAATAAACATAGATAGACTATCCATTAATCATTTGTAGAACTATGTACAACAGCCCATGATGGTGAAAACAGGAAAAAGAATTGAAAAATTGAATGAACTAGATTTTCCAAAACTGGTTCTACCAGAAGTGTTGACCCTACTACTTTTAGAATGCCAAGATAGCGTGATCAGTGCAACATAATTGGACAGCAATTTGGCAATTAAGAGAAGAAAAACATTTAGCTTGATCACTATGGCTTAGATACTGTTATGTGGAAAAGGCCGTGCAGAAGTAGAACACAAACAGCTTGGGTGCTGCCATTTTTTTAAAAAGTTTAGAGTTAAGAACAAGCAGAACTTTTACTAACTTCTGTTTGTGATTCAGAAAGAGCATATGGTATAATTAGTCTGCTCTAAATTTCTAAAAGAAATTATTTTCTAAATACCAGTGGTTAGACACTAACATTTTCAATTAACTGTCTTTAAGGATTCTAAAATGATTATTAGAGTGAATGATCTGATAAACTCATATGCAACTTCAAGATTTTCTCCTCTCTTTAAGTTCTTCTTGGAAACTATCACATCAATATTTTCAAGATGAATTATAATTTTCTTTTGCCTTATAATTTATAATTTTGGTCCTAAAAACCATATTGAAATACTCAGTGCTGACAAATGTGTAATACAAAATATAAACATATAAGACAAAGATTACAATTCAATGCTGAAATTAGCAACTATTTAAAAATAGAGCCCTAGAAAAAGATGTGTTTTATTGCTCTTTGAAAGAAAGTAAGGCTGAACACCATTCCTGAAGGTGTAGATTTCATTATTTATAACCATGTAGATAAACCTTCTCTTACCCGCTTGATAAATTAGACTTTGAAAGTAGAAGTTTGATCAGATGGACCTCACAAATCTAAAAACAGACAAGTGAAGTGGTTAAGGAGCTATGGTTGAAAAATGTAGGTTCTAAGCCTTCTTTAAGCTTCGAAGTTAGCTGGGTGATTTTGATCAATCACTTTCTCTCAGGTCAATCTAGATCACAGAATTGTTGCTCATGGGAAAATAGAAGGCAGGTATCAACTCATAAAGCATTCCTGTCCTGCTTTGTACAACTGCTCTGAGTTATAAAATAAAATATCAAAAGCGATTGATGACACTACAAAACCATAAAGATTACTGAAATAATTTATCAAAGTTCTCAGACAGCAATCTTTGTGCCAAATAAATTTCACATCACCACAAACATTATACAATTATCGACGATTTTTATCTAATCTCAAGGAATGCTAATTTTGGTCCAATATACTGTACACACAAATGTCATGCATGTATGTACAGTGGGATGAAAGATAACTTTGTAAATATGATTCATTTGTCATAAGTGGGAATGGCACAAAGTTCACATTTAACCATAATAATATTTTATTGGATTTATTGATACTACATTTCAATATTTCTTTTTTATTGCCCACTCCTAACATCAAGTAAAATAAAGCTATAATGAAAAAATAGGTGAAGGAAATTTTTAAAGAGAAATAAGAAAAACATTAACTGAAGACTCAAATAGGTTGGTTTTGGTGTGATTGCTTTATTTTGGCTAGGAATCCAGATTCCCAACTGAACAAAGTACATGCAAACAGGGTGTTCCTGGCAATCTGCCATTTTTATCTAAATACATCTATTTTCAGAACTGGAAAAGCCATTGTTCTGATGCTATAATCAGCAGTTCAGCTTAAACAATGCACCTCACAAGTAGGATAGAAAACAGAGTCAAATACTAATTACTGTCATTTTCAATTTCACAGTGAGTTGGTAACATTTTCTTTTCTGATTTTACTGCAAACCGACATTTAGAGGAAAAAAATAGAAATGTTCATTTTTTAACATCATGAACCTTCCTTTTACCCATTTTTCATTTTGAATTTGGCATTATGCATACAGTCTCTATTTCTGAAATGTTTATATGTGGTGAATAACCCCTAAAGAGCAATCTGCTGAATTCTGCCTCCATTGTTCAGTGAAGCTACTGACTCATGATAGAGAAGCCAAAGAATTCTAGGACATCCCTATGTAGCAAAGTTATGCCATGCACTTGAGAGTAATGGGGGAGAAAGTAAGGTTTACAGTAAAAGTCTGGTTTTGTCACTATCTATGTCTTTTATGCAACTAACATTATGTGGAACATTTATAGGACTATGGATGCCAGCTTGGCTCCATGGTATCCATAGGCTGCCAGCATTTTTAGAATTATATCCTGGAGGCATAGAAAACAGGTGAGAGGTGAGTGATGGGTAGCTCACCAATTATATCATCCAAACAACCATCTGATGAATAGGCAATTTTCCTCTATGGCAACAACTCCTTGCAATTCCAAATAAATCCACCTGTCCACAAATGTTGACTGTTTATCTCTAGATACTAAGTGGTCAGCATTGAATTTAAAAATAGGAAAGGAAGGAAGATGTGACAGTAAGGAAGAGTAATAAGTGTGTGGCCTGCTTTAGTGTGTTCCACAATTAATTATGTAAACAAATTTGGATGTCAATGGATTCAATTCAACCACAAATTGAGAAAAATATAACTTACTTCAGAACTCAAATCTTTTATTTTTACAGGCCATAATACTATAATGTTTATAGCTTAACTATATAAAAATATTTTTGTTGGCTGTATCATTAAAATGATGAATGTGTAAAATAAATAAATCCAATTCACGTGCTTTTCTAAGAGTTTAATGAAATGTTAATGTAATATTTATAAATACATGGGATTATATATGACATACCTCAGATAATAGTTTCCAAATGCTACACACTGTCACATAAGCTTTGATGAAGCACCTTAATAATGAGACTGCCAGACTATTAGATTATAAAGACCCCTTTATGCCTTATGTCCTTTCTTTTCTTTCCTTACCTACCAATGCAAACAGATGCATTTTACAAATTTACAAATACAATGCATTTGGGACCCACTGGCACATGGATATTATTGAATTAAAAGAAAATACAGCATATCTTAATAAATTAAATGTACATAATATAATCTCTCCCAAAATAGTCTGAGTATTTCATTTATCAGATATTCACCTCAAGAAATATCTACCTGAGCAAACTCTATGTTGGCCTTGGTCACCTTATGCTATCAAAAAACCAGTAAACGAAAGCCTCATTGTTTGAGTTATTTGTTTAATTCCCCTGTTTAAACTTCAACTCAAATGCAAATCCACAAGCAGGCAGAACAGAAGAAAATGGTGGAACGGATAATCTTTAATGATCAAGAGCTATTATCAAAATGTTGATTAGAAGAAGAGAGTCACTGCAAGCAGACAATGACTACAAAGCATAAAGGGCCATCTTACATGTCAGCTGTGCCAATTCCCCCATTTTTCCTTGTTTTATAGGGAGATTTTTAATTGGGGTGGGTTTTTTTTGCCTTTACGTTGTGTCTCTTTAATTATTTTTGGGTGTGTCCTGACCAAAGACAGTGTGAAACTGTTGTCAATTTTTAACAGAGACAGGAGGGCTCCTTCATGGCAAAAAGGTGGCTTAGGGCCAGATCATGTCCTAAGCCTGCAAATATTCTTTTTGTTGAGTGAATCATGTACAGTATTATCTATATTTTTAGCTCTTTTAGCTTTAAAATACAATCCAGCTGACCTCATAGGGAGACCCATTTCTTCGTTTGCACCTAAAGGTTGCTACTTTACCTGCCCTCTGACACTAAGAAAAAATAGACAGCAAGAGACCATTGTCCTTTCACTGAAAAGATGAAATTTAATGGTGAGATTTATTATTTAAAAAGGAGGCTTCAGGCCATCCTTTTCTAGAGTAGAATACAGAAGGGACTCCATGTTAATGCCCTTGTTAAGACCAAATCCCAAAAATATAAAAGGATATCTCTTCCTTGCAGGAAGCCAAATGTTTGTTGCAAATGCTTACAAGAAAAAAGTTTTGGAGAGAACTAGGATCCTGACAAGATTTATTTATTTATTTGGTTTGTCAATTGCTTACAAGATAATAGGTATAAGCAAAAACATAGTTATGAATACATGGATACATATAAGAAAAAGAAAGAAAGAAACAATAGGACAGGGACGGTAGGCACGTTGGTGCGCTTATGCATGCCCCCTACAGACCTCTTAGGAAAGGGGTGAGGTCAATAGTAGACAGTCTAAGGTTAAAGTTTTTGGGGTTTGGGGAAGAAACCACAGAGTCAGGTAGAGTATTCCAGACATTGACCACTCTGTTGCTGAAGTGGTATTTCCTGCAATCCAGTTTGGTGCGATTAACCTTGAGTTTGTATCTATAGTTTGCTCTTGTATTGTTATGGTTGAAGCTGAAGTATTCATTGACAGGTAGGACATTGCAATGTATGATTTTATATACTATACTTAGATCAGACTGAAGGCAGCGTAGTTCTAGATTTTCTAGGTCTAGAATTTCGAGTCTGGTGGCATAAGGTATTTTGCAACAAGTAGAGGAGTGGAGAACTCTTCTTGTGAAATATTTCTGGACTTTCTCATCTGTGATAATATCAGATACGTAATGTGGGTTCCAGACTGATGAGTTGTATTCGAGTATTGGTCTAGCAAATGTTTTGTATGCTCTAGTTAGTAGTGTAATATTAACAGAGAAAAAGCTACATAACATTAGGTTAACAACTCTTAACACCTTTTTGGCTGTTACGGTGGCCTCTAGCACTTACATCATTAGAAATGAGTACTCCAAGATCCTTGACAGAGTTTGGATCATCAACAAGGTCTTGACTATTCAGCCTGTATTTTATTTTCTGATTATTATTATTTTTTGCCAATATGTAAGACAAAGCAATATGTAAGACAGAACAACAAAGATGTTGTTTCATGTAGAAGTGAGAAAGCTTTTAGCTTCATATACTGTGTTTAAGCTTTCTAAGTTGCTGAATTTGCATTTATCTATAGTAGCCCAATGACATTTTATTGACAACAATGGGGAGGTAAGGTTTTCTAGTGCATCAAGGCAGTTGCAATATGAGTCACCAATTTCTCCTTTCAGCTCCCTGGGTTCTTACAACATAGTAACCTTTCAGGTTTATGATTCCCATTTTCCTGTAGTGATAAAGTCTTCCTAAATTCACTTTGGAAAGCTGTCCCTTTTAGCAAGGCCAAAAAAAATCTCATTTAAAAATTGAATAAAACAATGGTATTAAAAAAAAACCCACAAGGAAATAGATTACCTTCCCACTTCTTCCTCATATGAAAAAAGTAAGTTGTAATGTGGTATAAAGTTCTCCTGAATAACCTCTGTCACAAACTAAAATAGATTAAAATTATTTTCCTAATATATTTTCGCACATCTTTCTCTGTGTCTGTGTCTTTGTTTGAGTAGTATACTACCCTTAATTAAGATATTAATTATAAACAAAATAATGGGTTAAAATTTTAAATACATATTTATTTTGCAAATTTTAATAAGAAAAGATGGACTAAATAATCAAAATATAATATATAAACGAAATATTAACACTGTAGATATGCTGATGAAAGTGAAAGACCAGAGTTCAGATCCTTGTTTAATACTTGATTTTTTTTAAAAATGCAATACAATGTAAAAGAGAAATATGATCAGATTTTATCTTCTTATCTTCAAAAAACAATATGAATGACTAATGTAACCATCGGGGTAGTGTGGCTCATGAGGTTAGGACATTGGGCTGACAATCGGCAGGCTCCCGTTCGAGACCTGGTTGCTGCTAAGGGAAGGAGTGAGCTCCCATCACATGCTCCAGCTCCTGCCCACCCAGAAGTTCAAAAGCAGGTGGCCATGACTGGATAGATGGGTATCATTCATTGAACAATTTAATAGGGACTTGAAAGGAGCCTCCAGCTGAGTCCCACCTGAGCAGTGGTGATGTCATCAACCCTTGCAATCTGGAAATACATTTTACTCACAGTTTTCTTGCTGTCCATTTGTTTTTTTGGGGGGGGATATTTCTTTTTATAGACATAAAGAAATCTTTTCATTTCAGACTTGGGCCCATTGTAGGAGGTCAGAAGGTATCCAATCCTTTCAAAAAAAATTAAGGCTGCAACTCTATAAGAAATAGCCAGCCATGCTCAGTCCATTCATTCTGCACGCAACTTTCATCTGTGTAAGACATCAGAACTTGGAACTCAAGGGTCACTAGTTATAGTAGTCAGTAAAAACAAAAACAAAACTATTTTCCCAGAATTCAATATTTTGATTTAGTCAATATCTAGTTAATATTTTAATGTAAACATGATATTGAGACTGTTACTAATATAGGAATTAAATGTAATGCCTGACAATTTTATAAATATGAAAGAAAAAACACAAAAAGGGAAAAGTATACTGTTCTAGTCTATTAGCATTTTTTTCCCATTTCTGGAAATGTCAACACAATCTATACCACCCTCATCCCCAAAAAATCCATTTTCCTGCCATTTTCAGATCTAATATTTTGGCTCATGGACTAGTTAAGAAAAGATTTGTGACATCGCTAGAATATGAGAATGAAAGCAGATGCATATTAAAATAGAACATGTTTGGCAATAAAATAAAATAAAATTTTTATGTATGAAAACAAGGACAAAATCCAGTAAATGTTTCCAGTCTGAATTGTGCTGGGATGGCTGCCAGGGGTTACATTAGTAGATGAAGAAACACTAGACTGGACAAATGTATAGCTGGAAAACAACAAATATTCTCTCCCTCCCTCCCTCCCTCCCTCCCTCCCTCCCTCCCTCTCTCTCTCTCTCTCTCTCTCTCTCTCTCTCTCACACACACACACACACACACACACACACACACACACACCATAGGCTGTATTCAGGAGGTTCTGACCATCTCTGGAGAACCAGTAGCAGAAATTTTGAGTAGTTCGTAAAACCGGCAAATACCACCTCTGACTGGAGATTTTACAGTATCCTTCCCCTGCCATGCCCACCAAGCCATACACACAGAACTGGTAGTAAAAAAAAAATTGAATCCCACAATAATAACGTGTGAGAGTTTTCTGATATCTTGACTGAGAGTTAAAAGCTCGGTGGAATGAACTTTGCAATGGAATAAACACTAGCAAAAAAAAAAAAAAACACACCTTCATTCTATCCAATTTTTACAAACACCAATTTCTGAGAGAAAGAAATACACTGGTGAATAGAAAACACAGTTGCATTTATCAAAAAATGCTTTCATTGAAAAAGTTCATTTTAAAAGCCTGTACCAAGACAGGAAGAAAGGAAGAAAAGAAGAAAGGGTGGATTGCACCTGCATAAAAAAGGACTTGGATAATGTATACTTACAACTATGGATTTTAAAAGCAAAGGCATATAAAGCCTTCATATCTTACAAATGGTGGCAGTTTGCATTACAAAAATGAAGACATTGGGATTAATGCATACAAGAAACTGCACAATGTTGTGCATTGCTTTTGAAAATGGCAGACTGTTAAGAGAATGGGATGAAACAAACTTGAGGCTGGAAAAACCTGTTATATTCTGGGCATGGGTGCAAGGAACGGAGACGAGTCAGAGAATTAGTGAACTTCAACTCTTTATTAAGGATTAGGAACAGAGCGTGAAAAACCTTGGGCAGCAGCAGCTCTTTTATAGAGCTGGCTGCTGACCCGTTAACCAATGACCTGTGTCCAAATGCTTAACTTATTGCCCAATGGGAGATGTTCATCTAATAGCCAATCAGGCTGCTCCGTATGGACCAATCCCTGTTCGCTATCCGACTGCTGAGTGACATCAAATTCTATAGATTTGCCCAGATCTATTTCAATTAGATCAATTACCAGCCATATGCTTGCTTCACACTTCTTCAACAATAGACTCCAGGAGAGATTATTTTTGGCAGAAGTCAATTGGTTTATAATACGTAGCAATGCAATTATTATGGCCAGAAAATAATTTAAAAGATTAAACATAATTCCTGCTGTGGTTTGAGTCCATAATTATAAACAGACTTGGAACTTATACTTGCACTATAGAGAACTCCACTTCTAACAATATACATATTGTAGTGTATTCAAATATAGACTTCTAAGACTACATTCCTATTGGTTAGTTAATGCAACATAACGATTGGTTAATAACAACAGTTTCGGATTGGCCGCCTAAGCGGCGGGAAGTTTAAATAAATGCCATTGGTTGCGAGCCGCGAGCAGCCATTATAAAAAGGGCTGCCGCGGCTCGACTTTAGTTGAAGTTACTGGTTACTAATAAAGAGCTGAATTCAACTCCGGTCTTCGAGTCTGCTTTGTCCTGGCGATAGAACACATATAGTTGTAGAATTTCACAGACAGAAGCCAGAGAGGTCTCAGGTCACAATATGTGGTGATTCTATGCCTAGAAAACAGCATCCACTTGAGTTTTAACGTGAGGCCTCATAAAATGTAATACTCCTCCTAGACTATAACCAGACTATATGTTAGATTAGATTAGAGTCTTTAATATTAAAAACAAAATAAAACAGTAACTTCAGAGCAAACAGAAAAGAAAACCCAAATCTGATATGCAAAGTGGAGGTATGGATCATTTCATCCTGCATCATTATGAGGGTCTAATCTAAAACTTAACCACAAGGAAATGAGAAACAGCATATGGAATTCCATTTCCCCAGAGGGAGCTAATATTAGATTTGGGCAGGAGAATGATAGAACAGAGTAGTAGCACAATAAAATTTCAAATTCCAGGGGCTTATTAAAAAAAAGTACAGCCAACTTGTCTACTTGTCCCTTATAAGTTCCATTATAAAATGCCAGATTTATAGGCTGACTCTGACGCAGTTTCTTTTACACATATGTGAAATCAGATGTTACTGAAGACAAATTCTTTGTGTCCAATCACACCTGGCCAATAAATAATTCTATCTAGAATATAGCTACTACTCTTCCATGTATCGCATATGGGGCTAAAAAAGTATGTGCACCCACAAACGTACATATATTCCCTAACCCAGGGGCCTGTAATCTTAAACACTCAAAGAGCCATTTGGACCTGTTTTCCACAGAAAAAAAAACATTGGTAGCCACAAAACCTGGGTGGGCATGGCCAACTCAACATCACGCCTTCCCAGGTTTTGTGGTTCCTGGTGTTTTCTGTGAGAAAGAGGTCTCTCTCTCTGTCTCTGTCTCTCTCTCTCTCTGTCTCTCTCCCTCTCTCTCTTTCCCCTCCCTCCCTCTTATTTCTATTTTTCTTTTTCCTCTACCTCTCTCTCTCTTTCTTTCTTTCTTTTTCTTTTCTTTCTTTCTGTCCCTTCTCTTTCTCATTGGTTTTCCTCTTTTTGCCCTCTCTGTCATTCTCTCTTCTTCCAGCTCTCTTTCTCTTCCTTCTCTCTCTCTCATTTGCTTCTCTCTCTTTTTCCTCTCTCTCATTCTCTCCCTCCATCATTTTCTCATTTCTTTCTCTTTCTTTCTCTCTTTTACTCCCCTTTTCTTTTTCTCTCATTTCTCTCTCCCCCCCTCTCTCTTTCTCTCCCTCTCATTTCTGTTTTTCTCTCTTTTTCCTCTCCCTCTTTCTTTCTTTCTTTTTCTCTCCTCCTTCTCTCTTGCATTTGTTTCCCTTTCTTTTCCCTCTGTCTCATTCTCTCCCTCCATCATTTTTTCATTTCTCTCCCTCTTTTTTCTCTCCCCTTTTCTCTCCCTTATCTCTCATCCCTCATCTATCCCTCATCACAAAGGTGCACGGAGTGTGCAGATTGACTGGCTGATGGGTGAGCATCTTTGGCGATGGTACTCTGGCTTTCTTCGATCCTGAGGTTTGGCTGGGCCATCTCCCTTTTCTCGCTGCCCTGAGCTTCTTTACTTCGAAGAGGCTGGCCCCACTGAAACTCACATGTCCACCCCGGGGATCAGGCTGCACTTTGGCCAAGCCAACCACCCACTTGAGGATGGAATCTCTGTTCTTACGTGCCTTCCCAGCCCTGCAGCAGCCTGATCCCTGGGGGCAGCCCCCTTTTCCTGCTGCCTGAGCTTCTTTATTCCAAGGAGGCTGGCCCCACTGAACCTCTCACACCATCCCAGGGATCAGGCTGTGCTTTGGGCAAGCCCATCTGCTCTCTTGAGGAGGGTATTTCCACTTGTGCATGCCCTCCTGGCCCTGCAACAGATGGCCAGGAGGTCATGTGAGAAGGAGGAGGAGGGTCAACTTCGGGGAAGCTACCACTGTGGCTCGTGCTCGCTTCTCAGCTATGGGCCTATCTCCCTTTCTGTCATACTCTCCTCCCAGATCCCATTCCCACTCCACCACCCTTCATGTTAGCAAGGTTGGGCCAGTGTATCAGTGCAGAGAGCAGGCCGCATGACCAGGTCAGCAGAGAGCCACAGGAAAGAGGTCAAAGAGCCACATGCGGCTCTGGAGCCGTGGTTGCTGACACCCACCCTAACCACAGAGCATAGGTTCTTAGAAAGACAAGAATACAGCAGCAGCTACTGTAAGCAGATGGGTATCAGTCTATTTCTTTTTTATATTCGTATTTGACTAAACTATAAATAGGATTAAATATTTTCCAATTGGTTTTCTTTCTGGTCCCTCCATGTCAGTCTGGACTACTGAAGTCCCTGAAGTTTTCTTGACAAGTTTTCAAAAGTGTTTGTTTTCCAGGACTACACAGAATGTCTGACCCATGGTCATCCAGTTGGCTTTGTGCAGAACTAACATTCACCCAGAACTAGAGGCAGAACTAGCGCTCACATTCACCCAGTTTCCAAACAGGTATTTTAATCACTATCCTAAACTGGCTCTCTTTTTCCAATCTAGGTCACAACTATTCTTAAGAATTTTATTTTAAGAATGGATTATCTAGTTCACTTTATATATTCATAAGATTTCTATACAACTTCAATCTGATATCCTTTAAGCTTATTATAAAGGGTCACAATGACTAAACCAATAAAGATCCTGAAAATACTTTGAAAGCAAGCCTTTTTGTAAAAACAACCAGATTTATTTATTTATTTATTTATTTTATTTGATTTGTCAATTGTTTACAAGATAATAAGTACAAGTGTATACATAGTTGTGAATATATGAAATGGGTACATATAAGAAAAATAAAAGAATAAGAGAAACAATAGGACAGGGACGGTAGGCACGTTGGTGCGCTTATGCACGCCCCCTACAGACCTCTTAGGAAAGGGGTGAGGTCAATAGTAGACAGTCTAAGGTTAAAGTTTTTGGGGTTTGGGGAAGAGACTACAGAGTCGGGTAGAGTATTCCAGACATTGACCACTCTATTGCTGAAGTCGTATTTCCTGCAATCAAGTTTGGTGCGGTTTACTTTGAGTTTGTATCTGTTGTGTGCTCTTGTGTTGTTATGGTTAAAGCTGAAGTATTCATTGACAGGTAGGACATTGCAATGTATGATTTTATATACCATGCTTAAGTCGGACCGAAGACGGCGTAATTCGAGGTTTTCTAGTTTTAGAATTTCGAGTCTGGTGGCATAAGGTATTCTACAACGGGTAGAAGAGTGGAGAACTCTTCTTGTGAAATACTTCTGGACTTTCTCAATTGTGTTAATATCACATACGTGATAAGGATTCCAGACTGATGAACTGTATTCGAGTATTGGTCTAGCAAATGTTTTGTATGCTCTGGTTAGTAGTGTGATATTACCAGAGAAAAAGCAACGTAGGATTAGGTTAACAACTTTTAATGCCTTTTTGGCTATGTAGTTGCAGTGGGCTCTAGCACTTAGATCGTTAGAGGTGAGTATTCCCAGGTCCTTTACAGAGCTTGGGTCATCAACAAGATCTTGACTATTCAGCTTGTATTTTATTTTCTGATTTTTTTACCAATATGTAAGACAGAGCATTTATTTGTTGAGATTTGAAGTTGCCATATGTTAGACCATTCAGATACATAGTCTAGATCTTTTTGTAGGGTAGTAGTATTGTCTGTGGTATTGAACAGCTTTACATCATCAGCGAAGAGAACGCAATTGCTCTTGATATGATCACAAAGGTCGTTTATGTAGATTATGAAGAGAGTTGGTCCTAGAACACTGCCTTGGGGGACACCACTGTTGACAGGTACTGGATTTGATAGGGCGTTCCCAATTTTGACCATTTGTTGTCTGTTTGACAGGAATGCTTCTATCCAGTTATTCAGTTGTCCAGAGATACCATAAGATTTTATTTTAGGAGTAGTTTGTCGTGTACCACTGAATCAAAGGCTTTGCAGAAGTCTATGTAGATTGCGTCTATTGCTTTGCCCTGGTCGAGTTGTGTAGTCCATATGTTTTTGCAGTGTAAGAGTTGCAGATTACAGGATAGTTTTTTTCTGAAACCAAATTGTTTATTGGAGAGTAGGTTGTTTGTCTCTAAATGGAGGATGATGGATTGGTTAATAATTGATTCCATGACTTTACAGGTGACGCAGCATAAGGAGATTGGTCTGTAATTTTCAACTAGGCTTGGGTCTCCCTTTTTGAAGATGGGGATGACTGTGGCTTGTAACCATAGGTTGGGCAAGGAGCTGGTTCTGAAAGATTTTTCAAAGATTATGCTTAGAGGTTTGGCTATGGCAGTGGATAGCTTTCTTAAGAAGTAGGCACATATTCCATCCGGTCCAATAGATAGAGATGGTTTTAGGTTGCGTAGTGCTTTTTCAACGTTGTCTACTGTAAAATCGATATGTATTAGATCATTATTGTTATCTGTGGTATGGATAGGAAACATTGGGCATGATCCATTACTGTTTACAAACACTGAGCCGAAGAATGTGTTAAAGATGTTGGCTTTAATGGTGTCGTCGCTGCAGTCTTTACCATCAGGTCCTATCAAGGGAGGGATGGACCTTGAGTCTTTTAGTTTGTTGTTTACAAAATTGTAAAAAGCACGGGTGGAATTGGTGCTTAGAAGGTTTTCCTCTTGTTTAATGTGGTAATTGGTGCATTCGGTCTTTATCTGGTGGCATAAATTTTTGTATCGGTTTTTGAAATTAGCAACGTGACCAGATTTGTTTTTCCGCCAGAGTGATCTCTTTTTGGATTGAAGTTTCCTTATTGATATGGGTAATCTGCTTTTTTGTTTTGTTTTTGGAGTTGTTGTTGGAACATATAGTTTGATGACTCTTTTGACTTCAAGTAAAAATAAGTTGTAATGGTCTTCAACAGTATTGCATCCAGCGAATAGAGATTGCCAATCGAGGGATGAGAGATCGTTATCTATAAGATCATAGTTGCCTTTTTTGAAGTTACAATTAGGGATGACATCATTGTGGTGATTTTTGTGTGGACGTATGTTGAGGCAAAAGTCAATCATATTGTGGTCACTACTGGAAAAGGGTTCTTTGGTTTGTATTCGGTAAATTAAATTCAAACTATTGCAGAAGATGAGATCGAGGCAGTTGTTCAGTCTAGTGTTGTTGGTTACTAGTTGTTCAAGACCTAGATTTGTAATAGCATTGTAGAAGGTTGTGTGTATGATTTCAGTTGTACAATTATTTAGGGTCCAGTCAATATGAGGTAGATTGAAATCTCCAAGAAAGATAAAAGGGTATGGGCAGGATGTAGCCCATGTTAGTAGTGTATTTAGCTTGTTTACATGTTCGATGTCATAATCAGGTGCTCTGTAACATAGTAAGAATCGAATTGTGATATTTAAGGATAGTTCACAGATGATGGTTTCAGGAAGGGCAAGCTCCTGGGTAACTTGGATATTTTTTAGATGTAAGGATTTTTATAGAATATAGCAACACCACCTCCTCGACGATTTTCACGATCTGATCGGTAAACATGATAGTCTCTTACTGTGGTAATGGAGTCGGGAGAGATGCATTGAGCCATGTTTCACAGACAAATATAATGTCGAAGTTAGCCATATTTAAGAGGATGAGAAATTCAGGTATTTTATTCACGAGGCTTCTTGCATTGAGTAGTTTGCATTTAAGTCCGGCAGCAGTTGGGATTGAGGTAGTTGGGGCGTGCGTGCCTAGTCTTGGGTGATGGTGGGTGGTGGGTAGTTTTGGGTGATGGTGGGTGGTGGTAGGTGGTTGAGGTAGGGTGGTGGTTGAGGGTAAAAGTTGGGTATTGGGTTCACGTGTCTTACTTTTGATACAGTCAGCATGGTAGTCAATGTACAGGTCCTTCTCTCCATTGTCTAGACGGGTTTTGAGTTCGATGCGGAGTGCACGGGAGCGGGCACGTTGCTGTATGGTTAAGTCAGGGCGGCAACGGAGGTTTTTGTGGTTGGTGTTGGTTTTGGCGAGTGAGTTTATAGTGTAAATGAGTTTACGTTTGCTTGATTCATTTTTGCAAATGATCCTGCACAAGCGTGGGGCCACAGAGCCGTCTCTATTTTTGAGCTCTCGGTCAATGCGGGAAATGTCAAGTATTTCATCACCGGAGATGGTTGATGCTTGGTAATCTCTGATGATGTTTCGGACAGTTGTGATGTCATCATTGACAATGCTGTCTTCTAGTCCAAATAAGATGGCGTTTGGACGTTTCGTTCACGCTCAACAGCTTCTCTGATAAGGATTGGGATATCAATATTTGTCTGGGTTGCGTTTATTTGTGGATTGGGTTTTGGATTGGATTGTGGTTGTTGGGTGGAGATGTGGTTTGTGGCTATTTGATGTTCAGGTTTTTGTGTTGTGTCTTTTTTTCAAGGTTGGTTATTCTTTCTTTTACGGCGTCCAGGGATGCTAATATGGTGTTGAGGGATGTTTTAATGGTTTCGATGGTTGAGGATGTTTCAATGGTTTCAATGTTTGGGGATGTTTTGATGGTTTCGGCGGTATCATCTCTTTTAGACAGATCTAGTTTGGATATGCATAATTTGCAGAAATATGGAAACTCATTGGATGATTCTAGGTATCGAATCATTTGCTCAGGTAATCCCAAGCAGTCATGGTGGGTGTATTTTTTTCACAGAGAACATTTGATGGAGTATTTATTATCTTTTAGATTTTTGCAGCATTTAAGGCATGTGCAGGAGTCTTGAAGTTCATTGGTGCAGGAGTCTTGTAGTTCATTGGTGGGGATTGTCTTCTCATTGAGTTGTGGTTTGAGGTAGGATTTTCTTTTTGGCATGGTAATATTGGTAAAATAGTACGTTGATTGAATTAATTAAATGAACAATTTAGGGTAATCTATATAGTCAATATTACATCAAACAATATCAAACAATCTATTGTAGTAATCTCTCAAGTCAGATAATATTCCTAAGCAACAATCAGCCTGGTCAATTAATTACTCTAATCACTAATTATTTCACTCAGTCACACTGTTCATTTAAATCCACTAAATCAGTGATCCCCAACCTATGCGCGCCCGCGCATCAGCTGGGGCGCCCGTCCGCATCAGTGCGCTTTTGATGAAAGTCGTGACTCACCGAAGCACTTTTCATCTGTTCAGCTTTCTTTTGTTCCGGGCGTCCCGGACCGGTGGTTGGGGACCCTGCACTAAATCAAAGATTTTACTATTCAATTAAATTGCATGAATTTTGGTCTTTTAAACTAGTCAGTAATCATACTATTTGTACTAAACACTCTAATCACACAAATCAGTTAAAAAACAATAAATCAATTAAACCATTAATAAAATATTTTATAGAAATTGATTATCTAATCGTTGATATAGGTGATGAGGTAGAAAAGTTGTAAGTTTTGAGGTGATGAGGTAGTATTAGGAGTCTTCTTTATCTGCGGGGCTCGTCCTAGTTAAAATGGCGTACCCCCTCCACTCTTATTTAAGGGCTTTTAGATCGTGAGGAAGGGATTACCGTCCTCGGAGCTCTTCAATTTCTTCAAGGGATGGAGAACGTGGCTACCGAATCGTCCTTTCTCTGGATTCACATGGGGACTTAGAACCAGAAGGAAACCTCTCCGGAGCGACCCACAACAGGAGACCGAATTGGGAGAGAAAGTTGGAGCGCTCTCACCCAGCGATCCTCCCGGCCGGCGCTTCTTGGATTTTCTTCCTTCTCTCTCCAGTCCCCGGGAGCTCACGGCGAGTTGCAGCGGCGGACACAAGAGTCGGAGACGGCAGCTTTAGTGGGGACCGGAGCGAAGCGGCAGCAGCGGCAGCGGCGTCTCCTCCGTCTACATCAAAATTATGACAGATTTGCCAGGGTATGAAAAAATTGGCAAAAAACTTTGACTTATTTAACAACAATACTATAAAACAAATAGAAGATTAGTGTTTTTACCCCATCAAACATGGCATTCCACATGTTCAAATTGTCCTGTTGCTTAAAAAGTATTATGTTATCAGATATTCACTGCTGAAGTGAAGTGGTAAAAAGAGGAATAAAACCAGCATCAGATTAAATATTTGGGAACAAGTTAAACAAAGAACTCAGGATGACAACCCAGCCAAAGAGAAGACCATTTTTGTTAATACAACTGAGATTGCCAAAGATATGTTAGCAAATATAGAATCTGACTTGAAACACATTACTGAAACACAGAAATCATTCCAGAAAGTTAGATAGAGTCCAAGTTCAAAACTTTATAATATTATTTTATCTCTAAATCATATGACTTCATTGTTGCTTTATTCAGAAAGGTTATACTCATAATACAAAATTAACAATTGCCTAGCATATTTTAGAATTCAATTTGACAAAGGTACGGTAGTGTGATGCTACTACATTTTAGTCAATACTATGTGTTAGGTAATCATTTTTTAAAGCCTTTTATTTGTGCACAAACGTAGGTAGTCTCTGTGGACCTTTTGGCAAGTGTATGCCATAAAAATGAATAATAATTAACATGCTGCCCCCAAAATTATAAAACATACATGAGATCAGAAGAAAATTAAATGTGAAAAGATTCAGTCCTGAATCTTGAAGCAAAAGTAATTTTGGCACTAGGTAATTTTCATGCAGTGGCTTTCCAATGACATTAAAAATGTTTTCAGATTATGCTTTTGCTTTTTTAAAATTCTTTTCGGGCTAATATAATGCTGGAAAGAAATTATGAAAAGAGAATATCAGGGGTCTGTCCACCTGCCTACCATTGCATAATAACTTTCCAAAATCCTGAACATGATAAAAATTTGGTATGGGGAAGAGAAGCTAACAAAATAACATTTGAACAGTGTGCCAAATGCTGCCGTATCTTCCATTCTAATACCCTAGTTGGATCTATTATTAAGGAATTGAAAAGACTTCCAGGAGCCATTCTCCATAGGGCTTTCCTGTCTTGCTGTTATAAAAGAGTGAACTAACTGTGATGGTAAGTATGCTGTGGAGTACCGTTCTATCCAAGCTAAAGTCTTAAATGAAAGTCTTCTTCATCACTTTCTTTTGTGGAGTAATTACTTAGCATGCTCTCTCTGCATCATAATAATACTTATAAGATATTTCTTGAAAATGTCCTGTTCAAACAGAAGAAATAAGTACTATCTTTTTTGCTGAAGTAGAAAGTACAGATAACATGTACACATATGCTCAGTCCAAGCATTCCTGTAGGTACACAAAATTATACACTTGTATTTTATTTCTGTATCAGTTATTTTATTTATCCTATGGCAATGTTACATTAATCAGGAGACTACAATGCTAACACAGAATAGTTATTTGACTGCCTTAAGACTTCTAACTCATTTGATTCATGCTCGTGCACTATCCATGGTACACTACTGGTGGGGGGAGGTACTAGAAAGAAAGATGAGCAGCTTTCCTGCAGTAGTATCCAGGGCTTTGTCTTTCCATCAAAGTCACCTCACAAACAAGTGTTGCATCTGGGAAGGTCCAACACCAACAGGAATCTGACCATCCACATGAAGCACCAGCTCCTGTTGCCATCAAACTTGTACCTATTTATCTACTCACATATAACATACTTTCAAACTGCTGGATGGGCAGAAGTTGAGGGAAGTAATGGGAGCTCACACTGCCACATGGTGTTAGGACTCGAACATCTGGAGCAAAGACCATCTCCAGCATTATTAAGCCATTGAGCCATTGAGCATCTCCTGTTTCAGTTAATAAACATTACAATTAGTCCCAGTTATTAGACAGTTAATCATTGCGAGCTATCTTCTTGTAAGAATAAGACATTCTTAACAACAAAGACTTAACAGTATCACGCCTGCCATATAAGCAAAAGATTCCAAGTTTAATTCAGATGGAGGTAGGAAATATCTCCATTTGAAATAGCATCAGTCAATATATGCCAAGGCACTGTATTTCTCCAAAAAGTTGCAATCTTTAATAAAGAATTAACTGGAAGAGATACTGGGGGGAAATGGAGGTAGGAAATAAAATAACTTTGTTCTGAACTTAATGCAAATTTAGTCATTTTAGATTTCTCAAATCTAATTAGGTATAGAATACAATCTCCTGAGTTTTCTGGGATATGAAAATGGCCATGCTAGGTTTAGGAATTTTGAAGTCCATCACATCTTGAGATCTTAGATGGGGAAGGATATGTGAATATACCCTGAAGTGCTACATAATCTGTTTTTAAAAAACTGACATTCAGGTTATAGAAAATATATTTTCCATCTCAAACTCTATGGAAAGCAATAGATTGCATAGCTTTAGAGGTTTGGTGCACATCTTAATGTTTCTAAATAAATAAAACAGCGGGATTAACGCCTTTTCCATTTGCTATATAATTATTAACTATCCACATCTCAATCACATGAATTTTGACAGCTGAAACTGAAATCTTATGGACGTATTTCATGACATTGCAAAAATATCAGGATACAATAATATTGAAACAATAGTTGTAGAGTTGTAATTGCAGGAACGCTCTTATCTTGGATGGCAAACCTCAGATTAAGAATGTTTATCAAGCAAATGCAACTCAGACAAACAAAATCACTAATGCAAAGAAGGATTAGAGAGAGGAAGTAAACGTGTTAGACTTTAACTAGAGATAATTAATGGTGTTAATTACTATGTTAGACAGTAACAAAGGTTGAGCAACAACCAAAGTTAACCAATGTTAGAGGATTACTAGAAATGTGTATAAATACAAGACTAGACTCCAATAAAGTCATCATGATTCATTTGATCATGATCAAACACCTCGACTGCCTCGTCATTACAACAAGTGGCGCATGAACAGGGACCCTCTTACTTCGTCCGGCAAGGATTTGGTGCACCTTCAACCCTTTGGGGTTTCTCAACCATTATTGGTTTCTGTAAGTATGGGGTCTTCGCTTTCTGAGGAACAAAGGAAGCATGCAGATGAATTAGGCTATTTGTTGAAGAAAAATAATACTCAGGTACCAGAGAAAAATCTCTTAAGGCTGGTCCAGGAGATTGCAGCTCAGTGCTTATGGTATCCAAAAGAGGGGTCTTTAAAATTAACTGATTGGGAACGTATAGGGAATACATTGCATTCTGAACCTAGAGCAGAAATAGAAGTTTTGCAGGTGTGGCATTTATGTAGATATGCAATTGAAAATTTTTGTCACAATGAACTGTCTCTTTTAACACCTCTACCTTCACGTTATACTAATGTTGTCATTTGTCCCCCTTCTTCACCTGAATATATGTCTTCAATTCTCTCAGCTTCTGCAGATACAGGGCAAAAGCCTCCTGACTCTATTATTCAGTCTTCTTTTCAGAAAATGGTTGAGGCTTGTAAAAAAGATGCCTCTGTCTCAGGAAAAGAACTTGCAGAATTAGTGTCTGTTTGTTCAGTACAATATCATCCTGGTCAGGAGCCACAGCTTGGACTGCAAGTAGCAGAATGGGAGGGTCTGCCTTATCAGATCTTAGGAGAGTTAAAAAAGGTAGGTACAGACTATGGGATTAGTGGAAATTTTACAAGAGGACTTGTAGAAGGAATAAAAAATGGTTATATAATGATTCCTGAAGATGGGAAGCAAATATTACCTGACTTCTCCAGCAGTCTCTCTCACTCCTCCCTAGCCACAGCTGGTAGTGTTGGGATTGATCTAATCACTCAAGAGGTAATTGAGTTTAAAATTCCTTTGGAAGTTAAAATAGTTTCATCTCAATTTAAAGGACTTCTTCCTTCAGGATTAGTTGGATTAATTTTGCCTCATTCTTCTGCACACAAAAAGGGCTGTTTTGTTGTGCCTGGTGTAATAGATTCAGATTACACTGGTATCCTCATGATTCAGATTTGGGTGAATCTTCCTCAAGTTCTTCCTTGTAATTCTTCTGTTGTTCAATTGTTTCTTCTTCTATATGAAAATCCATATCCTGGTATAGGTAATCGTGTGGATGCAGGATTTGGATCAACTTTTTTACCTATAGGCTTACTTCATCAGCTGAACTCCTCTCTCTTCTTAAATAAACAACCATTTCAAGGGTTATTGGATACTGGAGCAGATGTTACTGTCATCTCTTTACATTGGCCAGTACAGTGGCAAAAACAACAGTTTCTTCATTGTGGGGAATAGGAGGTTCTACAGCTGCTTGGCAGAATGTTCAAGAAATTAATGTTACAAAATCTGCTGGTAAGTCTTTTTTCCTACAACCATACATTCTAGATATTCATACTAATATTTGGAGCAGTGATATCTTTTCTCTTCTTAATGCACATTTGATTCTTGATGATGGCTCTTCTTCTTAAATGGCTCTGTTCTATGCTGGTTTGGGTGGAACAATTGCTATTATTAAGGGAAAAACTTGCTGCTTTAAAACAATTGGTTCAAGAACAATTGGCTGCTGGTCATATAGAACTTTCTACTAGTCTTTGGAATACTCCTGTTTTTGTTATAAAAAAGAAAAATGGGAAATGGCATTTCATTCATGATTTAACAGAAGTTTTTAATAATAGCATGCCTACAAAACGATATCATTGGCGAGTGTTGCCTCAGGGAATGCTTAATTCCCCTACACTTTGTCAATATTTTGTGGATAATGCTCTTCAACCCTTTAGGAATAAATTTCCTTCCTATCTAGTCTATCATTATATGGATGATATATTGATAGCAGCCCCAGATTTTGATGAATCTAAATTGTTAAAAGAGTTAATGGATATTGTGGCAGAACAAGGATTGTATATAGCCTCAGACAAAATTCAAAAGGAAGAACCTTATACCTATTTAGGACATAGAATGTTGCATAATTGCTCCATTCCAATTCTTCCTGAATTACAAGTACAGAAATCATATACCTTAGTACAATGGCAAAAATTACTTGGCATTATTAATTGGGCGTGCTCATTCTTCTACATTACAACTGGTGATATGTTGCCCTTATTTCAGTCTTTGAAGGGGCACAAGCACCAGGAGATCTAGTTGTATTAACTGATCTTCAAAGAACATGCCTTCAAGAAATATTGAATAAGTTTAAGCATCGATATGTGGACAGGATAACATCCTTAACAATAGGACTTTGTTTAGCTATTCTTCCTACTGCACCCTTACCCACAGGATGTCTTTATTCTAATGCCTCTCCACAAGCAGTCAACATTCATGAATGGATTAATTTGTCTGCTACTCTACCTAGAAACATTTATCCTTATCAGTCTGCATTAGAAGATTTGATTATTAAAGGAGCCTTACACCTTACAGGACAGGATCTCATTAGCATAGCTTTCACTCGTACAAAAGTTGAACATGAGCATTTGATGATGATTTCAGAATCATATCAGATAGCCTTTTCTCAATATGTGGGAAACTTATTATATTCTTTACCCAAGGATCCTAGAATAGTGGTTACTACTACTTTAAATCTGGTCTTTTCTTCCATTTTTGTGCGAAATCCTATTTCTAAAGCTCTTAAAGTTTTTACTGATGGCTCACCTACAAGAGGTGTGGTCGTCTGGCAGATTCAACAACAATGGTATTCTAAATTTACTGCCATGCAGACTTCAGCTCAATGTGCTGAGCTGGCTGCTGTGATTTTAGCTTTACAATTGTTCAATGACTAACCTATTAACTTGATTGTTGATACTTAATGTGTGTATTTAGCTATGCAATCTCTTCCTTTTTCTTATTGTGCTCTCTCTTTGGATAAGAATTTGTTATCCTTGTTTTTATCTTTAAAGAATACTTTGGAAACTCGCTTGTATTCTTTGTATGTAGAACACATTTGGAGTCATACTCTCTTTACTAATGCCTTGACTGAAGGACATCAGAAGGCAGATGAATCCTTAAAAGATGTTGCATCTTTGTTTGTTGATCCTGTTGATAGTCATTTTGCCAAATCGCTTGCAAAGCAATTTAAAATTTCATTATCTCAAGCCCGGGATATTGTCCGTGCTTGTCCAGCTTGTCAGCAACTGGCAGTTCCCTTTCTAGTAGGTGTCAATCCAAGAGGAATCCAAGCTAATCAAATTTGGCAAATGGATGTAACTCAATTTTCAACCTTTAAGCCATACTGTTATCTTCACACGTCTATTGACATTCATTCACATTTCCTTTGGGTTACTGTTTAAAAACATGAACGTACTTCAGATGTTATTTGTCATTGCCTATCCTCTTTTGCTGTGATGCGTCGGCCTTCTCAGTTGAAAACTGACAATGGCCCAGCTTATATTAGTAAGGAATTTCAAACATTTTGCAAGAAATGGAATATTACTTTAGTGCATGGAATTCCTTATAACTCTCAGGGTCAAGCTATAGTTGAGCGAGCTCATCGTACCTTTAAGGCATTGCTTCAAAAACAATTACAAACTGAGTCTGGCCCTTACCATCTGCGAAAGATTCAAAATCTCATTGCTGTAGCATTATATACTTGGAATTATTTAACCTTTTTAGATTCTCTTGCAGACTCACCTGTTAATTTGCATTTTCAAACTACTGAATCTTTAGCAAGGCCTTTGGTAAAGTATCGCCAAGCTACAGATCCAACCTGGAAAGGCCCTACACTGCTGATCACCTGGGGTTGTGGTTATGCTGCCATGGAAGATCCTTCTACTAGACAAGCAGTGTGGGTTCCAGCGTGCTGTGTTCATCCATATCATGGCATGGCATCAGGGCCTTCACAACCTGGTTCCGGATTTCAATCTTCATCTGAACACAGAAGTTCGGCTTCCCAGGTCGAAGCGCCCGCAACCCATCACTTGGGGACAGGTTAAATCTACTACATATCAAGCTAAACAACAATTGCAACAGGCCTCATTACCTCAGACTCCTGAAAATCTTGTTGCTGATGTTTTTGCTATTATTACTGCTAATTCTGTTACAATTTTACTTTGTATTTTCTTGTTTATGGTTAATGGTGTTTCTGCTCAAAATGACACTTCTGTGGTTCGTCTTAACCCTAATTTGTGGGTTCGTCATGCACAATATATGTTTATGACCCATGGTACAAATATTACTTTATACTATGAGCCCCCAATGGCATTTGGTCAAATTTCTTTTACCCCTAACTTGATCATGTCTTCTACATTTATTGTCTCACAACTACAATCTATTTCACACTCCTGGCTATTTTCTAAACCCCCTATGCAATTGAATTCTGTCCGTTGGCGTTATTTGAAAGTTAGTCAATTTACAAGGGGTCTGTGTTTCTGTTGTCACGCTAAACATACTTGGCTTTATAATTGGTCTGATTATGATGCTGCTCAGCACATATTAAAAAAACTAGGGAATTATAGTTATTGTTCTAACTACTATTGGTTGTCAGGTACCTTTAATTCTTCTTTGTATGGACTTAATATAGCTCCTGATATGTATCCTGACAATTTTCCTATTTTTAATGTGATTCTTTTTTTGATAAATATGCCACTAATGTTCATCCTCAGAATTTTTCATTCTTTGAATAAAACTATTGAGGATGAGCTTGTCAATTTACAATCCTACATTCAAAATAATATCCATGCTCAGTACTCACCTTTTGAGTGGCTAACCAATTGGCTTCCTGATTGGTCTTGGCTCAGAAAGTTTTTCTTTTATGCTATAATTATTATTATTGTACTAATTGTAACCTGTTGTTTTATTCAATGTATTCTAAATTTATTTGCATTGTTTTGTCCTGCTTTCCTCTCTCTTAATCCTTTACAATTGAGATACATTCATAAATCTTTGAATCCTCCATTTAAAATAAAAAACGAGGATATGTAGAGTTGTAATTGCAGGAACGCTCTTATCTTGGATGGCAAACCTCAGATTAAGAATGTTTATCAAGCAAATGCAACTCAGACAAACAAAATCACTAATGCAAAGAAGGATTAGAGAGAGGAAGTAAACGTGTTAGACTTTAACTAGAGATAATTAATGGTGTTAATTACTATGTTAGACAGTAACAAAGGTTGAGCAACAACCAAAGTTAACCAATGTTAGAGGATTACTAGAAATGTGTATAAATACAAGACTAGACTCCAATAAAGTCATCATGATTCATTTGATCATGATCAAACACCTCGACTGCCTCGTCATTACAACAAATAGTGTCCAAATAATGTTCCTCAGACATATGCTTTGCAATGCTGTGTTAATAACAGGGTTGGGTTACTTTCTTCTTGTGCTTTGAAAAGATACTAGTAAGAAACAGGCCTAGCTGCTCTTGTGTTCTTCCAACATTTTGACTTAAATTTAGTAAAGCTGTTCTGAAGTTGAAGACCAAAGACTGAAACAGCAAGACATCAATTATCAGCACTTTCTGATGTCACTGATATATATTTATTTTTAATGTATAAGGCAGGCTTCACAGCCACTTGAAAAAATATTTTCTTTTCCCCTTATAAAACACATGTTATAGGAATTCTTTAACATATGACTATCTACCCTACCTCCTGTGAGGCTCCAGATTATAGAACTGTCATGTGTTAAAGGATTCCTATAACATACAGTATGTTTGTTCAAATATGAGTCAATGCTGAGGTGATGAGTAGCCACAGTGAAGTTTTCTACAGTTAAGCCATAAACTTGTTTGGCTTCTCACATTATCTCAAAGCTCAGGAAAGAGCTTGCTACTGTGACTCTCACACTTCTAAAGCTCTCACTAAAATTCAGAAGTCCTTGCTAGGCATCTGATAAAAACAACAATGATGTCATACAAGTCATCATAATGCAAAATTATATATATTTCATGTTGATGTCACTATGTGCTTAATGTCCCTTGCTCTCTTGTAAACATCTATGGATCTTTGATATTAAAAAATATAAATCTTAACAAGTCAATGATCATTTTGAGTAATAAATATCAATACTATAGTATAGTATGAGTATTGCAAAAGGAATATGAGAAACACAAAGTTTCAATATAATTCATCTATTGTAATGTTTATGTAGGGTATATAGAAATCATGCTTTTTATATCATTACTGCAAAACTTTGAGTCTCATGCTGAATCCAGAAATGGGGATCTTGGATAATATTTCTAATAAGGATACTAAACTTTAAAGCTCAGCAAGTCAAAAACAAAAGCCCAAGCATCTATTATGCTTACTTACTGTTTATCTCTAAATTATTCATCTAATTGTGCGCAGTTTATTTTTTTAAAAGAAACTTTATTAATTTTACAATTAAAACAGACAAACAACACATACATAAATATGAAAAAAAAAAGAAATAAAGAAGAAAAGGTGAAAAAGAAAATTCAGAAAACAATTAAAAACCATTTTGTCCTCGACAATTTCTGGGACCTTGTTTTCAACCTTATTTTATACCCTTTATACAATTACTCCTTGTGCGAATATATGTATATATCTAATCACTACTACAATTATAGCCTATGCTATAACTGTGCAGAGATGGACAGATTAATTCTGGCATTAAAAGGAAAAGATACATCAATGTATTACGACAGCTGGACCTGCTGGTATGAAAGGATGGAACGAAGATGGAGTAAACAATAAAGGGTAAAAGAGAATAGGCTATAATTGTGTGTAGTTTAAATATTCAGTAAAACTCTGAAAGAGAAAGGGTGTTTTTTTCACAGTTCAAAGGCTGGTTGTCATGATTAATAGAAATAAAAGATATGATTGCAAAACCTTCCTGTAATGCAATTTTCCTCATTCTTTCTTGAACTGGAGGTTTGTGTTTTGGAACAAATCTGAACAATTACAAGAACCACCTGTTACTGACCAACAGATGAGCACTGATTAGCTGATGTGTTTCTTTGCTGGCCTTTTGGCCAAGAATAGCAAACTCTACTTAGCTGTTGCTTCACTGCAAGCTCCGTGGCCTAACAAAGAATTAAACATGCCAGACTCTACAGTATCATGGTAACCTTAAAAAGAATTTTCATAGCCATTCAATTCTACTCTGAAATGTTTAGCAGAGTTGCTTCATACACTTTAGATTTTCACTGATCAGCCATCTTTCATTATTTAGATAAGCAGAATTAAATGAAAACTTTACATATGAATTAACTACTCTAGATTACAACACAAATATGCAAACATATTTGCAAACTGTTAAACATATTGTGCAAGCTTACCCATGACATGCATTTTCGGGGTCCCCTGCACAAAGCAACACTGGAGGTTGCCTGTTATCAGGCTACTGCCACCCACACTCCCATAGAGGTTTTGTATATAATTACATGGATAGCAAGGATATGTTTACTTCTCTTTTGTCATGTTCTCATCATATGCTAAATAAATAAATAATAACACAAATACATATTAATATCATATTTCCCCAAAAATAAGACCTATCCCGAAAATAAGCTATAGCTTGATTTTTACACATGTGCCCAATATAAGCCCTGCCCCCAAAATCAGCCCTAGTTAAGACACCACCCACTCCAGGATGCACAGGGTGGGGCAAGAAGCATGGATAAAAATTAAGGTAGGGTGGGGAAGGGGTAGTGGAGCTGCCCTACTACTTACCTTCAGACAGTTGCAGCCATGCCTTGCACACCCAGACACCTGCCTCACCTTGCCAGCCCACTTTTTCTGCGGCCGCTTGCTGCCACTTGCGTGCATCGCCCCAGGCCTCCATTTCATCATCAGATACCTTTCCTCCAATACTATGATCTAAGATGGCGGCGCCCAACTAGGAAGGTGAGGCTCTCTCTCCTGGAGCACTATCACTCTATAAAGCCACCGCCTGCACCAGAAATCACCTTCAAAGCTGCCACCTGCGCCAGAAACCGTGAGTAAACTGGAGTCCACCCCAAAAAATAAAAATAAAAATAAAAAACGCTGGATTCCGAGGCCCTGGAGCCCTAATCACGCCAGCGGAGCTCCTGCTAGCAGGAGCGCTGAATTCCAAAAACGTAACAACACTGAATTCCAGAGCCCTCCCCAGAGAAGCAGAGCTCCTTCCCTCGATCCCTATTAACCACACCGGTGGAACTCAAGCGAGCTGGAGCCAGTGGAGCACAAACAACGCACCTTCATTTAAATCCCACACACAGCTAATCGGAGAATCTTCCACGCCAGACAACGTGTCTCATTTCAAATCCCCCAGACAAGTTTCCCCGGAGCCAGTGGATAGCTGGCAGGGACAAACAACGAGGGAGGAGAGAGAGACCAAGACTTGAGGAGAAGTGGAGAGAGATAAGAGCCTGTAATTTATGAGTGTGTGATTCGGACACTTACAGAGAGACTGATTCTGAGCCATTCAATGAGCTGTGACTGGTGGACAGTGTGATTTTAAGCTGCAGAGAAAGAGACGGAACTGACAGAGGGTGTGATTCTGAACGGCTGTGAATTATGGAGAACTGAGGTCCATTTAACGATCTGGAGTTACTACCAGATTTAGTTGGAAGTAAATGACAAATCGGATAAGTTAACCCAAGCCACGTGACTGTATTTTCTTCTACTACTCAACTTGAACAGCTTATGAAAGTTTTACACTATTTCAAAAACCCTTTGAGCATCGTATTACAGTCTTTTGTTTACAGAGTAATAGCAATCTACTATTACAAAGAGCAATAATTTCCTCTCAGTCAACAACAGCATTAACCCTTTCCTTGCAGACTCTTAATACTACCTCATTACTTTAATCAAACACTGATTAACTCATTACCTCAAAACTTACAACTTTTCTACCTCATCACCTATATCAACGGTTAGATAATCAATTTCTATAAAATATTTTATTAATGGTTCAATTGATTTATCGTCCTAATTGATTAGTGTGACTAGAGTGTTTAGTGCAAATAGTGTGATTACTGACTAGTTGAAAAGATCAAGATTCATGTAATTTAATTGAATAGTAAAATCAATGATTTAGTGAATTTAAATGAACAGTGTGATTAATAATTAGTGTAATTAATTGATTAGTGTTTAGAATATTTAATTGATTAGGCTGATTGTTGCCCAGAAATATTATCTGACTAGAGAGATTACTGCAATTGAGTGGTTGGTGTGATATTAGCTATATTGATTACCTAAAACTGTTTCTTTAATTAATATAATCAACATACTATCTTACCATGCCAAAAAAAAAATCCAATGCCAAACCACAACCTAAAGAGAACATAATCCCCACCAATGATCCACAAGACTCCTGCACATGCCTTAAATGCTACAAAAATCTAAAGGATAATGAAAACTCCATCAAATGTTCTCTGTGTAAGAAATACACTCATCATGACTGCTTGGGATTAACCAAGCAATTTATTCAATACCTGGAATCATCCAATGAGTTTCCATATTACTGCAAATCATGCAAACCCAAACTGGATCTGTTGGAAAGAATTGATACCATTGAAACCATAGTAGCATCCCTGGACGCCGTAAAAAGAAAGAATATCCAACCTTGAAAAAAAGAAACAACGCAAAAACCTGAACTTCCAATAGCTACAAACCACATCTCTACCCAACAACCACAACCCAATCCAAAACCCAATCCACAAATAAACACAACCCAGACAAATATTGATATCCCTATCCTCATCAGAGAAGCTGTTGAGCGTGAACGGAAAGCGTCAAACGCCATCTTATTTGGTCTAGAGGTCACCAATAACAATGATGACATCACAACTGTCGAAACATCATCAGGGATTATCAAGCATCAACCATCTCCGCTGATGAAATACTTGACATTTCACGCATTGGCCGAGAGCTCAATAACAGTGACGGCTCTGTGGCCCTACGCCTGTGCAGAGTCATTTGCAAAAATGAATCAAGCAAATGTAAATTCATTTATACTATAAACTCACTCGCCAAAACCAACACCAACCATAAGAACCTCCGTTGTCGCCCTGACCTAACCATACAGCAACGTGCCCGCTCCCGTGTACTCCGCATTGAACTCAAAAACCGTCTAGACAATGGAGAGAAGGACCTGTACATTGACTACCATGCTGACTGTATCAAAAGTAAGCCACGCAACCCAATACTCAGCTTTTACCCTCAACCACAACCCTACCTCAACCCATCCACCATCACCCAAGACTAGGCACGCCGCCCCAACTACCTCAATTCCAACTACTGCCGGCCTTAAATGCAAACTACTCAATGCAAGAAGCCTCGTGAATAAAATATCTGAATTTCTCATCCTACTAAATATGGCTAACTTCGACATTATATTTGTCTGTGAAACATGGCTCAATGCATCTCTCCCGACTCCATTACCACAGTAAGAGACTATCATGTTTACCGATCAGATCGTGAAAATCGTCGAGGAGGTGGTGTTGCTATCTTCTATAAAAAATCCTTACATCTAAAAAATATCCAAGTTACCCAGGAGCTTGCTCTTCCTGAAACCATCATCTGTGAACTATCCTTAAATATCACAATTCGATTCTTACTATGTTACAGAGCACCTGATTATGACATCGAACATGTAAACAAGCTAAATACATTACTAACATGGGCTGCATCCTGCCCATACCCTTTTATCTTTCTTGGTGATTTCAATCTACCTCATATTGACTGGACCCTAAATGATTGTACAACTGAAATCATACACACAACCTTCTACAATGCTATTACAAATCTGGGACTGGAACAACTAGTAACCAACAACACTAGACTAAACAACTGCCTCGATCTCATCTTCTGCAATAGTTTGAATTTAATTTACGGAATACAAACTAAAGAACCCTTTTCCAGTAGTGACCACAATATGATTGACTTTTGTCTCAACATACGTCCACACAAAAATCACCACAATGATGTAATCCCCAGTTGTAACTTCAAAAAAGGCAACTATGATCTTATAGACAACGATCTCTCATCCCTTGATTGGCAATCTCTATTCACTGGATGCAATACTGTTGAAGACCATTACAACATATTTTTACTTGAAGTCAAAAGAGTCATCAAACTATATGTACCAACAACAACTCCCAAAACAAAACAAAAAAGCAGATTACCCATAACAATAAGGAAACTTCAATCCAAAAAGAGATCACTCTGGCGGAAAAACAAATCTGGTCACGTTGCCAATTTCAAAAACCGATACAAAAATTTATGCCACCAGATAAAGACTGAATGCACCAATTATCACATTAAACAAGAGGAAAACCTTCTAAGCACCAATTCCACCCATGCTTTTTACAATTTTGTAAACAACAAACTAAAAGACTCAAGGTCCATCCCTCCCATGATAGGACCTGATGGTAAAGACTGCAACGACGACACCATTAAAGCCAACATCTTTAACACATTCTTGGCTCAGTATTTGTAAACAGCAATGGATCATGCCCAGTATTTCCTAGCCGTACCACAGATAACAACAATGATCTAATACATATCGATTTCACAGAAGACAATGTTGAAAAAGCACTACGCAATCTAAAACCATCCCTATCTATTGGACCGGATGGAATATGTGCCTACTTCTTAAAAAAGCTATCCACTGCCATAGCCAAACCTCTAAGCATAATCTTTGAAAAATCTTTCAGGACCAGCTCCTTGCCTAACCTATGGTCACAAGCCACAGTCATCCCCATCTTCAAAAAGGGAGACCCAAGCCTAGTTGAAAATTACAGGCCAATCTCCTTATGCTGCGTCACCTGTAAAATCATGGAATCAATTATTAACCAATCCATCATCCTCCACTTAGAGACAAATAACCTACTCTCCAATAAACAATTTGGTTTCAGAAAAAAAAATCCTGTAATCTGCAACTCTTACACTGCAAAAAAATATGGATGACACAACTCGACCAGGGCAAAGCAATAGACGCAATCTACATAGACTTCTGTAAAGCCTTTGATTCAGTGGTACACGACAAACTACTCCTAAAAATAAAATCCTATGGTATCTCTGGACAACTGAATAACTGGATAGAAGCATTCCTGTCAAACAGACAACAAATGGTCAAAATTGGGAGCATCCTATCAAATCCAGTACCTGTCAATAGTGGTGTCCCCCAAGGCAGTGTTCTAGGACCAACTCTCTTCATACTCTACATAAATGACCTCTGTGATCATATTAAGAGCAATTGCGTTCTCTTCGCTGATGATGTAAAGCTGTTCAATACCACAGACAATACTGCTACTTTTCAATACAAAAAGATCTTGACTATGTATCAGAATGGTCAAACAAATGGCAACTTCAAATCTCAACAAATAAATGCTCTGTCTTACATATTGGCAAAAAAAATCAGAAAATAAAATACAAGCTGAATAGTCAAGATCTTGTTGATGACCCAAGCTCTGTAAAGGACCTTGGAATACTCACCTCTAATGATCTAAGTGCTAGAGCCCACTGCAACTACATAGCCAAAAAGGCATTAAGAGTTGTTAACCTAATCCTACGTAGCTTTTTCTCTGGTAATATCACACTACTAACCAGAGCATACAAAACATTTGCTAGACCAATACTCGAATACAGTTCATTAGTCTGGAACCCACATTACGTATCTGATATTAGCACAATTGAGAAAGTCCAGAAATATTTCACAAGAAGAGTTCTCCACTCCTCTACTCGTTGTAGAATACCTTATGCCACCAGACTTGAAATTCTAGAACTAGAAAACCTTGAATTACGCCGTCTTCGGTCTGACTTAAACATGGTATATAAAATCATACATTGCAATGTCCTACCTGTCAATGAATACTTCAGCTTCAACCATAACAACACAAGAGCACACAATAGATACAAACTCAAAGTTAACCGCACCAAACTTGATTGCAGGAAATACGACTTCAGCAATAGAGTGGTCAATGTCTGGAATACTCTACCCGACTCTGTAGTTTCTTCCCCAAACCCCAAAAACTTTAACCTTAGACTGTCTACTATTGACCTCACCCCTTTCCTAAGAGGTCTGTAGGGGGCATGCATAAGCGCACCAACGTGCCTACCGTCCCTGTCCTATTGTTTCTCTTATTCTTTTATTTTTCTTATATGTACCCATTTCATATATTCACAACTATGTATACACTTATACTTATTATCTTGTAAACAATTGGCAAATCAAATAAATAAATAAATACTAGAGGTCTGGGTTGATGCACACTTTGTTTGATTTAAACAAAGGAACAAAATGCTACTAAACAATCAGCTAATTTCTTCAATCACAGTGTTGATGTTAGATAATCAAGAAATAAACCTGGATATTGACAAGCAGAAGGGTTTTTTTTTCTACTTTTCTCTTGGTATGCCTTTGGCACTCCTGCTTACATTCAAGAAAATCCTTTGACACATCATTACATTCCCACTGGATTGCACACTTTAAATCAAGTTTGCTGGACTGTGTTGAATGGGACAGGTCTGGAACAATGAAATGATATGATTCCTACTGGAAGAAATAGAAACTGCAAGAGGATATAAACAAGGAATGAGGAAGTGCTAACCTGGATTCAATTTGAGTGGTTTCCCTCCAAGCTACCTTCCCTTTGAGGCCTCCCTGCCCACTTCCTTTAAGGTTTTCTATTTCTGGTAGTTGCTTCATGGCAGGGACAACCTTAGGGAAGCATTGCTAAGAAGAAAGAGCTAACTCTAGACAGATTTTGGAAAGAAGAAGCTATTCATGGATGTTTGTTGAGATTTGTGTACCTAGATGGTACTATTTATGTGCAATAAATATATAATATAGTAGCTATTTACAAATAATTAATTATATTTAAAACCTAATATTTCAGGACAGTTTAAATCCTAGGTTTAATTATATGTATTATATTCTTTTATGTTTTTTATGTTTTTTTAAACTTTTTAAAATATTTTCTTAAATGTTCATTTAAAAAAATACACCTGATATTCACTACTATGTAATATAAGTGCAATTCACTCTGAGAATAAAAACTGAGTCCTATTAATTATTTCTCTGCTGATACACACATTCTGCCCTCACATGATGCGAACAGATATAGTATATACAAACAGGCAGCAAATCCAACACTCATTCACACTGACATTGCCTAGTTAGATAATGAAAAGACTTCAAGCAAATAACCAAGCTCAGACAGCACCAAGAAGTCTATAGTTCACGTAACAGATTCTGTTGATGAAATATGCTATCATTTCTGAAGAGATCTATGTTTAACATAACTCCTTCATGACCTAGACATGCTGTTGCTCCTCCTGAACCTTCTGTCCATTTTCCTTGTTTCAACACTATCTGGAATAGTTCATCTCTTTCCCCAGTACATGAATTCTCTGTTGATATTCCTTTCATCCCTCTCACTCATATTTCAGATTTTCCTGTATGATGTATTGGTTTGCTTCTTCATTTTAAATAGCACTTGGAAAATGTCAATAAATATTTGAGTATAGAATTTTCCCAATAACCCCAAACATTAGGAAGTTCTGTTCTTGAAGCTTAATAATGGCAAGAAAACAATTTACTGTCTTGGTAGCAATCCTGTAAAACAAAATCTCTTTGTGATAAAACAACTTTTAATATATCTTTTTGTTTTTAATTTTTAACATTGCTCTTTCCCATTAATTCTTCTACATATTGTAGTAAAAATAATGTTTAAATATAAACTGTTAATATAAATAGTTAGGAATGTAAGTCACCTAATAGTTGGGTTGGAAAATATATAAACCAGGATAGACATTTTAATACTGTCTCTTTAAGAGAATGCTAAAACTGTAATTGGGTGTGGTTCCTCAAATGGTCATAAGATGGAGCCAGAAACCTGGGTTGTTTAATTCCTGTTCTGGTGTTTCTGGAGAGTGTTGCCGTCCCTATTGACTGTTATTCTTGGAGTTGGTGTAAGTCTGTTATTGAACTGTTTTTGATACTGGACTTTGATATTTGGATTATCCCTGGACTGCAAACTGACTACTTTAACTGTGAATGACTTGGACTGCTTGTTTGGACTTTGCTTAACCATTTTACTGGAAGTAAAAACCTACATTCTACTATACAGTGTAGCTGTGTGCTGTGTGTGTGTTATTCTACACTACTCTCACTACGTCTCCCTGTGTGCGCTCATTCCCCTAACGGTGAATTACCTCAACATAAATGTCTTCAATATTTCTGCAATAAGAAGCAGTAGATAGATATTTTTATTTCATGCAACCTTAATCTAAGAACAAACCGTTTTCTGCTTTCATGCTTTATAGCAGACTGATTTAATGAGCTGCATATTATGAAAGCAGGAATATGACTGCATATTTCCTTTGGAAGGTTGATCTGGTAGCAAGTTGATAGTTATACCAATAAGAATCTGACTACAACCTTTAGTGAGATCTCAATGGACCATGAATTAGGATTTATGGATCCGAGCCAGTAAAATCAATATAAACTAGTTTATTCTTTTTTAAAAAAAAACATTTATCTTCAGAATCATGCTGTAAGAATTCAATTCTAATTTAAAATCCCTTTTCCAACTATGGCATTTGGAATCCATTTTACTTTAAAAATGATCATATGTAACAGAATCAAACTAAAAATTATTTTCAGAATTCTCCAAATATATTTCTAAAAGTTATATCAACAGCAAATTTTTAAATAAATTGTTCCCTATTTTTGCATTATACTGAAACATTTTATGGAAGTAAAACACACACCTTATGTTTGCATACTATTTTTTTAAAAAAAATTTACTCACTAGAAATGTATAATTTTTGAATGATACATATCCTTCAAAAACAGATTGGTTTTGTCTCTAACTTTAGAGTTAGCCAGAAAACTAATAGTTTCTTTGAATGACAATTTGTTTAAACAATATAGCTATATTAGGATTTTGAGAAAGTATTTAATTTCTATGTAGGTGGGTGGAAATTATCAGGGTAAATATGATCTTGACCCTGAGTCTATTGGAACTTTTTGTTGTTGTTGTTCCAAAGAAATATAAACAGCTCTGAGTGGGTGAAGTTTTCCTTGTTTCACTAAAAGTTGTTTTTCAGACACCCTAATGAGCTTTTTGTGCTGGTCAGCTCCAGTTAAATGGCAGCTCTTACATCACAAGGGAAAGAATTATATGGCTTCAAGGTCAGAAGGACTATAAATACATTGCTAAAACTGGGAAAAGTTGATTCCGGCTTGTTTGGCTCTAATTTTTTACCAAGTTCTTATGGGAAAGGGGTAGTTTCATATGTTATTTATTTGCCAAACTAAAATTCTTGTAAAGCAATATTATTTTCAGGTTTCATCTCTAAACTGAGGCAGTTTTTCTTTTTCTACAAGTAGTGGAAGGTTAAGCATCTAGAAAACATGCTTAGGTACCTAATTGAAACCACAATGACATAATGTACTCTACATTCTGAATTCTATATTTATAGGCTAATATCATGGCACACATAATAACATTTGCCTCACCTAGACCATTTTGTAGTCATTCATCAAAATCGCTGTGAGGAGGTACCTGATTTTCTAGTGCAGCAAAAGCATAAATCCCTGTTCATTCTGAATTTCATGGAAGAGTAAAACCAACTTTGATTTGGTGCATTGTGTGATTGTAGTAATTGAGATTTTTAAATTGAGGCTTATGTATAAGACAAAGAATAAACTGGCATAGTCTGTTCAATAAACTAGTTTAGCACTGGAATTTCCAGGGTAGTATGGAAAACTGAAGGCAGTTTTGTGCTCCTTGTGAGGAACCATGAGATAGCAGTTTTCCATGGGTTTGAGTGCTGGGAAATGACAAGATCAGCCATTTTGCTCACAATTGCAGTAAGGCATTTTAAAGGATGCTAAGTTCACAGGTCTCACTTTCTAATCACTTTTGGAAATCATTTATTAAGCATCTTTTTTTAAAAAAAACAAAGTTTTTATTTTTTACAACAAACATATGAACAAAACATAAAAACATAAAACCCTCTTTCAATTATATATATATACAGTGTGTCAATTGGTTACAATCTTTTGTGCTATCCATTTTTAACCATTACTCACAAGTTATATAAATTCTCACCTTATTGGTCTAGCTTGCGCTTATATAATATCAATTATTAAACATTCATTTAACTATTTCTCCATCATTTTATACAAGATATTCTAATTTTCATTATGATTTAATCTTATACATTCATCCAATGGTTATATATTTCATATTGTATTTTTTATCAATCTATTAACTTTTATTGTAAGACTTACTAATCTATTTCTTTACCATGTTATGGTGGTTTGACATTGAAATGAGACACAGGGAACTGTCTCTGAGAAAAATGCCAACCCTGAGAGAACTCAGGTAGCAGTATTTATTGAGCAAAAACACAAGCAAAATACAGTATGCATATTCAGAAAACAATGACCTCAACAGGAGATTACTTCACCAGCATGAGAACACACAATCTTGGAAAGTCCCAGATGTTACCTTGCTAGGATGAGATCATACAGCCACAGAAAGTCTCATGGGAAAGTTTGGAAAGTCCCATGAGAAAGCACAACTGTGTACCTTGTACCTTGAACTTTCACCCATTTTCCTATTCCTTCTAAACTGGCAGAATCAAAACAGAATGAGGCACTCTGAGCAAAGATACTCCTACCCCCACCAAGAATGCCCACATCTCCTAGACTTACTGCTAGTTATACAAAGGCCTTACAGAAAATGATAAAATGATTAATAAAATATATTACCACATTCCCTCCTTTTTTATTTATTCAAAGATAGGGGTGTTTTAGTGGCATAGTACACAGTTCCCTCATGACCTGATCCCACACGCCGGAAGACTGAGGTACACATTTGTAATAGATTAGGAATACATTGAATAAAACAACATAATAAGATACATATAGCAATAATAATAACAACCCCTTGCAATAAGGAGCGAAACCATGATCCATCAGGAAGCCAGGACCACAGACTGTCCCAGAATGATGCATTAAACCCATCGGCTCCAGATTGATGCTGAGCAATACGATCTTCCATGTCCTGAACAGTCTTTGTAATGTTTGGCTCATAATTATGTATAAAAACACAACAATGTGAATGAATTAAAGCACAAACTCCTCCTTGAGCAGCTAACATAATATCTAAAGCATATCGATTTTGCAAAGTAACTGTACGAATTTCAGACATTTCTACATTAATCATCTTAATATTCTTTATAGTATCATTAAATATAGCAACAGTAAAATTATTTAAAATATGAATATCCCTATAGTTCATTGCAATTCCCAAAGGCGGGATGAGACCTTGGGAAATTTGTGTCCATAGATTACCTCCCATGGTTAGGATCTGGAATTGCTCTGTTGTAGCACAAGACAACTGTTTTCTCCAGGTTGCATTCTTTATTAAATCTTTTTCCTCAAAAGGCACTCCATGCAATGTTAGTCCTTCTCCCACTCTCCCAGGAAGGTGCATACACAACCAACAATTGGTGATGTTCAAGTTTTTGGCAGTTGTGCGCAAATCTTTAATGTAATTATTATCTGTCCACAAATCATCGCCCAAATCTCCGGCACGCTGAACATGCTGTCGCTGCTCTCTCCGCACCCGAGCAGCCCAGGACAGATTAGGCAGAATCAGCAGGATCAGGAACCACAGATGCACCATCCTGCTCCTCCGAAACTTCCTTCACAGGTGCCTGCGAATGATCAGGTCGAACACACCGACCAGGAACCCAACGAATTTGACCAAGATGTTCAACTGCTGCATAACCACGTCCCCACGTTATCAGCTCAGCAGGAACCCATGCCGGATCTGGAAGGAACCGCACCAACACCCGAGGCCTCACCGCATCTGTAGAAGGAGAAGAAAAATGCCTGCTGGCCGCGCCGCAGGGGGTTACCAGACAAATTTAAAAAATTTAAAGTATATAAAGCTAGATTTAATTGATCTTGAATCGCCGGAAGCCCCAGGAGCTTCCCTCCTTTTTATTTAATTTAGTCAACATGGTCTTGAGCGTGGAATTATGACGTTCTACAATAGCCTGCCCAGTAGAATTGTATGGAATCCCAAATTTATGTTCCACAGACCATTGTTTGCAAAACTGATCAAAACCGGTGCTCCGATAAGCCGCACCATTATCAGTTTTTAAAGTTTTAGGTGTTCCAGCAACTGAAAAAGTCTTAATGCAATGATTGATGACATGTTTAACCATCTCACCTCTTTGAGGGGTAGCCATTAAAAATCCTGAGTAAGTATCCACAGTTACATGTATATATTTCCAGGGCGCAAATGGCGGATATTGAGTAACATCCATTTGCCAAATCATTGAAGGTTTCAACCCTCTGGGGTTAACTCCCATAGGGATATTCGTGCCCTGCTTTGAACAAGTTGGACATTGTTGAATTATGGCAGCAGCTTCTGCAGTAGTAAGTTTAAATTGCTGTGCCAATGCTTTAGCGTTTTGATGAAAATAACTATGACTGTCCCATGGCTGGACAGTGAGGACTGAAGTTACAGCACTGTCAGCTTTGGCATTACCTTGTGATAAAATTCAGGCAAATTACTATGACTACGAATATGAGCAACAAAACACACATTCACACGCTGCTCCAAACATCCTTGTAACAACAAAAGCAATCTTAAAATATCAGGTGATATTCCAGGAGACAAATAAGAACCTGCTACAAAGGGTAACAAATTATACACATACAATGAATCCACTATTAAATTAAAATCCCGATTGTGAAAATTTTGAAAAGCCAAAACTACAGCAGCAAGTTCTGCCTGCTGGGCAGACTTCTGCTCTGATGTCACTTTTGTATGCCAAATTCCAGATTTATCTTTCCAAACACAAGCACCAAAAACTTTCCCTCCATCAGTAAAAACTGTAGGAGCATCTGATATAGGCTGAGTTACAAAAAGACTTGCTAAATTAATTCTGACTGATTTATACAAAGATAGCCTAGGATCGGCTGGAGGATGACAAGAAAATTTCCCTGGCCAGGAATGTACCAAAACCTGCAAAAACTCACTATTGCAAATCATCTGTTCCCAGGTTGCTAAAGCAAAAGGAACATAACATGTTACTGGTTCCATACCAGCAATAGCCTTGCAGCGCTGACGAGCACGATTAAAAATATCAGCAAGCTGTTCTGTGATACAATTTATGGATTTCGATGGTGTATGAGACAAATGAATCCATTCCAGAATCCTTAAAGCAGTTTTTCTTTTACCTGAACTATCAATGCGGTAGCCCTTCGTTCTGAGATTAAAATCACTGATAATGAACAATCTAACAAACATCTATCTGTCCATCTATGGCTTAAAACTTGTTCAATCAATGACAAAATCCTTTTTGTTCTTCATTTAAGGTTATTATGTCAGATGCTTGTTTAGCACTAGCCAAAGCTTGAAACAAAGGACTTAATTGAAGAGTAGTTAAACCCAAATACGGCCTGATCCAATTTATATGACCCAAAAATTGTTGTAAACCCACTAAGGTTAAAGGATTAGGAAGAACAAATTCCAATTTCAGGGTGTAATGTGACTCAGGAATAACTTATGACCTAAATAGGCAAAAGGATATTCTTTTTGCAATTTTTCAGGACTAACTATTAGGCCTTTCTCCTTTAGTATAGCAGTTAAAAGAATGACAGCAGAATTCATGGCATCATCAGAAATATTAGCAGCTATCAAAATATCATCCATATAATGATAAACCTTCCAATCCGGGAATTTACTCCGAAAAGGTTGTAAAGCCCAATCCACAAACATTTGACACATTGTAGGACTATTTAACATTCCCTGCGGAAGGACAGTCCATGCATATCGCTAGCGGGCTGCCCCTGATTTATACTCAAAATAGTAAAAGCAAACAAATCTACATCTTCAGGGTGCAAAGGAATGGAGAAGAAAGCATCTTGCAAATCTAACACTCTTATATTCCATCCATCAGGTATTAAATTAGGATTAGGCGTTCCACACTGAAGTGGACCCATTGGCTTTAATATAGAATTTATGCTCCTCAGATCATGTAAAAATCTGTATTTTCCAGATTTCTTTTTGATAACAAAAACTGGAGAATTATAAGGACTAGTGGTAGGCACTATATGTCCTTTTTCTAATTGTTGTTGAACCAATTCATGTAAATGAACTAATTTCTCACTAGTCAAAGGCCATTGGTCTATCCATACTGGCTCCTGTTGGAGTAATTGTAATTTTAATAACTCCACAGGTGGGTATTCAGTCATCATGAATGACAACCCTTGTATCAAACTGTTGCATCAAATCTCTGCCCCACAAGTTAACGTGAAGGCGCAGAACAATCGGTTGGACAAATGCAACAGCTCCTCCCTGCTGTGTTTTAACTCTAAGAATCTTCCTACTAACCCGTGCGTCTTGAAGTCCTCCGACTCCTCGAACAGACGGTGTAGGATCTGTCGGCCACTCCTAGGCCACTCACTTTCACTGATCACAGAGACATCTGCTCCAGTGTCCAGCACTCCAGTAAACTTTCTGCCTTCAACCAAAAGAGTTAATTTTGGTTTGTCATTTTGCCTAATACCTTGCATAATAGAAAACACACTAGACTCCTTAAACCTATCCATAGATCCAAATCCACCCTGGACGATTCCATCTGACTCTCCCAAAGACATAGATGGCAAAACTATAAGCTGTGCAAAACAATCCCCTTTTTTCAAAGATTGAGGGACAGGTGAGTGAACCTGAATTTTGATCTGACCCTCATAATCCGAATCAATAACCCCAGGAACCACAAACAATTGACGCTATGAGCCGATGATCTAGGAAGAAGAAGACCCACAGAAGCCGGAGGCAACGGACCATAGAAATCCGTTGAGCCCAAACAAACTACATGCGGAAACCCCAATTCTAAATCCTCGGCTAATGGAAGATCAATTCCTGCTGAACCTTTAGTAGCTGTACCTCTCTGGTGACTCCAACCCTTCGGACATTACTTCACTCTTTAGAGTAGGAGAATGCCCTGATCCCTGCTTCCTAGTTTTTCCCTCCGAATGAAGTCTGCACTGATTTGCCCAATGGTATCCTTTCTTACATTTTGGGCACACTGATTTAGGGCGAACACCCTGTCCCATTGATCTCTTATACTGCTGACTTTGACCCCTCCAGGAGCCCGACATTGCGCTTTAAAATGTCCAGGCTTCCCACAATTGAAACAATTCCCCTTTTGAGCATGTCCTGTTTGTAAAGCCAGAGCTAAAGTTTCCATGTTAAAAGACTGACTCCCTACCTTTCTACATGCATTAATCAAATCCATGATTTCTCGCTCTCCACTTGCTACCAGTGGATTTAAAATCTTTTTGCAATCTGTGTTAGCTTGTTCTACTGCTAACTTAAAAAGCAACTCTTTCTGGGCGAATTGATTATCAATTTGTCTTTCAATAGCCAATTTCAATCTGCTAATGAAATTTTCATAGGGTTCATTGTTCCCTTGTTTGATGTTAGTAAAGGTCTTCTCACCACCTTCGCCGTCAGGGAGAGCCCCTACGGCTTGAAAAATTATTTGTGGGAGAAGAATGAACCCTTCCTCAGGCATACCATCTCTCTGTTGTTCCACTGTTGTAAAATTACCAGCTCCGTAAAGCTGATCTGGGGTAACATTTGCTGTTCCCCTCTGGACTGCCAGCTGTCTCCATTTCTGATCTAACACCAAATATTGAGCTGGAGTTAAAATCATATTCAACAGAGCTTTCCAGTCAGCGGAATCATTTTATTTCCATAACCAACTGCTTCTAACAATGCCTGAGTATATGGCGTTCTAACACCATATTCTTTTTGCTGCTTGCTTAACTTCCCTCAAAATTCTGAGCTGTAAAGGCTTCCACTCCCGCTGCGGATTTAATGCAGCATCCATGACAATTTCCACTGGATTAAGTTGAACTTCTACTCCAAACTCCACCAAATCATCTCCTGATAATTCCCTCTATTCTTTGCTTCTTGAATAGCTGCAGTAACTGCATCCACCTGAACCCTTAAAGGTAAACTCTTATCCTCTGACAAAGTATTTCTAGCGCCGGACAGTCCACCAGATTTATCTGGAGGTGCCGTCCGGCGGCAACAAAACGATCACCGCATGGTAAAGCGGCAAACCTTCTTCGGGGGTGCTAGGAGCGGTTGTTCATAAGTAGCTAACGCATCCATAATCACCCTCCAGGTTAACAAAATTGAAGAAGGGGCACGAGGTTCCTCGTGCAAAAATTTCCTATCTTTTCCAGGACTCTACTTTAATACTACCTCCCTCCGGATATGACTTAATATTTTTCCAAACATACTGTAATAAGTCCTCAATTTCTTTCTTTCCTACAGCACAACCCCTACTGCCAATTCCAAACTCAAAACTATTCCCAATGATCCCTCTCAATTCCCTGATGTGCTCTTTCTGAGCCTTGAGAGATCTCCCCCATACTCACGAAAGAATCTATCTTCGTCCAGCGAAGAAGATGAGGGCCCAGTCGGCGTCCGCGACGATGAGTATAGGATGCGGGAAACGTATAGCCTTCCAAGCTATCACGTCGGGGTCACCATTTATGGTGGTTTGACATTGAAATGAGACACAGGGAACTGTCTCTGAGAAAAATGCCAACCCTGAGAGAACTCAGGTAGCAGTATTTATTGAGCAAAACACAAGCAAAATACAGTATGCATATTCAGAAAACAATGACCTCAACAGGAGATTACTTCACCAGCATGAGAACACACAATCTTGGAAAGTCCCAGATGTTACCTTGCTAGGATGAGATCATACAGCCACAGAAAGTCTCATGGGAAAGTTTGGAAAGTCCCATGAGAAAGCACAACTGTGTACCTTGTACCTTGAACTTTCACCCATTTTCCTATTCCTTCTAAACTGGCAGAATCAAAACAGAATGAGGCACTCTGAGCAAAGATACTCCTACCCCCACCAAGAATGCCCACATCTCCTAGACTTACTGCTAGTTATACAAAGGCCTTACAGAAAATGATAAAATGATTAATAAAATATATTACCACACCATGTCTTTTTATCTAACCATTGATAAAATAAATCCCATATCATATAAAATTGTTTATCCTCTTGTTCTCTAATTTCAAATGTCAATTTACTCATTTCGGCACAGTCCATGATTTTCTTAATAATTTCCTCCTGAATAGGTATTTTTTCATTTTTCCCATTCTTAGCAAATACAATTCTAGCCGCTGTTAAAACATTTACAATCAAATATTTCAATTCTTTACAATATATTTCCGGTATAATTCCCAATAAAAATATCTAAGGTGCAAAGTCTATGTGTTGTTTTGTCATTTTTTCCAACCATGTGTGGATTATAGTTCAATATCTTTTTGCATCCGAGCATGTCCACCACATGTGGTAATATGAACCAGGTATCTGATGACATTTCCAACATTTATCTGATTTATACTTGAACATCCTCGCAATTCTCATCAGGGGTGAGTGCCACCTGTAAAACATCTTATACAAATTTTCTTTATATGCAGTTGACATTGTCATTTTATAATTTTGAGACCACAATTTTTGCCATTTAAGTCAATCCCATATCTGAAATTTTTCCCCCATGCAATCATTGTTTCTTTTACTTGTTCTTCCTCTAATTTAAACTCTAGCAAATGTCCATAAAGTTTTTTGATTACTTTTTCATCAGTACCTGTCAAAATTTTATCTAAATCAGTCAACTTATCATAGATACCTTCTGTTTTAATGTCTTTATCAAATCTAGATTGTATTTGCAAATATGAAAACCAGTTCATTTTTACACCTTGTTCTTCCAATGCTTGCATAGATTTAAGTTCAACAAAAATTCCTCAGAAAACCCTACCTGGAAAAAAAATAAATAGAACCTTGTCTTTTCTCTGGATAACTAGTAAACTCAGTCTTACAAATATGATAACAAATAATGTATTTATCCTTTAGGAACCTGGAAAATGTATCTACATTTACACAAACCTTTTGTCCATTTCCCTGTATTTTATCTGGTTTATCTACTATGCTAGAACTCATTTCTATGGCCAAATTTGCTTTTATAGCAACAGGCTTATCAAAAGCTGCTTTAAAAAATTAAGCTTATGATCTTTGTCTCTCAGGGTCTTTCAATTTCAATATTTAAAAAAATAACTCCTTCCTAAAACCAGACTTTTTCTCCAGCTATGCTTGTTGAGATATCAGTGTAATTTGATTTGTATTTATCCAGGCAATTCAATTCTATTAAGGTACTTCAGCAGCTGCTGCTATGCTGTTACTTTTGTTGACCTAGGTAAACAGCTTAGCAAAAAGAGCAATTATTTACTATGAAGAAAAATAATGCTTTCTCTTCCCTCTTTTTTCCAGAAAAACCTGATGTGTCTTAGCATCACTGAATATTATATACTGTCTGAATAATTCTTTGATATTGATGGCTGCTTCTTCCATAAGCTACTTTAGCTGAATGGGAAGACATGCATCTATGTGATTGTGCTTAATCCTAAAAAGTTGAAGCTCTTTACCACTTCAATATCTTCATGGTCAATAAAGGAGGTGCAGAACTTTGAATTTTAAACTGTCAGAATAATGTCATTAGCATTCCAAAATTGGATACAACCATGTTTTTCCGTCTTTAAGATGTGTCGACTACAACCGTAGAACTCTTCAGTCAGCATGGTCTTAAGATAGACACTCATATTTTCAAACAGTTTTCTAAATTGTTTTTATTTTAGTATGTTTTTCCCGCTGAAGGAACAACATATGTTGCCTCCCATCATCTTGTGGCTTTGCTGAGCACACAAGAAGGAAGTACAGTTTTTAAAATGCTCTTTTATTCGCCTGCCCACTACTCCAGAGAGAAAAATACCAATCTAATTTGGTATTGCCATTATCTTCTCCTTTTCCTTCTCCTTTTTCCTTCTTCCACTACTGCTTCTCCAATGATGACAGCCGACCTCCAAACCCCTGACACATTCAGCAGTTGCTACAGTCACAGGAGCCCTTAAGGAAAGATGTGAGGTAAGGATGACCAGTTTAGGAGAAGGTACAGGTACAGGTGATGGGACAGACTTAAGGTCAGGGGCAGTGCATGCACACTTCAACAGGCATTCTCTTCAGTGTTTGTATGACTGGTGGGTACTTTTGCATTTCCCCAGAGCAAATGACCATGCAAACACTGGCTCATAAAATCTCAGCAAATGTCCTTCCATACACACCTCTTGCCACTTGTTGTATTTGCAAATATGCAGAAAGGGAATACTTCAAATGCCATTATTGTGAAACAACTTATTGGACTTCATAATGTGGTCATACAGTACTTGAGTAGCTACTTATTTATATCTTCATTTGGGTTGTGAGCTAGATTTTTGTCCTCTGTCACCTTGAATCAGGGCAAGAAAAACTTGTTCAGAGCTAGTCTGAGCCTGCTCAACTGTTGATTCATAAGTAAAAGCTTTAAACACTAAAGGTTAATGAAGCTTGTTCCTACCAAATAAACAAGTCTTTGAGATCCAAAGGTGAAAAAAATTGATCTTTCCTGTAGTGAATTCTGAAAAACACTTTTTTACACCTATAACACATTATAATAGTAATGGTATAATATAATAGTGATGCAAGTTCCAATACTTTTAAATAAATGTAATTTCTGGTGGAAGGACCTGTCTTTTTGATAAGCTGAATTTTGAAATGGAAGGGTCATTTAGGCCACTGAGTACAATCCTCTGCTCAGGGTACAAATCAAAGCAAAGTATCCCAGTCAGAAGTTTGCTTAGAATCTGCTTCAACCTGTCCAGTGAAGGGAACTCACCACTCCTCTGGATAATGGTTTCACTGTCAAAGAGAAATGTCTTCCTGTAACTTCAGTCCATTATTCCATATCCTGCACTCTGCTATGACAAAAAACAGACCTTGACCTTTCTTTCCATCCAGTTTTTTAAAGAACACTTCTATAACTCCCTTTTGCCATCCTTTTTCCAGTATCCAGTTCATTCTTTCTGTCTCTCATCTTATTCCAATGTTTCAATCTTGCTGTCCAGAATTGGGCAGTTTCCATTTGGTATATGAGAAATGCAAAATATAGTGAAAGTATTAACTATCATAATTTCAAAATTATATTGCATTTGTGTTTCCAAAAGCATAATATTCTGCTGAGTTATATTCCTCTTCTACAATTCTTCTACAATTGCAAGATCCTTTTCACATATTGTAGGAGATAGACACATACACTATCATCAAGCCATGCATTATTTGTGGATTTCTTTATTTAAAAAAAGAGCTTTATATTTGTGTCTCTTAAAATTCTTTTGATTATTTTCAGCCCTTTTCTCTAGCTTATAAAGCATTTTTCTAGCACATTAATTTAAATTTTGTTTATGTCGTGTAAATTATTTCACTTAGTATTTCACTTGGATTTTTGGCAATTGCAAGCATTATTCTCTATCCAAGTCTTTAATGAAAATGCTAAGCATTTCAGACCAAGAGCAAATGCTACAGCTCCTAGTCCAATTTGATGATAAATCACTGATGAAAACTTTTAGGATGTAACTTTCAAGATAGCTGTTGCTATAACTAAGAGGTATCTCTATTGTAGCATAATTAATTAGCTTTGTGATCAAACTGTCATGAGATACTTTGTCCAAAACTTTCTTGAATTCAAAATATGTGCCAATCAACCAAGATCTAATTTGAATCTGAAATCTGAATATGAAGGCATCAAATTTCAATTCAAAAACTGATTTGAGATCTGATTTGATAAAAGATTGCACAATATATTTTTACAAAAGGGAAACATCAAAATGCCTGCAGCTGCTTATTTTGGTAGTAGAATGGAATAAAAAAAAAACCTGCTCTGGTATTTTCATCAGGTGCTGACAAAAATGAAGCATTATCGCAAATTGTGATGCTTCTCTTTTATAGCTGATTTATAACATCAAATATATTTTAACCTAACTGTATTGCCTTTGAACCTCAAACTTTAATTTCTAATTGATTTGTGTCACGCTCTTCTCTTGAATTCAGATAAAACGTTGGCTATTTCATACTGGAATATAAATTACAAGTGTGTGTATTGATTGATGATATTACAATATATATTAAACTAGTGACAACCAGCAAAAAAAATCTGGGCAAAAAAATAGTAGCATTGTAGTGTTAATATATTTATGTAGTATTAATGTACTATTAATACTATATGTAGTATTAATAGCTGGAAGGTGAGCAAATAGCTATTAACAGCATTATCCATATGAAAATATTAAAATGCAACAAAAATGGTCTTGATGAAGATAATATAATGAAAATATATGAGATTACAGTCTTGGGGCATAGATTTCTCTTATCGTGAATGTAAGAGTGGAATATTAATCTGTTTATTTGGATAAGAATTCCCAAGACATTTTCTGTACAGAGAATTCATAGAGTAGCCGGAACCAGAGTTAATACTGCATGTTTTGACTACAGAAAAAATTGTATACACTCAGCAATGGAAGAACAAAAACACCCCATCAGAGGATGAGACGATAAGGAAGATACTAGATTGTGCAGAAATGGACAGACTAATGCTAAAAATAAAAGATAAAGGAGATACACAATACTATTTAACATGGAATAGGTTTTATCAATGGTTAGAAACATGAGGTAGAAGTTGGAAGGTGAAAGAATCAGGTGAGGGCGACTTGGAAAGAGACAGTATTTGTATTATTGACAGAGGAATGTAAGTATTAGACTGATAGATGACTTGACATATTAGAATATGATGGTCAGAAACTATTGTACAACACTAGTACTGTTTAAAACAGTATATACATTATTCTGTTTTTACTTCTGTTTTATGGCAATTGGAATGCCATGGCCAATTATACTGTATTCAATATATCTATATGTAAACAATAAAAATATATTCAAAAAAGGAAGAAAGAAATGTTCACACTAGGTATGTCAATGTGGTAACAAAATAATTCTATATTTATATTATGTACTGGTTGGAATCCTCTAAAACAGTTTCCCATCCTGAAATCTTCAGTGTTATTGGTTTGCAATTCCCATAATTCTTAACAAATAGGTTGGAGATTCTGAAAATTATAGTCCTCCATATTAGCCAGGAGCCATGTTCAGAAAGATTGAGCTATGCAATTGCTTAGTTTTTCTAACTTGAAAAAAGATTTCACAATAATTTTGAAGAGCCTTTTGTTATTCAGGATATGCACACCATGTTATTATCCAGACAATCTGTGACTAAAATAGCTACCCACCAACTAAAGCATGGTTTGAGTTCAATATGTGGTTTACTTGTTCTATCCAAATTCAGCAAATATAGCATTGTATGCTTTTCCTTCCCCTTCTTCTTTAGTTTGACAAATGAAAAAGAACAATGCTCAGATAAGATATCTTATCCAACTTCGGTGCTTTCATGGTATTTCTGTTTTATAGCTAGTGTTGACATTCAGTCTTTCCAATAGAGATGCAAAAAGTTGTTTGCATTGCTTTCCTTTGAGTCAGTAACTTCTACAGTGTTATTTTGTGAGCTGAACAGAACAACAGAATGGGAATTGGAGAATTCCAAGTGACGACAACTAACTTAGAATAAAACAGGCTTGTAAACTTCAGGATATGTGAAGCAGGTACTGTGTATTCAGAAGTGTATTATTTCCCGTGAATACAATGACAATGGAATAGATTATTTCCTACCAATTTCCTACCAATTTGCTATAAAACAACTACTAGCAGAAATGTATTTTATTTAACAAGGTTTTTAAAATAGATTATTTGGTTTGTAAAACTCTGGATATCAACAATGTTTAATTTTTATATTTTTAAGACTTTTCTTAAAAAGTACTTAAGTATTAAATGGCAGATAAGGATAGTTTGCAACTGTATGGAGAATGGGTGTAGCTTGGGACCTCTGGTTGGACTGTGTCTTACAGTAGAAGTGGGCATTTGTTCCCTCCCTTTACATAGCCATTGTCATTCTTCCTTCAGTGAAACCTCCAAGGAGATGAGTCAGTACTTCCCACACAAGTCTTCTCACGCTTCAAGCACAAATACCCTATGTTTACAGGCCTGGAGAGGAGCTGGGCTGCTGAAATTAAAAACAGATGGGAAAAATATCTCTCCCACTGGATCTAACTGTTGGTTGGGTTATTGATCACATCTGATCAATGGCTGCTGGGAAAATGAACTAATGTGAGCTAATTTACAATGGTGTCACTAAACTCACAATGGAATTTATATATCTAGAGAACAAAAAAAGTCATGACATAATGTGTGAGAAATTCAGAAAATCAAGAAGGGCTTCACTAGAGGAATTTTACTTTACGTGAAGCCTCAGTTCAAGGAAACCAAATGTTTAAAAAAAGGAAGTTACTTCTTGGTTCTTGTAGCTTAAATTTATTTATTTTATTTCACATAGCATTTGTTAATTTCATTTTATAATAGTTTTACTATAATCAAACTTTTTTCTTCATTAACTAGGCTTGTAGTGTTTCATATTTCTGTGGTGAAGGGAACTTGAAATTTATGGTTCAATTTCTAGTCCTTTACGGATATTTTATTTTTCCTAGTGTTTGTTCTCTATTTTTTTCTACTTTACTTGGAATAGGTTTGGATTTGCAATGGACAAAGAAATTCACTTTTTTCATATAATGTCAGAAATGTGGCACTTTCTGAGACCTGTTTCACTTTACTTCTCTGCTGAGAATGCAGGAAAAAATTAGCATCAGGATTATACTTAACGAAACCCTCCCTAGACAAGTATAATTGCTACTTCTGGCCCATGAAAGGATTATGTCTTCAACAGTCCTTCCCCATCCTCCCACCATTCCAGTTTAAGTCTTTATGTTTTGTGGTAGCCTCTGAATCTCAGCTCATTCAATCTACTTTATCTCTATATCTTTGTTCTCTTTGGTTGCCTACTCAAAGGCATTTTCATAAAGAAACCTTCTTTGAGCAGCACTGCTGAAAATCATTGAACAGTTCAATTTCAGTCTGTAACACAATGCCAGTAACATCCTTTCCTCCAGTTTCAATCCCAATATCCTGGTACAGGAAGAATAGCAACTGCCCAAGCAGAACAATAGAATTATTTCCCGTTCCAGCTGATCAGCTGTCTCACTATACAGTTATGAATAACAATAATCCCTGGTAGGTCTCAAGGGTGACATTTGTCAATCCTTATCAGCACTGCTGCATACACCAGAGCTTGATAATGCTTTAGGAATAAAAAATGACTCTTACCAAGCTGCCAGTGGAGAAGTAATAAATACCCATTTTCTGAAAAGAGGATCATCTGTGTGCTTTTTATATATATTTTAAAGCCACCTTACAAAGGATATTTGCCTACTGCAATCCTAATAACCAACACTAAGGGCTACTGTGCAGACTGCTGCTGGTATAGAACCTCACCTTCAGTAAGAGAAGGCATTTTGCTTCTGGACTGTATTGAGTAAAGATAAAACTGTTCAGAGTGGAAGAAGACCAGAACACTCCGTCCTTTCTATTTGCAGCATTATAAGGCACTCAGTGTTTTGCAGAAGCCACACATACTATCATTTCTGTATCTCATCTATAGTGTATGTTTACCAAAACAAACTGTTCTATGTAAATCACAAAAATACATTTTTCTATATTCCCTGGTAAAACTTTCCCAGAATGGAACCAAATCTACTATTGTGGTGGTAGAAGTCAGATTTGGCATTCAGATTTAGTTCCTGACATATCAGGTTCAGAGAACTGTTATTCAGAATTTACACCTTGAGCTAAATGGGGTTTTTTTGTATGACATTATAGACATTATGCATGCATATACCTTTCTGATTATATCAGGTGATAGGATATAAGATGGTTGGATCATCTCACAAGTCCATATTTGTAATACACGGAATTGAAAATTCTGTGCCATGGTTATCCTTTAGGTGTAGGTTACAATGCAAACTGAAATATTAAGTCCATACCATTTTGGTCCCCAGGCAGGAAGAATGGGAAAGTACAATTTCTATGCACCAAAAGAGGAGAACCATTGCTTTAAGTATTCACTTGCATTTAGAATCAAACTACATTAATCAATTGATGTATTAATCAGTCACTGCAATCCTAAGGATATAAAATAATTTTGCTATAAAATTCTTAGCGCAAATATTGTATTTTCACCTAGTGAAATTATGCAAATATTATCATTTTTGGAAGAGGAATTTTGATGGTTCTGAGAATAGACTGTAGAATATTTATGAAATTCTGAACCTTTAGTTGAATGTTAAAATGGTTTACAGTATATCTATAATATTTTCTTTCCAGTGTTGAAAGGTGTCAAAATGCCTTTCTTTCGAGGATTCGGTTTTCCTGCTGGGAGAGCTCCGGCGCAAGGATACGGACAACTGCTTGAAAGCTGGATCTTTTTATTTTTCAGGAAGGCGGAGAACAACAAGAAGTCTGTGTTCCTGGGCTAGCTAGCTTCTTATGGTAAGCCCGTGGTTTTTTATACCCTTTTCTCCCTTTGTAAGTTGATTTTGTGTGAGTGTTTGTATTTGTGCCTAATGTTTCAAATCCTGTTTGAGTTTGTCTTTATTTCCGTCGGAGGGCAAACTCTGCAGGGTGGCCAGATTGTATTATTGGTTTTCTGTAATCTCTTTTAGCTTTAAGATAGTTTTTCATATTTGTTCTGTGGCAATCTCCTGTCTGTCCCTTTTGTAATTTATATTTTGTGTCTTTTGTCTGTTGTTTTGCTTATTTGGTATGCCCTGTGTTTGTAAGGGTTTTCTAAATTATCTTTTGTTTCCTTTTCCTATTTGTCTAGTTTTCTTAATTACTTAGGCTTTTGTCTATAGGGATTCTTTAATACTTTTTATTTGATTCCTTTTCCTATGTAAGTTTGTTTTCTGGCTGACCCGATGTTCCCCTTGGGCTTTTCCTGTTTTTTGTGACACTACTGCCTTCGTGAAATTTCCTTTCCACACGCTGGCCACACCCACACCCAATTTAGCGAAGGGAGGAAAAGTCATGATACGTCATGTGATGATGCTGTGATGATGCAAGTTTGACACCCCTGGCTTAGAATATATGTGAGCTACTTGAGGAAATCAGTCTCCTTAGAAATATTGTAGTATGTCAGCCTAAGTCAGACCTGAAGCAAAGGAGTAGCTCATATTTTCTTGATTGGAAATGAAGAAAAAGAAAGGAAAATAAGGGCATAATTGTACAGATTTCTATTGCATAACCCAATGAACTCAAGTGATGTGAGTTTTTTAATGGTTATAAATAAGCAATAAAAGAAGCCACCTCAAAGCTTGCATTCCACCCTTTCCCAATCTGGTGTGCCTTTCAAATGTGTTCAGATTATAATTCACATAATTCCTAACTGCTTACAACCCACTTGTGGGGAAATAGATTGAGAAACTATTTCATAGAGTTATAATTGTTTATTTGGACAGGACATTAGATGATGACATTTGAATTAGATAGTCAGTCATAAAATAAAAGTGCTTGAAGGAAGATATTGTAGTAATTTTACTGTAAACTAATGACGTCCTAAGTAAGTAGATCCTTAATTCACCAAATATGGAAGAAACTATTCACATTTGGAAAACAGAAAAGTGAAACTGGTAAGTGACAGGCTTTTGAATCTGTTTGCCCTAAAATGTTTTCTTTCCTCCATTATACCTCATTTTACCTCAGAGCCAAAAATAATTCTCATGTTTCTAAGATTTAAAAAAAAAATGTTGTGCAGCTGTTATGAACATATTCTTTCACTTAATTAACTTGCCTTTCTTTTCAGAAATTTTTCTCTTGATGAATCACTTTTAAAAGTGCTTTTTATGGGAAAAAAAGTTAAGAGAGGAGATTCCCCCCCCCTTTTTTTTAAAGAGATGTCTTTTACCCTAAACAGGGTGATAAAATGCAATACAGGTGATCTACCAATCATTCTGTGGAAAACATATAAAGCAAACTTCTTTAAAACTTAAAAAATATGTGCTAAACAGATGGCCGTAGGTTTTTTTCTTCTTTGTTTTTATTCCTCCAAGTTGTGCATAAGGTTCTCTGCATAAGTTTACATTCAGCCTGAGCTTCAATGTTAGCATGAAAATAGTATAGAACATTGAAAATTTCAAACATTTTCTGTAAGCTACGTTTTGTAACGCATTTCCTTGATTTTTGCTACAAATCCACTCCTGCATAATTTACATTGTTTCCATTTCCTGTTCCTCTAACTTTCAAATAAACAATAAAATGGATAGTGATGTTTGTTTATCTAGTGATGACTATTAAGTCTGTTAGTTACTTATGGAAAATATCTCAGTGTAAAGTAATGAGGAAAAATAGAGGAAACATGAAGATAATGGGCCTGTGCAAACTGGAAGCTTACACATTTGTTTGTTTTTTCAGAGATATGCACTGTAAATTTGAAACCAATATTCTGTATATAAGCTCAACATGTGCTCTTTTTTAACTTTCCTAGTTTTCCAAACACCAATTCTTGACATCACCAAAAATTATTTGTCCTTCCTGACTTTCTTTGTGTGTAACTGATTATAAGAGTTGCAGAAATCATCCTTTATCTAGTTTTATCAGTGATTACAAGGAGAATTGGCCACATCTTCAAGGAAATGGTGTGCAAAAAAAATTTACCATATAAATAATTAAGAAATTAGTGCTTTCAAGAACTACTGTATATTAATCTATTTTGTTCATTCTTTCTCATTTTTACTACCCTAACATGGATCTTGGTCTTGGTCTTGTTATCTGTCCTAAAACTCTTGCTATCCCATCTCTTATTTTACTCCTTTTTCTTTTAATTATGTCCAAGTTTATTATCCTAATAGTAAAAGATGTAAAAGAAAACCCATCACAGAGAATAAAATGTTATGATCCCTAAAGAGAATAGGTCCGTTATCATATCCTCTCTATACTTTAAAAAAAAAAAGTCACTGGGGCTTGGCACGGAAGCAACACAGCCAGAACGAAGGCTTAACTACCCTTTATTGCTCCAACTTTCCCCCAAAAGTCCCACCATTCACTGCAAGTCTAGGAGCCAACCTCTAATCATGCACCTCCAACAGGTCCTGGTTGCTATTAATCCAGAGGAGTAGCACAGTTCTGAGAGTAGCCACAGTGTGGGGAGAGGTGGTTTTTTTTTTTTTTTTTTTTTTTTTTTTTTTTTTTTTTTTTTTTTATATTTTTTTTATTTTTATTTATATTTTTTTTTTTTTTTTTTTTAAAAAATTGAATAAAAAAATAAATTTCAGGGAATTCAAGGAGTCATCATCACAGGAAGAGTTCACTGGGACTGCAACACAACTGGAGCAGAACTCGCACATTGCCAGGCCAGGCAAGCAAGGCAAGCAACGGAAGGCAAGCAGGGGAAGGCAAACAGAGGAAGGCAAGAAGGGCAAGGCACAACAAAGTATTCAGACATCAGTAACAGCACGTGAGACTGGAAAAAATTCCTGACAAGCACCCCTCCCAGTAGTGTCTCTTTAAATCTCATTCCCCAGATAAATGAGAAGAGAAGATGCCCCTTGTGAAGAGGGGCAAGGCACCTTTCTCCCAAGTTATCAGGTTGCCCTGCACTGATCCCACCTCCTCTTCATTCTCCGTGCTTGGGAACGATGGGGAAATAATTGCTTGTCGTCAGAGCTCCATCGCTCCTCTGCTCCGCTGCCTGCCCTCTCCTCCCTTCTCGCTTGGTTATCCTGCACTCACTCTCCTTCGCTGGCAACCCTTCCCAAGCCTGAGGGACCCAAGACAGCCTTATCCTGCTGCTCTAATCATTCCTCCACTGGCCCTAGCTCTTCCTTGTCCTCCTCCGATCCAGGCTCCAACGGGGCCATGACATCGGGTTTTAGAATGATTCAATGCTAAAACTACATACATTTAGTATACCCGCTTATAAAAGTGAAAATTGTAGAAGTAATTGCATTCTAAAGTATATTGTAGTTGCATGTAAAAAGACTGAATATTTAAGAAAGCGAGATTCAAAACTACATATATGAATGAAAGTTAAGCACAAAAGAGGATTTTGCAGTAGTTATTAAAAATGGGACAGAATAATACATTAAAAGTGATGATAGCACTTTAGTATCTAGACTTATCTTGCATCTTAGAATGGTTCCATAGACTGAGAAGCTCTGAAATATATAGATATAAGTATTATAGACTCATATGTAGGTATTTAGATTATTTTCCAACATATAATTGTTAAAAAAAAGTCTGTACGAGCTAAATAAATCCACATTATTCATATTAAATATTACAAGTTCATAGGTTACAGTTTTTGAGCACTAATACTTTTTTTTTACATTTTGAATCCAGACTGTGCAGCATATCATTTTTTTTTCCTGCACAGCATGGAAATTATTCAGGAATCAATAAATGAACTCAAAAGCCACACAGCATCATTGTAATTGCTGTTCTTCTCATTTCTATCCTTACATAATTGACAGAAATTGGATGCTAGAACTAAGCTGTGATTAGAACTGAGAGTCAGTTAATTATACTGTCCAGCAGGGTTTCATGTGGAAGAAGAAGTCTTTTAAGAAATTGCTAAAGCTAGGTGAATCTTAGAAAATCTATATGTTAAAGGAGCATGCTTACTGTTATATTTTCAGTCTTTAATGTTATATCTTGCTTTCATTGATTCAGTATGCTTTGGCTCCCCAAACAAGAGTATTTGTTCAACGGAGAAAGTAAAAGTTAGTGATATCACTTTTGGATAAAGTACACATTCCATGCACCTATTTGTAATAAAATTCCAACTCCATTTCTCCTTAAAGTAGAGTGTTAGTGGAACAGCTCCAGGAGAACTGGGAATAAATGTTCTGGACCAAGAAATGTGGTGAGAGAACACGAACATCTTCTCTTGTGTATATTTTTGGCATTCCAGATTTCCCTAAAGTATTATTCCATGAAGATCACAATCACTCCTTTCTGTGGGATGACAGATTTGTGTTTGGTAGAGGAAGCATGTTTCTGGAACATCCCAGGAAAGGATGGTGCGGGGCTCGACAATGACTCCAATTCAGCAGTGGGGCACAACATAATTAAGGAAGCTGCAAGGGAACTATAATAACCCCCTAGATTGTATGCAGCATTTCTGGTCCATTCTACCTACAGTAGCTTTTTTCAAGAATTAGATGAATTTTTGCTTTGACCAGTACTTCGGGAAATAATCTGTGTATTTATATATTTCTGTGCTTTCTTATGTATACAGAACAGGAGAGGCACTAGTGGAAAATACTTTATTATGATGGTAGGAAGCATGAGGTAGAAGTTATTTTAATAACAAAGCAAGTGCTTCATGTAAATAATAGAGGCATCAGCTTCGCTTTATGGATAGATGTGACCAAAATAACAGCAGTAATAAGCCCTTCAGAGGACCTTAACCTGCAAGTTTCAGCTGGATGCCTTCAGTAGATTCATGTCAATAACCTTTTCAAATATTTATTTATTTATTTATTTATTTGATTTGCCAATTGTTTACAAGATAATAAGTATAAGTGTATACATAGTTGTGAATACATGAAATGGGTACATATAAGAAAAATAAAAGAGGAATAAGAGAAACAATAGGACAGGGACGGTAGGCACGTTGGTGCGCTTATGCACGCCCCTACAGACCTCTTAGGAAAGGGGTGAGGTCAATAGTAGACAGTCTAAGGTTAAAGTTTTTGGGGTTTGGGGAAGAAACTACAGAGTCGGGTAGAGTATTCCAGACATTGACCACTCTATTGCTGAAGTCGTATTTCCTGCAATCAAGTTTGGTGCGGTTAACTTTGAGTTTGTATCTATTGTGTGCTCTTGTGTTGTTATGGTTGAAGCTGAAGTATTCATTGACAGGTAGGACATTGCAATGTATGATTTTATATACCATGCTTAAATCAGACCGAAGACGGCATAATTCAAGGTTTTCTAGTTCTAGAATTTCAAGTCTGGTGGCATAAGGTATTCTACAACGAGTAGAGGAGTGGAGAACTCTTCTTGTGAAATATTTCTGGACTTTCTCAATTGTGCTAATATCAGATACGTAATGTGGGTTCCAGACTGATGAACTGTATTCGAGTATTGGTCTAGCAAATGTTTTGTATGCTCTGGTTAGTAGTGTGATATTACCAGAGAAAAAGCTACGTAGGATTAGGTTAACAACTCTTAATACCTTTTTGGCTATGTAGTTGCAGTGGGCTCTAGCACTTAGATCATTAGAGGTGAGTATTCCAAGGTCCTTTATAGAGCTTGGGTCATCAACAAGATCTTGACTTTCTCCTGTACTTCATCAAAGTAGGGATGAGGCAAGAAATGCTCCACATTGTGGAGCCTAGATTTTGCTGAACCAATGCAAAATGTGCCCTACCACAATTTAAAACTAAAAACTGTAAAAAAAAATGATTTAAAGGCTTTTTAAAATTTATTTATTTCTTAGGAATGACATGTTTTGGCATGATTCAGGGATTACCACTGTTTTGCCCCTTCCTGGGGGTCTGCTTTGCTGCCTCTAATTACTGAATTTTCTGAGATGCTAAGTAGGCTGATATAGTTGTTCAACCAACTGGTCCCCCTTCAGAAGGATCCTCTCATTAGTGGCAGGTCTTGGTTACATCGGGGTTGTGGTTTACTGGTGTAATCTGTGGTAGTTAATTAGTACAGGCAGCAGAAGCATGCTAGCACAATGTTAAGAGAAAGAGAAAGAGACTTGGCATAGAAAATGTGGTATTCACAGACATGTTATCTCCTTGCTTATAAATAATAAAATACATGGGCCATTATTTTGCCCCAACCATGCGGAATATTACAAAAGAATATTTAATCCATATACCATATGTACTCAGTGTGTTTGACTCAGTGTGTGTTCTGCACTGGTCACCTTAGCCCATATTCAAGTGCTGAATTGAATTCCCAGTTATGCTGGCAAGACCAGTCCAGAGGTGTCACATTCCATTAGCACAAGAGAAAACAAGTTAAGGCTTCTGGCTGCTCAGAAGCTGGAAGCTGAGAAGTGAATGAAGCTCAAAATCAGGTTAGCCTTGTGACCCCTAAAAGAACTCTGATAGGTAGACAGATTAAATGAGGTGATATTGCCTGTTGCCTGCCTGCTCCTGCCAGTGTCAGAGAGTCCACCATACCGCTCCACAATCTTCAGGATTTTACAAGTTCAGAAATGAAATTACCCTTGAAACAGCCGCAAAAAAAGAGTGAAAAAGCTATAGAAAGTATGGAGCTTTTTGAAAGATTATTCACAGCCACTCGATTCTTATTAAATCTGCTTCAGTTTGTATGGGGTATTTGCGTGAAGTTTCAATAGATGGAGAGCAGCTTCATCTGCACAGGCCTGTAACTTGAATGCAGTAAAATCGTTACATTTGTTCACAACCATAGAATTCTTCAGTCCTGTTACCCATTATAATAATGGCAGGAGTAGAGAAGTAGAGAGGAAAGTTGACTGATTTCAAGGTCATAAACTACAGTATATTGCAAAATTATTTTTTTTATAAATCCATTTGAAAGTTAGCAATATGGCTCTTTTCTCTTTTAAGACCTGATTACTTTTTTTTTTTTTACTTATTTACATATCCTTATTGCTTGAATGAGTTATCTTACAAGGTTTTAAGGATCTGAGTTTTGGGTCACATAAGCAGCTGTAAATAAAGTGCACCTAAAGCGACACTCAACACCAAATTTAAAGCCTAATGTACATATCAATTTGATCCAACACAGAACTCTCTTTATTTAACATTCTACATGGAGAATACTGAAAGATACAGAAAGGAGATATCTAAATTGTTTGACAGTTTGTTTGACAGTTTAATGAAATGTGAATGCATATTTCCTATAAATAGTACAGTCCACAAAATAGCTAAAATTCTTCAGACAGAGTTTTGGCTTTATTGAGCTTTATAAGGTTTATCACAGTGACCACGGTTTGAAAATAGCGAAGGAATGGACTACGCACCAAAGTTAGTTTAGGTCAGGGGTGTCAAACTCAAGGCCCACGGGCCTCATGGGCAAGATCCGGCCCACGGGGTGCTTAGATCTGGCCCATGAGGCCACCCCAGAAAGAGTGAAGGACTGGCCTGCGGTGCTTCTGCCAACAAAAACAGAGCTCAGGAGCGCCATACGCAGCCCACCCGAGCTCTGTTTTCACTGGCAGAGGGTTGCAGGAGGCCATCGCAACCAAAAATAGAGCTCAGGAACCACAGGCACCCCTGACACGAGTGACATTGAGCTGGCCATGTCCACCCTGGCCATGCCCACCCAGGCCAAACACAACCCTGATGCAGCCCTCGATGAAATTGAGTTTGACACCCTTGGTTTAGGTCATCCCAAAGAGATGGTTCTCTCACCAACACCACATATTTACACAATGTAGCACTAGTATTTATCTTCTTGGTCTGTTCTAAATAATGTTCCACAAAATTTCCATAAGGATACTACAGAAAAATACTCTTAAACTTGTAAGAACCAGGAACCACCCATTAACTCTGCTTGAATATAGGATTTATTTTTAATTTTCTGTTTAACAAATCTATCTATCCCCTCTTCACTCCTTCCAAACTGTCCTGTTGTACCAATGCTAAATCAGGAAAACTTCTTTCAGGTCTATATAAGGTCAGAATCCAGAACAAAAAACTCTTCTAAACAAGAGTTAGGCACAAATGAGTTTTAAACCTCTTTATTAAATTTGTACAAAATAAATTTGTACAAAGTAAACAATTTTTTAAATTTCTCCTTGGAATAATTTATTAAAGGCAGGGTAGAACATATTAGTCAGAAAACAACCACCTGGAAAGTAATAATTGGAAATCAGTTATTCCAGAAATGATTGTTAGAAAGTCAGTGTTTTAAAAAAACAAGCCCAACAGTTTTCTAGCAGTTGCAGTTTCAGCAATTTTAGCAATATTATAAAAAGTAGGGTCCTGGAATAAGCCCTTACCCACAAAAAGATCTATTTCTCTATGGAGAACTTATACACAGAGGATGAACCCTGAGCATCCTGGTTTCCCATGATCCAATGGCCCTCTTTCTCTAAAAAGGCATATAAATTTAATAAATAATAATAATAAGAGACCATTAGAACAGAGAAAGAGAATTTCTGTTTCTCTGCCAAATGGTTTCTCCCATTTTTTTCTCTGGTAATATTACACTAACAACTAGAGCATACAAAACATTTGCTAGACCAATATTCAAATACAGCTCATCAGTCTAGAACCCACATTACGTATCTGATATTAACACAGTTGAGAAAGTCCAGAAATATTTCACAAGAAGAGTTCTCCACTCCTCTACTTGTTGCAGAATACCTTATGCCACCAGACTCGAAATTCTAGACCTAGAAAACCTAGAACTACACTGCCTTCAGTCGGATCTAAGTATAGTATATAAAATCATACATTGCAATGTCCTACCAGTCAAGGAATACTTCAGCTTCAACCATAATAACACTAGAGCAAACAAGAGATACAAACTCAAGGTTAATCGCACCAAACTTGATTGCAGGAAATACGACTTCAGCAACAGAGTGGTCAATGTCTGGAATACTCTACCTGACTCTGTGGTTTTTTTCCCCAAACCCCAAAAACTTTAACCTTAGACTGTCTACTATTGACCTCACCCCTTTCCTAAGAGGTCTGTAGGGGGCGTGCATAAGCGCACCAATGTGCCTACCGTCCCTGTCCTATTGTTTCTTTTATATATTTTTTATTTTTTTTTATTTTTCTTATATGTATCCATGTATTCATAACTATGTTTTTACTTATACCTATTATCTTGTAAGCAATTGACAAATAAAAATAAATAAATAAAATAAATTTGCAATTTCACTGTCTGTAATAGCCTGGAGAATTTTGCACAGCCCTCTGCATACAGTTCTAATCTGAACTAGAAAGCTTCTTCTTGCATTTCTAAAAATATTTCAAGTAAGTGAAAGTTAGCCAACATACTTTAGCAAAATAAAATCTGTGATTTCACAAGGGAGGATTTGAGGAATGAGTATGTTTATGCAAGGCAGTAGTTCCTTATTTTAAAAAGAGAACTGAAGACTTCTAACAGTAAGATTTCAGCATCAAACCTACACTGTTTCCTTAAAACTTAACCATAAGTCAATGTTTAGGTGACACTAATTTCCTGATCTTTTAAAAACAAACTGTTGCCCAATCCTTACAAGTACAATTTCTACAATGCAGTTATTATTGCTAACCAGAATTACTTATTCAAATTAAATGAAACCGTCCTCACTTGGTGGCTTGGAGAAATGAAAAAATAAGGAGGGAAAATTGTTCTTCGTGTGTGATAAACAATGATATGGATGTATGTACCTATACATTGAAAGCATGCATTCAAATACATATTGCTAATGTGTAAAGCTTAGTAATAAAAACAACATTTCAGAAGCAGTAGAATGCAACTTCCAACATCTGCAAGTGGCCATCGCACTGCCCAGAGGCTACCATACAGGAAAAAATGATGCACTGTAAAAAGCGTTTGGAGGTGCAAGATACTTTCTAATAAAACTTACCTGATCCCCTAAATTGATTGCCCCTATGTAGGACAAATGGGGAGGAAGTAACCACCAGATTGCAAGAACACAAGTGAGAGGTCAGATGAGGAGACCCAAACTCATTGGTAGCCTGACATTGCAATGAAGAAGGGCACACATTTAATTTCACAGCTACTAAGATCATTGGTCCTGCAGGTACAAAGAAAGCCAGGAAAATGATTGAAGCCTGGGAAACTGGCTCCTTGTCAGTTAACAGGAGTGTTGATTTACCACCAGCTTATGAAATACTTAGAAGTCAAGGAAATGACATCCAATCACCAGACACCAACACACCAATCAACCAAAAGGAAAGCACCACATCAATATGACTCACAGAACACCTGATAGCATGTGTTCTAGTAGAGAGAAGTTCCCTGAAGATGGGTTCCAGAATGAATCTGAAAGCTCAGAACAGTAAATCTCTGATCCCAGTGACCAACCCAATTTTGATTTTGTATAAAACTAACTAACATACTAAGTTTGAAATTTAAGTGTCTTAATAATTATTTTTACTGGTAGTAATAGTAAAAGTTTCAGTAACAATATCATTTCCTATTTTTGTCGGGTTCATAAGGATTCATAAGTCATAAGGATTCATAATAAGGATTCACATTGGATCACATTGGATCCAATGGCTTTATTTATTTAGTTGATTATATCACCAACAGCTGAAATCTCTCAGCAGCTTGGAATCATAAAACAAAAGTAAAAACAAGAACAATTAAAATCAAAGTAAAAATCACTAATAGTGAAAAGAAAGTTTTAAAATGCCAGCCAAAAGATTCAATTCCTCACCTCAGTAAACAAAGCATTCTGGAACCCAGGGCATGGAGCAACAAGAATCTTGAGGGCTGACTTACACCAGCTGTAAAGGAACCTCCTCAGACAATTTGCAGATTTAATGCAGATTTAAGTTTAAGAGAGAAAGTGGCTCTTCAAGCTCTTGGGTGAAGTCAAAATCGACAATGTGAAATGTCAAAATTGACAATGTGAAATAGATTCTCTCTATTATAAACACATTGAACTTATCATGTATCCATGTTAACAATCTCACTGCAAGATCAGGACAATTCTTAAAATATTTTTAAAGAGAGTCCACTAAAAATTGCATTAGAGATGTCCAATTTAGACATGTTAAATAAAACACAAAAAACTCCCCCTTCTCCCCACCCAAATCAAGCTGTTACTGACACAGAAAAAGTGTGTGAAAGCTCACCATCTCATAACCGCAGAGGTAAAGGATGTTTTGAGAACATGATGAACCTTTACCCAGCTGTCATAAAGCTACACTTTGTGTTCTCTGTCAAGTTATTTATATAACTTTAACGGAACTCAACATCTTGGCTGTGCATATGTAAAGACTTTTCACCTACCAAATTGATAATATCCATTCATGTTTATTATTTTAGAGCCAACTACCCTATGCTCTTTAGTTCCACTCAATTCCATCTTTTGCAGTAAAAACATTGAATGTATAGACTTCCAGATATTGCAAACTATAACTTTCAGAATTCTTCACAACTATGTTTAAGGCTTTTATGACCTGCTTTACAATCAGAATTTTGTACCACTTTCTCTTTATTCTAAATCTAAAGAAACCTGGAAAATATTTTATGCAAGTGCTTTTCCATCAATGAAACATAGGGGAAATAAGAATTTAGAATAGAAAAACCCACTGATATATATAATTAATTTCATTTTACTTTCTGACATTATATATTATCACATCTCTCTTGCTTCTAATAAGCATTAAAACTGTAACACATAAATTGTTAAGTCCACTTTTTCTCTTTTACACAAAAAGTCTGTAAGGGATTTCCACTCAGTAGTAAATGTAGATATTGTCTTTTCTCTGATCAAATAAGTTGATTTAACCAACTAGCAAGTTTTATCATTTCACCATTTCATTCCAACTTCACCATCCATTCCTCCATTGTGGATAGTGCAGAATGTTTTAAAAGGTTAGTGTATTTTCTATCAGATGAAATTTCTGTGTGATCTTCAAAGATCACACAGAACAAATTGCCATAAATTAACAGACATACATCATGGACATGAGTTGTGGCCACAGAAGGTCACAACTCACCTGCCAGCCAAAGCAGTCATTAGACTACACTTTCTTGTCCCAGGAGCCATGAATCTATGAGAACCTACAGATTATAAACCTGCAGTCTCTTAGGAAGCACAACCATATCAAGAATCAAGATTACGTAGTCCTGAAAGCAATAGGTATATGAATTAACACCTACCCTGTCTTGCTTGAGTTGAATCTGAGCCTGTTTCTCTCATCTAGACCCTGACTCTCCCCTCCCCAGGTCAAAACTTCTACCATAATTTCTTGTGGAAGCATACAACTGTGCATTATTCAGCATTTTAATGATACCTCAACCTGAATCAATGTATGATTTCTCTCCTTATCGATCAGGAAAGCCTAAACAATTTCAGCATCTAAGAAACAGAATAATAAACTAAGGGCAAATAAGTCTTAGCTCATTTTCACATTGGATGCCAACAGTGTACCATTTTTTTACACTTCAGGTGGCATAGCCAACTCTCATAAAGCTATCATGTCAAGTATGGCTGCTATATGCTCATCACCTATTTAAGGAAAGTAACCATTAGAGCTTCAGATGTTCCTATACAAACTTCTAAGCAGTTTTGGGAACTATTTCCAACAGCAAAGGATGCAAAGAAGTGTAGCTCTGTATCATCTGGATAGATTGCCTATGGCTGCCAGTAGCACTGATCCATTATGCTACTGTTCTTCAAAGTGATCTTGATTATGTGTCTGAATGGTCAAACAATTGACAACTCCAAATCTCGACCAACAAATGCTCTATAATATACATTGGTAAAAAAAAAAGTCAGTACACCAAATACAAGCTAGGCGGATATGACCTCGTTGACGACCCTCACTCTGTCAAGGACCTTGGAGTACTCATATCTAATGACCTAAGCACCAGAGCTCACTGTAACAGCATTGCCAAAAAGGCATTAAGAGTTGTAAATCTAATATTACGAAGCTTCTCCTCTGGAAATATAGAATTGCTAACTAAGGCACACAAAACCTTTGCTAGACCAATATTTGAATACAGCTCATCTGTCTGGAATTCACACTGTATATCGGACATTAATACAATTGAACGAGTCCAGAAGCATTTCATGAGAAGAGTACTACACTCCTCTGCTCGCAACAGAATACCCTATATCACCAGGCTTGAAATTTTGGGCTTGGACAATCTTGAACTGTGCTGCCTACGGTTGTATTTAAGTGTACTACACAAAATTATCTGCTACAATGTCCTACCAGTCAATGACTACTTCACCTTCAATCACAACAATACAAGAGCACACAACAGATACAAACTCAATGTTAACCACTCCAAACTTGATTGCAGAAAGTATGACTTCAGCAACAGAGTGGTCAATGCCTGGAATGCACTACCTGACTCTGTTGTTACATCCTCTAACCCCCACTCCTTTAACCTCAAACTATCCACTATTGACCTCACCCCATTCCTAAGGTCTATAAGGGGCGTGCATAAGTGCCCCTTCGTGCCTACCATCCCTATCCTATTGTCCCTATTTATTTGTACCTATTTCCTGCATTCTTACTCATGTTTATACTTATACCTATTATCTTGTAAGAGGTTGACAAATCAAATAAATAAAAATAATTATGTTCTTGTGTGAAATAAGAGGGGCGTGATGCTAAGCTTCTCAGCTGGCTCCTGCAAAACTAGCAGTTCAAAAGCATACAAATGTGAGTAAATAAATAGGTACCACTTCGGTAGGAAGGTAACAGCATTTCATGCACTTTAGTGTATAGTCATGCTGGACAATGACCATGGAAATGTCTTGGACAATGTTGGCTCTCTCAGCTAAGAAATGAAGATGAATACTGCCCCCTAGAGTTAGATCCTTTATTTTTGTGTGAAATAACCATTTCAGGTAATTAACCAAAGACATCATTTTAATCTTGAAGGGAGAGAGAATATGGCACTGATGAATTGACTGGACAACCTACTTGCTTTGTGTCTCACTTTATTCTATCTTATTTGTTATTATTTTAATCTCTAATTGAAAACAAGGTAATTCATTTTTATGGTTATTTTAATTATACATTACAATTAAAAAGATAATCAATGCAAACTAAAAATAAGAGGAAAACAGGAAAAATGCAGAAAAGAACAAAAAACAGAAAGAAAAAAAATAAGAATGTCTATTTTTATATGACTTCCCCTTCAGAACAAGTATTTTATTCTTTATCACCTTCTCTTAAAATGCAACTGTCTTTTATCTACAACAAATATTTAAAGCCTAGTTCTTGTCAGCTAAAATCCATTAAGGGTTACCACTGAGATAATGACATATCTATTGTAACTCTGATAAAGTAAACTAACTTTGCTGTGCTTCCTTTTATTTTTAAAATTCTTCATGTTTAAACCTTTAAAAATTTAACAAGTCTCTTTTGTAAATCCAGTATAGAAAAACTATCTAGGTCACTCTTTTTATTTGTTATTTATATATACCTTTTACTTATTAAAACATTAATTTCATTTGTATATCCAATGTTGCAACTTTTAAATCCACTTTTAAATCAGTCTCAGTCTTTCCAGAAGAATTTGTTCCATACCATACAACTTGCATACATATTTTACACACACATTTTCAGTAATGCAAGTTTTAAAATTAACTTCTTGGTCCATTGTTCACAAATACCCTTCAATGCATTCGTTGTTAACGTGTTTTGCTCTATTCCATATTAATAAATTCAATTTAAGTACTCTTCTCCTGTAATTATAATTTGATTTCTTATAGTAACCAACTTTCAAAGACCCATCCTTTCATGTACTTTTTTAAGAATTCAAAACAAGAACATTTCCCATGGGAAAAATTATTACAATCAGTTTCAAAATCTTATTTCAAATCCTGTTTGCAACTTTTTAAACATTTGTAACCAGTCTGTTTGTAACTTTGTAAACATTCTAATCATCTTTTTGCTCTTCTTCCAAATTTAGGTCCTTACCCGGTGCTCTAAAACTGACCATTGTGAAGATTCCTAATAGTTAAAAACTGTTAAGAAGCAATGATAATAAATGGATGATTAAGTGATAAATGGAGCTCAGCTAACATTTTGTCATACAGGCTACATTATGACTGTGAGCTTGGTTGAAATCTCTTGACTCCTAGCCACTCAAATCACAAGTCAACACAAAAACCTCTGTTCCTGAGTCTATTTATGAGATATAGCTGTCCAGATTACATGTGGTTGATTTCATTATCTCTCCTTTTTCTGGAAAGACTTCACCAGCCAGAAAATACGGTGTGACCACAATATTTGCCACAATGTTCTTCAGAAACATCTAGTTTGCTATAAATTCTCATCAGAATGAATTTCTTTAACTGAAGTAAATATAGAGTAACGAGGAGGAGAAAGGGAATTGCACTTGATCACTAGAAGCTTGCAATCTAATGGGCAGTTCTGTGTTTTAAATTAAGAGTATTTCATATAAGAAAAGATGAGAGGTGATCAAATGTATATTGTACAAGTAATGAAGGGATGTGGTAGGCTCAGTAGCTAAGATGCTGAGCTTGTCGATCAGAAAGGTCGGCAGTTCAAATCCCTAGCACCGCGTAACGGAGTGAGCTCCTGTTACTTGTCCCAGCTTCTGCCAACAGTTTAAAAGCATGCAAAAATGCAAATAGAAAAATAGGAACCACTTTGGTGGGAAGGTAACAGCATTCCGTGCACCTTCTGTGTTTAATCATATTGGCCACATGACCACGGAGATGTCTTCAGACAGTGCTGACTCTTTGGCTTTGTAACAGAGATGAGCACCACCCCCTAGAGCCAGAAACGACTAGCACGTATGTGTAAGGGGAACCTTTAACTTAATGATGGGAATGAAGGAAAAACAACAAAACCCTGTAAACATCTTGAAACAGAAATAGAGTGGCTGCCTTGTGCTGTCTATCAGAGTATCTTTTCATGGAAGATAGAAATGCATTTGTTCGGGGGCGGGGTTATCACTAATATTGTGTAAAATGAAACCAATAGTTGGTGAAAGTCTGCCTGAGCTTACTGGGCCTAGCTGTCATCTCACATGAACTGAAGTGCCTTGGGCCTTGACCCTACTAATATAGTAAATAAGCAAAAACAATATTTAGCTGCCTTCACCATCACTAATCCTCCCATCACTGAAGTCATAGATGTAATGATTTCTGAAGTGATTTCCTTATGTAGACTGACTGAAATGGTTAAACACTACACCAAACACAACTTGCTAATCTAGCTATGATTTGAAAAATGAAAATTCCTAACTACCTCCTTTTGATCCTGAAAAACAAGAGGCTTGCCAAGCACTTGATGGTCAGTCTTGCTTTTGTTTAAGGACTCACAAGAAGGACAAGAAGCCAGCAGGGCAGAAGGAGATGTGGGTGACTGAGAACCAAATGTGGCTGGCATTATTTCACCTTATTTCTGATTGTCCTTGCTGCCTGCCTTCCAGCAATCTACTCAAAAAAGGAAAGATTTGTCTTCTGCAGAGGGCTTTTGATATCAAGCTAAGGGTTACATGAAATCAGGAAGTTTCTTCTTCCTTCACAGAAATAGATCTCACTCTTTCTCTCCAGCTATCTTTTAATGTTCTGATACTCACGTAGGGTAAAATTTTTACAAGGCAATTGCCTCATGTAAGCCAGGCCAATTGGCAGGAAAGCCTCATCTCTTGCTTAAAAGATAAATGACTAATCAAAAATATCCTTCATGCTCAGTTTCACACAGCTTTGTTTATCATGTATTATTTATTGGAGCATTAGGAAGATAGAATACTTGGATGATTAACCTTTACTTAGCAAATGGAGCTTTGGGGGTCTCTGCAAAATTAAAAGTGGCTTGCAGAATTGTTTGTGAAAACCTAGAGGCTTGGCAATGGGTGAGTTGGAGTAAGAGGGAGTTTAAAAACTATGAAACTTTTCAGTAAATATCACATTACATTGCATTAATGCATTTTGTACAAAATAGACAATATACTTCACCAGAAAATACTAACACGTTTAAGTTATTAAAATAAAAGATGTGAATTCCATCAATATTCTGAACATTATACAACTTCAACCTAAGTAATTTGACAAATATATTGAATATGTGTGTGTGTGTGTGTGTGTGTGTGTGTGTGTGTGTGTTCAACAACATAGAGTTGATTTTAGTACATGGTGAAATCTTGCTACTGTATGATTGGAAGCATTATGTGGACTGACTCTGATTTTTAGGCAGTTAATTTCAGCATTTTATACACAAGCAATGGAGAACATGACAGAAAAAACTGAAATATCAAACTGAAGCAGACTGATTGAAGAAACAAATGAAAAACAGACTGTATGCATGAAAAAGTTTCCCCTGTAAATATTTCTATACTATGCAAAATTTGAAAAATCAAGTTGAAAACAGAAAATAAAGGCTTCCATTTAAATTTATGTGAAAAGGAAAGTAAGAGAGATTAAACAAGACAGTGAGACAACAAATGAGAAAAAAATAGTTCATAATACTCTATAGTAACTAAAAACATAGCACCAGATACTTAAACATTATGTTCTAAGGCTACAATCCTTTGCATACTTTCTAAAATATACTTGGAATTTCAGAAATTAGGAATAGAATAACACCATATATTAGTATATACATGTGAAGAACCTAAATATATGCAATTAGAACTATGATATTGCACCACTGTGTGCCATGTTATGTATCTTGTTGAACCATATTGTCTTATCCCAGAGCACTGCTGCTTCAGCAACATTTGTATTTTTGTCTTCCTAGAGATAATTATGAAGCAATAACATGAGGATCCTAGCCAAGTCAGGGTCATAGCCAATGGGATAACTTGTAGTCAAATTTATCTAATCCATCCTCAGGAAACATTGTCCATTTTTTATATATATCTGTTTCCATTGTTCTCATGGCAATAAATCATAGGAAATTACATATTTTAGTTACAAGCATTTCTATTCATCGTGAGCAATTAATGGAAGAATGCACCATATTATTTTCACATGGGCAAATGGTTTCATGAATGAGTTAATATCTTCTCTTGCTTTGATTTTCTTAATTATCTGACAGGAGAAATAAGCAATCTGACAGGAGAAATAAGTTACACATTTTCATTAATCAATAGATTTTTCATAAATCTATAGTTTATAGATAACAAGAGACCTTCCAATTCATATGTGTGGCTTTAAAATCCTCATCAAGATCATGCTAATAAAAGCAGAATATCAGTTTTCAGAGTCTTGCTTTACCGCAATTATTTTCACTGAAATGGCAATTAAAGTATGTATATTAGTTACATGCTTGAATCAACAGCAACACTTATTATCCAATGATGATGAAGATGATGAAAATGGTCCACTGAAACAACTGTAAAAATATCATATAACAGTAATTAAAAATTGGTGGGAGCATCTGGTTGAAAAAATAGTCTAAAATGTTAAAATATTGTGGGATTTCCAGGTACAAACTTATAAAATCTTGGCTCATAATACAACAGATTTAACTGTAGTTGAAAAGAAGAAAACATGAATAATTGACATGGCAATAACAAGACAGTATAATAGAAGACAAATAATTGAAGATTAAAAAATATCAAATCTGAAAATTGAAAATGAAAGATTATGGCATAAACTAGCCATAACGAATCCAGTGGCAATTGGCACACCAGGTGCCTTACTAAAAAATCTTGGACAGAATTTAGAAAATCTGCATATGGACAAAATTTCCCTCATTGATTGCTTGGATCTACACATATATTAAGTTGATGTATTACAATATTCTAGGGGTGTAAGAAGAATTCTGTGAGTATGGAGGCCAACCTGAATTAAAGAACTGACAATTGTGATTTAATATTGTTGTAAATAAATGATAATAATCCAAATACTGCTGCAAATAATATCTCCTATTCTTTGCTTAAAAGGTATATGAATACAAGCTGTAATTTATTTATTTAAAGTACTGCCAAACCAGTTACTTGACACAACATGCAGGAAAATAATTTACTGATATACTTGTCTTCTATGCCACAATTAGTTTACATAATATTAAAAAAAAACAAATTTGTTCCTAGAAATAGATCATTTGAATCTTTAGTGTTCCAACAGGCAATATTTCTAAAGTGTTTAGAGTCTTAGCATTCTGGTTCTGGGGTTTTTTGGAGAAATTATTTTTTGGTGTTATTTGTTACATGAAGTAATTTGTTGATGATAGTAGTTCACAGATGGTTCAAAAATAGCTCAAAATTAGATTTCAGATTTAGGTAAGTACTATGATCACACAAGTTGAGAGCTGATCTTGGTTAAATTATACCACCAACAGGTTAGCATTATCACTATTATTCAAGAGGCAAAGCCAATGGAAAAACTGGTCTCAAATTGCTATTTATGCACTGCATAATCATATCTAATTTGGTTTCTGTTCATGCAGTGGTAAGGAAATTTAATAACCACCTGTTGATGACTATCTAACTGTAATGGTAATACCTGCTTCATTTCTTCTTCTCAGGGATAAGGGCTATTGCTGAAGTGGAAGACAGCAAGACTTGTACAGAGATTTGATACCATAATCTTTATTCCAAAGAAGATCAATTTCAAGAGGGTTTTTTTTTTCCTTTGTACATTATCAGTCTGGTTCTTCTAGGTCCAAGGAATCACTCACTTCTTAATCACTCAATCATAATAATTCAATATGGATCATGATAGCGGGGAAATTCAGCTTTCTACAAGTTGTATTGAAATATTGTAGAATCACTACGACCAGCTCTGGTACCCAGATGAAGAATGTGCAGATTGAACAACATACCAAGAAGCAAGAAACACATCCTTGCATGTAGAGAGTGTTCAAGTTGAGTTAGAAGAAAATGCAATTGTGGAATGCTTGAAAAGAGCTACAGAAAGACTAAGAAATACATACGTCCAGCTTTCCCACTTATATATTATGTGTTATGCAAGGTAAAATAAGCGATGTCAACCAAGAACCTCTATATCAAAAAAAATGGAAAATGATTTTGTTACATATCTAACCAATATAAACAAACTTATTATTAATCAATTGGGATAATAATATACATAATAATATAATATGGCGATCCCAACTTATGGTAATAATCAGTTTGTTTAAATTGGTATATAGTGTGTGGGTGTGGGTGTGTGGGTGTGTGTTTCCATCTTAGGCACAGTACTCTTCAATATTTTTATAAATGATTTAGATGAGGTAATAGGTAACACTAAGTTAGCAGGGATAGCCAACATTCCAAAAGACAAGCTCAGGATCCAAAAAGATCTTGACAGACTTGAACAATGGGCCATATCCAACAAAATGAAATGTAATGTGGAAAAAAAGCAAGGTTTTATACTTACTGTAAATAGGAAAAAACAAAGCTTACCAGTATAAATTAGACAAACTCCGGCTTAAAAACATTAACTGTGAGAGGGACTTGAAGTGCTTGTGGACAATCACTTAAATATAAGCCAGCAGTGTGTGGCAGCAACCAAAAATCTAATACAATCCTTGGTTGTATAAACCGAATCATGTGAAGTTTTAGTACTGCTTTATAAAACCTTATTGAAACCACACCTGGAATACTGCATCCAATTTTGGTCACCACATTACAAAAAAAATGTTGAGACTTTGAAAAAAAATGCAGAGAAGAGCAATTAGGATGATTAAAGGCCTCAAAACTAAAACATATGAAGAATGGTTGCAGGAACTAGGTATGGCTAGTCTAGAGAAAAGGAGGACTAGGGGTGTCATGATAATAGTATTCCACTATTTGAGGGGCTGTCACAAAGAAGAAGGGGTAAACTTATTTTCCAAAGCACCAAAAGGCAACATGAAACAATGGATGGAAACTAATCCATTAAGGTGAAACTTCTTAGTTTCTTAACCAATGGAACAGCTTCCCTTCAGAAGTTGTGGGTAATTTATCATTGGAAGTTTTCAACGAGAGATTGGACAGCTACTTATATGAAATTATATAAGGTCTCCTGCTTAAACAGGAGGTTGGACTAGACCTCCTTCCAGCTCGATTCTGATTGTGAGATTAGATGGATAGATGATGGATAGATAGGTAGGTAGATCACAATCACAATCAGACACACAAGTAGAACTTTTTAAAAACTGTTTGCATTATGCTAGCTTAAATCTGATTTTTAAATGGGAGGTTTAGAAGCAGATTGTAATTTAATTTGCATTCTTTTTATGCCAAGGCATTATTAAAACTTTTTAAAAACAGTTATAATTTTTAGTGAAATCAACTCTTCTGGTTGGTTTTTACAGTATTTTTCATGAACATGCACACTTTTTATAAGATGAAAGATTAAACACAGGGTTCTTTCATGTATTATCAGAAGGAAATATGAACAACAATTTCATTAGAATCCCACAGAGTTTGAATTATCTGTCAGTATTGGGGTGGTTGATCTCTTTGGAGATAAAAAAGAAAAGAAAGAAAATGAAAGGGGATAGCAGAAGTTATGACCCACTTGTATTTCTTCCTTTAATGCAATTAATAATGTTCATGTCTTGACTTCATAATTTAAATAAATATTTAATAGAAGACTGTTAAATATTCAATTTTAATGCTCAAAGGCAATAGATTTTATTGGAACTGAGTTAAGATCTGAATCTGTAAAAACTTCAGCCATAGCCATAACCACTAGCTATGATGGGAAGCATTGAAATGTTTCACCTTTGGCCAGACAGGACAAAAATACTAAGTATTCTGTCATAGATTCTCATGAGGACATAAGTCTGCCAGGTTTCAGTTGGATAACTTTTGAAACATACCTGTAGGTAATACAGATAGTGAGGATGATGTTTATAAGCAAACAGCTTATAGAGAGGTTGCTGTAGAAATTATCCTGCCAAAATTTAAAAACTTTCAACAATCACTTAAAAAAACATTCCTAGAAACTGAAGGATCTATGACCTTGTGACCATTTACTTTTCTGGCCCAGAAGAATTTGTGGGTAACAGTCATTCATAATATTAATTTCTTAGAAACCATATGCTATGTTATTTGTTTATTTGTTTGTTTATTTGTTTGTTTATTAAATTTCTATGTCATCCAACTCACCGAGGTGGTTCTAGGCAGCTTACAGTCATTCATTAAAATATCACATATAACATTAAAACAATAAATAGACCATAAATTTAAAATTCAATTAACCAAAATGGAGAGGAAGTGAAAAGTGCATTAGGAAGAAGTGAGATCCATCTAATCCATTAACCACCTCCAAGATGCCACTCCCCCATTGGGGGCTCAGGCCAACTGGTAGAACCAGGTCTTCAAGCACTTTTGGAAGGCCACAAAGGTGGGTGAGGATATCACTTTGAAGGACAAGATATTCCAGAGTGTGGACACCATGGCAGAAAAGCTCTTCTTCTGGACCCTGCCAGCTGAAATTCCTTAATGGATGGGTCTGCAGCATGCATTTTCTGTGGCTAAGGTGGGCTAGTCCAATAGGGGTGAGACTATTCCTCAGATAACCTGGCCCATACATACCATGAAGGGCTTTAAAGGTGATAAACAACACTTTGAATTGGACCTGTAAACAAACTGGAAACCCTTGCATGGAACAACATTGTAATGTAGGTCACCCTAGTGGCACAAATAACTCCCTCAGTAGCTGTATTCTGCACTGGCTGAAACTTCCAGATACTCCAGCATAGCCCTGTGTAGGGCAGGGGTCACCAACCTTTTAGACCTCAGGGACCACTAACTGGTTCTGTGGGCATGGCCTAATTTGTAGATGTGGCTTGGTGGTCATGTGACTGACTGGGCATGTATGCTTGTATGTAAATATTATAAATATTTATATAAATATTGAATTTTTTATAAAAAAGAGCAACTTTTACCCAAAATCAGGCAAAGCAGGCAGGCAGATTGAGTTGCTCACAGAATCACAGATTCATTCAGAAAGCTATATATCTGCCATTGGCTAGCTCAGTCTGTCACATAAAATTTGCTTGCAAGCAAACTCATAAAATTTGCTAGCAAGCAAACTCACAAAATTAACTCACAACACACCATGTATGTAAATATTGAATTTTTTATTTTAAAAAAGAGCAACTTTTACCCAAAATCAGGGAAAGCAGGCAGGCAGATTGAGTTGCTCACAGAAACATTCAGTGATCTATCTATCTGCCATCAGCTTGCTCAGTCTCTCAAATTTGCTTGCCGTGAGTCTGCACTATTTCCTGTTTTCTAGCTAATCTAAATCTCCCGGCACAGCAGAACAGATGATGGTCAGAAAAAGGAAAAATAGCAATTTAGCAGGCAAGTTTGCTGGGTAAGGAGTGAGTGGGCGGGGAGGGTTCCCACGGGCCACGTGGGCCACACAGCCTTGTGTTTCTGAGCAGCCTGGATAATTGCTTTGGGAGTGTGTGCTCTGGGGGTGAGATTTCTCTGCAGCCCACCAAATTTTTCTCATGGCCCACCAGTGGTTGGTGGCTGCTGGTGTAGAGCACATTGCAATCATCCAACTGTGAGATGATCAGGGCTTGACTAACTTAGCACAAGGATCCCAATCCAGGAAAGGGCACAACTTTCCCACAACATGAGGTTACACAAAGTCTCTCCTAGTCATGACTGCCACCTGTTCATCAAGCAAGGATCATGAGTCCAAGAAAAACCCAGATTGTGCACCGGGTCTTCTGGAGTAGTGCAATCCCATCCAGAACTAAAGAGGTTAAAGTCCCGGAACTTCAAAATCCATGCATCCAAAGCCACTCAATCTTACCAGGGTTCAGTCAAAGTCCATTGTTTCTTTATGTTTCTTTTATGATGACATTTTAAAAAACAAACTGGGAAAAGTTGGCTAATGAACCCATTATCAATTAAATTGATAATAAAAATGTATGTTTTCATTACTGTATGTACGATATAATGTTTTGCGTTATATACATAATGATCAAAGCAGCATGCATACCACATTAGACTTACTCACACCCTGAAGAATACCTAAATAAGTAAGAACAAAACAATCAGCAGAAATGGGACTAAGGGAATCAGTTTTTCTGGGTGTTAGTGAGAATATGGAAAAACAGACTGAAATATATGAGAAGTTTGGACTGGACACAAAGATTAACAAAGACTATATACTACATGTCAATAAATTTAAAAGTTAACAAAATAAATATAAAAGACTTTGATATATAAAAGGTAGAGGATCACTCAGAAAAGAAGATTTTTTTTCAAAAGTGCAGTAGAATAAATATAAATTCTTTCTTTCACACCAGGCAAATCTGCCTGTATAAATTCTAACATAAAAATGAGACAGAAATAAAAAAAATCATCATTCTACCGCAAGCAGTTCAAGAAGCTAAGTTAATAAAAGTCATGTCAATGTCAAGAAGTATGTAATCTATATCACAATCTGCTGTCAACTTTGCCCCAAAATATATGGGAAGAGGGCAGTGCTAGAAAAGTCAGAGTTTATTGAGTCTTCAAATAGATCTTCTCAGAAGTAATTCAAAGACACAATTCAATATCTGAAATGTCAATATCTTCATTTCAATTTTCAGTTGAAGAGGATAATTCAACTACATTTCCTTCAGATATTGCCAAATTCATCACTTAATTCATATTGAAGAAAGATGTGTCACATGTATTTTTCACTGATTATGTTAAGTAAAAAATACATATGCCAGTCAAGAGTGGCTTATTCAACAAACCATGATTAATTAATTTTTTTAGCATGAAGTATGAATTAGAACAATTTAATTTAACAAAAAGAAAAGTTGCTATATTATATATCATGGCCCATCAGTATGTTTTGCAACCTAACTAGGCTTTGACAGAAAAAGAAACAGGCCAATCCCAAATTCCTAAATATATTTAACAGTGAATGACATGGCCTTAAATTCCCCAGACTCCTTTACATGCCAGCAAGATAACAGTGAATTTGAGTAGCTTTCTTCTACTGGGGTCAGAGTCTACAAAGCTTCTGTTTGCATCAAGTGCCTTCTTCTATGATGAGCTCCTTTCCCTTGCTATCTTTTAGCTCTCCACATGTGGCCACCAACATTCTCAAGGGTTGGCTGAAAATTATCTTTATCAGAACTGGAAACAGTTGAGGCTACATGTCTTCGTTCTTCAATACCCTGGAGCTTGTATTCTGGTTTCTAATTGACAGGTTAATCAGAGGATCTGTTTTTCAAGAAATAGGATGTATGCATTGAGCCCTGACATGAGGTAAATGAAGGAGGATGAGTATGTTGTACTCACTACCAAATCTCCAGTAACTGCTTTAACCAGATGCAGGAGCTTGAATACACATTCTCCCTTTCCAGCTACCCAAACATTTAGATCCAAGTTTCAGAATCTGAGGCCCACAAATATTCAAAGCCTTGGCTATAGGTGCCAGCTCTCCTCCAAATAGTAATTTAAATATGACAGAAATGAGACTACTAGGGCACAATCACATTAGTTGTACTTCATCATAACAAATGTCTTGTCCTTGCCATGCCAACCTCTTTGTCCCAACCCTACTTTCTTTTTGAAGTACACTTGGGTCTAGTGCTGCATTTGGTTTGAAAAAAAACTTTATATCCGTGAGTCACACAGATATTGGACACTCCTGGATCCAGAGCAGAAATGGAAGAGGACTGCCATTTGGTCCTCAGATTAAGCAGCCACATTTTATTCAAATTCTCAGAGCAGCCTAACAGACCTTCCCAAAGGCTATCTACCATCAGTAAATAATGCTGACAGGAAAGAGGAATAGTAGTCGAACATTGGGAGATGGCCACAAAGAGATTCATTTACAGGGAAAATATTCAGTTTCCATTATTATGTATTACTTATTATTAAACCTCTTCAATTTTCTGTGGCCAAAAGAAAGGTAAAAACAGTCAAAATTAATAAATAAGCCCAAGCATAAAATTAAATTAAAAACATGCTGTTTTATTTTTGTGACTTTTCTGACAGAAATATGCCTTTAACAATATATTTGATCCAAAAAGACAACAAAAATTCTGACAGAGGGAGAAAACATCAACAAAGAAAACAAAAGGGAAGACAATAAAATATATGTCTGAGGCATTTTAGCTACTTAGGTTTGAAACTGTTGATGCAATAGAGCCTTGTAGCACCTTAAAGACTGGTGTTTTATTATTGCATGAGCATTTAGTGAACTGGATTGGGATCTCTGAAAGCTTGAAATGTTTAGATCTTGAAGTGTCACAAGACTATTGTATGTACTGTGAAAGACAATAATGCCAGTTAGGGGACTGACAATATTGAATGTATGCCCTCATGATGGTAAATAGAAAAATGGAATAACTGAATTACTAAACTTGAGTTGCTAATGTCTGGACAATCTCCAGGTTCCAGTAAAGATTTTGGTGTACGTGGATGTTTGCTTCCCTGATCTGGCAGCCTTAGGTAAACACAAGAAGCAGACTGCTTGTACCTGATGATAAAGTGGCTGTCCTGGTCCTTTTTCTGTATCCTGTCTTACTGTGTCTCGTTGAGGCAATCCTGTTGGTATCCTTGGCTGAAATAGATAAATTTAGCATACAGAATTATTCATATTTATTGAAATAATACAGCCCACAGTTCTATTAACTGTAGTTGTAGAATAGGTTTCAAATAGGTTGAGTTCACACAACAAACTATGCCACATGCAAGAAAATTATAATATCTTAGTTTGATCAGTCAACATCTTCTAGTCTGAACACAAATTCACTTTAACGTGTCCATTGGATGAGACTATCAAAGTATATAGCTAATTGCTTATTCAGTCAAAACTATACCAGGCTAGTCAATAACTATTTGCAATTTCCAAAATGTAACCAAAAACAGATGCAATTCTAAATTGTTTATGTTAAAAGTAAGGAGGAAATAACTGCTCTGGGCAAAATCCTGCTTTGCAACCAACATAACAGGATAAAACTTTTTAAGTTCTTTCTTTTCACTTAATACATATGGTTAAGCATCTCTTGGTATTCTGCCATGGAACAACAAGAGAACTTTTGTTGCCAGCAGATTTCCACAGAAACTACAAATCTCCAGCTTAAGCTAAACCAAATGTCTTAACAGATGTACGTGAAACAGAAAAGAAAGCCGGTGGGCTGAGAGCTGTAGACATTGTATACTGATGTGAAAAGGCTTTTTAAAAAAATACCATCAATGTTAACACAAAAAGAGTAGTGCAGATACTTTCTAATGGTGTTGGTCAGCAAATAAGAGCTTTTTTTAAGCCCAACATGTGGCCATAAATGTGTTCACTTGTTTCACTGATGGTGAACTACATCATTATATATGTACTCTAGGGCAGGGGTCCCAATCGCCGGTCCGCGGACCGGACCGGGCCGCGGAACAACCCTTACCGGGCCGCTGGTTGCTGGGCGCCGCCATCTTTTGGTAAAAGCGCTTCTGGTGAGCTTTTCCGGTAGAAAGCTCACCGGAAGCGCTGTTTCCATAAAAAGATGGGGCGCCAGCGCTCGGTGAGCTTTTCCGGTAGAAAGCCATTTCTACCCGAAAAAGCTCACCAGAAGCGAGCCGCTTATCTTTTATGATGAAACAGCGCTTCGTGACGCCACCGAAGCGCTGTTTCGTCATAAAAAGATGGCGGCGCCCAGTTGACGCCGGTACCGGGCCGTGGCGCCCAGCTGATGTCGGAACCGGGCCGCGGCGTCGAAAAGGTTGGGGATCCCTGCTCTAGGGAATCTTTTTCTGCCTGAGGTTTATGCTCCCCTAAAAAAAAAACCCTATTGCTTCAATAATAGAGTTCTAACACCAACAAAGCTGAATTTTTTTGGTCTGTTATATTTACTTAAAAACAAACAAATGATTTGGATAAAGTCTTACATAGACGAGAAAACCTCTGCCTTTTCCTGAAAAAAAGCAAAATAAATCAAGATTAAATTTTAGTACTGTTATACTGGCGGTTCTGGCAGCTGAGAAAATTTGGTGTTTGGGGATGAGGGATAGGGGAACTAACCAGTGCCCTTGTAGCTACTAAAAAGCAGTAAGATGATGTCAGTACAATTGAAAAAAATACAACTCTTCCAAGCCAGCAAAACCAAGTTTTTCAACTTAAGGATCAATTTAAGGATTGTTCTTTCATTCCACCATTATCCTTCCATGGATGAACAATATGAGGGCCAGATGCAACTTTTATATTCATCAGAAAGACATATTTTATAGACCTCAGAAATATGAATTTTTAATATGTTTTATATACCTCGGAAATATGAATTCTGGCACATGAATTCTGATTCTATACCATTTACTTGGATAACACCATGTCATCATAAAGAAAGAGAGGGGGAGGGAGAGGGAGAGGAAGAGGGACAGATATTTAATAAAACAGAACAAAAAAGGAATAAATCAGTAATTAAAAAAAAGAAAAAGGGAAAAATGAGAAAAATAAAAAGAAAGCAGCGTATCAACAAAATTATACGTGTATGGGTTTCCATACAAAGATAGGCAGATTTACATAATGCTTTCAGTAAATGGTGGTTATATTTCTTTGTAATAGTCCATAAATAATATATGACTATAAGCATATTCATAAATTGCAAGTAGTATCAAATCTTCATTCCACTTAATAATTTCTTTTTCTTATCCTGAAGTCTCTTTTAACAGTAGGAATAGCATATAAAGTCCATTTTCCCTGTCCATCTGTCAATTTCCATGTACAAATAATAATAGAGTCATCTGAAAATATTAATTTTGTGGTTCATGAAAGCTTTTTTTAGAGTGCTGTACAATTTACTTATTTATTTTTATTTGTCAATTGCTTACAGGATAATAGGTATAAGTAAAAACATAGTTATGAATACATGGATACATATAAGAAAAATACAAGAAACGATAGGATAGGGACAGTAGGCATGTTGGTGCGCTTATGTATGCCCCCTACAGACCTCTTAGAAAAGGGGTGAGGTCAATAGTAGACAGTCTAAGGTTAAAGTTTTTGGGGTTTGGGGAAAAAAACCACAGAGTCAGGTAAAGTATTTCCTACAATCAAGTTTGGTGCGATTAACCTTGAGTTTGTATCTATTTTTTGCTCTAGTGTTGTTATGGTTGAAGCTGAAGTATTCATTGACAGGTAGGACATTGCAATGTATGATTTTATATACTATACTTAGATTGGACCAAAGGCGGCATAGTTCTAGGTTTTCTAGGTCTAGAATTTCAAGTCTGGTGGCATAAGTTTAACCTTAGACTGTCTACTATTGACCTCACCCCTTTCCTAAGAGGTCTGTAGGGGGCGTGCATAAGCGCACCAACGTGCCTACCGTCCCTGTCCTATTGTTTCTCTTATTCTTCTTTTATTTTTCTTATATGTACCCATTTCATGTATTCACAACTATGTATACACTTATACTTATTATCTTGTAAACAATTGGCAAATCAAATAAATAAATAAAATAAATAAATAAGGTATTCTGCAACGAGTAGAGGAGTAGAGAACTCTTCTTGTGAAATATTTCTCAGCTGTGTTAATATCAGATACACAATGTGGGTTCCAGACTGATGAGCTGTATTCGAGTATTGGTCTAGCAAATGTTTTGTATGCTCTAGTTAGTAGTGTAACATTACCAGAGGAAAAGCTATGTAAGATTAGGTTAACAACTCTTAACGCCTTTTTGGCTATGTAGTTACAGTGGGCTCTAGCACTTAGGTCATTTGAGATGCGTACTCCAAGATCCTTGACAGAGTTTGGATCATCAACAAGGTCTTGACTATTCAGCTTGTATTTTATTTTCTGATTTTTTTTGCCAATATGTAGGACAGAGCATTTATTTGTTGAGATTTGAAGTTGCCATTTGTTTGACCATTCTGATACATAGTCAAGGCCTTTTTGAAGGGTAACAGTATTGTCTGTGGTGTTGAATAGCTTTACATCATCAGCGAAGAGAATGCAGTTGCTCTTGATATGATCACAGAGGTCATTTATGTAGAGTATGAAAAGAGTTGGTCCTAGAACACTGCCTTGGGGGACACCACTGTTGACAGGTACAGAATTTGATAGGATGCTCCCAATTTTGACCATTTGTTGTCTGTTTGACAGAAATCCTTCTATCCAGTTATGCAGTTGTCCAGAGCTACCATAAGATTTTAGTTTTAGGAGTAGTTTGTCGTGTACCACTGAATCAAAGGCTTTACAGAAGTCTATGTAGATTGCGTCTATTGCTTTGCCCTGATCGAGTTGTGTAGTCCATATGTTTTTGCAGTGTAAGAATTGTTTTTGCAAAAAGTAGATAATTAAAAAAAATCTTTGTGGATTGCACACTATTGGTGCTCCATAACTCCTTGAAGACCTGATTGTTCTCCCAGATACACAGCGACTTATTGGATGTGCCTATATTTTATATAGAAGGATTAGATCCCATCTCATTTTTATTGTTTGTTGTATTGGATCAACACAATCAATAAAGTCAGTTTGGAATTGATAGATTGATGTGTCAACAAATCATTTTCAACTCCTAGTGATAAATACATTTTGTCCAAGAATCATCTGTCGTTTTATATTCTCTAACTATGTGGTTTTCTTGGTAAAAATATAAGACTGGCTTACCATTGCCTTCCCCTGTCACTATAGTGATGATCTGCTGCCAGAAACTTCTTATACTGCTGCTGCCTGTTCTCCATTCCTGTTTGCTTTAACTTGCAGCTGGTGGATGAGGAAGCACAGCAGGACTTTTTAGAAGAGTTTTGAGCACCTACATTGAATTAAATAAGTTTTTTTTTAATGATGTTAAGATATTAGTTTTATATCTGTCTTTCCTCTTAGAACTCAAAGCAGCAAGCTGAAGCAAAAAAAAAAAAAAAGATTGTATTTCTTATGTCCATATCCTCTTAAACAGAGATTATGGGCCTAATCCTACCAAAGTGAACAACTCTTAAGTCTCATTTATTTCAAATGGGAACTAGAACCAACGATCAAGTCTTTCCCATTTTAGCAATGGGGGGAAAAATCATGTTTGATGTTCCCTCTAATGCTGAATATTTATAGATCTAAGAACAATGTTGGAAGTCATTACACAATAGCTACTCTGATCTATCGGATTATATTAATTGTGCAAAAAGATCAATAAATGACCAATGTAAATCTAATTATAATCAAACTACCAAAACTGATAAAAGAAAACAGTTTATATTCTAAACAGGTTTAAAAGGTCTTAATTTGATCTCTACATTCTAAATAGAGCATGTGAGCCTTTGGAGTATATTTGGAAAACCAGCTCTATAGATAAAATGCCAATGCTACCACCAAGAAACCATTGTCCTGAGTCTTTCAAGCTAACTGAAAACTAAAGGCAGTTTTCAGTAGATAGCCACATAGGTCATGGATTTTTTTATGTCAATGAAAAGATACTGATCAATATGAGAAAATGGCGTACCTGTGAGGACAATGTTTTTTTTACACTGTTTTGTTACATACATTGCTTTTACTTTAAATCATGTTGTGGTTACATTGGCCACAATGGAAAATGTATATATCAGCAAGATAGGAAATTTCAACATTTATAAAGTTACATCTATAGACACATCCATATCTGAGGCAGTCAGAAAAATTAGTACATCCATTATTGTGCTGCAAAATATCCTGACTTTTCCTTGCATTCAGTTAATGGGCAGTTGTACCTCAGTATCTAAAAAAAGAAGTTCAACTCAATGACTTCATCTATTGGCCAAGGAACCAAGGCTAATAATAAGAGAAACATCATGCAGGGGGAGACTAACCACGACCAGAGAAGATACAGTTACAGAAGTTTCTTCTGGTTTTTCCTGCTAAAGAGACCACTTGTCTTTATCTGCAGGGTCAAAGGGCAGAAAGACCAATATGCTATTCAACAGCCATGGAAAGTTTGGCTCATTCCATCAACTAAAAAAGTACAAACCAATTTTTTTCCTTCCTCAGGAAGGACTAAACTGGGATATTTTTGCACACTTATATAATGGAAATCTCTTCTTTCTTCTTCTTTTAGCCTCTTGTGTGTCTTGGCTTTTAGACTATAAACCTAATAGTAAACTATTGGGTAATATTGCCTGGTTACTTGAGGGCCATCTGTCTTGTCATGGCCAAGATATTTTGGAAGGGACTGTCTTAAAAACATTATCATAAATTGTACCGTGATAAGACAATGTATCATACAATATCACTCCTCTACACTAATGAACCCTTGATATTGATATTAATAACCTTGATATTCAACCCTCTATTGAATTCTACTGTATAGTGCAATATTAATGTAATATCAGGGGTTTTCAATTCAGTGTATAGAATGTGAAGGATGTGTGTTATTTTCAATCATAATGTACACTGAAGATGGTATTTAATTTCATTGTACGAGGTGCAATGACAATAAAGTAAACTAAACTCATATGAATTCTTTCAATCTAAGTTAACTAAATACAATTAATCTGATTAATTAAAATCCTGAAATATCCAATACTTAATCTAGTATTTCTTCAGAGCAAACAACTAAAACATGATAGACTATTACATAGATGAAGCCTCTGCACAAATAAATAATCTCTAGCTATTGCTTTCCCCCTTGTTTATAAAGTTCATTTAGGTCATTGGATGGGATTATAAAAGCAGAACTTATTCTTATAGCTAGATCAACAATTGTGGTAAGTAGGACAACACAGCAGTGTTGTAACCATAACACAGTTGCTCACAGCACCTGCCAGTGCAATTAGTTTGACATGAAATGAGTTTTTCACATTTTCCATGGGGAAACTCAATGTAGGTTTTTTACTCCAGTTCCAGCTGGTAACAACATTTCTTACCTTCTCTTGGGTCCATATAACATAACAGCAATGAATATTAACTGAATCCCAACAATAAAGCTTATACTTCAACTTACTTTGACTACAAATCAAGCTTAGCAACAAGATAACTGTGAAGAACAAGTAATTTTATACAACCAGTTATATTGTACTCTGGAGATAAAGAAATATAGGTTGGTTATTCTTCTACCCTTCCATTTTTTTCAAACCAGTCAGTCTGAGAACTGCCCATTTCTTTAGGAATGAAAAAAGGCTGTGTGTAATTAAATCAATAGCCCTGGAAATCTCCCGATTATTCAACTAACTCAGACAAAATATAGGATAATTTAAATGTAATACTTGTTATGAGTCTCTCATGGTAAAGAAATACAATGTAATATTTGCTTTCATAGATACTGAAATAACTTAAATTCTGTTATTGTTTCACGTGTCTCAACAGAGAAGTTTGAAACAAAATTTTCTTTTATTCGTATTTATAATTTCTCAGTAAGAAAATTTCAGTATTTTAGTAGCAGGCCTGCCTTTTATTTCTTGGCATGCCCAAATGAAAAACAGAATAGCAGTTAATCCAGCTTTTTGGTCTTTACCATTTGTTATATGGTATGCATCATGCCAAATCTTTCAAATGCACTGTATCATTTTTAATTGGGTTAGTTTCCCCTCATCTTGAAAGAGTCCAAGTACAATGACATTTACTCACATTCTTCCTACTCCGTCCAAATCTGATCCTTCTTGTCTTGCTATGTTTTCTCCTCATAATCTACACTAGTTTGGAAAACAATTAGCAAACATTAATTAACTAAATAAAATAAGTAGTGTCATATTAGATACTGGCTGATTCTGGGAAAATCAATCAATGAAATGATTCTGCTTCTCTGAATAAATGACTGAGAATTCTTCTTCACTTATCAACAAAAGTCATTGCTCTTAGCAATACATATAATAATCAATTACTGAGGCATATCTAGATATGTCGATATTGTAACCTTGCAGACAAAGCAAAAGTAGTTTAGTACTTAATTTCCTGGACTGTTTTAAAGTTCCCAGGATGGTTCAGAACTCCAAAATTTTCAAGTGAACTCCCATACAAGTACTAACAAAATCTGACCCTATTTAGCTTTTTTGAGATCAGCCAGATTGGCTACTTACCACTACTTATCTAGATACCAATCAGCGTTCTACTTATAAAATGGCCAGAAATTTATGAAAAATCTATGCAAATTTAAAAGGCCTATTCCCCCCTTAACATTGTTATACATCTGACATCAATCATGCCTATTCATGTTGGAGGGAGCATATTTGAAATATCTTTCCTAATCTGTGTACACTAAATATGCAGACCAACTCCTGGAATTCCAAGCAATTTCTGAGGGAGGCAATTAGGAAGAGCTTCTACTTTATTGGAAATTCAACTTTGAAATACACATAGTAAACTGAACAATGTCAGAAGTAAATATGTGCATTTTTATTTATTTATTTATTTTTGTCAATTGCTTACAAGATAATAGGTATAACTCAAAACATAATTATGAATACATGGATACATATAAGAAAAATAAAAGAAAATAAAAGAAACAATAGGACAGGGACGGTAGGCACATTGGTGTGCTTATGCATGCCCCCTACAGACCTCTTAGGAAAGGGGTGAGGTCAATAGTAGACAGTCTAAGGTTAAAGTTTTTGGGGTTTGGGGAAGAAACCACAGAGTCAGGTACAGTATTCCAGACATTGACCACTCTGTTGCTGAAGTCGTATTTCCTGCAATCAAGTTTGGTGCGATTAACCTTGAGTTTGTATCTATTGTTTGCTCTAATGTTGTTATGGTTGAAGCTGAAGTATTCATTGACAGGTAGGACATTGCAATGTATGATTTTATATACCATACTTAGATCAGACCGAAGACGGCCTAATTCAAGGTTTTCTAGGTCTAGAATTTCAAGTCTGGTGGCATAAGGTATTCTGCAACGAGTAGAGGAGTGGAGAACTCTTCTTGTGAAATATTTCTGGACTTTCTCAACTGTGTTAATATCACATACATAATGTGGGTTCCAGACTGATGAGCTGTATTCGAGTATTGGTCTAGCAAATGTTTTGTATGTATATATAATTATATTTTGTCTGATATGTGCATGATCAGGCTACATGCCTATAAGTTTCAGTCATCTTTATTTAGGTTTAGAACCAACTAAACTTGATAGAATTAAGTTCAACATAAGCATGTCTAGAATTGTGGTGTAAATTTAATTCTTGTATTATGTCAGCTTTATAACTAGTACAGAAAACAGCATGGTTTCCGGTTTGGGTCTCTTCAGCGACAGACCGAAATCCGTGATCGTGTGTGGTTTCGATCTGTGCTCGGCGCTGGAACGCCCAGATCCTTTGGATTCGGGGCTGAAGCCACCCCGTAGAGGTGGTGAAGAGGGGGGAGATTGCTAGCCGAGTGGAGGGGAGCCGCATCTCTCCTCCTTGGCTGGTCTAAACTCCCTTCCCTGAAGGCGGTTGCAGCAGTGGTCAGAAATGGCCACCTCAAAGAAGAACCCGACTGGATAAGATTGTGCAGGAGGAAAACAAAGAGGAAAGCTGGACAGACCGGGCTAAGCAACAGAGAACATCTAAGCAAGGTACCCTGAATCTAAAAGTACCTAGAGGGATACTTCTGTAAGAAGATCTTTAAGTGGCGAAGGAGAGAGAAAAGGAGGTTAAAACCCCCTTTTTTATATTGAGAATTACAAATGGTATGGAAAGAAATGTATATTAATCTATTTTGACACGAATAGGCAACCTTAAGGTGAAATCTAAGTGTCAAAAGGAAAATAAAGATTTTTTTCTTGGTCATTTTAAAGCCCTAAAAAGGAGAAGAGTGGAGGCAAAAGAGTGGGACTTGGAATAATGGAAAAATGGAGTGCCACCTGGAAAAATAAAGAGGATTAACAGTGAAACTTTGAAAAAGACTCCCAAGGATACATTGTAACTGAAATCTTATTAAAAGATACAGTAACCCACGGAAAGGAAAAGTAAAGGAAAGAAACAAGAAGGAACAGTCTGGGATCATTTGGTGATTTAAAAAAAAAAGTTTTTGGCATTGGTTTTTTCTTTCTTTTTCTGTTTTTACTTAAAGTCAATCAGGTGGTTGTTCAAAAGTGTTTAAAATGCCATCAATCCTGAAGGAATTGAAGATGAGTCTTAAAAAACAGAAAGAAGATGCAGAAAGGAGAAGAAGATCCTTCGGCTTCCTGTTTGAATTTTTTGAAATGGAGATCCTGAACTATGAAAAGCAAAAGGAAAAGCTTCAAGAGCAAGAAGAAGGATGGGACAAAGAAGAAGCCATTTTTAATTATCAAATAATGCAAAGTGTTTGAGATCAAAGGGAACAGCCAAAAACAAAAATAGTCTGAAAAAAAAGTATAACAGCAAGGAGAAGCAGAAAAGAAAACTACAGAAGAGAAAATTAGAGAGAGAAGGGTATAAAAAAAGGGATGAGAAAAAGGGGGGAAAGATAGAAAGGGAAAGAACTTATGAGGGACAAAAAGAGAAAATAAAGAAAAAGGGGAAATGTACTAGGATTAAAGGTATTTGCTCAGCTAGAAAACACAGAGACAATGGTTAAATTAAGTTAAAAGTGAGGATTCTGCAAAGGTACAAAAGATAGTGTTGTGACAGTAGAATACTGTAATGAGTTAGAAATGAAATAAGTAACTAATCTATGAGATAAAACTGTATTGTTATGTCATGGTGTGTTTATTTATAATTAATGCAATAATAAAGAAGAGAAGGAAACATTTCAATTGTTCTCAAAGATTGATAGATATTGAAAAGAAACATGAAAGATTTACAAGGTTCATACCGGTACTAGAATGATTTTGAATAACTATTTTGTTTACGTGTGTGTGTGTGTGTGTGTGTGTGTATGTATGTATGTATGTGTGTGTGTGTATATATATATATATATATATATATATATATATATATATATATATATATATATATATATATATTCAGCTTTGTTCGGGTATTTTCCCAGGTCATAGTAGTGGTGCTTTTAAAGATTTGCTAGCACTACACCTGGAATTGAGCAGCAAAATCCACCCTCTACTTTGGGACAAGATAAAACAACTCACAACTTGGAGATCAGAATCTGTAAGCACTTACAAACAGGAAAAACTCTTGAAAAATTAAAGAAATTAGAACATGACAAGAAAACCCCAACAACTCACAACAACACCTGAAACAATTAGTGTACAATGTTTCCAACAGGGAACTCACCAAAACAGAAACAGAAGTCCTAACCAAAGGATTCAACTATGCTATAGCACCCCAAAAATCCCCACAGAATCCATCATATGTGCAGTAGAATCCAGCCTAACTAAATTAAATACAGATGAAGCTGATAAAATAAGACACCAAGTTACCAGCATCCTATGCACAAGCAAACCACCCAAAAGCAACTTGCAGCAAAATGAAATTAAAGCGCTACAAACCCTGAAAAGAGACAGCAGCATAATCATCCTCCCAGCAGATAAAGGGAATGCCACTGTAGTAATGGACAGAAAAGACTATGAAACAAAATTGACAGACCTACTCCAAGACTCCACATACAAACCCATAAACACAGACCCAACCACATATCTGGAAAAATTAACCAAGAAGAAAATTATAACTAGCCACATAAGCAAAGAGATCCAACACACGATCATACCCAGAGAGAAATCTTCCAGATGCCCCAAACTATACGGCCTCCCAAAAATACACAAAGAAGGCATACCTCTCAGACCCATAGTCAGCTCCAGAGGAGCACCACTACAAAACCTAGCTAAACACCTAGCAAAAGAGCTACAGCCCCATGCTGAAACAGCAGCTTCTCATGTAAAAACTCATACCACTTCTTGGAAATGATCAAAGATCTACACGTGGAGCAAGAAGATCTGCTTGTAAGTTTTGACGTGGTTTCACTATTCACTCAAGTCCCGATAAAAGAGACCCTTGAAATCATCAAAAATAAATACCAACCAGCTAAACACCTCATGGAACTAACAGAACACTGCTTAACCAACACATATTTCATATACAAAGGACAAAGATACAAACAAATAGAAGGAGCTCCCATGGGATCACCACTGTCACCTGTCATTGCAAACCTGTTCATGGAAGAATTAATCCAGAGCCCTGGCCAATGCCATCCTCAAACCCAAACTATGGTTAAGATACATCGATGACACATTCGTGATTTGGCCCCATGGACAAGAAAACCTAAACAATTTCCTAACACACCTAAACAGCGCACACCCCAAAATCAAGTTCACCATGGAAACAGAAACAAACAAACAACTACCATTCCTAGATGTACTAATCTACAAAAAACAGATGGCACACTAGGACACACCATATACCAGAAGAAAACACACACCAACCGCTACCTCAACGCCCAATCCCACCACCACCCAGCACAGATAAACTCCGTGGCTAAAACACTAATTACCAGAACCAAACGCCTGGCAGACATTAAGACTGAACTATGCACCCTGACTAAAATATTGACAGCCAACGGCTTCCACAAAAGCAAAATCACCAACTTGATCCACAAAAACAGACTGAGACATAATAGAGACCCAGAAGATGAACAGACCCATGGAACAGCTGTCCTGCCCTACATAAGAGGCACTACAGACAAAATTAGTAAGATACTATACAGACACCACATCAAGACTGCCTTCAAAACAGACAGAAAAATAGCTGCCATCCTCAGAAACCCCAAAGACAAAATTGACCTGGAAAACCAAGGCATATACGAAGTCCCCTGTGCATCATGCCCGGCCACATACATTGGACAGACCAATAGAAAAATAAGCACCCGCCTGGATGAACACAAAAATGCAGTCAAAAAGCTGGAACACACTTCCTCACTAGTCCAACACATGGAAGCCACAGGTCATAGCATCGACTTCAATGGCACCAAAACCCTAGCCACTATAGAAAACCCCAGCCACAGAATTATCAGAGAAGCCATAGAGATTGAAAAAAGACCAGAAAGCATGAATAGAAGAGATGATTCCACCAGGCTGTCAATCATTTGGAAGCCTGCACTCACAAACAAAAAAATCTCCACACCACAAGCCAGGCAAACACCTGGGCACAAACAGATCCCCCTGATACTTCCAGCTCAAACACATCCCAACCAGGCACCCAGATGAAACCCAGCTTCCTAACTAATGATAGCCATCCATTTACCCGAAGCCAAGCTGCACTAAAGGCCTCCAATAAAGCAACACAATGCTGCCAGCCAATCAAGATACAAAAAGAGCCAAAAACAGACAGAAGATATTAGAGACACCAATCAAGCAGAACACAGCAAACTCCGAGACCAATAAACACAGACCAAGACTCCCAACCAATCAGGATGAAGAAAAACCATTCTGGCACAGCAATAGGCTGCCCCAAATTTAAATCTGAAACCACTGTAAAAGTCTGACTCACAGACGGACACAATACAGAAGCCTGATGATGGCAGATGAGATTCTGCTGAAACGTTGCTACAACTTTAAAAGCACCACTACTATGACGTGGGAAAATACCCGAACAAAGCTGAAGGCCATACATGTAAGTACCCGCGAAAACTTAAGAAAATATATATATATATATATATATATATATATATATATATATATATATACATACATACATACATACACACACACACACACACACACACACACACACACACACACACACACACACACACACACACATATATATATATATATATATATATATATATATATATATATATATATATATATAGTTTTTGCTATGTTTTTAGATTTTTTTGTTTACATTTTCAAGGGGAAGTACCAAGCAGAGTCTGAATGATGAGATCTACATGATATAAAATAGATATTAGAAATTTGAATGTTATAATTTTAGAATGCACAAATTCAATGTTTAATGAGATTTCATATGATAATAACAATAAGATATAAAGGTGTTGCACTTCAATTGGCAATCATAGTGGGAATATGAAGTTGAATACATAAGATGAATATGCATATGAAATTGTGTCTGTATGGAAATGTGATAACCCGGAACCATGCTGTACTCAAATAAGATGTTTTATTTGTTTTGTTAAAACTCAATAAAACTTTATTTTAAAAAAAGAAAACAGGATGGCTAAGCATAACCAGGCTGAATAATCCTTTAATAAAGCTGTATTTAAAATGATACATGTTATGTGTTAAAACAGCAATGGTTTCATTACAGCTCATGGCAATTTTGGAGATGGCACCACTTTGTAATTGGAATCACAGTCAAATATGATCTTGTGAACACCCAATGTTCACATTTTTAAAACAATTCTAGGAATAAAACACAATCCATATGGGAGATAGCTACCAGTTGCTCTATTTTTATAAGATGAACTCTTGTATTTCAGATAGAGGTGTTCATTTAGAGAATTGGGGGGGGGGGGACCCTAGCCATTGTCATATGTAATTTCACACTATTAGTCTTTCAAGTGCCTTTTCTCAAAACCCCTCTTCACAGAAGCTGCAACATTTTTAAAAAAAATGTTTTAAGAGCATTTTATGTGGCAAATCTATTATCCAGCCAGCAACCTTTTAGAGGCAGGTTTCAAAAGAAATGCACATTATAAAGGTGAAAAAAAACCTGAGATAGAATTAGTTTTTAATTAAAATAGAATCATTCATCACATCTTAAGGGTAGAAAATACATGTTAAAGTAGGTAGGTGTCAAAAAGATACTCCTATAAATAGGTTATTCTTACAAATTAATTTCCAATATGAAGACCACAGATTTCTACAATACAGACCCTTCCAGAAATGTTAGCAATGTTAGCAACTAAGTGGAAATTTAAACCCACCACATCTGGATAATGCCAGACTACAATAACTGAATAAATGAATATAAAGAAAATATAATATAGTTATGACAATAAACACTCTCTTTTAAAGGATAAAAGATATCTTTAAAGGGGAATTATAAAGAGGGAAGGAGGGCGAGGTAGTTGTCTGAGGTCTGCAAAGGAACATGCCTTTAGGAGAGCTAATTTGATTGCTAAAGAGGAAATGACTTTTTATGACCAAAATAACTGAAGACCTAACAATACTTGAAGGGAAACTAGCAAAGTCATTTTGTGGGAAGGAATAAAAAAATAATCAGTTTGTACATAATTTTTATTATTATTTTTTTATCCGCTTCCTCTTATTTTGGCTGCCTTCTTCATCGTGTACAAAATCCTGGATTCTGAAAATCCGACTAGGACTTTGCAGCACTGACAGAGAATTACCAATCCAAAAATCACCAAGCTGGCTTCAAGCCAAAGACAGAACAAGAATTTATAGACTTCTGATTTTTAGTTTGGCACCTTAACCACTACACAAAGTAGCTCTCTAAACCAGGAGTGTAAAAGTCACGTCGTCATAGTGGCGTCACATGATGTATCGGAACGTTTTCCCTTTTGCTAAACCGGGCAAGGGCGTGGCCAGCACATGACGCATCCAACCTGCAGGCCAAGAGTTTGACAGCCCTGCTCTAAACAATACAGTCAGATGCACAAAAATCATTATAATTTGAATGTAGATTTAATAATCACACAGACCAATACATCAAATTGAAAAGACCACAGTCTTAAAATATGTCAGCACTTATGACCATTTCCCACATTTGGGGTTATCGACTTTACAATAAGTTCCATCCAAGAGAATAAATGCTATTCCCTATGTAGGTTAATTGTATCAAAAACATGCATAAAATAGAAATCATAGGATCTAATAATTTATATCCCAGCATAATTGTCACATGTTTGTTTACATTTTTTTCTGAATGGTATTAAAGCAACCTTCAGTCCTGTAATACATTTTTCCTTTCACATACAGTTTTATTGCTAAAAACTAGTTATTCCAAAATAGCAGTACTATAACTATTTCTCAAAGAAGGTTAAAGGGGTTAGAAAAACCTCTAAATGCTATGTTTCATGAGTGGACTTCTTGAAGACTATCCAAGGTAGGATATAGAATTCCATACTGTATACAGCATATTTATATCTCACAATGAATCCCTATTAAGATGCCTCGATGCATATTCCTTGCATATGTGGCTTGAGAGGGCCCACCCACATAACATTCCCTTGTATGCTTTCTCAGCCACAGTCAATGCACTTTTGCTCAAGCTGATGATGGTGTGTGGAAAACGAAGTGTTTTGGTGAAACAACAAAAATTCAGAAAAGAAAATATAACTATTTTTTCTAAGAAACATGTTCTATAATTGTTTCAATTATAAAACTCAGATGTCCAGGTATAGATTATAATTAACCAGGCCCAATATTTCTATTATTTGTCTCTGAAAGCCACAGCCAGTCATTCTCTTAGAGAGAAATTTTAAAAATGTCCTTTATCAGTTGTGAACATAAATCTATGGTGTCTTTGGTAGTCTGATGTTATTACCTAGTTTGGTAATGAAATGCCTTCAAGAAAACAGCCAAGCTCAGAGAGCACCAAGGACCCCACAATTCAACCCTGAACAACATATATTCTCTTCTAAAGGTAACTTAAATGTTATTCAATTTTGATATCATAGAGATATCTTTTTATTTGTGTTCATTCATCCATTCAGTCAGTCTCTTTTCCATTTACTCCACTTACAGTTACCCCCTTCCATTTACCTCAACTATTCATCTTGTATTTTCAACCTCAAGGAGATTTCACTATCTATTTCCCAAGTTACCTTTAAGTTTTTCTGACAAAGTTTCAAGTGACATTGCACTTTCCAGCAGCCAATCAAATGTGACAGAAAGCTTGTTACAAAGGTTCCTTTGTCCCAAGAGCTGCTTCTAGTGCTATTGTCCAGGATGTAATAGTCACTCAGCAATGTGTACAGTATACATATACACATATCTGTCAACTTTTCCTAATCTGATACCTTTCATATGCTGACTCCCATCATTACCAATATAGCACAAAAATACTGGGGTGTGGGTCTATACAGATATGCACACAAATTTCTGACCCAGCTTAAAATCTCCTGTACCACAGGTTTCTTATGGATAAAAAAATCATCAGAATTCTTGAAATACACATTTCTCTTTGATTTGTATATTAAAGCATATTGAGTTTTGCATCTTACCAAACAATAGCAATAACACTTAGACTTATATACTGCTTCACAGTGCTTTATAGACCTCTCTAAGCAGTTTAGAGAATCAGCATATTGGGTCCTCATTTTACTGACCTCTGAAGGATGGAAGGCTGAGTCAACCTTGAGCCCATGAGAATTGAACTCCTGGAGTGAGCAGTGAGTTAGTCATGCAGTCCTGCATTCTAACCACTGAGCCACCATGGCTCTTGATAGCTTATTATATGAGTAAAATGAGTTATTTAATAGATTAACTGCAACCAACCTTATTCCATGACCATCAATTCCTAGCAGGAGTGTTGACCACTCACATAATAAGACCATCCAAGTTACCACTATAAAACAGGGATATAAAATTCATAATAACAATTTTCATGCACCAGCAGTAGACAACAACTACTCTTGCTTCTCATCTCTATATGCACATCAGAAGAGTGGAAGGGAAAAAAAATCTTTAGAAGAACTGAAAAATCAATGAGCTGATATCTATCATTTATTTTCCCTCATAAAAGTTAGAAATTTCTTCTAATAATTGTACATATTTTTCATTGAGGGTCTCCTGGCTTAAAGAGATAGATATAGAAGTAAAGATCCCAATTTTGTGTGTTTCACCACACTTTTCAGCAAGGCTTCTCCAGTGCAATAGTTCAGAAATGGGGATCACTGTGCAGTAAGTAAAATACAGTATGCAAAAGTCTGTACCACAAACCTGGACTACTATTATATATCCATTATACTATTATCCCAAGAAATCAATAATAATTATATTGGAAACATCCTAAAAATAAAGGTAAAGGTAAAAGGTTTTTCCTTTCAGTCATGTCCGACTCTAGAGGGTGGTGCTCAAACCTTAAGCTTACAAATATATTATTTAAAGGATAAGTATCCTTCTCTGACGTGTTTAGTTTTTTAAAAATCCCTTGGAATGGTATATTATAATGGGTTTCCTATCAGTATAGTATTATCAGTGAAAATTGCCTCTGAATAATAGCTTGTGACGGTAAGAAAGTGAGGTAATTGTCATCCAAAGAGGTGAGTCATCCAAAGCAAGGAGACAGTAGCAAGGTAGCCCTGTGTAACAAGTACAAATTTGAGTCACACACACACACACACACACACACACACACACACACACACAACAACAACAACAACAACCATGGCTAGCTGAATTTTGGCTTTGCCAGCTGCAGTTCTTTTGTGAAGGATGTTTCCTGTTGAAGTCATGCTTTCCGTCTATTTAATGCATATACATACTGTATATGTATTTTTAAAAAGTTCAAAAATACAACAAATACCCTATGATTTATTTCCCCACGGAGCCAAATTGGGAAGCATTGTGACATTGTATCGAAGAGTGGGGTAAGTGTAGCAATATATTCAGTAGGCGTAAAGCAATAATCTTTCATTTCTGAGATCCTGTCCCATCCAGAAATTGAGTGAACCGATTATCACAGTGAACTGATAATCAAAGAACAGATGTCATGGTGATGATGCAGGAAGAGTTTAGACCCACAATTAAAGCTCAATCTAAGATAATAGTGATCTCACTGCCTCAAAATGGCAAGATATACTTAAGTGACGGCTAAATGTCAGGAGGTTTTAGGAGACTAAACATCTACCTCAACATGCTGACTGCAAACATTCACATCACTCTATCTGCAAAATGCATCTGAAATACAATGGGTTAGGGTTGTGGTCCCACCAGTGATGGGATTCAAATTTTTTTTACTACCGGTTCTATGGGTGTGGCTTGGTGGGCGTGGCAGGGGAAGGATACTGTAAAATCTCCAGTCAGGGGTGGGATTTGCCGGTTCTCCGACCTACTCAAAATTTTCGCGACCGGTTCTCCAGAACTGGTCAGAACCTGCTGAATACCACTTCTGGGTCCCACGTTGAATAACCATCTGCTACTGGAGCAAAGATGTTTTAGCTCAGACTACCAAATCCATTTTAATTAATTAATTAAATTTCTCTTTGATGCAGGCTTACTCCTACACTAATATAAAGGCCTATGGTGAAATATTTCAGACCAGTCTTCCCTATCTTGACATTGTTCAAGCTATTGGATGCATGCAATTCCTACTAACACCCAACAGAAGAATTACAGGAGTTCCAGTCAACATTTTGAACCTTGAGAGCACCAATTCTGAAAAAGTTAATTTATACAAACTCTGACCAGGAATTCATTTTATGTACCTAAGGAATGGGTTTTTTTTGCCCTTACTTAGGCTAAAATGCAGCTCCTTTTGTGTGTGTGTGTGTGTGTGTGTGTGTGTGTGTGTGTGTGTGTGTGTGTGAAATAATCTACAGTATGAATGTATTTGTTTTTCTCTTGTAAAACTTCTCATGTCTATAAAAGCAAAGGGAGGGGGAATGTCCATTCAGAAGTCTGGAAGGAGAGAGCTGCACAAACCTTACCAAAGTTAGCTTAATGCATTCCCTGGCTCTGGTAAACAGAAGCTTTGACAGAACAAAAGTCTACAAAATTATAGTTAAATGCTCACTCTTGTGACAAAGTGCAAGCTATTAAACAAGTGCAAGGACTTTTCATCTGCTTCTCATCTAGTTGAAAGTAGATGGCCTGGAAATTATAGCGGAGAAAATTACATAAATTCAATGCATTTTAGAAAAGGTTATATTTCAGCTTCTTTTGTGTGCAGGACATTTAATGTGAAAGAGTTTTAAAGAATCCCCAGAGCTTAAATTCCTCTAGCTCTTATGCCACTAGAACAAAAACTAAATCAAAGAGCTATTGCCTAGCGCTATTAATAGGTGTATGTCTAGAAAATCTAGATTCACACTATTGTATCATTGTTTCTTCTTCTATTGTTTGCACTATGTGGTAGGATATAGTATTTAGGTATCCAATTACAAATAATAATATAGCAATATTAATTTATATTATTTACAAATTAATAAATTATTTGTTACAAAAATTATTATTTTTAATCATTTTCATCTTAACAAAGAAGAAGAGGGTCATAAGTTTACAACTTTTATGTGGCAGATGGATTCAATATAAAAAACTAAATTGGTTGAATTGACAGAGTTAAATGATGCTCAGCGGCTTACAAAGTATAAAACACCATAACAATTACAACATCCTCAGTTGCATTACAGCATAGATAATAGTAAAAATAAAGATAATGGAAATAATAATGAGGCAATTGTAGGAAAAGGAGTGGCCGAACCTGGGTCGGAATCAAAAGAGGAATCAGCCTAGAGTTTCTCCATAGCCACAAATGGGTTAAATTCAATCCTTCTTAAACTTCCTAAAATTTTATCTAACATTGAAATAGTGCTAACCATTACTTGAGTAGGTTCTGGTGCATAGGCATAAATAACGAATCTGTTTAATTACAACTTCATGTGTGGTCCTGATTTTTACCTGACGGAAATCTATGAAATCAAGAAAAATCAAGATATGATAATTATGATTGTAATAATATGCTAAAGAGAAGCAGAAAGATGACAGATCTGATCCCAAAGGAGAGACTATTCCAGAGTGACAGCATCTCCATCAAGAATCAGAGCAATCTAATATCAGTTCCCCATATCTGCTGCTTTGAGATGAACAGCATTTCCTATATGATCATGACAATTCTGGTTGGAAAAGACAGTCCTGTGGTACAGAGATAAATGCCATATATAAACCAGAAGCTGGACCACTTGGGGACACAGTTGACACAATAGCTATAATTGGGCAGTTTCTCTAGCTATGGCCTCCACCAGCAGGAACGGTGAACCTATAAGGATTCGCAAATTGAAGCTCTCCTTTTTCATGAGTAGTGCCTACCCATCCAGTGCCTACTTACCCAGAGACAACACTGGCATTGACAGAAAACCTCAATGCATAAACAATAATCAGTCTTACTTGGGTTCATCCTGTCTGTTAATCTTTACAGCCTTCAAACACCAGGACAGGATGTCAGTAGTATCTGCCCAACAGCCTACAATGGCTACTCATTGCCATATTTATGAAAGTGCATCCAAAGCCATTGAATGATCTCATCCAGCAACCCTATATCCTTATCAATCATTTGTAAAACTAGGGAGAAGTAGGCTCAAGCATTTTTGACGCTTAATAAATAAATCAAACATAAGAATGCTACTGAAAATATGAACTATTACACTTCATTTGTAATTGTAATACAATGTACTTAATTATACACAGATTCACCAGATTTTTTTTCAGCCAAACAGACTACCAGGAGTTTGTCCCCTTTTTTATATACTTACTTGAGCCTATTATTATATTAAAGAACCTACAGAACGATAAGGAAATGGGTGTTAAAGACCAATGGATTTTAAACACCTTAATACTACCTATGGATGATGTTAAGAGATAAAATACTATTTTAACTCCACATAAGGGTAACTTAGGCCTGCTTTATTCATGGACTGGAATATGACAAGGAATCATGAAAAATGTAACATAAAGAAGTATTATCAAGACACATTGGGCTGTGGATAGATATAAGCAGGAAATCCTGGGCATAGAAGAGGGACTTCTGAGAGAGCCAATTGAGTACAGAAAAGGAACAACTCTCTCCACCAACTTATCTCCTTGCAATGTCTTGTTGCCTAGGGAAACTAGGCAAGTCATTACATACAAATGAAGATTTGTCAAGATTTCTTTTACCCAAGGGTTGAATGAAAATGTGTCACCTCCATAATTTTAAATTTAAATAGGTATTTTAATAAATAAAATAGGAAAATAATACTAGAAATGAGTTCTTTCACTACCTGTATTTACTTCTCCATATAAACACCATCATTCACTACATACTTTTACCAACAATGAACAAACTTCTTAAAGCTACTATTAAAGAACGCCACCTATTTGACTCTTCAGCTAGGTCCTGAAAATATCAGATTCAAGGAAATCCCCTATCTATATCCCCAAAAACAGGACCCATGAATTTTTTTGTCAAAATCTGGGATCTTATTTTTCTTAATTTTCATATGGAAGTTTTGTGATAATAGTCCACAAACTGATGCCTCATTTCTGCATATAATAATGACTTCATGTTTTGTCAGCTATACTATGAAGAAATTGCTTGTTTTCATTATTATAGCAGGCCAACACTGACAAATTTCAACTCTTGAAGCTTTTACTACTGCTATTAGCATACAAGGAGCCCATCTTGCACGAATATTCAAATATTGAAAAGTATCAGTAATATGAACCACTCGTTCCTGTGAAATGCTAGGCTTGACAACAAGTTCTGTTTGAGTGATCTTCCAATTGTCATTATTCTGTTCATCAGTCTTTCTTGTTTGCAATTCATTGTTTGCTGTCACAGGTCATCCACTTATTCTTGATCATATAAATCAGCTCTTTTCTTTGTATTTTTTGGCTTAGTTACATACAGTAATTTCAACATAGATATCACCATAAATAACCTACATTTAAAGATGTATTTCAATTGAAGGGACTGCCACAGTTATAAATTGAATCTTGACATGTTATTTAAGGCATATTGACAAAGAGTCACTGCAGGATTCTATTTCACAACCAACAGCAACATACTCTTTTTCATGGCAAATTCCCACCAATTGAAATGAAAGATCAAATGTTAAAGAACACATCAGAGTTTCCTGCACATCAGTACTGCCATCTATTGGTGACTTACAATATTGGAGGCATTACCTTTCATTCATCCCTCATATATTTTTATGTAAAATAATTTTACTCTTTAAAGAGATTAAAATAGCTTTTAGTAATAGATACTTGGGCATGAAATTGTTCTTACTGTGGCAGATTATGTCTATGTGGTGGTAGTTCAAAATATCTGCTTTCTGGCTAATGTCCCCTGAAACACAATAAAAAGACCTTCACTTTTACAGCAAACTAACCATTTGAAGTCTGTCCATTTTCATAAAGTATCTCATTTTACTGCTTGCCTAGGCAGCAAACAGGATGACTCCATTTTCATGTTGCTTCTTCCCTTCACCTCCAGCCAGCCCAGAAAGAAAACCCCACCTATAAGACCTTTGTCCAAACATTATGTGGCAACCAGTTTTTTTCCCCCTCTGCCTCCTCCTTTGAAATTGCCTTGGTGCTGAATAGTCTAATGGGAGAGTTCAGTGCTGGGTCTGCACTTTCCCAGCCATTAGCCAGCTGCCACTGCATTTTATTATCTTGAGAGGGGGGAACTATGCATCAAAGCAATTTCCAAACAGTGTGAATGGGTGGAAGTAACCCAGCCAGGACAACGTTCAAACATGTATTTTTGGCACACATACACAGTGCCATCTGGAATCCGGAACCACAAAGGCCAGCAGGCCTGCTTACACACCCTTTACACACCCTGTTTTGTTCGCTGGTGTAACAGTTAATCTTGATAACAAGGCAAACTTGTAGCAAGTAGCTGTTTTCATGCATAGCCATTGTTTTGTATAAGCAGAACTGCACAGAGCCAGGATGAAAAACAAAGGTAGAAGGTGGGGCTTTGTGTGAAAACAAAGGAGGCAGACCATGGAAAATAACCTTTGATTTGCTTCTGTACTTGGGTAGAAGAGAAACAGATTTTTCCTCCTCCCTCCACTTAAAACACACAGTAAAGCTGCCTGTGAAACAGTCAGGTACTTGGCATAACTGCCTCCAGAGCTCAGATCAAGTTTTTTTGGCTCTGTTTCTCCTCTGATCAGTATAGTTCAATCGTTGTGCGCTCTCTCTCTCTCTCTCTCTCTCTCCCTCCCTCCCTCTCTCTCTCTCTCTGTCTCACACACACACACAAATACAGGCAGAGAGAGAACGGGGGAGAGGAGGAGAGAGAGGGGAGGGAAAGATCAAAGTCTTTGCTTGTGGTACATGGTCATACAGATATTATAGTTTAATATAATAGGGGTAGTGTTTCAAAACTGTTTAATAATTACCAAGCACCAGGTGATAGATATGAAATTTCCTAAAAACACATTAAAACAGATCCATAGTCTTAAATTATGCACTTTTACTAGGAAAGAAAATAGGGAGAAAAAAGTCATTGTGGTTAGACATATGTATTGTTTTTCAACTTTTCCTCTGAAGCACCTATAGTTTCTTTGATTAATGGGTATATTATCATGCTCTCACTGTTCATGTTTTGTCACTTGATAGTTTATCTTATGATTTAGTCTGTCACACTTCTATTTTTTACGGAAAAAAATCCTAATTCAATTAAATACTGAAGAATGTATACATCAAATAATACAGTGCCACACTGAGACAGAAGCTCATTATATAATCTCTGTCATTTAGGCAGCCGATGGGTAAAGAAACATTCTCTCCATATTACAGATGAGGGCCAGAAATACTACAGCTAAGGGATGGGGATTTGTGTAAAAATTCTTAATTAAGCCGACATCTAAAATGGTGATCCTTTGGCTTATGACTCTTCCTCTTAAACATACAGAAACATTTAATTATATATAGTATTTATTTTACATACATTATACTACATATTTATATTAATAGCAAGAATGGAAACACATTACAATTACTAAATCAGAACATAAGCCTGCTAATCTATCTGTACAAGGAGGCCTTGGTGACAATAAAATCACATGGCTGGTCTACTGTAACATGTTCTGCATGGGTCTCCCTTACAAGTGATTTAGAAACTGCAGCTGGTACAGAATACAGCTGCCAGATTGCTGATCAATAGACTCACCACTACAGAATAACACATATTTTATTATCACTGCACTCATTGCCAGGTTTACAAGCCCAGTTCAAAGTTCTAGTTATCATGAAAAAAATTATACTAAAAAAGTTTATACTAAGATTTGTCAGCATACCATCCATCCAGACTTAGTTTGAATAATAAGAATTTTCTGAATAAATAAAATTTAAAAATACATTTAGTATTCATAGCAATAGCAAACTATTAGAACCTTATTTATAGAACCTATAAATAAGGCAGGGAAACTGTATCTGACAAATTCAGAAGTACAGTAGTTTTACCATCATAAATGTTAGCTGTCAATAACTGCACTATTAATATAATTGCTGCCCAAATTTCAGAGTAACATACAATCATTGGAAAGATACCTTAACCATTGTCAACAGCAAAGAATTTAGAAAATTTAGAAAGTAAGTAGGAAATTTCAAAATGCATGTTCTGTGGAGATCTATAATCATGGCTGCCAGTGATTTTATACATATTCAAAAAAACAGCCTGGACAGCTGCAAATCAGGTCAGGGACGCAGTTCTTAGATTGCTGGAATTAGTCTTTTTCCCTGCACCTTTTTTTTCTGGGTGAAATCTCTACCCTTCAAAGCCATTATTCATTCTATGGCTCTTGTTAGCTCCATGCAAAAAAATAAAACTGATCAGGTATCAGAAACAATATACTGTTGTTGTCATTTTTAGCAGGCCTCTAAAAAGCTATTATTAAAGCACAGGAACATGTGGGTCACTGTGCTCTTGTCTTGCTTTGGCAGATATCTGGTGGGCCACTGTGGGAATAGAATGCTGACTAGATAAACACTGGCTTTCATCCAAGGCAGCTCTTATACGCTTATGTTCCCAAAGCTGATCAAAGAAAAACAGGGATGAAATTTTATTACAGGCTTCTGAGCAGGAGGGATCCCACTTTTTCTTATGAACAAATGCTTACAAGTAACATTTGCTAGTCACAAGAATATACAATTCATGTGAGTGTGTGTGTGTGTGTGTGTGTATGTGTGTGTGTGTGTGTGTGTGTGTGTATGATGTACAACAGTCCTTCAAGAACTCTATAAAGAACAACATATAATTTCTAGACTATTCTGTTTCTTCAGCCTTTACTATGGACTTCCATCTTTTATGCTGTGGTCTTATTACCACTAGGCCTCTGATCCAATTCAAAGAGATAGTTATTACCTTAAAGTCTACCAGATATGGCACTCAGATACATTAGGGAATACCTTGTCAGAATTGGATCTGCCTCTTAGTCAGCTATAAATCATCTGTTAAAAATTTCAACTCCTCACAAGGTAATAATAATACTTTATTTGCGGTCACAGACCAAAACACAAGTACAACAAAAGAAGAACATGGGAAAATTAATCATGAACAATTGGCCACCAAAAACTTGACTAAGGGGAATTACAGCATTCTTCTCTGATGGTTACAGTTCTTAAAAAAAAATTGGAAACCAAAGAAGTGATATAGGAGGAACCATCCCCTAGACAATATAAGAACAAATTGCTAACATTGGGTCTAGAAGGGTCTGTTTCAAGGAGAGACAGTAACTTAGATCTGCCTGTGTTATACATAGGGCAATATAAAAGGACATGCTCCACAGTTTCAACCTCAGCTCTGTCACAGGGGCATAGCCACTCGTTAATCGGGAGCCTCTTAAATCGCCCATCCAGTAGTGCGGAGGGCAGAACATTAACGCAAGCTAGGGAGAAAGCTCTTCTATACTTGGGAATGGTTAGAGTGTAAAAATAGGAAGCCATCCTCAGTCCATAATTATTAAATTGGCTGAAGATCAGAGGGGAGCAAGTTTTGTTAGCTCTGGCTCATAGATATTGCAAGTCAATGTCCACAAGCATTGGACTACCCTAAATTGGGCGTCCTTAAGGCCATAATCTCCCAGGGCATCCCTCTTAAAACCTAGCAGGTGTAATTTCTTCATCAGCTCCCTCTCCCAACGATAAATATGAGAGTCAGCAAACGCCAGGGAGAGGTAGCTACCAGGAACTGCCGGAAAGAGCACCCGAAACCACCGTTTAAAGGTGTTAATCCATGCCATACATTCGACTGATTGAGTGCCCAGTTCCAGGTACATCGGAGCATCTGTTAAGAATTTCAACTCCTCACAAGGTACATGGTGTAGATGAGATTGCTGACCTTTTCTGTGGTCTACCCCAATCTATAGATTCTTTGTCTTCTTCGATATATATGCCTCACTCTCCTTGCATTTGAAAACAAGTTAAAGCAGACCTTTGGCCTGAGCTAATTGGACTATTTTCATATGATATCATACAAAATTAGTCACACAAAATTTACCCATTTTGCTGTTTGACTGCCAGAGTCCATCAGAACTAGGAATGGATTAGAGAAGTTTTTATAAAGAGATTACAAACTGGAGCTTGGTTCCTGCTTAATATTTCTTTATTAAAGTGGCTATTGTGACTGAAGAAAAAATGGTGAAATTATGATCTCACTAGGCTATTTCATTAACCTAATGTTAAATAGTATCAATGCCTGTTTCAAAAATGACTTGGTTCTTTTTATAATAAAGTCAGATTATTTTAAAGTATCTTGGATAATTGCTTAAAGCAAAGCTTAGATTACTCCTCCTACCTTCCGATTTTTGTTAATTTTAAAGGAGAAAAGGGGGAAGAGAAAAAGTGTAGGGTATAGGGGAAAAAGAGAAAAAAGCATTGACTTCTGGCTCCTTTGGTGCAGTGAAATAGAGTAATAACATAAAAACTCAACTTTTTACTTTATAAGATACACTAGCCATTTCTATAACAACAAACATTTCTAATCAGAAAACTCAAAATTAGTTTCATTTTATTCCACCTCAAGCTTAAGGTCCAAAAGCAGTTTCCAAGTAGAAACAAAATAATTTATATTCTTTTCTTTAATCAAAGCAATCAATTTAGTCATCTCTGCTAACTCCATCAACTATTGCAGTCAGTCTTCCATTGTGAGAATTATACCGTCCTTCCATTTTTTGTGAATAAAGTAATCCTGCTGTTGTCAACATATAAAATATCCAAGTTCCATTTTTTTTTCAAGTTCTTTATCCATCAGGCCTAAAAGAAAAGTTTCTGGTTTTATCTTTATGTTCACTTTAAGAATCTTCTGTATTAAGATGTGGATCCTACTCCAATATTTTTTGTTTCATCACATGTCCAGCATAAATGATAAAAAGTTCCATTTACATTTATCTCCAACATTAGTTTGAAATACCTTTTATACAAAACTAAAGCTTGGCTTCTATAGTATGCTCAGGAGAGGCCCATGTAATATTACAAGAATTAACAACACTCCACTGAAAAACTTTGTAAATTATGATTGACCTCATCCATACCAATTGAAGATACTGGGAGTGCCAGCACATGGGGGGTGGGGTACAATGTCTGGAAAGGACATCTTAAGACACTTCATACTTGCATTAAGTAATTCATACAATATTTCCACAATATTTCCATATTCCCACAAATTGGTTTGTTTGGATTATTTTTAAAGGAAAAGAAAGCAGTTTTGGTCTTAATTGGCCCTGCTAAATAATTATTTGTTTGGGAAACTTGGATTGAACCTATAAAAGTCACATTATCAACATATAAACAAAACCATATCCATGGCAGAACCCCAATAAGAAGAGAAGATGGAGATGGCTAGAGATGGCTTCTTGGTATTCAGTCTCATCTTAACTCTTTAAAAAAATACTAAACATTGTTTGGCCTGATCTTGGATATTATCCATTAAAACAAAATATATGTTGGCCTCTACATGTTTTTCTATTAAAAGTTAACCTTGATACTCCTTTTTTAAAATTGAAGCTGGCATCAAAATACAGTACATACAGAAACAAACTTTCTTCCCTAATCATTTATTTCACAAAATAAATACTGGAATGTAATTAAAACATGCATAATTAGGCAAGCATTAGGGCACTTAAATGGAGAAATAATTCAGATAACTGTTATATTGGAAAAGTCTAGAATATAAACACATGCAGCCTGCAAATATATTCTACAGTCTGACACTTAGCAAATTATGCACAACAGTATAATTGGATAATATAGTTTCTTATGGCTCTAATAGATTCATCCTTCAAGTACCATACATACATCCGTCAAGTACCATGAATACAGAGAACTATTTATCCAATATCAATATCAATTATCTTTGCCATGTTCCTTTAGTGACAATGTGACTATGAAGAAAGTGGCATTCCAAATCTTTCTCTCATGGATATGTTTATTACTTTAGCTAAGATGATTGGCTAAGATGGTCAGTTAAATTTGTGAGCTTCAAAATGTTGTTACACTGAAAAAAAAAGTTGCAAGAGAGAAAAGATCCATAAAAATGTATTGGGTGAGGTAGTTATTTGATCTGAGTCAATATACCAACACTTTTTTCATATACTTTTCTGAGAAAATTGAATAAGAAAAACTGGCCTCAATCAATTAATTAAACTTTTTATTTTGATCAGGGATCAGCGTAAAAACAAGAACAGAAACAAAGCAAAATAGAAATTATCCAACAACAGCAGCATAAAGAATATTTCAATTTTGATTATTTTATATATGTAAGTATATCATAATATTGTTAACACTAAACTATTCAGTCCCATCATAATTTTATTGAGATGATTCCAACAACCAGGGGTGGGATTCAATTTTTTTAACAAACAGTTCTGTGGGTGTGGCTTAGTTGGTAGGTGTGGCTTGGTGGTCATGAGGCTGGCTGGGTGTGGACAACTCAATATCACTCACATTGAGGCACACATCTCCTCGCCTGGCCTCTCATGACTGTGGGGATGCTGCAACAGTCGTAAGTGTGAAAAATGGCCATAAGACACTTTTTCAGTGCCATTGTAACTTTGAATGGTCACTCCACACAAGCAAAGTACCAGCAAAAGAGGAAAAAAAACCTCCAGAGACGTTCCTGAGAAAGGAAGTCTAGTCCTGCCAAGAATGTAATAAGGGTTAATGGAGAGGCAGTTTCTGTAAGCAACACCAGAATGTTTCCTTCCTGCCTTCCTTACAGGATTAGGACAGTAATTTCTTCTAACAACTGGTTCTCCGAACTGCTTAGAATGTTAACAACCAGTTCTAGAGAATAGGTGCGAAATGGTAGAATCCCACCCCTGCCGACAACAGGCCAAACTATAACTTGTCATGAAAGCTAGAGCACCATTATCCAATCATTTTGAATGCCACCAAATATATTTCTTTACCAAGTAGTTCCCAAAGAAGCATATTTGGGATATTAATACCCAAATATGAAACTACTGATTTCAGATAACAAAGCTAGATGTTTATCTCCATTTTGGAATTACAAGTTATTATTTGGAATCTAAACCACGGCTTGACATATCAATTCTGTCCATGGACAAGTTTTACTTCATTATTGAAAACCAAATCAAAATATCTACACTTTCATTTAATATGTTCATTTTTCCTAGTACAGTCTATTAGAGATAATATCCTGCCTAGCAACTGGTCTTCACACAAAAAAATTGTTTATATGTTGTACTACCAAGTTGTTGCTTTGACCTGATGGTTTTGCTTATCATCAGTTGCTTTTCTTGTTACAACATTATTAGTATAGCAGCTGATTAGGAAAATAAAGGAGAATATTTGTAGCTCAGGATTGAAATGGGGGCTCTTTGGTACTCTCTAAGCTTGCTTTTTTTCTTGCAGATGATTCATTATCCTAACTAGGTAGGACTAGCACTGATAATGTTACCTAGTTAGGGTAATGAGACATCTGAAAGAAAACAAGCAAGGTCAGACAGCACCAAGGACTTCCCTGAATGGGAAAAGTTGTAGAAGCATGCCACTTCCATTTTTCTCACTATGGGTTTAAGGAATGGTCTTGAGGTGTAAAACACTTTTTTAAAATGCAGGTGGCCTTTCCAAATATTGACTATAGCTCAATATTGAAATATTAGAAGAGGACAAAAAAAGTAGTAATAACACCAAAAATGTTAGTACCTATGGTGGCAACAATATCCACCGCCCACCAACAAATGTCTATGGAGATTCTCAGTTTTCCAGGTCATGGCTGTCATGGACAAACAATCCTTCCATTCTCCACTATTCAGTCAGAACTAAAGAAGCTTCTTGGATGAGAAGCAAAATGTCTTCAGGAAAAACAAGAAAGTCCAGTTGACTTTTGAAAGAAAGCAGCTTTGGGACAACTACCAACAAATGAAAAACATGTCATTATTCTGTTAGGGACAATTGTAATTTAACAAAGCTGCCTCTGTTTTCAGCTGATCATATATTCAGTGTATAATTGATTTTGTACTAGAATGTAAATATAAAAGTTAAGATGCTGGACTAGTTTTATATTCCTTCCTCACCACATACTTACTGGATAATGTAGAGTACTGTTATCTAGTTGGGTAATTAAATGTTTGCCAGCAAACAACCAAGTTTAGAAAACATCAAGGATTGCATAGTTCACTCCTGAGTTCCAAAGATTATCTCCTATATTACTGTATAATACCTGAATGATAGCTTGAATTCCAGAATACACACAACTTTGGATAAATAAAGCATTATAACAACAAAAAGGAAAAGCATGCAACAACACCACAGTTCCCATTTGATACCTTATACCTGGGGGGTTGGGGGTTAATCAGCCTTCTATTCTATTCCCAAGGTCCTTTGAAAGAGGCAAGGAATGCAAATGCAACCCATGTATATTGATATTTCAGTGATTATATCTAACTGTAAAATGCTTTGATAATGCAGTTATCAAAGACAGAACGATATAAGTTGACAGTAAACATGCAATATATTTGCTCCTTGCCCTATTTGAACATCAAAAAAACCCCCAACTAAATAAATTTCAACAAATGCATGCCTTTTCTTGAGAATTAAATAGATGCACAACTGAAAACAGAATTTCCTGCTTGCGCTGACTTAGGTGAAGGCTGCTGCAACAGGAAAAAAAAAAACAAGAACATTTCATTCCTAGCCTCTTTCCACTTCACTGGATGCCATTGAACATTCCTAACCTTGAGGGGCTGGGGAAGAACCAACAGTGATAAAGGCAAGGTCACTGTTAGAATAACACTTTTAATGTTAATAGTTAATGAGTGAAGACATAGACCTGGGATAGCACAATTCAAGGAAACAAACATAAAATGAAAGGATGTGAATTTTTGACAAACACACCAGCTGAGGGCGGGATACACCAATTTCCTCAAACAAAGTTTTAGTCATATGTAGAATGCAATCAGGACAAGAGTTTATATTTGGGGGGTTTTTTTGTTTTTTTCCTCTGGGCCAAATTCTATTTTCAGAGATTCCAGTAACTTGTGAGCTTCATCTGTCAAATGAAACAGCTTTATTCTTTATTCTATAATAGGCCAGACCCTTCCAAGCTATTCAAGTGGTTTCTTTAACAGAATTAGATTATGCATATGGACATATTGAGCATACATTCATCTCAAAACTGAGCAGCACCATCAAAGTACTGCTAGAAAGATAACTTCATTGGGTAGAAGAGGCTCATGTGGTGAGTAAGTCCAGAAAGGGACTGAATGGAAAGATGAGAGTGGAATGATATGGCACAGAGGATGGGTGGATCGTCATTTATTTTGTAGATGTGGGCAGCCTGTTTTAACTACAGGGTGTAACATTTATTTATTTTGACTTGCCAGAATGGCAATCACAATAGGCCCAATAGTAAAAAAGTCCATGCATATTAAAATTAATTTTAACATCAATATTTACAAAAAACAAAACTGATAAGTTAAAGCACAGAAAGGTTTCTATTCACTTTTTATGTTCAACTTTTTATGTTCAACAATATAACTCTGAAAAAATAAAACGATCCTGACACAAATAGAATGGTTCGGAATCCTTGGATCCATTAGCCAGATATATCTGCTGAAGTATAGTCTACTCTTATCACAACATTTGAAGCCTATAGTCTTATTTTTAAGTCAATTATCTTTTAGCCTTTCCCTGATTCCCTATTCTTGTCCAAACTGCCAGAAATTTCTAGAACATTTAAACTACTTTGCAATTTTATCTAATATTCCAGAAGAAGGCAAGGGAAAATACCTGTTATCAAGCACAGAGACACTCACAGGCATTCTTTCTAACCACTGTGATGCCAAAATAATGAAACATGTATTGTGTCATCAAATGCAAGATCCACTTATATATTTGCAGATATATAAAGGACCAAGCTTGTGTTTAGTGACACATCTTTCAGTACTTGCCCACCCATGGATGCCTGGATTCTTCTTCCCATCCTTCTCCTCCTTCCTTCCAAACTTTTATTTATTTATTTATTTTGATTTGTCAATTGTTTACAAGATAATAAGTACAAGTGTATACATAGTTGTGAATATATGAAATGGGTACATATAAGAAAAATAAAAGAATAAGAGAAACAATAGGACAGGGACGGTAGGCACGTTGGTGCGCTTATATGCCCCCTACAGACCTCTTAGGAAAGGGGTGAGGTCAATAGTAGACAGTCTAAGGTTAAAGTTTTTGGGGTTTGGGGAAGAGACTACAGAGTCGGGTAGAGTATTCCAGACATTGACCACTCTATTGCTGAAGTCGTATTTCCTGCAATCAAGTTTGGTGCGGTTTACTTTGAGTTTGTATCTGTTGTGTGCTCTTGTGTTGTTATGGTTAAAGCTGAAGTATTCATTGACAGGTAGGACATTGCAATGTATGATTTTATATACCATGCTTAAGTCGGACCGAAGACGGCGTAATTCGAGGTTTTCTAGTTTTAGAATTTCGAGTCTGGTGGCGTAAGGTATTCTATAACAGGTAGAAGAGTGGAGAACTCTTCTTGTGAAATACTTCTGGACTTTCTCAATTGTGTTAATATCACATACGTGATAAGGATTCCAGACTGATGAACTGTATTCGAGTATTGGTCTAGCAAATGTTTTGTATGCTCTGGTTAGTAGTGAGATATTACCAGAGAAAAAGCAACGTAGGATTAGGTTAACAACTCTTAATGCCTTTTTGGCTATGTAGTTGCAGTGAGCTCTAGCACTTAGATCATTAGAGGTGAGTATTCCCAGGTCCTTTACAGAGCTTGGGTCATCAACAAGATCTTGACTATTCAGCTTGTATTTTATTTTCTGATTTTTTTACCAATATGTAAGACAGAGCATTTATTTGTTGAGATTTGGAGTTGCCATATGTTAGACCATTCAGATACATAGTCTAGATCTTTTTGAAGGGTAGTAGTATTGTCTGTGGTATTGAACAGCTTTACATCATCAGCGAAGAGAACGCAATTGCTCTTGATATGATCACAAAGGTCGCTTATGTAGATTATGAAGAGAGTTGGTCCTAGAACACTGCCTTGGGAACACCACTATTGACAGGTACTGGATTTGATAGGGCGTTTCCAATTTTGACCATTTGTTGTCTGTTTGACAGGAATGCTTCTATCCAGTTATTCAGTTGTCCAGAGATACCATAAGATTTTATTTTTAGGAGTAGTTTGTCGTGTACCACTGAATCAAAGGCTTTGCAGAAGTCTATGTAGATTGCGTTCTATTGCTTTGCCCTGGTCGAGTTGAGTAGTCCATATGTTTTTGCAGTGTAAGAGTTGCAGATTACAGGATAGTTTTTTTCTGAAACCAAATTGTTTATTGGAGAGTAGGTTGTTTGTCTCTAAATGGAGGATGATGGATTGGTTAATAATTGATTCCATGACTTTACAGGTGACGCAGCATAAGGAGATTGGTCTGTAATTTTCAACTAGGCTTGGGTCTCCTTTTGAAGATGGGAATGACTGTGGCTTGTAACCATAGGTTGGGCAAGGAGCTGGTTCTGAAAGATCTTTCAAAGATTATGCTTAGAGGTTTGGCTATGGCAGCGGATAGTTTTCTTAAGAAGTAGGCACATATTCCATCCGGTCCAATAGATAGAGATGGTTTTAGGTTGCGTAGTGCTTTTTCAACGTTGTCTACTGTAAAATCGATATGTATTAGATCATTATTGTTGTCTGTGGTACGGCTAGGAAACATTGGGCATGATCCATTACTGTTTACAAACACTGAGCCGAAGAATGTGTTAAAGATGTTGGCTTTAATGGTGTCGTCGCTAGCAGTCTTTACCATCAGGTCCTATCAAGGGAGGGATGGACCTTGAGTCTTTTAGTTTGTTGTTTACAAAATTGTAAAAAGCACGGGTGGAATTGGTGCTTAGAAGGTTTTCCTCTTGTTTAATGTGGTAATTGGTGCATCTCGGTCTTTATCTGGTGGCATAAATTTTTATATCGGTTTTTGAAATTAGCAACGTGACCAGATTTGTTTTTCCGCCAGAGTGATCTCTTTGGATTGAAGTTTCCTTATTGATATGGGCAATCTGCTTTTTTGTTTTGTTTTTGGAGTTGTTGTTGGAACATATAGTTTGATGACTCTTTTGACTTCAAGTAAAAATATGTTGTAATGATCTTCAACAGTATTGCATCCAGTGAATAGAGATTGCCAATCGAGGGATGAGAGATCGTTATCTATAAGATCATAATTGCCTTTTTGAAGTTACAACTAGGGATGACATCGTTGTGGTGATTTTTGCGTGGACGTATGTTGAGGCAAAAGTCAATCATATTGTGATCACTACTGGAAAAGGGTTCTTTGGTTTGTATTCGGTAAATTAAATTCAAACTATTGCAGAAGATGAGATCGAGGCAGTTGTTCAGTCTAGTGTTGTTGGTTACTAGTTGTTCAAGACCTAGATTTGTAATAGCATTGAAGAAGGTTGTGTGTATGATTTCAGTTGTACAATTATTTAGGGTCCAGTCAATATGAGGTAGATTGAAATCTCCAAGAAAGATAAAAGGGTATGGGCAGGATGTAGCCCATGTTAGTAGTGTATTTAGCTTGTTTATATGTTCGATGTCATAATCAGGTGCTCTGTAACATAGTAAGAATCGAATTGTGATATTTAAGGATAGTTCACAGATGATGGTTTCAGGAAGGGCAAGCTCCTGGGTAACTGGATATTTTTAGATGTAAGGATTTTTTGTAGAATATAGCAACACCACCTCCTCGACGATTTTCACGATCTGATCGGTAAACATGATAGTCTCTTACTGTGGTAGTGGAGTCGGGGAGAGATGCATTGAGCCATGTTTCACAGACAAATATAATGTCAAAGTTAGCCATATTTAAGAGGATGAGAAATTCAGGTATTTTATTCACGAGGCTTCTTGCATTGAGTAGTTTGCATTTAAGTCCGCAGCAGTTGGGATTGAGGTAGTTGGGGCGTGCGTGCCTAGTCTTGGGTGATGGTGGGTGGTGGGTAGTTTTGGGTGACGGTGGGTGGTGGTAGGTGGTTGAGGTAGGGTAGTGGTTGAGGGTAAAAGTTGGGTATTGGGTTGCGTGTCTTACTTTTGATGCAGTCAGCATGGTAGTCAATGTACAGGTCCTTCTCTCCATTGTCTAGACGGGTTTTGAGTTCGATGCGGAGTGCACGGGAGCGGGCACGTTGCTGTATGGTTAAGTCAGGGCGGCAACGGAGGTTTTTGTGGTTGGTGTTGGTTTTGGCGAGTGAGTTTATAGTGTAAATGAGTTTACGTTGCTTGATTCATTTTTGCAAATGATCCTGCACAAGCGTGGGGCCACAGAGCCGTCTCTATTTTTAAGCTCTCGGTCAATGCGGAAATGTCAAGTATTTCATCGCCGGAGATGGTTGATGCTTGGTAATCTCTGATGATGTTTCGACAGTTGTGATGTCATCATTGACAATGCTGTCTTCTAGTCCAAATAAGATGGCGTTTGGACGTTTCCGTTCACGCTCAACAGCTTCTCTGATGAGGATTGGGATATCAATATTTGTCTGGGTTGCGTTTATTTGTGGATTGGGTTTTGGATTGGATTGTGGTTGTTGGGTGGAGATGTGGTTTGTGGCTATTTGATGTTCAGGTTTTTGTGTTGTGTCTTTTTTTCAAGGTTAGTTATTCTTTCTTTTACGGCGTCCAGGATGCTAATATGGTGTTGAGGGATGTTTTAATGGTTTCGATGGTTGAGGATGTTTCAATGGTTTCAATGTTTGTGGATGTTTTGATGGTTTCGCGGTATCATCTCTTTTAGACAGATCTAGTTTGGATAAGCATAATTTGCAGAAATATGGAAACTCATTGGATGATTCTAGGTATCGAATCATTTGCTCAGGTAATCCCAAGCAGTCATGGTGGGTGTATTTTTACACAGAGAACATTTGATGGAGTATTTATTATCTATTAGATTTTTGCAGCATTTAAGGCATGTGCAGGAGTCTTGAGGTTCATTGGTGCAGGAGTCTTGTAGTTCATTGGTGGGGATTGTCTTCTCATTGAGTTGTGGTTTGAGGTAGGATTTTCTTTTGGCATGGTAATATTGGTAAAATAGTACGTTGATTGAATTAATTAAATGAACAATTTAGGGTAATCTATATAGTCAATATTACATCAAACAATATCAAACAATCTATTGTAGTAATCTCTCAAATCAGATAGTATTTCTAAGCAACAATCAGCCTGGTCAATTAATTACTCTAATCACTAGTCAATTATTTACATTAATCATTACTCACACTGTTCATTTAAATCCACTAAATCAAAGATTTTGCTATTCAATTAAATTGCATGGATTTTGGTCTTTTAAACTAGTCTGTAATCATACTATTTGTACTAAACACTCTAATCACACTAATCAGTTAAAAACAATAAATCAATTAAACCATTAATAAAATATTTTATAGAAATTGATAATCTAATCGTTGGTATATGTGATGAGGTAGAAAAGTTGTAAGTTTTGAGGTGATGAGGTAGTATTAGGAGTCTTCTTTGTCTGAGGGGCTCGTCCTAGTTAAAATGGCGTACCCCTCCACTCTTATTTAAGGGCTTTTAGATCGTGAGGAAGGGATTACTGTCCTCGGAGCTCTTCAATTTCTTCAAGGGATGGAGAACGTGGCTACCGAACGCCCTTTCTCTAGATTCACACGGGACTTAGAACCAGAAGGAAACCTCTCCGGAGCGACCCACAACAGGAGACCTGGGAGAGAAAGTTGGAGCGCTCTCACCCAGCGATCTTCCCGGCCGGCGCTTCTTGGGTTTTCTTCCTTCTCTCACCAGTCCACGGGAGCTCACGGCAGTTGCAGCGGCGGACACAAGAGTCAGAGACGGCAGCTTTAGTGAGGACCGGAGCGAAGCGGCAGCAGGGCAGCGGCAGGCCAGCGGCAGCAGCGGCAGCGGCGCGTCTCCTCCGTCTTTTCCTTCCCTCGCTGCCCGTCGTCATTGTGAAGCAAATGCCCAGCGCAATGAATTTTGCGAGGCGCTAGTCCTCAGCAAACGCGTCTCCAGCTCCACTCCACTCCAAACTGTATTGCATTAGTACACAATCCTGCCAAGCCAATGTGCCCTGAAAAAGCAGTTCATATCTCTCTACCGATACGAGAAAAGTGGTGTTCTGACACAAGCGTTTTAACAGAAAAGAGCCTCTTTCAGCAGACTTCACATGTCTGACAGCTATTGCTTAGACACTCATACCAAAATACTTGATTGTTGTTGGGTTTCTTCTTTTTTTTCTAACAGTATCACAGAATTCTTTATTGCTTTGCTACTGGTAAAGCATCCTAGAAATGATACTCTCTGTAATAGGGGGCGTGCATAAGCGCCCCAACGTGCCTACCATCCCTGTCCTATTGTTTCTTTTTCTTATATATGTATCCATGTATTCATAACTATGTTTTTACTTATACCTATTATCTTGTAAGCAATTGACAAACCATGTAAAATAAAAAATAAATAAATAGCAAGGGATTCTTAGTGGGTTCAATAACAAACAAGGCATCGAAATTTCATAGTGATAATTTCCTGAAATTGTAAAGGCACAGCTATACATTTAAAAGGACTTCATTTCACACATGCAGAGGCACGTGTGTGCACAGACACACATACACACAGAGTATTCAGGAAAAAATAAATATATATACTTTTGCTATAGAAGAAACAATCACCCATGAAGAGGAAAATATTTAAATAATTTCTATTCATCTCTTCTCCCCCTACCTCTGTTTTGTATTTTAGATGAGTTTTAACCTTCTTCTTTTATCCTTTTTGCATTTCTGTATGTGAAAAATATAGATCATCGGGGTGGGATTCTACCAGTTCTGTCTGGCTCTGTAGAATGGGTAGCTCTGAAGAGCAGCAGGCATAGAACTGGTTTCTGGCTATGTGCGTGCAAGTCCTTAATGGGTCTAAGTCTACATGGAGGAAAGTAAGCATTGGGGTGCCACAAGGTTCTGTCTTAGGCCCAGTACTCTTCAATATCTTCATTAACGACTTAGACGAGGGAACAGCAAATCGCAAAATCACCAAACCAGTAGTTACACCGGTTGGATCCCACCCCTGTAGATCATGTATACCTTAAATCAACAAGAAAAATATATTCTTATAAGTGAAACTTGATGGCATAAAAGAAGCAGATTAATTCATGTAGCAAGCTATTTCTTTCTTCTGTTTAAACCCAATGTGTACTCAACACAGCTACAAAATTGCAACACAAAACATAAATTTTACAAATTAAAACTAAAATTAAATCTTCATGGAATCAGTCTATGTGGTTACTAACAGTCCTGATAGCATATGATCAAGCAAAACTATTAAATCTAATTAACAATTAAAAGTAGGGCAAAGCTTAACAGAATTTCCAAATGCTGATAGAACAAGGTGAAGGGCCACTCCTATGGGGAATACCCCATAGCCGTATAGCAACTTGAGAAATGGCCTTCTCATGCTACCCAGAAAGATATATTGCTGACAATATGGGCAACATCATCAAAATAGCCTATCCTGCAGACCTGAATACTTAGACAGGTTGTAGTAGGAGAGAGTTTTGCAGCAAGCATTAGTCTCTCATTAAAATAACTATTTGGTATACTCAACCTAAGTTAAAATACCTATACTGAGTGTTTCTGAAATCCAATTTGTATGATGTTTCAGCACAATCAGCTTAGATTTCAGCAAAGCATTCAACAAAGTAGACCACAACCTACTTCTTGGCAAGCTAGAAAAAAGTGGAATAGATAGCACCACCACTAGATGGATTTGCAACTGGCTGGCAAACCGTACTCAACGAGTAGTCCTTAATGGGTCTAAGTCTACATGGAGGGAAGTAAGCAGTGGGGTGCCACAAGGTTCCGTCTTAGGCCCAGTACTCTTCAATATCTTCATTAACGACTTAGATGAGGGAATAGAAGGGGAACTTACCAAATTTGCAGATGATACTAAGCTGGCAGGAATAGCTAACTCCCAAGAAGATAGGCTCAAGATCCAGATGGATCTTGACAGAGTAGAACACAGGGCCATATCTAACAAAATGAAATTCAGTGTAGAGAAAGTAAAGTCCTACACTTAGCCAAGAAAAACCTAAAGTACACATATAGACTGGGTGAAACCAGTCTCAATAGCAGTAACTGTGAGAGGGATCTTGGAGTCTTAGTGGACAACCAGCTAAATATGAGCCAGCAGTGTGCAGCAGCAGCCAAAAAAGCTAATGCAATCCTAAATTGTATTAACAGAGGGATACAATCAAGATCAAGGGAAGTACTAATACCACTCTATAAAGCCTTAGTAAGACCACACCTAGACTACTCATCCAGTTTTGGTCACCACATTATAAAAAAGATGTTAAGACTCTAGAAAAAGTACAGAGAAGAGCAGCCAGGATGATTAGGGGACTGGAGACTAAAACATATGAAGAACAGTTACAGGAACTGGGCTTGGCTAGTCTAGTAAAGAGAAGGACCAGGGGAGACATGATAGCAGTCTTCTAATATTTGAGGAGCCGCCACAGAGAGGAAGGGGTCAAGCTATTTTCTAAAGCTCCTGTAGGCCAGACAAGGAATAATGGATGGAAACTGAACAAGGAGAGATTTAACCTGGAAACAAGGAGAAACTTTCTGACAGTGAGAACAATCAACCAATGGAACAGCTTGCCCTTGGAAGTTGTGGGAGCGCCATCAGTTGAGATTTTCAAGAAGAGTTTGGACTGCCATTTGTCAGAAATGGTATAGGGTCTCCTGCTTGTGTGGGGGGGTTGCACTAGATGATCTACAACTCTGATTATCTGTTATCTGCTCTTTCCTTAGTCCTTTTTTGTTTGCTTTTGTTCCATTTTGTTCCCCTTTATTTTCTACTTCTTAAATGTTTTATCACCTTTGAGTGGCATGATGGCCTAGTAGTGAAGATGCTTGACTCCCACTTGGAAGGTTGAGAGCTCAATCCTAGGCAGTAGCAGATGTTTCTCTCTTAGGGCAGAAAAAATATCTGCTGGAAACTCCACGTAGGCATCAGGAAGGACATCCAGCCAGTAAACTCTCAGCTCCATCCAGTTGTCCCAGCTATACACTGAATTAAGGGGCTACCGGGTTGTAAAAAGAAAAAAATACGTTTCATCACCTTATCAAGTAGAGAGCCTCCTTATATAATGGCAAATTGTGATTTTAGATCATTGCAAGGTAAAATCTCCCTCCTTAATATTAAAGGGAAATTAATTAATGTTTAAGATTATAGAAGAGTTTTCACACATATAATTGTAGTAAATGTTGAAACAACCTTTTTGGTAGAAAGATTTGTATGTAACTAGCCTCTCAAAATTATTTATGTCATTTGTGTGCAGTTGAATTGGACATACTGTTTTGCCCTTTTGTTCTAGACAGAGCAGAAATTCTTGAATCCTTTTTTTAAGAAGTGGGACTTCCCCTTAATAGAAGCCAGGGCACAGTTACTTTCTTTGTTTCCCAACAGATTTTGCTGTGAAAAACTCTATTGGCAGCTAGATTGTCATTTGGCATTTTCCACAATGTGTTACTGAGGTGAGAGATGGAAGCTATTTCAAGAATTTAAAAAACTGGTGGAGAAAATTTCCCTCTTTTTCAGAAGAGTGAAAAAAAAAAAGAAATATTTCAGAAATATTCTCATAAAATAGAACCCGTTGGTGAATTTTCGGATGATTTGGAATTATCTGAAAGCTATTCATGGAGAAATGGGCATGAAACATTTTTAATTAGCATTTCTGGATTTATAAGACCACCCAGTTAAAACAATGTGATTCTGGGCAGGAGAGAATCTGTGGCAAGATTGACTAACCTACCAACAGTTCACAAATAAAAATAGGGAGATTTCCTTGCCATTTTCTTGCAGTGCATACAAATAAACATATAGTGATTAGGAGGTTCTGGAGGAATTGGTATCTTAAAACTTGTTTTTAAATAAATACTGCACCAATAGGTAGTTAATTCGGGGGGAAACAATTGAAATTGGACTAATGACAACATCATTATGTTCATTTAGCCCTCTAATATTATCTATTATTCAACAATACTGTCAGCTGCCTCCTTACACTTGCTTGTGCTTCACTGCTATGCAGTGACAGACTATCATGAACTGTGGGGAGGGGGAATGAAGGAGAGGATGCTTGGGGAAATGAAAATAAGTGCTGTACCTCCTGTAGACCCTGCCTCAAGGTCACCCAGCTGGAAGGAGGAAGCCACATACCAAACAGGTGCTTGGACTGATCGTTATGAAAACATCTTGACTGATTCTGATTGGTTACAATGGGGTGGGCAATGAGAGACAGTTAAGGGAGGGAAAAATAGAAGTTAGGGATTTTGGCCCACGATTCTCAGTTCCAGCTATGCAATATTGCAATAGAATTGATCTTTAATGAAACCATATCTATCTAAGCAAATGGAGCCAAGGACCATTTCTTTTTAGAGATTCAAGTTGTGGCAGGTCTGATAAATATGCTTTTATTGAAAATTGTAGTGATTAGATTTAAGGGAACTTTTGCATTATCTTCATAGAGAAAATAAATATTTTTTTTCTGTTCTGCTATACTGTTAGTGATTCCGTGTACTCTGCATTATTAGTATTATTCTCTCAAATATGGTAAGCCCACCACTCATTTTTTTTAAAAACAACTCCTGATTTACCCAGACAAACTGTTGCAAGATAACCACTGCCCCAGAATGAAAGTGCCTTTCAGATTGCCCAAGTGAACTCTGAGTTATTGTTCTGCTCACACTGTTTCATTTTATGGAAATTTTACCATTTATTGTTTTGATCTTTTTGTTTGTTTATACTCTGTATCAGTTCAGGCTCCTTTGAGAGAAAGAGCAATATAGAAACATAAACATAATGATAATGACACCAGTAACGTGTTTGAAACTGCAAGCAACATTTTTAAAAGACATTTCTAAAAACTTGGGGCAATGAGGGAGAGAAAGAGGCATCAAAGAATTGAAATACATGTGTCCAATGAGCTTGGCCATTTCACTGTACAACACTGTCTAATTTTAGAGGAAAGGCTGGACAGTGGCAACTTACTGCTCTTTCAATAGCACCTTTCTCTTACTTTTGATTGACTTGTAAAGTTCATCTCATGCTGTATGCTTTTAGAAGCTCATGTCATCCTTTTATGCTAAAAAAGACAGCAGTAACAATGTTTTCCTGTCACTTATTCTTGGTTGCACAAAGGCAATTTAAAGTACTTGATGCTGGCACATTTTCTGCAATGTATTCTCTCCCACCATGTGAATACTCACCATGTGACTGTTTGCTCATCTCTGTTGTGCAAGAAACTCTTTAAACATTTGCTCAAGAACTGTGCTACATTTGTCACATGAATGTTTGCCTTCAGACACAAAGCAGAGAACACAAGGAGGTGTTATACTTATTCAGTTAATGCCGCATGCATATCTCAGATGTTGAGAGAGAACAGAAATAATCATGCCTAAAAGCTTTTGATATCGCCTAGAATATGAATAGTGAGGTCAGGAACAACAAGGGAAAGGCTAGAAATGGAGCATCATTACTTATTTAGGAAGACTTACATATTTAAAGCATTTAGGCTTAGAATTGTTAATGAATATGAACAGAAAAATGACCGAGCTTTACTAGATGATGATCTTTGTGGGGAAAGCAAAAAATCCTTCTCCCTCTTCCATATAACACAGTATTTGGATTTACACTTCAGCAGAGAAAAATATGACTTTACTCAGTGTAGAAAGTGTTGAAGGTCACAGATGTACCCCACTGTCAATGGTTACTAAGAAGAATGGTTCAAAATACAGTTGTCCAGTTTAAAAGAGAGAATATATAAGTTTCCTCATACTGAATTTTCTCAGTCCTTCTGGAAATGTCAAGGGTTCAGCCTAGGACCTTCTACATAAAAAACAGCATTCTACCATTTAATCTTACCATTTGTTTTGGTTTGTTTTTTTCAAATTCTGGTAGATAGAACAATTATAACATACAAAGATTTCTTCCTGTATTTAGGATTAAAACTTTCAGTTTAACATAGAAACATATGCTATTTGAAAAATTAGATCAGGAGAAAGGGAACAGGGAGTAAAAGTGAAGGATGTGTATTTTAAAATTCAATTATTAAAGTAGTAGTAATGCCCTCACTTTAATACTATATCATTGAATGCTTGAGAGTATTATTGAAACAAGAGCTGTCAGGTTTTATACCATGGCTGAGCAGTATAACACAGGTCTCCAGATACTTAACCTTCAATTTAGCTTTCAACCACACCTGACAGAAGATTCCCAGATAAGGGGGAAGAAGGCGGAGCCTCCTCGCTGACGGACTGTAGATCGCAACTCTCTGTGGCTATGGTCCATGCTCTTTCGTTGGAGAGCCCCGATTATTACGATTAGGGGCAGAAGCTGCCTTGGAGGGGCGGCGGACTAAGGGGAAGCCACAAGCCAGGTTGTCCCCCCTGGGCTTGGTCTTTTTCCCCCGAACACGACTGCAGCAGTGGTTTAAAATGGCCAACCTGAAGAGGAGGACTCAGCTGGATTAAGATTTGTGCAGGAGGGAAGAAAGAGGTGGATAATATCTGAACCGGGACAATTGGCCGATGCAATTAAACAAAAGTACCCCGGGATTAAGGTAACATGGAATTTTTTTAAAAAAGAAAAGTGAACGGTGAAATTACAAAGGGACAGGGGAAAAAAAAGAAAATATTTTTGACATCTAAGCAGGGCTTCAAACCGAGAAAGGAAGAAGCTGGAACTAAAGATTTAACTAAATTGGACTAAAATATTTTGGGAATAAACAGGCATAAAATAAAGCTGGACTTAAGATTGTCAAATAATAATAATAATAAAGTTTACAAATTGGAGACTGGACTGTGCTGGAATATTGAGGTTCGAAAAACCTTAAATAAAAAAATAGGGGGGAAAGGTGAAGACTTTGTATAATGGAGAGTGCCACCTTTTGACAAAAACTTGAGCTCAAACAAAAGGGAAAGCATCCTGTTTCTGAATGAACTTGTGTGGATATAACATTAAAGAAATATTGAAACAAAGTAAGAATCTTAGAAAGTGAAAGCAGAACCAGAATAAAGAAAAAAGCAAGACTGACTGTGGGATTGATTGATGTTTTTGGTATAGACCCTCGGCTGGAATAACTGAGAACTTTAGAAAATTGAAAGAAGAACGAAGGAAAGTAAAAGTGGTTTTTTTGGGGGGGATTTTAACGATCATAAAATATAAGAGTGTGTAATGATGATATCTCTTCGGGAATTAAAAATGGAACTTAAAAATATGAGAGAATTACTACAGGAAAGAGGTGAATCACTTTGCTTTGTGTTAGAAAAAAATGGAAATGGCGATTGAAGAACAAGAAGAAACAGCTTCAGAGGAGGAGGAGTCGATTCAAGGAGAAGACATTTTAAATAGACAATTAACACAAAGAACACTACAAAAAAGTGGGGAAAGAAGGAAGATTAAAAAGTTGAAATTTAAGAAGGCAATCAAAAGGGGGAATACCTGTGAAGTCAGGAAAGGCAGAAAGACCCAGCAGAAAAGGGGAAAGGAAGATATTAAGAAAGAGAGGGATATAAACTGGAATGAGAAAAGATATGGGGAAAAGAAGGGGAGGAGAAGCAGTAAGAAACAGGTGCATGAACTAAAGAAATATGGAAATAGTAAAATGTTGAAAAGAAATTGTTTTTTCAGAGATAATGGTTGATGAATTAAAAAGGGGATTCTGCAGGGTGACAAGGGGTAATAAGAATATTTCTGCAATTAAAAATATTTAGAAAATAGGGTAATATAGATACTGATAACTCTTATTAAAAATCAAGGGGGGGAAATATGCTGCGAAATCCAAATGAAAAAATGTAATGATTATTATTATAACTTCTTAAAAATAATGGTTTATTGGGAATCAAGATGCGGGAATAAAGGTATATTTTAATCATTGAGGTGTCACACTCAAAACAGTAAAAGGGAGGAAACCTATACTTTCTTTTTTTTTAGTGTTAAAATTTGTATTAATCTAGAATTTATAAAAAGAATGTGTAATGGAAAGGGAATATGACAGATTAAAGAACCAGCTAAATTAATAAGTTAATTTAGACTATTAAAAGCAAGGAGAGACATTGGTAACATTATTATTATTATTATTAATTATTATTATTATTATTATTAGGCAAACACATATTGTTTGTCTTTATTTTTAAAATAAATATTAAAGGATTATATTTGAAATAATTGAAATGAAACAAAAAGATGTTTCGATTGAGATTAATGAAAGAGGCTAGAATTAATGTATTTGTTTCTCTCCTTACTGAAAATTTGGAATGGAAAAAGTAATAATAGAATTAAGTATGCATATATGAATGTATAATCGCTGTCATATTTATGTAAAGGTGATGACCCGGAAATATGTTGTCCACTAAAAAGAGATTTTTGTTTTTAATGTGAAAAACTGAATAAAATTTGTTTTTTTTTAAAAAAGAAGATTCCCAGATAAGACTGTTTCATTACTCTTATTATAAACAAGAGTGAAACATCAGGTACAATTGTTGCTTGTCCACTACATGTAAAGACCTCAAAAACATATATATTTATACTTCAGATTTTCAACTCTAGGTTATTTCCTCCCATCTTTCTAAATAAATTGCTGGATCCTTGATGACCTTGGGTTATCGAATTATCTTTACATAAAAGCTATCTCTACACTAGGAATCGCTGGTCCCCTTTTTACCACCCTTATTCCTAGTAGCCTCCTCTAATGTAGGAAATGACTGATTCTTCTCAAATATGATGTCCCCAAACAGATAGTACCCTGTGCCTGGTAATTCTGGAAAATATGCTGCCAAAGTAAGAGTAAGTTGTCAGCCAGTGGCAAAAGTTATCACACAGGGGATGGTTCCTTTCCTTTCATTGGAGGTTTTCAAAGAGACTCGATAATATATGGGAAATTATATAAGGAATCCTGTAGTGTATAGGGAATTGGACTCAATGACCCCCTAGGACCCTTCCAATTCTATGAAATACAAGATGACATCAGAAATGCTGGCTTAACATGCAAGTAGTCCCTGCATCTTTAAGACTACTAGAATTCCTGGTGGAAATCAATGCTGTGTGCCAGTTTCACTTTGGACAATATCACCTCCAGTTGTAGTTTCGATTCCATTCTTGACTTAAAGTAGGGGTATCCTAGCTAAGCTGTTTTGCTTTACTTTATATTTTCATATTCATGTGTAGCCAACAAGGGACATTTTTAAACAGAGATGCATTTAAAGATCATTGTAACTATGAAAAATAATGCAAATTAGGCAGCTTTCTGTTTTCTCCTATTACTTGGAAATTATTATCAGGGGCAGTGTGGTTTAAACACCATTGTGTATTCCTGGACTTAGTTCCAATTGTATAAAATTGGAAATTCTTCATTTGAAGGCTTTTTCTTGAGTAAGGCTCTGAACTCTTTCAAACACTTGTCCTAATATAGGACATACTGTATCACTTAAATCCTGCAAATATAGTTTCACATATCTTTCCAAGTGGCTTGACCAAGCAATTCTCATTTTGTCTAAGTGCTAATAATCTTACCTTAAAGTCTGAGGAACACAAATATTTTACAACACTTAGGACACAAGAAAGCACTATAAAAATAAAGAGATTATTAAACTTTTATTTGCACACGAAGAGTATAATTTATAGAGAGTATTTGCACAATTATCTGTAAAATAGTAAAATCAGTAGTCGGTGACAGGATCAAATTAGCTTGCAGCTCAGACTCATGAAACTGAGTGATCGTAGAACTTATTTTTAACTTTATAGACATCTTCTAGGATGAGTTGCCAAAATATTCTGTAACACTCAGTTGATTATATTTATTAAGGTTTCTAGAATATAACACAATCCTTTTGCATCAAACAACAACACTCCCACAAAGAGTAATAGATTTAAGAATACTGTAATTTAAAGAGAAGGATTAACACTTCCATTTGTTATGATGGTTTTTTGTGGGATTTTTTTCCCTGTGGGTGGCCTGTTAGGGTATGAAGCCTATATATCTACTGTTGCATGTTATGCCATATGTTCAATGCTGCCTTATTGCAGAGATGGATTTCTTTTAACTTTTTACAGTGCTAATCTATGTATATTTATTTAAAAATCAGTTAGTATGTAAAATGTTCCAGCTTAAAACAATCCCATATTTCTTAGAAAGAGGATTTCTAAAACCCCATGGGTAAAATAAACAACCTGCAGGTTCTCACAGGCTCTCATCATCTCAGGGATTTCTTTCAACTTGAGGCAAAATTTGAAGCCAATGACAACAATGATGTTTAAGATAATGTGAAAGCTCTATTTTAGTTGTTGCTTTATGTTGATAAGGAAGCACATTCAGTTCTTATTGTGCCATATTTTAATTTTCCATAAATGATGTTGCAGAAACTGAAGCTGACTGAGATGCCTCAGCAAACCCAACCATTTTCTTTCATCCATAAAAATATTCCAACTTCCAAAGCTGGAAAACACAGAATCTACCATTGCTTGTATACCTGTCTTCTTCTAATAGCACTCATAAGGTAATATATGCAATGCACTTCATAACTTCTATAGGTGCTTTGTGATTAATATTTCATTATCAATTTGTCTTCTGTTTGGGTATAGTAGGATGTTCACATTTCAGACATAACAGAATTGTGTGGTTAAGGGTGGGTGCTTCTGCTATGCTGTGCTCTCTTTAGATTACTGTTTATTATTCGATTGTGGGAATCTAGAAGGAATAGTTTTGATCATGCTATTGTTAGAATTTAAAACTGATTTTGCTTAGAAATTTCCTGGTTAACCAATTCTCCAATTTTCGGAAAATCACTTTTTCATTTGGATGCAACCAAAAGGAAATTAAAAAATATTTTTTCTCCAAAAATCTAGAAACTGTGAAGCAATATTATGGTAATATAAGTCAGTTAATAGAACAACTGAGACAATAACTGCCACAAATTAATTTTTGAGGCCAAAAAGCCTAGAGGTTTACAGTACTAGAATGTATTTTATTTTTATTTTTAAAAAAATTCTGTTTCACTACTGATTTTTAAGAAAATGCCATCTATGAACTACAAAAATAGCAATCAGACAAAACGTTCAAATCATTAAAAATAAGGGAGAGAATATATCATATACCATACAATATGTTTTATGTTCTTTTTCTCTTCATTTAATATCTCCATTTTGGTTCAAGCAATATAAAATATTTCTGATGTACAATGGCAAAAGGGATAATTTCTGAAATGTCAGTTTTAAGAAGGGTTGATTGTCTCAGGTCCCAGAATTCACATGGGAAGAGAACAGTGCAGTACATGAGCAATCTAAGGAAATCTAAGTTCTCCTTAGTTCATAAACAAGCTGGAAGCTCAGTGATTGTGTAATTCTAACTGAAACCGGATATGAAGATTAAGAACCCAACAAGAAAAAGCCAACCAAGCATTCCTAGGAGAGTCTGGCTCAGACCAGAGCAAACATTCACATTAAAGCCAAAGCTGACCAGCAAGAGGTCAATCAGATCAGATGTATGGTAAACATAAGGGGGGGAAAAACTGTCTGGCAGGTCCACACAGAAAACAGCACTTGCTTTATTAAATCATAAGCTGTATTTTATAGCTTTGTAGTTTTCATAGTAACACCAGCCTAATAGCAGAAATGGTCAGCTCAGATACAGAATATTTATTTTTATATGATGTTTTTATATTTGTATAAGCTGCCTTGAGTCGCCATGTGTGACTAGGTAATAATAAATTTTCTAAAATAATAAATGAATGAATGAATGAATTTCAGATACTTCATCCATACAAAACCTCCCCACAAAATTAGACAATCCTGGCCCTATACTATGTCCCTGAGTCACCAAATCCTAGTTTGTGGCATTGTCCTGCCCGTTCTCCTTACATATATATTTAATTTAACATTTTTCTAACTTGAAAACTTTTCAACATATGGACTTCAACTTCCAGAATTTCACAGCCAACATGTTGACTAGAGAATTCTGATTTGAAGCCTATTCATCAAATAGTTACCATGTTTGAAAAACATTGGATTAGTTGATCATTTTACTTATTTATGCAAACTTAATTTACTGATTTATGCAAAAGTCAAAATAGTGTACAATATTTACAACTTTATTCCTAGGATGCCAGTCATAAGGTTATAACTGTAATTTTAAAATCTGAATCATTTTACAGGTAATAAAACCAGGCAAGGATCATGACAGGTGATTAAGTGGGAATTCAAACTGTAACTCAGCTAGAAATGTGTATTAAAATGCATTTTGTTTATTATGCAATATAAGTAGTATATAACAGGGGTCCCCAACCACCGGTCCACGGACCGGTACCGGTCCGTGGAACAAGTCCTACCGGGCCGCTGGTTTGCTGAGCGCCGCCATCGTTTTTTGATGAAAAAGTGCTTCCGGTGAGCTTTTCCGGGTAGAAAGCTCACCGGAAGCACTTTTCATCAAAAAGATGGCTGGCTTTCCGGAGAAAGCCATTTCTACCGGAAATGCCGCTTTTTGTGAAAAACCGTGAGGCCGCGCCATCAAAAAAGGTTGGGGCATACCGGGCCACGGCATAAGAAAGGTTGGGGATCACTGGTATATAAAAACGATGATTCATTACATAAAATAAAAGCTCAAAAATAAAGCAATATCAGTATTGACGTATCTCAAAAGACTTTCAAACCAAACTAAGACTATAAAGTCAAACTGAAGAATTCCCAAACAGAAAACCAAATCAAATACCTGTAAAAACAAACCATAATAATTCGAGAGATTAGAGACCAAACAGATAATTACTTTAAGACAGACTCCCTTTCATTCGGCAAAAGTATACAAAATATTCTAACTTTAGATTACTGCTGAATCACACCTGTTGGAATATTCACTGCTATTAACTTTCTGTGGTCAAAAGTGTTTCAAACTTAAAGGAATCCTTGATGCATGAGAAATGCAAACTTGCTGTACTCCTATACTGAAACATCCTTGGAACGTAAAGACTTGATGTAATACATGGGTGTCAAACTCGCTGTGTTACATTGCTGTCACGTGACTTTTGTGACATTTTCCCCATTCACGGAGCTGGGGTGGGTGTGGTCTGCGCGTGATACATTCGGCCCACGGGCTGCCAGTTTGACACCCCTGATGTAATATCATAGGTATATTAAAAAATGTCTCCTCACTAAAAAAAGATAACTTTATCTACTGGAAACTCTGATCTTGGTTGTTTTCTTGCAAAAAATGCAAGGCAAACTCCATTCCCTTCTAGCACTGGTGATGTTACCTAGCTGGGAAACGAAATGTCTGCAAGAAAACAACTAAATTCAGAAAGCATTAAAGACCCCACACTTAAATTTTAAAAAACGGGCTTTAAAGGTAATGCTGTATGATTAAGAAAAGTTGGAAGAATTTTATTACAGATATATTTTTTTCACCTCAGATCAGCTTTCAAGGATCATCAAAAAAATGTACAAGCTTTTGATAGTTCCAGCTAGCATGGAATCTGCTTAGTCAACAGGCTAACAGAGGAAGGAGACTAAAAATATTCAAATTAAGATCTATCTCATAGATAATGTAACGATTTAAGCTCTTCTGGAGATTGATATAGTTACTTTGGAATTGGCCTATGGTAATTGTTGACCTAGAATTTTAAAAAATCCAGATTCAAATCTACTTTCAGCTGTAGAAGATCAATGGATGACTTGGGCTCAGACACTTATTTTCAGGCTATTTATTGCACTGAAATGTTCTGAGGAAAAGAGAGTTGGAAGAGATGTGCTCCTGGGAATAAGCCAAGCTATAAACCAAATGACTAAAACAAACATGAATTTTAAACACATATTTAAGATTGTATGGATACAACTATATTTAGTTGTATCTCTTTGACTAGCAATATCATTTGTCAATCTGCACAGCAATATCATATGCCAATTTGACTATCAAATCCAATCTGTGTCCATAAGACAAAGCGGGAAAACCACATAGTTCCTTGTATGAAAAGCTTGATTACCTACACTTTCCCAAAAAACATTCCACTTATAAAGAGAAAAGTAATTTCAGTTTGATGATATTTAAAAAATAGTTGATTAATATAATTATTCAGTTACTATTTACACCATTCAGATATCAGATGTACTATGTGACAAGTTTCTGCCAGAATCTCCAAAATTGGAAATATATATTTTTCTTCTAGCCGTTCATCTTTGTAATCTTTTGCTGCAAGCTGCTAAAAAACGTATTCTGAACTCGGTATTTAGCCGCTTTTAGTTTCTATCTGTCACCTTCTATGCTAAAAAAAATTAAAATTGAACTTTTGGTAATAGTTTCAAAAGGGGAAGTTAAAGTCCAGCAGTTATCAATTTCCCTAAATTTTGGAACTTTAAGTGATTGTCTCAATGTTTGTTTTTAATATTACTTTCATCTGAATAGAAACATAGTGATGATTTTTCAATGTTCACTCTTACCCATTTCCCAGCCAGCGTGGGACATGTAACTTGGAAACTTGGGAGCTGTAGTTCAACACATGGTAGTTCTCTAGGTTGAAGGAAAGTCTTTGTAATATTCATATGCATTTTTTATTATAAGTTCTTGGATCAGTTTTAGAGCCTTCATGCCTATAGGTTGAAAGCTATTTTAATAACCTCACCTATTGTTTCAAGGCTACATAAAAGTCTCTATGAAATGCAATTTAATTAATTAATAAGACACTTTATAGAACAGGCAGGTATGAACTATAGTGAAATGTTCTCTATAACAGAGGTCCCTAATCCCAGGCCATTGGGATTCATTGGGAATCAGACCACGCAAGTGGTGGGTGAATGCGTGAAGCTTCATTTGCTCATGTGTTTGAGCTAGGTTGAGCACATGAAACCATCTCCCACTACTGGTCCATGCAGCCAGAAAGATTGGAGACTGCTGCTCTATAGAGAAATCATATAAACTATTTTTAAAACGAATGTTTTACTCCATACCTCACGGAGAACATTTATCTGTGCAGCAGTTAAAGGCAATGCCAAACAAGTGGCACATAATCAATCACCCATAAAGAAAGATAACTGGAAGCATTATTAAAAATATATGCAAAATAATATTTGATTTATCTAAAATCCATTTGAAAAGGCTTTTTATAAAAATTGAACCATGCTTCATCTTAGAATTAATGTTATTTGAATTACAAAATACATCATAAAGTTGTCTCCACAATACAGATTGAGATAGCTAATCTGCACATTCAGGTTAGTCAATTATTTACAGCAAACTGTTGATCCTGCAATATGTTTTAACAAACCATCCCATCCCACCCAAGGCTCTTATTATGATAAGAAGAGATTGGCTATTTGAAATGTTTTTCAGGGAAAGATTGGCCATAAAAAAAACCTTCTAGACAGAAGGCAGAGTATTTTAGAAATATAAAGGAATTCGTTAGAATCCTAAATTATGATATTTCTAAAACACATGGATATAGGCAGTTTATTTATTTATTTGTTTATTTTATTTGTGTAAGTAAAAGAAATTCAGTGTATTTTGTTCTGAAACAATGAAGTTGAAAACAAACTTGTGGAAGAGATGACTCATAATAGTGTAAATAATATTAAGGTCTTCAGACACCTCAGTTCTCTTGAATTTCCATTAGTGGTATATTTATGTAAATACAAATATACATAAATTTAGTAGAAACTATCTCATTCTGGCAGTCATCTGTCCTTATAAGCAGAAGCGAATCATCACTGGAATGCTAGCAGTGAAAATCAAGGCTACTGCAGTTTAACTGAAAGTTGCTAAATAATTCAACTGCTTGTTTCATGCTTTTAACAGTCAGAGTTCATCTATTTGTCACATCTGAGATTAGGCCAAGTTTCTTAAACATTTGTTGAGCAAGCAATATTGGCTTGGTTCACATTATATTAATCCAAAAACAAACAAGCATGGCATGGCATGGCACGGCATGGCATGGCATGGCATAGGCTAATATGGAAACATGCCACCAATAAACATTATAATAAAACTAATACAAGTAAGATGCTTCAAGAGAATTATTTACTGTAAGTCTTTAATGTTTCCAAGATGCTGGTCTAATTTCCAAACAGGACAGGCAATTCATGTTTTAAGGTTTCCTTTCCAAACTGGAAAGGAAATATAATGGGCTGGACAACAACTCCTATCATATTGAGGAAGCAAGCTCACCCTGGTTATGACTAGGAAGCTGTAACTTGATATAGCAAGTGGGTAGCACTTTAAGACATAGTAAGAAAGACTCTCCAATTAGAAGTGAAATAACCCCCGATTGTTTAGCAGTAGATAGAATTCCAAGAAAAAAATAAAGACTAACCTCAATTCTGGTTAGACAAAGCAATATTGACATTTATTTTCTCTGTTCTGCCAGAGCAATGTATTGATTCTAAAGTCAATTTAAAAAGCAAAGGGTTCAGTAAAAATAATAACAAAAAACAGCTTTGTTGAATTATGGGTCTTACTATAATAGGCCTCTGCTATCTGATCAGTAAAATGACACAAAAACATTCAACAATGAGCATGTTTTACTATTCTGATACTGTACTTCCATATTTTTAAGCCACCTTAGGCTGTTTGAGAAGGCAAAAGATTCCAAATATTTAATTCTAATTATTTATTCAAAAAAAATAAGTGTCACATTGGAAATACTAACATTTTTTTAATAGAAGTACTGTTAAAACATAGAGATCTGCTGTCTGAATCCCTTGCCACAAATTGATTGGATCTGATGTCAGTGAAATCCAAAGCATCTGGAGGACACACAGTTCGCTACTATTGCTATTAGACAATGCCTGATGTTACATAGGTACTTAATTTCAGTAAAGAATCTTCTTACACCTTAGAAGCATTCATAAGAACATTCGGTCTCTTAGCTGTTTAAAACATATTAAGATTTCTTTCACGGAATAACCATCCTCCATATTATTATAGAAAAGTGTTGGCCTAGTTGTGACTTGGGGCTATGATAAGTAGCTGAAGTTGGGTGGAACGGATTTCATTTCTTAGTTCTGCCTTATTTTGAATTTGTAAGGGTGGCCTTTGGCAACTTTTTTTTATTTCTCTCAGGTCTTTTGCTGTCTATGTAAGATGGCAATTTTGCAACTTGTAACACTTGAATTCACACTCTGCCAATGTTCAGACATTTCTCACCCTAGCTCCAATTTTCTTGGTATTAACAATCTAGTGCTATATGGTCCTTCACTATATAACTGCCAAAGTGATCAAGCACTTTTTAAAAAAATGCCTCAATCCTGCTGGTTGTAAATGTCTAAAGTTTGGTTTCTAGCAAAAGGGAAGTTAACTCAAATTCAGTCTCTCTTATCAATCTCCTGCAGCAAATGTAGAAGCCACTTGGCAGAAACAGACAACCTAACAACACATTATTGTATTTTGTTTATAAATGTCTTGAAGTGACATCACAAGGGCAAGAGTTATAGGTTCCGCAGTTTCTATAGAAAGAAAACAAATAGGAAAGTACTTGATTGACCAAGCTACATCTGCAGATCTTTCAAGTACGGAAAAGAAAAGCTACATTTTAGTCACAGGAAATCACTCTGAAAACACCCTCGAGTATTGCTTTTTTCTCTAAAGGGACTGTATGTTCTACTGATGTATTACCGCAACAGTACAATCACTTTGAAAAAAGCCTTAAGGTTAGAACTAGCACTGGCTTGTTCCAAGGTAAAAAAAACCAGGTTTTTTTTTAACCTGCTTAGCAACTAAAGTCAATAGATGGGGGAGGGACTACTTTTGAATTAGGTGGGGTAGGATGTTAGACAAACGAGGGTGAAGTTGTTATTGTTTGGATAATTTAAGTATGGATTCACCAAGGAGGAAGTGATCAAAGGGTTGATTGTATAAGTCCTACATTTGGGATATAATACATTTCATATATAAAAGAAACCAGTTCATCCTAAGAGTGGTCTGTACTTAATGCAGTGACATTTCAAGAAAATGTGTTTATAAGAATAAGCACTGCAAGTAGTTTTGCTTGCTTTTAAAATCAATGTTACACAATATAATATTGGGCTATCCTTAAGCAACTAAATTGTGTAAATATTTTGTTTAGCACGGCTCAAATATAGCTTTAGCTGTGAGATTGTGAATACAAAAGCTCTTGAATGTAAAGTGTCACAAATCTGAATATATTTCAAGGATTACTTTTGAATTGTGTTTCTGATGTACTTTGAACATTTTGAATCCATTTATGTAGTGCTTAGATGAACGATTCTCCTTGGCCTAGCTTCTATAACACTGCTACACTCGAGTTTACACCACAGACATTGGGGAAGGTTAATTGAAATGGTATGTTCTTTTCTAAAATTGGAATCTGCTGTCATTTGACTCATACAAGCAAGATTAATTCCTAGCCTTCTAACCTATAGAATACAGTTGAAACTCATTTCACAAATGCAACCCCCCCTCCAAATTATATTGCTCATTGGAGATAAAGTTGGTGCCCCTTCACACATTTCCACCAACCTGAGGGTGAAGGGAGTGGAAACCGCCAGCAAGTCCATTTATCTCACTACCTACTGCAGTCTTTCTCAAGCTTGTACTTTCCAAATACAGTATGCTCGGAATGAGTTTGCTACTATTATAAAGGCCATGTGGAGTGGGTATTCTGGGAATTGCAGTTATAGTATAGCTGGAAGTAACAGGCTTACAAAACCTAAGATGTATTTTTGATAGGCCTTCCTTAAACATTAATAGGAATGTTAATTTTAGGTATTTTTCAATTATAAAGCTACAATTTCATCAGGTTGTCCAGCAGTCCTGAATGGGCAAGGAGAGCAATGTCAATTTCTCCTATCTTCCAGCTGTTTAGTAGAGTCAGATCATACATGGGGCCAATTGTGGTATGTGGGGATTTCTTACACTGGGAAACCTTTGATTGAAGTCAGAAGTGAAGAACGGAACCTGCTGACAAGGTGCAGTTATAAATTCAAGCTTTCAAGCCATTTCTATCCAGTTTTACTGAACAGCTCAGTTAACTTCCATGGTCCTAAGTTCAACTATTTAAATTAGGAAGAAAAAGCATACATACCTTTTGCTGAATGTCATCTTATGATCTCTAAGGGAATCTTGTGTTTGAAGAATGGAAAGAAATCAAACTTTTCTGTTGAGCGGTTAACTTGCTCCTAAGGGCTGTGCAACATTGATTTTTAGTAAATACCAACTGAGCAAGGTATCCGTCAAGTCAGAAATAAGATTTTTTGTTTGTTTTTTATTATTTTTCTTTTGTTTTTAAGTGGTGGATTAGGTGAACCACCTTGATTTGCTATATCTTTGTTCATCAGGCAAACATATAAACATTAATCCTCTGGATTTGGTCACGATTCTTGTTTGTTGGAAGTTACTTCAGCACGATTTCCACATATTCAGGAATGAATGGACTTGTGCATTGTCTCCGCATTATGATTAATTTTGAATAGTATTAAAAATTAAAGTGAGATATTCAGTGTGTGTTCTAGGCTCCTCAAACATTCATGCTCCAACTGTCTCCTTCATCCATTTGCAACGATCATATTTTCCCCTGCATCTGCACTCCATGCTTATATTTTATAATACATTAACTGAGTTTTAACTAATCCTATGCAAGCATGACAAGAGATTAAATTTAAATGCCAAGATAGGAAATGATTTATTATAGAGAGAAGAAAAGTTTCTCATCCAAAATATAGAAATCTGTACAACTTTGCCACAATCAATATACATGAACTGTACAAATTTACACCAGTTCATAATTTACCCAAAAAAAGATGACTAACAAAGTTCACAAAATAGATGGTGGTTTGTGGAAAAGACTTTTACCAATTAAGTACAAGGAAATTACAAACCAGACCTCCACTTTCTAAAAATAAGAGGTTTACTCAGTCTTAGAAAACTACAAGCTAGCAAATGTACAGATAGTTGGCTGGTAAAATACACCACAGTTCAGACAGTGTCTTTAAATGGTCTCTCTTTAGCCTGTTGGCATAGCACAGCCTACTCATTTACTACCTTAAAGGCCAATACAAAACAGCAACTGAACCACTTTCCTCAGTTCATGGCCACTAAGTGTGACCTATGTACAGTTTATACATATTGTTAAGTGCTAGGTAAAAGTCTGGTTGAATAAAATTTCCAGTATTACCATGTTTATAACAAGTCCTATTACTGAGCTGCCAAAAATGGTAACTTTAAAAATGTATAGTGCAAATTCTGTCTGCAACACTTAATGCAGAGAACAATTTTATAGCTTTAGACTTAGATGAAAATGTGTGTGTGCATTTTTTTAAAAAAAGAAGAAAAATTAAGCAAAACGTCTGGGAGAAAAAACCTGCAGCCTATCTGGGACAACTTCAGGCATTAGGAAATAAAGTAATTATCTATACTCACAGGCTATTAAATCACTGAAAGGTACTGTCGAAACTATGGCACTGCCATTATCAAATCAAGTTTACCATTCTATGTTGTGCCAGGTCTTCACAGCTGTGACATGGTTTAAATTCCGTAATCCATCCCCAGAGGAGCCCACCCAAAGTAAAAACCAAATTTATCCATCCATTATATGATGATCCATCCACAGGCTATTATCTTAACCTGATACAGTCATCATATTGTAGGTCTTCGAGGGACTGGTTCTGCCCAAGAGGAGTTCTTCCTTACAGCTTATTCGGCTGTCTACCATTTGCATGTTGGTGCTACTTTGGTTTGCTCCTGCTGGTGTGGCTTCATACAGCACACAGATCGAGCCATCTTCTCCAATACGATAGGATACTTCATATGGGTCAACCCAGAGAGTAAGTTCACTTGGCAGAAGGCGGAACAGTTCCTGGCTGCTAAGTCCAATCCGCTGTGCTGCTTGCCCAATCAGGGGATCCATCTTATGGTTGATGCGGATGCAGCGGTAGCCTGATCCTTTGCATGGCTTTTCAGGGAACCAGTGGTGTTTATAATGTTCTACAGAATAGAATAGAGTAATAAACATCACACTTGGCTCTTCACACAAGTTCAGAAACAAGAATTATTCTTTTCTGGTACTTCAATAATAGATGAGGCGTGTTTAGAATTAGGGTTGACAACCTTTCTTAGTAGTAAGTACTCAGACTGCTGTTCCTATAACCCTTACAGCTGCCTAGGCTAATAGGAATTGTTATCCAATATAGAACTGGTAATAGAAAACTTAACAGTATATTATCTTAGTTGATAGCCGGAAAAATATTGCTAACATTAGCAAAAATATACTATTGAATCATTTTTTTCTATATAAAATTTCTGTCAATTAATTTCAAGAATGAATTCATGTTTGCATATAGAAAGGCCTATCACAATGAAAGACTATGCTCTGAAATCTCTTTAAGAGTTTCTTATCAAAGTCAGACATCTATTTCCACATATGTTTAGAACCACCGATCTTAATGGCACCTTCTCACATTACATTATACACAAACTATTACGAAAGTGCATGTATGAAATTTTATGATCAGCACCAATCAACTTGAAGTGCTAAATAAAGTGCTATTCAAAATACCATATGAATGATATATATTATGTAAAACAGTTTTTCCCCTTGCAAAATAATTTTGTATAGCTTTAGAAGTTGTTTACTTTGGGGGGGCACCTGAGATCAGGTGGGTTGATATTAAAAACAGACTTCACAGTGTTAATGCTTTGTTCAGACTGCACGTACACACAATTCCCACGCGTTTACTTGTACATGGATTAGCAGACCCTAGCCTCCTACAAAAGAGCATTTGTAGAAGACTCGTGTAGTACAGACAAAAATCTAGCTTAAATCTTCCAGTGCTAATAAAAACATTCCCAAAACTAGCATTTCCAAACCAATCTTTGAAATAATTACTCAGTAATATTTTCATAACATAAAGAACACCTTTTGAGACACCTTTTCCAAACTGTTGCTAACACTTAAAAACTTAATATTTTTACTTAATACTTCATTTCTTGTGACAATATCTTTTAAGATCAGAACAGAATAAAATATTCAGTAATACAGTATTTCATCATTACTATGTAGCATGTACTTAAATTATATTAGTAATGTTATTAGCACTCCACGCACACTGAATTACTACAAGTTCTTAAGTCATGTTAGAAAGAAAACAAGTTGCCTGGCTTGTAATAAAGCTTCCTGCGGAAGGTAGTACTGTACTAATCTAGCTCCCACAATGAGGATGGGAGACTCTATAACTCAAACAAGAAACTAGTGTAATCTTTATTTCAATTAACAGATAATTTAATAAACACTCCATGTTTATTAAATAATTCCCTCTGCCTTCCCATAAGCATTTAAAATATTTACTACTGTACCACACAGATAGGTGCATTCAATATATTCTTCTTCAAGCTAATGGAGGAAGAGGAAAGGAAAACAGATGTGGAAAGACAGGCACCCACCCACCCCCAAGCCCTTAGGCAGGATCTCAAGTCAGTTCTGCACTCCTCCAACCTCAAGCAGTTGAAAATGGTAAATAGAGCTCTCCTAGGGAATGTATGAGATATACAACTTAACAGTTACTTGTATCTGGGCAGAATGAGAAAAGGCTATGTATGTTAAATGAGTTTAAAATGCCACCCAAATTTACTTTGCTCCCTTTTATATACAAAACCCAATACAAAATTTGGGAGGGGTGTAAGACTTTTTATTAAGAACTTAAAAAGTGTGATTGAGGTGTCGGTCTGTATGCTTGCTTTAGGCACTGTGATCTTTGTGTATAAACACCAAGAAAGGAAAGAGGAACTGAAGGCAGCTAAAGGGACTTTCCAAACACGCAGAGGTATGTATATACGAGTGAAAAATCCCCTGTTGCACACACGAAGCACTGAGCAAAATCAAACCCAAACGGAAATACGGCAGTAAACCACTGTAACATCTTTAGATCATAGTGGGCTAAAAGTGGTAAAATAATAGCTGCTTCCCACACTTGTACAAAACACAAAGGTCTCCTTCGTTTCCTGAAGCCGTTTGGGAGGCTGTTGTTGTTCCCACGAACCGTCCAATCATGCAACCAGCTTACACACCATTACCTTTCCTTCTTCCCAACATTGCAGCCTTTCTCCACCAATTGCCCAGTGCCAATGCTGGCTATTATGGATCCTTTAACCTCATGGAGGACAGCTAGTCGGGAGAAGGCTGAAATGTTACGTTGACAAACAAGATCGGAGCGATCGCGCGGAGGGGGAGCAGAACAGCAGCTGTGCGGTTGTTCCTCTCCACCCCCACTCCCCATACTACTAGCCGGAAGGAGACGAAAAATCTGAAGACCTCCCCCACCCCCCTTCCCTGGTCCGGCGTCCTCCCCCTCCCCTCACCTGCCAGCAGCTCCTGCAGGTTCTGACTGAACGTTTGAAGCTGCCGCTCGTTCATCAGCCCGTTGGTGCGCAGGAACTTGGAGATGAAGTTCACAGCCGCGGCGATCTCACGTATCATGTTGGCCCGGGTATAAAGGGCGGGATGCATGGAGGCGGAGGGGGCGAGAGGCAGCCAGCTCCGGGGGTTGACCGAGAGTGTTCGGGGCGCGCTCAGGGCCGCCGAAGAGGAATCGAGCGGTGGGGACGAGAGAGAGAGAGAGAAAGACACAGAGAGGAAAATAAGTCGGGAAGGGAAGAAGAAGAAGGCGATCTTTTCAAAAGACTCAATTCAGGAGGGGCGCCCACTCCTTCTGTTGATCCGCCACCCTCTGACGTAGTCTGGCGACACTGCCGGGAACTACCAGATCCAGCGCTCCGATCATCTCCTACCAAACACGAAGGAAGGGCTTCTCCGTGCAGCGCCTTTTATAACCGCGGCCAGGCTAGCAATGGCGCTTGAAAGGGGCCGAGATCCCGTCTTAACCAATCGGGCGATCGCACCATTGTGACGTCTTGTTGGAACGGAGGGGCACGGGGAGAAGTGATGTCATCTGATTGTAAACAAATAGAACCCGAAAGAGGGAGAGGAAGCGAGAGAGCGAGCTTGGGTTTGTTCGTTGAGCGGGGCTGGAAAATAGCAACTGCGGCGGCAGCAACAGCAGCGGCCGCCGCTTAAGAATGGAACGTCTCGTACTGTTTAAAGACGTTCAGGGCTGCAGTAGCAGCTCGCGCTTGCTGGCTGGCGCTCGCGCACGTCCAAATGATTTATGTCTTGTTTAATACGATGCACAACAAGGTTGGGAAAGATCACGTTTATCTTAATCAAAGGGTAAAAAAAAATGCAAACGGCTTTTGTTGATCCTGCTGTCGACTGATCTTTTTTTTTTCTTTCTCTCCTTTCATTCAGGGATCTCGCTGCAGAAGATTATGGCCTAGAGACCTAGTCTGTAGTTAAAAATCTATCTGCATCTCTACAAAAACAAATCCAGTGCATTCCGCTGTTATAACCGAGCACAGTATACGTGGATTAATCAGATGTGATTTCTAAGGAGACCCGAAATCGGATTGCACAATCGGTGCACATTTGTGTTAACAGGAAGAGAAAACATGGATGCTAGAAATTGCTTATTTCAGGAATTTTCCTCTTTATGACTAACCTAAAACTAACCCATTGCTGTTAATGCCACAAAAGTCACAAAATGGAAGATATTTATATCTCTCCTTTACTATGTTTATAAATAACTCAAGGTAGCCAACATACCACTCCTTCCTCCTTCTATTTTCCCCACTACAAAATTTTATGAAATGTATTGGGCTGAGAAAGTGACTGGTCCAAAGTTACCCAGCTGCCTTTCATGCCTAAAGTGGAAATAAAATTCAGTCTCCTGGGTTCCAGAGAGATAAATACACACCGATTAAAATGCAGTGGTTGTTTTTTTTTTTTTCATTTAATATACCTTCTTTGCTAACTTTTTTTACCCTGTACACCCTTTACAAAACCTCAAAGATCAACAAACAGCCATTGCAACAGCTTTCTTATGTTCTATTCTCATTGAATATTGTATATTTTATGAATTGTTCATTATTTAACACCAATAACAACCAGAAAAAGGAGGAAATGTGCCTCCAAGAGTAAGCAATTCATTCAAGCTATTTTGTGTGAGGTACAATTTTGCACAAAATTTTCCATGAGACCTGTCCTACTGTCTTTGAAACCTGCGAGGGAGGTTTTGTTAGCTGAATATTAAAATGAGTGCATAGCATTAAGATTGTGTGTACCTGTTTTGAAACAATATCAATATCCTTTGAAACAAGACTTCAAAAGTATGTTAAAACTCCATAAATAGGTATTTTAAATATATATATTTATTGGCACTGGTGGGTGTTACTTTTGTTGTATGGTTGATTCATTTTAGATTTCTTTGCCGTTTCCATTGTGTTTTGTTTAGATTGGGTACTCATGGTTTGATTGTTGGAATGTGCATTTCTGTGAGCAAGGTTCAAAGACTATAGGTCTTAGTTTCAGTAGACTCCTCTATAACCCTCACATCCTGGTTTGCAAAGAAAATAGTTGCACATATTGCTTTAACACAACATTCAATAGTGTATTTTTTGTCAGCTGTACTGATGGTTTGATGAAGGGGATTGCCTCAGCTGTGAGTTTTATGTATTTTAATCATTTTATATTACTTTTTTCTTGTATTAAATTTCCCTATTTTTGTTTAATTTGTTTTGTTTATAAGCTTCCCAGAATCATACATAAATGATTATATAAATTTGAATAATAAATAAACATCTAACATTTTGTGATTTTTCTCTATTGATTCTGTTCAGTTTTATTTTCTTCAGCTGCCTCTGGATTTTGGGTATCATGACAGGCACAAAGTGGTAAATTAATAGTTATTGAAATTGACAGGGAAGAGGATAGTTTCTTTTACAGTGTCTGCCTCTAGCTTGAGTACTTTTAGTTATGTGGGATAGTGGTAGTGCATCAATTTACATTTTCTGTTAAATAATAAAGTGTTCTAGGTTGGCACGAACCATTTACTTCACTGAACCTTCATTTTTAAGGTTGTAGACCAGATGTCTTTGTTTTTAATATAAACAGTGAGAAGGTCTGTATACAAATTTAATAAATAAATAAATATGAGCCACTTATTTTATTCAATTAAGGGCAAGTAAGTTCTATACTAAATAATTCCTCCAATCTTATGAAGCAAATACATCGCCTCTCTATAAAGCATACCCTATCTATTTGGGAATAATTCCTTTCTCTCAGTCTTTCCATATTCCGACTGGGAATTATATGAGAAGCCATTCATTTCTTACTTGTGCTTTCCAATTCTCTTCTCTTTAACTTATCCAATTGTAAGCTTTCCCATCTTCAAACAATTACCAATTTGCACCATTGCCTCTTAAAGATTTGCATTCAAATTAATAATCCATGAAAACACACCAGAAGGGCTAAACAAAAATAAGAGAAATATCCTTAGTTTAATTGAAAATGTAGAATATTACTTATGTAAAATAAACAGAAGTGAACTTGCTATAATTTCTATAGTATTATTGAAATTGGCTGTATCTCAGTGTTCCTTAGTTTGTATATTTGTCAGAGTTACTGTGCATTTTAGGTTGTTGGTTTCTCTTATGTGTGCCTTCAAGTCAGTTTTTAACTCCTGGGCAAGGTTTTTTGAAGGTGGTTTGCAATTGCCTTCTTCCCTGGGTTGAGGGAATTCCTAAAGTTATTTTGAGATAAGATGAATGGCCTTTAAATTTTATAAATAAATAAGGTCATCCAGCTGGCTTTGTGCCTAAAAGCAGAACTAAAATGCATTATCTCCTAGTTTCTATCCTGATGCCTTAACCATTGTACTAAACTGGCTCCCAATGATGCACTAGTGTAGTACATTAAAATATTATTCATATATCAAAATATACAATAAATGGATTGTTCTGAGGTCAGACAATGCTACCATTGCTAAAAACTGAGTCTCGCCACCTCTTTCCCACCTTATATCATGCAACCCAAATGTACTCTTTTCCTTGAATTATTCTGAGACAGGCCTTTTCTAAATTAGGCAAAAGAAACTATATTAACTATGTTATTAGCTTCTTTTACTAGCATGGATAGTGAAAGGTGCTTGTGAGATAGCTGTGTATGTTTGTCAGAATAATTTAACTGGTTGTGAGTCCCCTTGATTTCGTGAGAGGAAGGATGAGGCCTTTGTTCAGCCAGCAACACAACTCAGACTAAAACTCTCCATCATTGGTCCTCCTTTAAACATGGCACAAAAGCAGAATTCTTCAGCAATTTTCTTTATATCCTTTAAAATATACTTGTATGCTTTAAATATATATAAAAAATCACTTTAGATGAATTGCCTGGAAAATAGCCATAGTTGAGAAGGTGTCTGCTTAGACCCCACACTTAGAATGTAAATCCTAGTTTCTTGGCTAATTAGAAAACACTTCTCTGCGTAAGGCTTTAACTCTAACCATGAACTTTAACTCTGAAAGCTATGCACAATGGCCTTCTTTCAGACTCTGCTTGTAAAGTGAAATATAGAGTAGTTTACAGTTATATGGTAGAAGGGAGGTTCTTCATCTGCCTCGGAAACAACAAAGTTAAAAATAAATACATTTTTTTTCGTCATAATATGATCATCCTGTTTCATTACCCTACATGAAATCTGTCACTGTGGTGCCAACTTCATCATGCCTTTTGAAAGCCCTTCTCAATAAACAAAAATCAATTATTTAGCTAATCCATAGGAAGTATTCTAGAAAAACTGAAGCACAAACGCAAACCAAGTAGATTGGTTTAACAAACCAAGTAGCATCCTTGTGTGGCTTTCAGACAAGACCAAAATAACTTCACATTTGCTGCACTCCTATTCTGCTGGCTCTGAAAAAGGCCTTTGAGAACCACAAAGCCTCTCTTATTTTCTCAATAGTTTGGCCTGGGTTTTAAGAGCTGTTCGGGAGCATCTCACATATTTTCAGATGACAAGAGAATTGTGCACTGTCTTCCATGCCCATGGAACGACACTGGCATTTGCTTTCACAAATATTAAGAGGTGCAAATGTTGAAGCTGAAGTGAAAGCCATTGATGTCAAATACAGCATGTTTTCTGCAATTTAATAGGATATATGCTTTCAAGAGAATAAAAGAAACATAAGGCATGCCACAGGGTAGGCTATAGCTCTTAGCCATATATTTTACCATCACGATCAGCAAAAGCTTAATGAATATATATATTTTATTTAATTCCTGTTTATAAATAAACAAGCCCTATTTTGCATATACTCGATGTTGACAAGGATGCATTGTCTGGAATGGGAGGACTTCTAAGGCCTCTTTTATTGGCAGTATACTCTCTCATCTGTCAGCTGTCCACCCAGACAGATTCCCTGAATGTGTTATTGTGAAGAGGTCCTCAGAGCAATGCACAGTGGCAGCTGCCTATGTAGATGGGTACTTCAGCTACTTCATGAAGCATCTTTCTTAACGCCCACCAGAATGATACTTATAAGAAGCCAGCTGACAAGTAGCATCACAACTGCTACTGAAAAAAGGATCCCATGGCCAAACTGGTCCAGAGTCATGCATTTCATTTATGCACTGAAGTGGCAATTCAAGATTGATGTATCTGGAGCACAGCAGGTGCTTTCTTGGCCCCAATTTACTGGCTATCCAGGTCTGTCACCCAAAACAGCCCCCTTCATTGCCCTTAATGGTTTGCTGATGTTAACCCTTTTGCTGTCAGTGTTTGCAATCAACCAGTGTACACGAGCAAATTACTTAACTGACAACTTTTTATCTGATCTTTCTCTCTTTTTTTTCCTTGAACATTTCTTGCTGTGTCAGCTTTTTTCCAAAGAGATCACTTGTTCTGTTTTGGGCTTGTTCTCTATGTTAGGGAGGTTAGAATAAAGAATTACATTTCTTAGTCTCTCTGCCAAGTTTCTGTGGGATATTATATAACACAAAATAAAAGTGCCAGCATTAAAAACAGACTTTTCCTCACACATTAAGAACAAAGTTAAATGGTATCAAGCTACTGAAATTCCAAAATGAATTGAAGGAAGTCTTGTCTTCCTTAGTGGAAAGGCTCGGTTTTCTTACCATAAGCAAAATCAGTGCCTTGTACCTTCAGCCAAAAAATTAGAGCCAGTTTCAGAGTATGTATATATTCTTAAAGATTCAAACCAGCGTTTGTACATTACAAATGAATTGAGCCATAAGAATCTCTGGAGGGAAATCATTCCAGAGGGCAGGAATTGCAAAAGAGTAGGCATACTTCCTGGATCCCAGAAGATGACGTTCTTGAATTGACAGGACCCAGTATACACCCTGGGCCAATGAGCAACGATGACTGGGCATATATATAGTCCCTTTGGTAGTCAGTTTTAAAGGTCATATCCAGCACCTTAAATTTCACCTGGAAGTCAGCTGGTAAACAATCCCCTTGTGGATCAATAAGGCCACAACCACATAATGTGGTGCCTCCATCATTGCCTGTGCAGTGCATTTAGACCAATTATAGATTCTGGGTGATCTACAAAGGCAGCCTCATGAACAGCTAATTACAGTACTATAATCATGAGTGACTGTCCAAAGAGCCTTCCAGTTCATGACTTTCTTGTTTCTCTCAAGGTCTCTTTTCTAGATACTATCAGGACCGCAGATTTGATGGCAAAACCCCCTTGTTAATGCCTTGCAAAAAGCTGGGATAGGTCTAATCTTCAGGGATTGGTATCCCAAAGGGCAGGTGCCAAGACCAAAAAGGCCCTTCTCCTAGGCCCCATAGGACACTATCTTACAGATGGGACTCAGAGCACATCTTTCCTGCTGGACCTAATAAGATAGGTAGATACCACTGAAGATACAGTAGTCAAGTAAGTAACCCTTGGTCTTTCAGTAAGGAAGGTAGTGGCAAGAGAAGGGAGGTTGAGAACATTTCACTTCTATGTAAGATTTTGAAACTACTTCTAAGGCAATATCATGTTTCTGTCATACACATCATGCTTGTCCTCAGGGAGTCAAGAGAATTAAAATCTGGCTCATCTGCAGCATAGTACAAACCAAAAATGTCCAGATTCTAGATGAAGATGATTCAATACTTAAAAGCAAAAACTAACCTTTTAAAAAGCAAAAAAGAAATAGGAAAAGCAAACAGAAAACAAAAAAATATTAACCATCTATAATTTCAAAGTCACTATAGTGGTCCAAACCATTATTAAAATAATAATAGAATAGAATAGAATAGAATAGAATAGAATAGAATAGAATAGAATAGAATAGAATAGAATAGAATAGAATAGAACAGAACAGAACAGAATAGAAGAATACCTTTATTGTCATTGCATTCTACAAATACAATGAAATTTGAAAGCTACTCCAGCACAGTGTCCCAAACACCACATCACAATCACACTACAGAGTATTTAAAAATTAAAATAATTAAAATAATAATTAAAAACCTAGTCTAAAACCTATCTAAAACATATAGTAAGTTAGATAGTTTAAAAATGCCACTATATACATAGGGCTAAATCACATATGCATTGTTTGATTCAAGACAATTATTGCCTTGGAAAAGAAACTGTTTCTCAGTCTATTAGTCCTCATTTTAAGACACCTATAACACCTCCCTGATGGTAACAGTTCAAAATATGAATGTCCAGGATGAGAATGGTCTGTGGAGATTTTTAGTGCTCTAAAGAGGAGTCTGGTCTTCGCAATCTCTTCCCAAGAATAAAGAGAGCAACCGATGATTTTTTGTGCTGTGTTTATAACTCTCTGGAGCATCTTCTTATCCACTACAGAGCATCCAGCATACCACACCGTTACACAGTATGCCAAAATGCTCTCGGTGGTAGAACGGTAAAAAGTAACCAGCAACTTCTTACCCAGACCACTCTTTTTCAGCAGCCTCAGAGTGTGCAGGCGCTGTTGGGCCTTCTTTGCAGTGGCCATAGTGTGGACTGACTAAGTAAGGTTGTCAGAAATATGAGTTCCTAGAAATTTAAAACTATGAACTCTTTCCACACAGTCTCCATTGATATATATAGTGGGAGAGGCTCTGCTTTGCATCTTCTGAAGATAATCAATTCTTTGGTCTTTTTGATGTTCAGGGCGAGGTTATGACTCTTGCACCACAAGACCAGTCTGAGAACCTCTGACTTATTGGCCATCTCGTCTTCTCCTGATATGAGTCCCACCACGTGGTGTCATCTGCAAATTTTATTATATAGTTAGTGGGACAAGAGGGAGTGCAGTCATAGGTGTAGAGTGAATACAAAAGGGGGCTCAGCACACAAGCCTGTGGAGAGCCAGTGCTGAGAGCAAGAGTGGAGATAAAATAGCTGCCAATCCTAACAGTTTGGGGTCTGTTAGTAAGAAAGTCCTTTATCCAATAGCAGATGTGAGAGGAGATGCCCATTTCTAGAAACTTCTTAATCACTATATCTGGAATGATGGTATTAAAAGCTGAGCTGTAATCAACAAAAAGCATCCTTACATAGCTCCCACTATGCTCCAGATGGTTCAGTGCAATGTGGAGAGCCATGGCAATAGCATCCTCTGTGGATCTGTTATTCCGATAGGCAAACTGGTATGGGTCAAGGGTCGATGGGAGGCAATCCTGTATATATTTTAAGACCAGTCTTTCAAAACACTTGATGGGTGTGAGAGGTACTGGTCTATAGTCATTTAAAGTATCAGGAGAGGGCTTTGGGGGAACTGGAATAATAATGGAAGTTTTGGGACAAGATGGAACAATGGCTTGTGTAAGAGAAAGGTTAAAAATATTTGTAAACACACCTGTGAGCTGGTCAGCACATGCTTTGAGTACCTTCCCAGGTATCCCATCAGGGCCAGCAGCCTTTTTCACATTCACTGCTCTAAGCACCTGCTTCACATCATACTCTTGTACTGTGAACAGTTGAGTACCGGTGGTTTGTAGAGGCAGTGTGTTCAAAGACCTATTCAGTTCGAATCAGGCAAAGAAGCAGTTCAATTCTTCTGCCAGTGATGCATCCTTATTGATCGATATGGGGTTGCTGCCCCTGTAATTAGTGATGTGTTTAATTCCCTGCCAAGCCCATCGTGGATCATTATTTGTGAAGTAGTCCTCAATCTTCCTTTTATAGTCCTTTTTTGCCTCCTTGATGCCCCGCCTCAGTTCCGCTCTTGCCTTGTTATACCAAACCCTGTCCTCAGACCTGAATGCCATATCACGTGTCTTGAGAAGTAATTGCACGTCCTTGTTCATCCAGGGCTTCTGGTTTGGAAAAATCCAGATGCGCTTATTCACAGTAACTTTATCCACACAGGTCAGGATGTAAAACAGTTTTTGTATATTCCTCCAAATCCTCTTGTTCAAATAAATTCCAATTAGTATTTGAGAAACAATCCTGCAGCTGATCAAGTGCTCCCTCCAGCCAGATCTTGATGAGTTTGATTTCAGGCTTAGTTTTCCTTCTGAGGGGGGTGTATGCTGGTATAAGGAACAGTGATAAATAATCTGAAAGTCCCAGATGTGGAAGGGACAATACTTTATATGCATGCTTTACATTAGAATACACATGATCAAGTGTGATGTTTCCCCTGGTGGCACATGTCACATACTGAGTAAATTCGGGAAATACAGTCTTTAAGCATGCCTTATTAAAATCACCAGTTATTATATGAGTCCCATCACGATAAGCCTTAAGTTGTTTATTTATTGTAATATGTAAATATGCAAGTGCAGTACTAATATTTGCATCAGGAGGTATGTAAACAGCTGTAAAAATCACCACTGTCAGTTCAGGTAGATAGAAAGGTCTGCACATGACTGTCATCACCTCTAAATCATGAGAGCAGTATCTGTTTATAACACCGCTGTTGGTGCACCAGTTATTATGAACATATAAACAAAGTCCACCTCCTTTAGTCTTACCAGAGTCCTTATTATGGTCTTGTCGGTGGATGGTACGACATGCCAGTTGTAGTGAGGCATCAGGAATAGCTGAGTGAAGCCAGCTCTCTGTAATAACTATCACACAGCAGTCCTTTATCATGTGATTGCTTGCTGCCATCAGATTAATCTCATCCATTTTATTGAGGAGTGACTGAGCATTTGAGAGAAAGATACTTGGCAATGATGGTTTGTGTGGCTGTCTTTTTAAGCGAGTTAAAACACCTACTCTGCAGCCCCTTCTCTGCCTTCTCTCTCTGCACCGCCTGTGCCATTTAAATGATCCCATTACAATCCATGGAGATCCTGGTGGTCTTTCTATCTCCTCGGGAATACTGTGAGTCCTCTGAAAATCCAACAAAATAGCTCTAGCAGACTGTAGTCCATAGCATATTAGTTCTTGTCGGCTGTAAACCTCCCCCATGCAACAAGACTCAGACACATATATCTCCAAACACACACACCAAACCAGAGAGTGAAAAGCCACAGCAACCAAGTGCACCGCCATTTTTAATGGAATTTTTAACAAAAATCAAATCAGTATTAAGTCATTAACTAAAGTAGCCAATATAAAAAGAATCATAAGTCACCATAAACAATTACAAGACTTTCTATTTTATCTAAAAAGTTCTATCCATAGTTAACAGATCAGACAAGACCTAATATAGTAAAAGCATTACGAGCCTCTGTGGCACAGTGGTTAGAGTGCAGTACTGCAAGCTACTTCTGCTGCAGCCAGCTGCCTACAATTTGGCAGTTCAAATCCCACCAGGCCAGTGGTGGGATTCAAAAATTGTTACTCCCAGTTCTGTGGGCTTGGCTTGGTGGGTGTGGCAGGGGAAGGATACTGCAAAATCCCCATTCCCTCCCCACCCCACTAACCTGCTTTCCAACTCCATTCTCCTGAGAGGGCAATCCAAAGAAGACCCAGCTAGTAAGAAGCATAAACTATCCTTGCATTTATTATGTAGAAAGTATACTTTGCAGGAATATAAAACTTAATGATATTTCAAAGAAAAATAGCTGTCAAAAAAGAAACCTTCTTTAAGATTAATATTCTACAAAATAATCTTTCAAAACTGTTGAACTTTATAACTTTGTCACCAAATATGCAAGAATGATCTGGTTTGATTATTGATGTACTTCTAACTGTTTTTAGAAAAACAATTATCTATTTTGCAGTGGTGGGATTCAAATTTTTTTACTACCGGTTTTGTGGGCATGGCTTGGTGGGCATGGCAGGGGAAGGATACTGTAAAATCTCCAGTCAGAGGTGGTATTTGCCGGTTTTCCAAACTACTCAAAATTTCCACTACCAGTTCTCTAGAACTGGTCAGAACCTGCTGAATACCACCTCTGCTATTTTGGCAATCAGCATAGAGTAATATACCAAAGTGAAACATTTATACCAATTTCCTTTAAGTATTATATTGATAGTAAATTTAATATTTGTCTTCCATCAATATTCCCATTGTTGTATATCAGTGGTGCTCTCCAGATTCTGCATCCATTTAATCATACACAGTTGTTCAGTTTCTGATTTGTATTTCAATACCTTCTTGTAAACAAATCCCAAAGTATGTTCTGAGTTTTGTCTTAGTTTTTCACTTCAGTCAAATCTCTAGGTAGTCCTGGTTATTTTTCTTATAATTCATACTGGTGCTACTTATTTGAAGATATTGAAAACAGTGAGATGATTTTAACCATTCCAAAGAAATAATCTTGGAATTTTTCATCTTTGTTTCATTAAGGATTTAGTCTTGCAGTCCATACAAGTTATTATCTCTTCTATTATCATTTTTTCATTAAAATATATTTTTCACAAAAATAAATATATATTATTGAAGCAAGAAACAATAAATATGGGCCAATTCTTTTTCTGTGTTTATCACATTCTTTTTACATGGTGGCTATCAATGAATAATCTCTGGTTTCTGGCTGAAGGTCCAGAGAACTTGAAGGAAGGCAGTTTATTTATTTTTTATTTTTATTTATTTTGATTTGTCAATCGCTTACAAGATAATAGGTATAAGTATATACATAGTTATGAATACATGAAATGGGTACATATAAGAAAAATAAAAGAAACAACAGGACAGGGACAGTTGGTGCACTTATGCACGCCCCCTACAGACCTCTTAGGGAAGGGGTGAGGTCAATAGTAGACAGTCTAAGGTTAAAGTTTTTGGGGTTTGGGGAAGAAACCACAGAGTCAGGTAGAGTATTCCAGACATTGACCACTCTGTTGCTGAAGTCGTATTTCCTGCAATCAAGTTTGGTGCGATTAACCTTGAGTTTGTATCTATTGTGTGCTCTTGTGTTGTTATGGTTGTAGCTGAAGTATTCATTGACAGGTAGGACATTACAATGTATGATTTTATATACCATGCTTAAATCAGACTGAAGGTGGCATAGTTCTAGGTCTAGAATTTCAAGTCTGGTGGCATAAAGTATTCTACAACGAGTAGATGAGTGGAGAACTCTTCTTGTGAAATATTTCTGGACTTTCTCAACTGTGTTAATATCAGATATGTAATGTGGGTTCCAGACTGTTGATTAGTATTTGAGTATTGGTCTTGCAAATGTTTTGTATGCTCTAGTTAGTAGTGTAATATTACCAGAGGAAAAGCTATGTAAGATTAGGTTAACAATTCTTAATGCCTTTTTGGCTATGTAGTTACAGTGGGCTCTAGCACTTAGGTCATTAGAGATGAGTATTCCAAGGTCCTTTACAGAGCTTGGATCATCAACAAGATCTTGACTATTCAGCTTATATTTTATTTTCTGATTTTTTTTGCCAATATGTAAGACAGAGCATTTATTTGTTGAGATTTGAAGTTGCCATTTGTTTGACCATTCTGATACATGGTCAAGATCTTTTTGAAGGGTAGCAGTATTGTCTGTGGTGTTGAATAGCTTTACATCATCAGCGAAGAGAACAGATTTGCTCTTAATATGATCACAGGGGTCATTTATGTAGAGTATGAAGAGAGTTGGTCCTAGAACACTGCCTTGGGGGACACCACTATTGACAGGTACAGAATTTGATAGGACACTACCAATTTTGACCATTTGTTGTCTGTTTGACAGGAATGCTTCTATCCAGTTATGCAGTTGTCCAGAGATACCATAAGATTTTAGTTGCTAGACATTCCTTGCTCTCCCTTGCCATCAGCCTTTAATATTATTTTATTTTCTGAAATCAGAATCTTTAACTGGACACATTGATTCAGTCTCAACAGCATCACAGTTCTGGTACCTACAAATGTATGACAACAACATTGGTACAGATGAGGGACTTATTCAATTCAAGGTTTGGAAGTGTAACTAATCAATTGGAGGAAATATTGGAGGTTTCTTGATGCTACAGGCTGGCTGCTTAAGAACAAATGTATTTCAGCTTCTATGTTTTCCATAGACCTGAAGACTGAAACCAGTAATGACTTGAAAGTTCCCAGGATTTTCCTAGGTGCCACTGAGCCTAGGAAAATCTGCAGATAAGTGTTTTATCACCCCCACTTTAAATTAAAGTAATATCAAATCCTATCTTCCTTCCATCAAAGATGTCTGTGGTGAACATAGGTCTGTCCCATTTTGTTTTTAGAGGAATACTATGAATTAGATGATGCTGAAAGAAGACCTAAGATGACCATCTGAGCATCATGGTTTAATGGATGTTCAATTATAGGTCTGACTGGGCCTGTTTTTCACTTGCAAATTATTAGTTTGCCTGTCTATTTGGAATCTTGTTTACACTGTGGTTCTTCTAGCACTATTATATGACACTTCTAAACATACAATGCTTGAAGACTTGTATTCATTCTTTTTTAAAATACAAAGGTAAATCAAACTCCAGAAGAAGCAAGTGAAAAACTACTTCTGTAACACTGCCAAGAAAACTGTGTGGATCTGTCCCTAAAAATAAAGCTCAGCCTGAAGCTATTGTTACTACTTTTAAAATAATAATAATAATAATCTGCATTTTCCAAATAGCTCCTTTATATCACAACTGCTTTTCCTCTATATCATTTATAATGATCAAATTTAACTTAAAGACAGGGGCAATTTAATCCTCCTATACAAAAAATGCTATAAATTGAATTTCTAATTTTAAAAGTTACCTAAAATATAATTTGAAATAACTTTTCATCTGCCATCCATCTTTTCCTTCCTAGTAGTCTAACCCATTGAAAAGAAATTCAACAAAACAATCTAAATATCAGGCATTTCTGGGTGTGTTTTCCTTTTCTATATTACAATTTTTATTCAAGTTTACATATACAAAGATTTAAAAAAACTAGTACAAAGAAAAATATAAACGGTGCAGAGAAAAAGAAGAAATAATTAAAAAGATATATAAGAAATTACTTTCTCCTTTATCAGGAGATGACTACAGTGTCAGTGCTTGTAACGTCATCCCTGATATTTCATCCAATTATCTCTTCTTCCCATATCTCACCTCTTATTTATAATCAAACTATAAAACCTCATCATTTAATTGTAATCAGTAAAATTCAATTAAGAGTTACCAGAAATAACAACATATTTTTAACAATATTGATTAGCCTTAATCAATAAACCAGTTTTGTATTCCTTTACTTTTAATACGGTAACTTAACACTTTCTCTGAAAATGCAGCAAAAGATCTCTTCTTTGTATATCTTAGATTTGTGTCCAATCTTCAAAATCTCCTCTTGTGAGGTTTTTTTCCCCTAAGGCTTCCAGATCAATAAAACCAGCCAGACATAGTTGTCTTACAATGGCTCTTAATGGAGAGCCATTGTATGAAATACTTATGGGAAGTCCTGGTCCTCTCCTTGCTCTGTAGAGAAATTCTGAGGAACTGGTCCATTTGCCAGCTCTTCATTCTGCCATGGTTGACAGCTCCATTCTCACAGAGCCTTCTTCAGTCCATCACTGCATATCCTGAAGTCACTAGATGTGCTTTTCTAGGTTGATTGAAAGCAGATTAATTTGCATTATCAAGGCAGGCAACTACCATATTTTCAAGGAACAGAAGTATTATTGTATCCTTAAGGCTTTCTGCCATCCACATAAAAATGCTTATTCTGCTGGCCACAATCTCTATTTTTTCTGCTTCCAGTTTATTGATGTGATCCATGCTGATCCATATGACAAGTTTGAGGCTCCATGTTTGCCCACTTTGGAAGTTTGCTCTTTCTCAAAATGATTGAAGATTTTTAAAATGTGCTTAATAAGACAGTTGCAGATAAATGGACAGAAAGTTTATATTGTAACATGTAATTTGTCTTCTTCATTTTCTTTTCAATCACCCATGAAGAATTCATTCTTTAGAACTGAGCCAAGCATCTTCTCTTTTTAAAATCTATGTTGATTGAAGCAGTTTAAAAGCATCACTGTATCATACCTATAATAATGAAAAAGGCATGGATGTTTTTAAATATGCTTTTTTATTTACTGTATGTTCAATACATAATATAAGTGATTAATTTGCTTTTTTAAAAAAATTATTACTGTTAAAGTTTGTCACCTGTGCCTGAAATTTCTTTCATCCAGCACTAAAACCTTTGAGGAATCAATAAACCCCAAGCAAGGGGTTTTTAGTATGTAGGTTTCTCAACAGAAATATAAAATCAAGAAATTGGTTTTAAAAAATACACACAGAACTAATTTTAATTGCCAGTTATAAAACCACTACTTTTTGTTCATTTTGGCTGTAGAATGGCTCAGCTGTTATCAGTGTGTTCACTGCTATTAGAAAATTAATGTACTTGGACAAGAAGCTGAAATACTTAATTAGTACTGCACCACTGGTGACGATTTTCTCCAACATATAGCCCTATAAAGTGATGATAAAATCAAATGTTTATAGCTAACATGCATAGGGAGAAGAGAAGCTTTAAGAATTAGCTAATAACTACCAGAATGAAAGATTTATAAAAATTAAAAAGAAGCAATTCAGATTCAAGAAAAGAGTTAGGCATGAAAGGAGGATGCCTCTATAAAGACATATTGCAGAGGATTTCTAGAATTAGAATAGCTGAAGAATACACATTTTCCTTATGTGGCAAGATTTGGATATATTCTGTATCATCTAATCATTAGTATAATACAGTTGCTCATATAACTGGGCTTCTGTCCTATCCCGTTTACCTAACCATCGGTCTCACTGTAATTTATGGCAGCTTACCCTTCATAAACAGATTCTGGGTGCCAGAATCAAGTTCCTGCTAATCAAATGTGCAGGATATAATAGGAGAAAGAAATGAGCAAAAAGAAATTGCTTGATAATAAGAAGATGAAAATGGGGAATATCATCAACTACAATATGTTAACATGTATCTCTGTTTTATGGGGGTGGGGGAATGGTCTGATACAAATACAAGAACAATATGCTTGAAAAAAGAGTGAAAACTTGTACGGATATTATATATTCTAATTTTGTTTACAATGAAGACTATTTTCCCATTATTTGATTAAACCTTCAGATGACTTCTCCATCTCTATCTCCCATTGAATGAGCAGATACTAAAACCACAGGAGATAATTTTAATCCCCAGGTGCTTTGAGAACAATGGCTTCAGTTAGTCTTATTCCAAATAAACCACCAACAGCCTTAATATACGTTATTAATATACAGAATCATAGGGCAATTGCCTAACATTTATGAAAACACTGCTACATATTTTACCTGGCCCATCCAAAATTAAACTACAGGAAAGGAATACTATATAGATAAGTTAAAAAGTAAGGGCTCCTTTGAATCAAGGTTGATCTTTGGTGACTTCATAGACACACAGCATCTGTCTAAAATTTGGCAACCATAGAGGATTTTTCCAGGATTCTTACTCTAATAGTCTCTAGTAATAATCACCATCGCCACCATAGACTTCTCCAATTTTGTATTTTCATTCAAAAGACTATACAGCAGCACTGAGTCGTGGTGGCATAGTGGTTAGAATCCAATACTGCAGGCTAACTCACTGCTTACTCTAGAAGTTCGATTCTGAGCAGTTCAAGGTTGACTCAGCCTTCCATCCTTCCAAGGTTGGTAAAATGAGGAACCAGATTATTGGGGGCAATATACTGACTCTGTAAACTGCTTAGAGAGGACTGTAAAGCACTGTGGAGTGGTATATAAGTCTAAGTGCTATTGCTATGTCCTAATTTGGTGCCTTCTAAAAATCTTAACTCACATTTGCATTGTGGGAATAAATATATCTGGAGGCTGCTTATGGAGAGAGATTTTTTTTTTCAGGTAACAGAAATTATGTAATAGGATAGATTTTATATTTTTCCAGTCCTGAAATGTAAACATATTTTTTCCTTTTTTATTACACTTTGGTACAATTTACATTTATTTATTTTCTGCCATTATTATTTTCCCAAATAATTCAAGATGGCGGACATACCTAATGTTCCTTCCGCCTCCTATGTTTCCCACAACAACACTGTGAGGTGAGTTGTGCTGAAAGAAAGTGTCTGGCCCAAAGACACCAGCCAGCTTTCATATCTAAGGCAGGACTAGAACTCACCATCTCCTAGTTTCTACCCTGTTGCCTTAGCCACCAGATCAAACTAGTGTTATAAAAATACCTTTAACCTGTACTTTAAGATTACATGAATTTAAACTTTATATAATACCTGATATTCATACATATACACAACCACACAGAAATCCTATGGACAATATTAGAAAGTACTCTTATTACAAAAGCATATAAATCACTATCACCATCACAAAGTCTGTACTCAGACCATTTCCAGAGTTATAGAAATATAATATCTGTATTCTCTTTGGTAAAAGAAGAAATTCTATGAAAGGAATGATCAGGCCTTATGACCAAATAGCGTAGAAATCAAAGGCAAGTTAAATTACAAACAAAAACAGCATTATCTAATACCAGTCTGCCATCTACCATATCACAAGACCAGCCAATTTATATAATCACAAGCCAAAAACAGTAAACACCCTCTAGAAAGTCCTTTTCAGAACAATTTTTTCAAACAAGCCAAGACAAGTCAAAGAACACTCTACTGTTCACAGGCTGTTATTTGCATGTGGGTCTCAATTATGTATTATCCCATGCATATTAACTTGGAAGCAAGCCCCATTAATTGCAAATGCACTTACTCCCAAGTTATTATGCAAAGGATCATTGCTCTATGTATTCATTCCTACTTGGCTCCCATTCAGCCTACCTCACCCAAACAAACATCAGGATGGAGAACAAATGAAGAAGTAACATTTCCAACTGCTACCATTTTGTTTTGCAGACTAGTTGATGTCAGATCTGATACTAAAATGGAAACATATCTTCTTCCTCTTCCCCACTCCCACCAAATCAACTGGTGTACTTCAAAGTCTTGCACATATACAACCACACACTCGAAAGTAGCAAAGCGTTGTTGTACAGGTAACCAGAATATTTCCTAAGCTTTCCTTAGGTGGAACAATTCAGACAGTTCTGGGTATCATTCAACATGGATTGTTCTGGCTGCAGGGAGGTGGGGAAAGGAGGACAGTAGAAAAATCATATTTTGTCTCCCCACAAATCTTAAACTAAAATTGCAGCAAATGTGAAGGGGGTTTTCAAATGGAAAGTTTACTGTGATTGATATTTTCTTAGTAAACTATAATCTAATTGAGTCATTATGAGATTTAGAAATGTACACTGCAGAGCATCTATAGGTGGGATAACAGCATTGAAACAATCTTCACTTGCATTAGACCAAGCTATGAATTGAACTAATTCTTATACAGTAATTGTGTGTGTGTGTGTGTGTGTGTGTGTGTGTTTCTTTGAAATCTAACAAATATACTGTTGCTGATATACGTCTGACATTTTACATATTTATTCTGAATTTCTTACACTTTATACTTAATGCTACATGAATTGATAGCAGCAAGAATTGTATTTGCACAATATTGGAAAAATAAGAACATCCCACCAGATGAAAATATAATTAGGAAAATATTGGACTGTGCAGAGATGGATAGATTGACATTGAAAATAAAAGATAAAGGAGATACAGAGTACTGTTCAACATGGAATAGGTTTTATCAATGGTTAGCGATAAGAGGTAGAAATTAGGTGAAGAAAGATCATTGTTATGTATAAGTAAAATATGAATATTGGTCATAATTATAAGTATGCCAGTATAATTAATATGATCATAAATAAGCTAATATAATTATAAATATGGTTATAACTATTACATGTATTATCATTATTACTATCAGTATATCTGTTTTTTTTTCCTTTTGTAAAATGAAATGCCTGGACAATACACTGTATTCAAAATACTTATATATAAATAAAAAACTTGACTTAAAAAAAAGGAATATTTTCAAGGATTCTCTCTCATATGCACACAAACATGTATAATGTGTGCTTCTGTGGATGGCATGAGTGCATAAATGTTTGAATGGCAAGAGTGTCAGAATGCGCAAAGCTTCTTTTTGACATAAGAAAATCAAAGCCATGTTAGCTGAGCAGGCAAATTTATTATGATGATGGTTATCTTAGATGTTGCAATAAACGTGACCCGTATTTTGAGAAGCTTAAGCTGCTACACAGGTTGGAACTTGTTTTGCAGAGCCCAATATCAGCTTCCCACTTATGGATTATATTGGAAGCAGTCAGACTGTCTCCTTGCACAGGAGGATACTTATTTCTCCTGGTCCCGCATGGTTGTAGCACTTCAACAAAGCCTCCAGGGTTTTACACAATTTACACAATGTCAAAAAATAAAGCAATTCTTCCTTAGTTTTGTCATTTTGGACCAATGGTGTTATAAAACACACAGGCACACACACTTCCACTTTATGAGACTGATATTATTATTAAAATATATCTCATTTTTCTACTAAAGAAAACAAAAAGTCCCCATGATCTTAATAAAAGAATGACAAATAAATAAACCAAAAAACCAAAAGAGCTACTGTTGATGAAAGAAACAGGCATTTCTTTATCACTGTGTACAGTGGAATTTCTTATTCTTCATTTTCCTTTTTTAGCAGCCCACAGTTTCGGAAAATATAACTTACAACAATGAGAAGTCTAAAAGGTTAGTAACTGTTGTGGGTTTCTTGTGATAATTTAACCTTTTTCTTTTATAAGCTGTACTGAAAAGCGGGTTGTGTCAGTTTCATACATTGCATCGTCTGGCTTTCTATTCTAAATATAATTTAAACTCCAAAACAAGAAGTTCTATTTGGGGCCACACTATTATACATTGTCTATATTTCTATATTCTAGCCAGATCTTAAGAGCACTACAAAAAACTTAATCCTAGGAGCATTTTATACAGGTAGAAAAGGTAGACCTTCTACGCAGTGGTGGGATTCAAACATTTTTACTACTGGTTCTGTGGGCGTGGCTTGGTGGGCATGGCATTGCTTGGTGGGCGTGGCAGGGGAAGGATACTGTAAAATCTCCATTCCCTCCCCACCCCACTAACCTGCTTTTCAGCTCCCTCCCCACTCCTGGAAGAAGGTTACTACAAAAATCCCATTCCCTCCCCACTCCTAGAGGAAGGTTACTTCAAAACCCCATTCCCTCCCCGCTCCTGGGGAAAGGTTACTGCAAAATCCCATTCCCTCCCCACCCCACTAACCTGCTTTCCAGCTCCATTCTCCTGTGCAGGGCAACCAAAGAAGACTCAGCCGATCAGCTAGGACTCAGGAGGCAGAGAATAAATGGGGTTGGGGCCAGTCAGAGGTGGTATTTGCCAGTTCTCTGAACTACTCAAAATTTCTTCTACTGGTTCTCTGAATTACTCAAAATGTCCACTACCAGATCTCCAGAACTGGTCAGAACCTGCTGAATACCACCTCTGCTTCTATGGCACAGGAATGAATATCATCTTGACATTTCTGTCCCTACCTGCAGATACACCTGATTAAAGTCATAATCACAGTGCCCTTTCAAATTAAAAATACTTTGTAGAGTTACTGAGATAAGGAAATACATAGGATTAAAAAAAAAATTCTCCAGGAAAGAAAGATTCAGACCAGCTTCCATTAATATCTCTTCAAGTTTATTCTAAACATTCTGTAAGGATACAACCCAACATTGCTTTCTTCCAAGAGACCGAGAGTAGAGAGAAGCTATTAGTACTCTGTTGTCCTCCTAATCCTGCTCTACTATAATTCTCTATAGTCCTAGTCATCATGGCCCATAGTGAGGAATATAGGAGTTTAATTCAGCAACAGGACCCCAGGTTTGCTGTCTCTGGTGGTTTTCAAATTGTGTTCAGTGGAAATCTAAGATTCCTCAAGAAGATTCTGCAAGACTAAGGAGGTTTAAAAAAAAACCTCCTTCTATAGGAACTAAAACTGTTTTAGTTTTTTGTGGAGAATTCTCCTTCTGCTGACCTTGGGCAGGTTTTCAAGATTCTGTTATTATAGTCTACAACAACAAATTAGTATTTCTGGAATCTCTGTGACGTTATTTTGTTAACTTGGACTTCCATGAAGGGCTTACATCAATCTATAAAGCCACTCCATGTTTTTCTTGTCCCATCTTATACTAAACAAAATCAAGGTGGAGTTATTTTGAATTTCTTTCTCATGCTTGCTTCAATCTCTGGATTGTGTAATTAATTTTCCAAGTGCCTCCTTAATGGTTTCTTCACTCCTTCCCCTATGAATGGCTTTCATACTTTCCTCAAGGTCACCTCTAAATTTCTTTAGAAATGCCTATTTCAGAATGTGTAGTATGGTTTGCCTATGTTTCCCACAACAAACTAGAGGGAAATTTTCAAAAAGGTTTTCAAACAACCACTAAAAGGATCCAAACATCACTTATTGGCCATCCTATTATGTAACTTCCCTTTCTCTCTTGGCTGAGACATATGGTAGGATATTTCACAAATAAAGCGTAGTTCTCCCAATTCCCCATCCCCACTATATTCTTACAGTTCTTATCAACTACTAATAACTTTGTCCTTGCACCACCCCCCTCCCAATTCCTCCACTATAGCATGGATTGCAGGATCTGCACACTGTTATTCAAATATTCAATTGTTTTCTGGCTGAGTCTTTGAGAACTATCTCATATTAAGTCCTGTACACTTGGGTAGTCATTCAAAACCTTTTGAAGATGAAATTAGACACTTAAGTAATGTAAACACAGCTTTAAATGGCAGAATCTGGAGTGGCGCACCTACAAATACTCTGTCTGTGCTGTCAAAGAGCAGAAACAATTATGACAGAGCAAATGGCCCTGTCATAGGCAAAGTCACCTATGCTTTTCTAGAGACAAGTAATTATGAAAAAAAATGCCAAAAGGATTATGCCTAATGCATTTGTCAAGTAACAGCCCCTTTAGATAAATGCAGATGACATCCTTAATATATTATATGATGTTTGAGGGAGATAGATGGCAAAGCTAGTCCTTATCTACAAATACCAGGAGATGAAAGAGCCACTTGGTGACCTTTATTGACCTTTATTGTAGGGGAAAGAAAACTAAACAAAATAAAGATCAATTGTTCACAGTCTTCATTTTATTTCGTACAATGAAGATTAATTTCTTGTCCTTCATAAATCTATTCGGTTCCACTTTACAAATTGGTGTTATTAAACTGCACAAAAATTAACATTCAAATGTATTCACTTGAAAATATTTCTTCAGAAAAAATTATAATTCCAAATGTCTTCTTTTCCTCACACATTTCTTGAGATATTTTACAGTAACATTAACATTTCAAAGTATAGCTTAGTGTCATTCCTTCTCTCCTTTGTGAGTTAAAAGCTGCACTGCAAAATTTGGGGGAAAAGAGCAACTGAAAGATAATTGAATGCCAAACTAGGTTACAGATCAGAATAGTTATTTCAAATACACAGGGAAAAGGTTATCATAATAGAACTTGAGATTTTTTTTTTAACTTTTCATATTTATAAAAGATTTTTTCCAATATTGTTGCAGATAATTTCATTAGCACCTATTACATACACTACACTGACCTGGAAAAAATGAAAAAAAGTTAATTAAGTGGGAAGCCAGCATATTACAAATCATAGTGCTAGCCTCCAACATGATATTTATTTCTAACACCCAGTAGCATTTTAGATGTTTTTTAAATGGCTTACTGTTTCAGAATATACTATGTCAAAGTTTCAAAATATGCCATGGGAATGCTTCTTTTGCCTGATCTTCTTTGCCTGATCTTTTTCTTTTTCCCCCAGGACCTATTGGCATCTTTAGAAAATGAAAATTGGCTCAATGTTTCAGAAAAAAAATGGAAGTAAAATGGGATGATGGAAGGAGCATTCTGGGAGCTAGAAGGAAAAATAGGGAGCATCTTCATGAGTTTGCATTCAAATTCATGAGTGGTTTTGTGAGGCACAAACGACATCCACGATTATGCTAAGTCAATCTTTATTAAATAGTAACTATTAACTGTAACATTTAACCGTAAGAGTAACTGTAACCGTGGTAACCGCAATAGCCATTACTGTTGCGAGTCGGCTGACAGGCACGAACAAATAACTGACACGGTCTGACAGCTCGCTTTTATATGGCTCGCTGTCAGACTGCTCAGCCAATGAGAATCAACATCAGTTCCTGCTCAGCTCAGCCGAACGTAACACCCCTTCCCACCAGTCAAACACATCCATAGTCATTCAGATAGGCGGGGCATTGTCTATTCAGGCTGGACCTATGCAACTCGGCTTGCCCGGTCATCTGAGAATGATCGCCTGCAGGGTCAACAGACGACAATGGAGACATCGCTGGACCCCTCTCCTCGGCTGACTCAGACTCAGATGGAGGAACTTCTAAAGGTAGGTCTTCTCTCCTTGGCATGTCGGCCACTCTGAGTTTGTGTTGCTGTGTGTTGGCCAGCTCGCTATCAGATGGGTCCTCTGAGAACTCAGCCCAACGCCCCCTTACATGGTCTACATGTCGGCGCCAAACTCGGCCATCCAACATTTTATAAGATTTTTGGCTGGTAACTGCCTCTATTTTCTGTGGCAGCCACAATGGATTACCTACAAAATTCCGTGCATAAACCAAATCCCCAACTTGGAAAACTCTAATGCCACTAAAAGAATTTAAGGGAACATTTGGGGCATAACTGGGGTGGAGTCTGTCCATATGGTTCCTTAACTTTCGGCCCATTAATAACTCCACTGGGGAACGATTGGTCTCTGTGCTAGGGGTAACGTGTTGCATTAGCAGGTACTTTGCCAATTTAGAGTGCCAGTCTTCACCCACTAATCATCCCAGCACTTCCTTGGTGGCCCTCATAGCCCTCTCTGCTTGACCATTAGATGCCGGGTGATAAGGAGCAACAAGGACATGCCTTATGCCCCGGCGTGCCAAGAATAAGTCAAAGTTCACTGCAGTAAACTGTGGACCGTTATCCGACACTAGGATGTCGGGAAAACCATGGGTTGCAAAAAGGTGATCTAACACCTTGATGATCATCTCTGATGTGGTAGACTTCATCAGGACCAACTCTACCCACTTCAAATATGAGTCCACAATGATAAGGAAGGTGCAACCCTGAAATGGCCCAGCTAGGTCAATATGGACCCTGACCCATGGCGACTTAGCAGACTCCCATTCCCAAGAAGTAGCAGCTGGATGTGCCGCTCTAGATGTTTGGCATGTATGACATGCCCTAACTCTTGTGGTAATATCAGAGTCTATGCCAAGCCACCAAACATAGCTCCGAGCTAAAGCCTTCATATGGGCTATTCCTGGATGGCCCTCGTACAAGCTGTTTAAAATCTTAGGTCTGAGGATATTTGGAACTACTACTCTACCTCCCCACAGTAGGCAGTCCTGTTGGGTGGATAATTCATGCTGTTTTGCTCTGAATGGCATAAATGGGGCATCTACAGCCCGCTCTGTCCTTATCATCCAGTCTAATACCTGTAAGAGAATAATATCATTAGAGCAGGCTTTCGCAACATCTGCGGCCGTAATAGGTAATTGATGATCATCAATTAGTAGTATAGATGAGGAAGGGGCAGGGTCTATAATTTTGTCTGGCAAGGAGCAATGGCTCAATGCGTCCGCATGTCCAAGGTGCTTTCTGGCCCTGTATTGCAAGGTATAGGAGTATGCGGCCAAGAATAATGCCCAGCGGGTCATCCTAGGGGACAAAATCGGGGGACTTTGTCGGTCGCCAGGATACCCAGGAGAGGTTTGTGGTCCATTATTAAATGGAAGTGACGGCCATAGAGGAATTCGTGGAATCGTTTAACAGAGGCAACGGCTGCCAAAGACTTCTTATCAATTTGCGAGTAATTTCTTTCTGTTGCTGACATAGTCCTTGAAAAATAAGCTATAGGGGCTTCCACTCCGCTAGGCAGTATGTGAGCTAAGACAAAACCTATACCATAAGGAGATGCATTGCAACATAGGATCAAAGGCAATTGGTTATTAAATTGCATCAATACGCTGTCAGAAGAAAGCATCACTTTGATAGCGTCAAAAGAATCCTGTTGTGATTTGCCCCATGACCATTTAGCTTGAGAGTCTAATAATCTGTGAAGTGGTTCTGCAATAGAAGCCTTGTGCGGAAGAAATGAAGCATAGAAATTTAGGAGACCTAAAAAGGCCTGCAGCTCCTTTTTGTTGGTAGGAACAGGTGCTTTTTTATGGCTGTAACTTTAGAGTCTGTAGGGTGAATCCCTTGGGCATCAATGTGGTATCCTAGGAAATCCACTTGGGAAACACCAAATTTACATTTATCTCTTTTTAATCTGAGTCCTGAGTTCTGGAAGCAAGTGAGGACTTGTCTAAGGTGTTGCAGGAGGTCTTGCTTGTTTTGTGCTGAAATGATGATGTCATCAAAGTATGATATAATGCCAGGGATACCTTGCAGCAATCATTCCATAAGGCATTGGAATATACCAGGAGCCACAGATACCCCAAACTGCAAACATTTACATTTAAACACTCCCATATGTGTTACAATGGTTTGGGCCAGAACAGTTGTTTCAGTGACAGGCAACTGTTGATATGCTTGGGCCATGTCAAGCTTAGCAAATATGGTGCCCTTTTCCATTGAATGGAGGAGATGTTGAATTACAGGCACAGGATAAGCGTTAGTGCGCAAAGCCTTATTTAATGTGCTCTTATAGTCCATGCATAATCTGATAGAGCCATCATGTTTAAGAGGGGTCATCATGTTTAAGAGGGGTTTCCCATAGTGCATAATGTACAGGCTCCAGGACCCCTTGGGAGATCAACTTATCAATTTCTGCATCCACTTTTGATTTTAATGCAAAAGGGACACGTCGGGGTTTTAATCTGATAGGAGTTACTGCTGGGTCTAACGCAAAAGAAATTGGGGTGCCTACATAATGGCCTAACTGGTTGTGGAAAACGTCCTTAAATTCAGCTAACAGTGCCTCAATATCTTGGTTTTGAGTGCAATGTATACCTGTCACTTTAAGCCCTAAAGCGTCAAACCAGTCTAACCCCATTAAACTAGGTAAGGTGCCTTCTACAATAGTAAGGGGTAATTGTCCCTTGAAGTCCTGAAATTTAATTGCAAACTTGTCTGTTCCTATAACTGGTATGTTATGCCCCTGGTAATCTTTGAGAGACAGATTGCAAGATTGAAGCCATTTCTTTGAAATGGTCGGAATCAGTCTCTTTGGGGTGCCCCAGGACAGTATGGATAGAGATAAACCGGTGTCAATCTCCATTAGACAGTCTTTACCTTCTAACGAGATGGTTACATGAAGTTTATTAATGTTCAGCTGTTGTGGAAAATTGTTGAGAGAGTCAGTGGAAGATACTCTAGTCACAGTAAAACATTCATCCTTTTGTTTTTGGAACCTGTTTGGTGGCTAAGGCTGCGATTGTGGTGTTCTTTTTCCAGATTTGCAGACCCTGGCTATATGGCCCTTTGCCTGGCAATTTAAACAAATAGCATTTCTAAACGGGCAGACAGGTCTTAAATGATTACCCCCGCAACTTAAACAAATGACCTGTGCTGTAGGAAGCTGTTGTGGTTTGCTCCCTGGGTTCCAGCCTTCTTGTTGCTGCAGTTGTTGGCGATTGGCGAGGCGATTAACGTCTTTGCCATAATCTAATAATTCATCAGGGGTAAACTTTTCAAAATGAACAGTAGCATTTGGTTTAGCCCCTGGATTGCTAATTGTGCCTTGGATCTCAGCCGCAGAGAGATTGGACTTCTCAGCAGCTTGAGCCTCTTCAATTGCCATTTTTAAAGTGAGGTCACCTTTTGCTAACAGACATCTCACTCCACATACTAGTTGATCGAGCAGCATGTCATCAAGCTCTTTAAACCCGCATTGTAATGCCGTTTGGAGAGCAGCCATATACATACTAATGGTCTCCCTCTCAGCTTGTGCCCGTCGCCGAAAAGTGTGCCGCCTAGCGATTCATGATGGTTTGGGGGCATAATGGTTACTCAGGATTTCCTGGAGGGCTTCCCAGGAAACCTCTTTAACTGATTGTGCTGCCAATAAAGCGGTGGCAAGACAGCTGCTCCACAGAAGCTTAGGAAATAAGCTTTTTTTCTGTGGTTTGATATGTCCGCCAAATCCGGAGCATCTAAAAAACACTCGAAACGGTTAATGTAGGAATACCACGTCTCCATTGTAGGGTGGAAACACGGGAATGCCAGAATGGAGGACATCTCATCAGCTGGCTGAGGTAAGTTCACTGCGTGCTCCGACTCCTTGAAATTTCTGTGTGCCTTCACTGCATTGATCCCATCCTCATCGCCAGTTTTGTGAGGCACAAACGACGTCCACGATTAACCGTAAGAGTAACTGTAACTGCAGTATCCGTAATAGCTGTTACTGTTGCGAGTCGGCTGACAGGCACGAGCAATAACCGACACAGTCTGACAGCTCGCTTTTATATGGCTCGCTGTCAGACTGCTCAGCCAATGAGAATGGACTTCAGTTCCTGCTCAGCTCATCCGAACGTAACACCCCTTCCCACCAGTCAAGCGCATCCATAGTCATTCAGATAGGCGAGGCATTGTCTATTCTGGCTGGACCTACGCAACTCGGCTTGCTCAGTCATCTCGGTCATATAGCTTTATAGCATCAATCTTAGAAGTACATCAGAAATAACTGAAATCATTTTTTCCTGAGATAAATTTTCTAGCAAAGAAGTAGGAAAATATTCAGTGAACTAGGTCTTGGTTATTGGAGCAGATTAATGTCAATTTAGCAAGCTTAAATGATAATATAGGTTTATTGGTTTTGGAAGTGAAATTCATGCTAATTGTAAATAATTTTTCAATTTTGTAACAGGAGATTCCAGTAAGATTGAAAATGAAGCCTAGATTCATGCCTAATTTTTCTTCAGCAACCAGAAAGAAAGATTTGAACTTTAGAAGTACAAAGTGTACAATTGCTTTATTAAGTGATGAATTCCTATAATTATAATCACTGAAACAATCAATTTTTAAATTTTGAAATAATGCAATAATGTGGAATTTTAAAATACGCAGTAGTATCCTTTGAAAATTATAGATTTTCAAATTCAATTATCATAGTAATTTCCTTCTTCAATTACATTACCATATGTAATTGTTTAATTGTTAGCTTTGGACTTGTCCTTAGAAGTTTTGGACCTTGGACTGGTCACTGTCTATTAGTAATGGAAGAGCTACATCAATTTCCAAAATGAGGGATTTCAGAAAATGTGTGAAATGGCAAATAACATTTATTTATTTAAAACATTTATATAGTTTTGGGTGGCTTCCATTCAAGAATGCAATTTTTAATTGGACCCTCAAGAATTCTTGGAGAGGCAACACGGAAGGCCCCTGCAGTATCTCAGTCATCTGGCAAAAGAAGGCAAACATTCAGGTACAATTTGGGTCTTTATATATTGAAACTATCCCCTTAAATTATGATGAGAGATTGAAGATGAACCAATCAAATTAGTGCAAATTATAGTAATGTAATCCCCACATTTTAGCCCTGAAAAATGGGGGATTATGGCCCTGCAGCACCTTATTGTTTGAGAGACAGCCTTATTAAGAGCCACGGTGGCAGTTAGAATGTAGTACTTCAGGTACTTCTGCTGCCTGCCGGCTGACTGCAATTTGACAGTTCAAATCTCACCAGGCTCAAGGTTCCATCCTTCAGCCTTCCATCCTTCCGAGATTGGTAAAATGAAGACCCAGATTGTTGTGGGCAATATCCTGACTCTGTAAACCACTTAGAGAGAGCTGTAAAGCACTGTGAAGTGATATATAAGTCTAAGTTATATTGCTATTGCAGATTCCAATCATTGTTTTCTGTGACTTTCATCTTCATTGCTTTCATATCCCTTCCTCCTCCAGCTTAATGCTGCTCTGAGATTAAAGACATTTATTTTTCTTTATCAATAGGACTGATTTTATAGTAGCTTTCTTATTAACAAAAGAGAAATAATTTTGGATTAGTGGAGTGGAGGATGGAGGTGATTTCTATTATTGCCAGTGGCACTATGCCTTTTAATAAAATATCTGTTTTGAAGAAAATGCTCTACAAATTATTTTATTAGCAATTTAAAAGAATGCAATGAATACATATGAATACAGGAAAACTTGGAATTCCGATAAAAGATAATGCTACTAACAATGTATTTATGAAGGTTATTAATTATCTACCATGTTTCTCACAAAATAAGGCCGGGCCTTATTTTTTTTTTGACCCCTGAAAAAACGGCTAGGCCATCTTTTCGGGGGTGACTTAATTTCCTCCCCCACCTAGAGCAGCCCATACGCACGTACTTCGCCGCGAGGCCGCTTCTATCAGCCGTCGAAAGCTCCCTGAAGGCAGAGTCCCCAGCTGCTTCAGAGCGTGGCGTGGCTGCCCATGTCCGCTTGCCTTTAGGCAGTCTCTTTCGGGCAATGGAAGCTCCCCAAATGCAGTCACCAGCCACTTCGATTGGCCGGTAGAAGCGGCCTCAGGGCGAGTGCGCACACACACACACATACTGCCCTAAAGGCGAGGGGACACGTGTAGCCATGCCATGCCCTGAAGTGGCTGGGGACTCTGCCTTCAAGGGAGCTTTCGTCTGCCGATAGAAGCGGCCTCGCGGCGAGGGGAGTGTGTGTGTGCGCTCGCCCCGAGGCCGCTTCTACCAGCTGATCGAAGTGGCTGGTGACTGCACTTGGGGAGCTTCCATCACCAGAAAGAGACTGCCCTAAAGGCGAGGGGACACGGGTAGCCATGCCACGCCCTGAAGCGGCTGGGGACTCTGCCTTCAGGGAGCTTCTATCAGCTATCGGGGTATTCTAGCCTAGGCTACCTGCAGGGCACTCCTAAAGGCAAGTTTCCCCCCCATCCCTCTGCCCTTCCCCTGCCCATTTCTCTTCACCTCGTGTAGTTCTAACAAATGATGTGAGAAATGGCGGGGAAACGCATTATTTAAATAGGCCTAAATTTTGGGGGCGGGGCTTAATTTCACCTCATGCCTAGAAATCATGCTGGGCCTTCCTATTGGTGGAAGAAACACGGTACTTTTTGCAAAGGGAGATGCACAGCAGGTTATTTCTCTCCTCTTCCCAGATTTTCATCATATTTATATTTTAAATGGATGGAGTCATATTATTATATGCAGCAATTTTCCCTATAGGTACAGTAATAGCAGAATTAGAATGAGAATGAGATGGGATTATAAATCACAGATTGAATTTACTACGTGAATCTAATAATTTTGACCTAATTTTTTTTAACAATTTATGCTTCTGTTTTCACTCTACGTGTTATTTGCTTGGCTTTATTGCTTCATTAAATTTTCCCTTCATTTGGATAATGTCCCATCTCTATGATCAAGCCATGTTTAAAATATCTTTAGTGCCCACTTGCATTTACTTCAGAGGATAATGTGTTCCTCTGATCAGTAAGTATCATGAATGTAATTCAGATCTATCAGGATCCAAAGAAAATGATGAAAATGTATAATGATCTTGAGAGCCATGGTGGTGCAGTGGTTAGAATGCAGTACTACAGGCTACTTCTGCTGATGCCAGCTGCCAGAAGTTTGGCAGTTCGAATCTCACCTGTTCAAGGGTGACTCAGCCTTCCATCTTCCAAGGTCGGTAAAATGAGGGCCCAAATTGTTGGGAGCAATATGCTGACATTCTAGACGACTTAGAGAGGGCTCTAAAGCACTGTGAAGCAGTATATAAGCCTAAACACTATTGCTATTGCTATCTTATAGAAGATAGGATGAAGATTTTACATAATATTGAAACTTCAAGACAATTAACTATCTCCACTGGGCTTAGGGATGTTTGTCCAGTTTGACATGAAAACCACCAGGGTAAATGTTAGTTAGTTAGCAGTATAACAAATCAATGCTCAACACATAATAGAAGGAAATTAAAATAAGCTATTTGTTTATTGCTGTTTTAAAAAGCCAATAACTTGGAATTGGTTGTTTACATTTGTAATAAAATAAAAACCATATATTTATTCAAAAATAATTTGGAAGGATTACAACTCTTCCTCCAAAAAAGTAAGAATGGCTTAGATATTGGCAACCTGCTTTCCTAGGACTACATGAGGTGTTTGGCCTAACTGCAATAGTTGATTGATAAGAACTATATATTGTAGATGATGCTTGGACAAAAAAAGGGGAAACAAGGAGCTGGACAGAAAAGGGGAGGGCTGTGTTCCTGCAGAGATGATGCAATTGAAGTTTCCCACATAAAACAGAGGCAGAGCTTCAGTCACCCTCTCATGGCCATTGACTTATTTGAACACTCCCCTTGCATAAAGTTTTCTCTAGGAAGGTTAATAAATCATTCACAGTACTTTTAACTAATTGTACCAAACGCCAAGAACTAGAGATGATGACAGTGGATTGTTTTTTGATCACAGTTTGCTCTGTTTTGCACTTTATTAATATTATAGTTTAAAAAACACTCCTTTTCTGTTTTAGTAAAAGCCAAGCACGTGTACTAAGTTAATAGCTACGAACAGCAAATAGCAGACAGTGGGTGCAGGGATGGAAGTGGATGAGGTGATGGGTAGAATAGAGGATCCTAAGAGATAAGTGGTAGTTTAATGGGAGGGTGAAACAGGAGAGGACAACAGCACATGACTTGATCGGAAAGGAAGATATGAAGCCTCTGCCTCAGAAAACATATATGCTGGTGAATGAAAGTGAATGGAAGTAGCTTTTTAAAATGCCTTTCTTATAAACAAAGTATATTTTCTGTGTATTTTTGATTATTGAATGGAGGTTGGAAGGAAGGGTGATGGATTGTTAAAGAATATGATTAATTTAATTTAATTTAATTTTAACAAATCCTTTAAATATTGCCCTCGGTGCTATTTCTTTTTTCCTTAAAACTGGATAAAAATTGAAACCTAAACCGATTCTAATTACTGATGTAAAAGAAACTTTTATGGGATTCCATGCAACAGATTCTTAAACTGTGGTGAGAAAATAAAAGTTGTTAGGAAATATTAGACAAGCAAAAAATTAGTACTGCTTAAGTACATTCTCAAATGAAGATGAGGAGATAGGCGCATATTTTTCAGTCCTATAAATATCAGAGTCACATGTTGTTTCTCTGGGTTAATAAAATGGCACGGATGCAAACAAACCTGTTTAACAGAATGCAATGCAATGCTATTTGACTATTTGCTGCATTTATCTAGAATTTCTTGTTCCCAGTACTTCATGTCCAGCTAATGTCAGAATGTTTGTTTTTGTTCAGGCATGTTTGGTTTTTTACAATGTTCCTATATTTTTTTAATGGGATCCTGCTCCTGCCTCTCTCTGAAGCTGTAGAGTTGGCTTCTTCAACATGGTTTTCCAGCACTGAAAAGCAAGTGGTGGTGGGTGGCATGGAAGGGTTTGACCAGGACAGTTGAATGAGACAAGTTTTGGATCGTTAGTTGAATATAATTCTCTCAATAGATAAAAAGAAAGTCTTTGCACCTTTGTTCCCAGTATATCAATTAATACCTGTCAGGTCTTTGGGTTTTTAAGGATCTTTGCAACAACAATAAGTATTGTTTCATTAGCAATTCCAGTTTCACTGAATATTATTTCTTGGCAAAACAGGCATATACAGAGTGATTATGTGAACATAAAACAGCATCTCTTCAAATATAATTCTTGCTCATGCAAATGCATTCAGGTTTCCTCGTCATTGATTAAAAGCAATTGGCAGAACATTTCACTATTCTTTCAACACAGAGAAAATCTGAGCCTGTATATTCCGGCTCTTTATTTTAATGGCATTGTTTACCATTTTGAACGTTTCTTACATCTCTGTCCAGCAATGATGCAAATTAAGGTGGCATTTACTAAACCCCATCCTTCTCAGTTTTAATAACATGCCTGGATCATATGTAGAGATTATGCTCAATATATAATTGAGAGAATGTGTTTTTCTGGTACTGCTACTGATCTTTGCAAGCTTTGTTTGGCATTCTTTTTTCTTTTCTCATTATGTTTCACCTCTCTGGCTGCTAGAGGAGAGGCATGTTGTAAGGATCACTCCCCTCCTCTTCCCGTCCATACTTCCATTTCAATTTCTGGGTCATGTGAAATAAGGGCAAGTATTATTGTACTCCAGGCTGGAGAATTCTGGGAACTGAAGTCCACCCATCTGAAAGTTGCCACGGTTGGGAAACACTGCTGTTCTATAAAGTAGTGATGTCCAAGATTTTTAAATGTTGGCTAAATTCTATGTTTTAAAGGATATGCTGAAACCATCCTCCTAAAGGCAAAGTATCAGGAAAAAAACCTAATTTAATTTAAAGTGAGGATGAGGGTTCGTTCTCCGAGCTTGTAGGTTGGTTTCCAAATGTTTCATTACCAGGCTAGGTAACATCTCCAGTGGAGTTTAGAGGATGTCAGTGGTCTTCTCTTTATAAGGGCTTCAGGTGTGGCTGTGTCGAGTATGGGTCTTGTGATGGGTCTTGTGATAAGGAGATTACATCAGGTCAGGGTCATTGTGGGGGTGAACTGCTGGTGGGGAGGATTAAGTGGGTTGGTTGAGGGTCGGTGCTGTCTCTGGTTGGCTGTGCAGTTGATTTGGATTCTGAGGGATTCATAGACTGGTTGAAGGTCAATGTGTCTGTAGATGGAATTGTTTTTAGAGTGCCAGGCTTTAATGAACTCTCAAGCGTGGCGGGTGGTAGCGTGGCCGATGATTTTTGTGTTCCTCTAATTGAACTGGTGCTGTTTGATGTTGGTGTAGATAGAGATTAAGGATGTGGGACCGTGGTGTTTGACTGCCAGCTGGTGTTTGTGAATCCTGGTTTTTAATTGATGTGATGTTTGTCCCACACAGAATTAGTTGTAATTGTAACAGTTTATTTTTATAGATTACATTGTTTCATTCATCCTTCTGTACTGTGCCTTTAAAATTTATGCCAATTTCTGGTTGCTTTTTATGTACACACAGTATGTACACACATATCTCAGGTAGAGATGACTGAGTTTTCCATATGGCTATGCATTGCATTAGCATGGCTAAGGATAAATAAGGGAAAAGAAGATGTTCAGAGGAAAACGGAAGAAACACCTGGGCTAGCTGCCCAAGTTAGGCTTGAATTCAAGTGTAATCTGAAATGGTAGTGGCTACAGGGAAAAAATGAAATGAAGATGCTGGGGAAATTGATAGACATATGCCACATGGAAGAGGAAGAGACAGAGAGAGACAAATCATCTCAGCCTTGCCCTATTCACCCTGGTTTTTTCTTGATCAACATCCAAATTACCAAGTGGTTACAGGTTTCGATTTAGCCACACAATGATTTAAATGTGTAAGACACAAAATGTTTGTTTCAGATTTCAACATATTTTTCATTTCATGCAGATTTCTGAATACCAGCTCAAACCTATTTAATCTTTATCTCTTCATATGCCTGCCTAGCTAGAGGTCTTAATCTGAGTAACACATGCATTACTGATTTATGTAAGGCTACTATATCTGGGTTGCAAAAATTTGGATAATGAATAGAAAAGAGCAAAAAGCTATATTTTTCATCTGTTTGCTGCCATCTAGGAGGTATCCAGATGTTTGCAATACAGATATGGTAGGCTTACATAAATCAGTGAAAAAGAAATCTGACTTTGCATATTAATGTATTTTTAGATGGCCATATTTTGTTTTACTATGGATACTCTGAGAAGTCTAGTAACAGACAACAAGGGTGTATATATTCGCAAAGCTCCAGAATCTCATTCTCTAGCTGCCTTTATTTCCCCCTTACCACCCCCTGCCTCTAATTATAGGCTTGGAAAACTATGGTGAGCAGATGGTGTCCAGTGCATGTATATGTATCTATCTTATACAAACACAGAAAGGACATGGATTAAGTTACATGTGTAGAAAAGGCTTCCAAATTCTTTTTGAAATGCATAACAATTGACAGCTCTGAACATTGAAACGTATACAACAGATGTAAACAAGCATGCAGAGACTGCTTATGAATAGCAGCTATAAACACAATACACATATCACAATCATATTGTGAGTCATGTTTTGCTTTACTCAAAAATTCAACAGAGACAAATATATGTACTAATATAATATTTTTAATATTATTTTTGTTTACTACAGAAAGGCTAATTGTATGTGTTACAACATACTAGTACAATTAGCCATCCCTTGTAAAATGGCTGGCCAGAGCTCGATTCCCAGTCATTCCACAGACTGTAACTACTAAAATGAACTACCAGCATTGAGCAATATTTAAATGGTACATTTTTGCACAGGATACAAATATAAAGGAGGAATGGTTAGAAAACTTCACAATCGTGCCAATTTTTAACAACAAAAAGACCACATAAAAATAGTATTAACTTTTAAAACTCCATGTCAATTTTTTTATCATTTCTTCCATACACTGAAAACTGCTACCCACAATTTGCTTTTTGTTCCCTTTGTTATCCTGGCCGGGGTGGGTGGGGGGGAGTTATCTCCAACAACTGTCTTTTAGTTGGGTTCTTCTGCTTCCATCAAGAGGCCATCTTGTAACTCAAGTCATCTGATATCCTTGGCTATTAATGCCCCTTTGCAAATCCAGGACTCAAGGAAATTATTGACTTAATAATTCACAGTGATAGTCCAATTCAGAAATCAGATAGCAGAATCCATGAATGTACTTGGCATGGTCTCCATTTTCAGATTATCAGGGTAGAAAGTGTTTGCTTGAATACATTCAAAATGAAAGCGGGGGGGTGGGGATATTTAAAGCCAGTCTGTTTAAAAGTTCAATTTGCCCACTGCAACTATTTTTAACATCTTCCTGTATGTCTATGTGCAATTTCTGAGAAATGCCACACCTCCAGCAGCTAAATCTTTGAGCTGCATGATTTGAAGGCAAACAAATCAATCTCACAGAATTTAAAGGGTTTCAACTGTAAATGTTACACTTTGCAAGTCTTGTGGATCTACTGAAAAATACCATCTCACCCCCACCCCCGCTTGCTAAAATATTTTTGCAGGTTAGTCAAGGGACTTTTTCAAAGTTGCTTTTCTTGAGATCTTAGATTTGTCTCCCACAACCCCCAGCTAATATTAAGGGCACAAGGTAAAGTTTGTTACACATTCTATTAGGTTTATGGTTCATAGAAGAAATTTACACTGAAAAATAGAAAAGGGGAAAATTGAATTTCCTAATTATGAAATATTATGATTATATAATATATATTACATAATATAAATGTCATGAAATATGACACAACAATGTACATTCATCAGAACAATCCTACTGGATCACAATGAATGTGTATCAAACCCAACATTTTATTCTCATAAAACCAAAGGCTTTGGGAAAACACATCCAAAGATCTAAAGGTTTCAGGATTGCGGAAGCTTGGTGTATCACTATATTTTAATAATCCATTTCTAGTTTGGAGAAGAGGGTGTTTTTTTCATTTAAACTACACTAAGTACCATTTGCATCATCAGTAAGCTTGACAGCTTAAGTCAAACAGAAGATTATTTATGAAGACATGAATAAGGCCCATTCCCAGACAGGTCCTCTTTGTTGTGAAAACAGTCCATTTTATTCCTATTCTCTGTTTCCCTTTAACTTCCTAGCTGTTATTCATGGTTTTAAGAAAGGTTTAGAGTAGGCGGACGGGGCCAGGAATTGGTTGGAAATGAAGTTGGAGCTGGGCCTAATCTTTTCCTGGAATTATTTTCATAGCGCAGCAGGTTGTAAATAGCTCTGGGCAGGTTATAAGGAGGGAGGAGTCTTCCCTGGCTGCTTCCTTTAAAAGTAATATTTCCTAATAGATTGTTGAAAGTAGTTTTGTTCACAAGATTTGTTTGACAGAGGTAAAAGTCCAGCTTTCATGGAATAATTCCAAAGAAGCATTGTTATTTATTATGATCAATTGTTAAATATACCAGAAACAATAGGAATGCCTCTGTAGCATAAGGAAATGTAGTAAATGTCTAAACATGGCTGGACAAAAGTTGTGATGATACATACCGATAACAAATAACTTAAAGCAATCTTACTGTCTAAATAAAACTAAAGAATTCACACTAAAATAATGGACTATGGATGTAAGCCAATGCAACACCACTGTTTGATTTTGTACTTTCCAAGAACATATAGCTTAGAAACATTTCAATGACAACTTCACAGTCGCTTTTAAACAAAGTCTGCAAAAGTAATAACTTGTTTAATTAGAAAGTCATATTTGAATTAGGAAGATCTGAAAGTTTCAGGTACTTCCTTCATACCTTTGTTGTTTGGACTGAATTGCTTACTTTTGTGATTATTTATGGAACAACTAAACAATATATGAAAAATTGAATGGTTGTTTTTATTGTTTTTAGTTTTAAAAGTTTGATGATTAGTCAGGAAGAATTATTTGCCATATTATATTGTGAGCTGTCTGAAGTCAGGAGGCATCTAAATTGAATTAACTAAATAAATAAACCATGAAAACAATGAAACCATTCAGAATTGCCTCAAATTACAAGATGGGCAACAAATAAATTTAAAAATAAATAAATAAAAATAAAGAGGCAGGATTAGTGTCCATATAACACCCAGACCTCAGTCAAAACCCCACATCCTAATGTTGCTAATTGTCCTGTAAGGAAAGCTGGCATTAGAGCAAAGGAGAAAAACACACATTTAGAAGCAAGGGAGATGTAACTAAAGTATATTTAACATATCCTCTAATTTAAATCAAATAATAATCAAAATAATAACCAATGTGTTTGTGATTTTTCATGCTCTTGTCATTTACTGCCTATTTCCTCCTTAATGTTCTGCCTACAAGAGTACCTGAAGCTGAGAGAGACAGGCAATTAACAGCTCATGTTTGGAGATCCTGCAATGGATCACTCTGCCAACTTGCTCACTCTCTTCAGGCAAAGCAGAAATCAAATTGCTGTTTCAGAGGATCAATCTCCATCATCCACTCTGAATTCATAAATGCTAGACCACTGATACATAGGGCATAGACTGCATGCATAAACAGGCTTGAAAGAAAGGATAAGTCACTTTGGTATAGTTGTTATGATGCTGGGCTAGAAACCAGAGGGCTGTGAGTTGTAGGTCTCCTTTAGGCATGAAAGCCATGAGGTGACTTTGGATTAGTCACTCTTTCTCAGTCCAACCCATCCCAGAGGATTGTGGGATATTGTTACGTGTTATCTTGGAAGCAGGAGATATGTTCGCTGTCTTGAGCTGGTCACTTAATTTTAAAAGCAGGATAAAAATCTTAATGATAATAAGATAGAACCAATAGTAATAGGCACCTTTGATGCAGTCCCAAAAGATGTGGAGCACCACTTGAACACTATTGGCATTGATAAAATACCATTAGTCAATTACAAAAGGCAGTTTTACTTGGAACAACTTTCATCTTGTGAAGATGCCCTTAATACCATTAAACAATATTTGATGGGTACATAAAGATGCCAAATCCAGTCTAAACATATGGCTGACTGTGCAACCAACCATAATAATACCGTAATAACAAAGAATGGTATTCACTGGAGACCAAAAGTAAAAATATTTATAACTGCACGGCAGTGGAGATCTCATAGAGCAAAAAACCCCATGACCTCCATTAGGTTATGCTTTTGAGAAATTGCCATCTTTGAATATATCTCACATATATGTTTGTAGTTGAATGGAACTTCATCTGGATAATAGAGCTTATCCTTATGTCTATAGCTGCATTCTCATTCTTTTCATTTTATGACATGGTCCTAGGCTGTTTTATAAAGGGGTTGCAATTTTGCTAATCAAGTCAGGATCTTGTTAAGGAGAAATAGACATGCAGCTTGCCCTCAGAAGTTGTGGGAGCGCCATCACTTGAGAAGAGATTGGACTCCCATCTGTCAGAAATGGTGTAGGGTCTCCTGCTTGGGCAGGGGGTTGGACTAGAAGACCTACAAGGTCCCTTCCAAATCTGATTATCCATTATCTGTTATCCCAGGACCCACAAGCATTAAAGGTTTCAAGAGAAAAAGATGGTGTAAGCTAAAGTAGCCCTCGACCAAGATGCTTTCAAGACATACAGACACATCTGGCTCTGCAAAGATCACCATCAAACATTTCTGAAGATAGTTCCATACTGAGCAATGTGAGCCTACATGTCCTACCTGTCAATGAATACTTCAGCTTCAACCATAACAATACAAGAGCAAACAATAGATACAAACTCAAGGTTAATCGCACCAAACTTGATTGCAGGAAATACGACTTCAGCAACAGGGTGGTCAATGTCTGGAATACTCTACCTGACTCTGTGGTTTCTTCCCCAAACCCCAAAAACTTTAACCTCAGACTGTCTACTATTGACCTCACCCCTTTCCTAAGAGGTCTGTAGGGGGTGTGCATAAGCGCACCCACGTGCCTACCGTCCCTGTCCTATTGTTTCTTTTATTTTTCTTATATGTACCCATTTCATGTATTCATAACTATGTATATACTTATACCTATTATTTTGTAAGCGATTGACAAATCAAATCAAATAAATAAATAAATAAAGCTGAGGGAAGAACTTGAATCAGAAGGTTATGCTTGCCATTGGTTTACTTATCAGCAACTGAAAAAAATGGTTTAAACTAGATAAAAAGTGTTATGGGTTTGACTTTGTTAAAAATGAATTGGAAACTTCATTATGTGGCAACGATGAACATATTATTGCTAAGAATGTTAAATATTACTATAAATTGCTATAAAATGTTATTAAAAATGAATTTGGAAAATGAACATGTAAAACATTGTATAATTCAGTGGACAAGGAATTTTGGATATAATATGATGCTTGAACAATAGGAAAATGTGTGGACAAAGGGTCTAAAATTTACATTAAATTATAATCTAAAAGAAAATTTCTACAAGATGATGTATCATTGGTACTTAATACCAGTTAAGTTATCTAAGACAGGGGTCACCAACCTTTTGGACCTTAGGGACCACAAAACTCATAATTTTAAATCCCGCGGACCAGAGACCCAGGGAAAATCCCCCAAAAAGTTTGCAGGAAAATTCCCCACCCCGTTTTCCTACCGATCAATCATTCTTTATTTGGGATCACAGGATACTGTCTCCAGATCGGTTCTCAGGGGGAGAGAGAGAGAGAGAGAGAGAGAGACTTTTGGCTTCATGCAAGGAAAGCAGCAGAAGTCTTTCTTTCTCTCCAGAAAACTCTGCCAGAAATGAATCTTTGTGAGATTTGTTGTGCCAGCACAGCCTCTTGGAGCAGGATGCCTTGCAGGGTCCCAAAGACTCATTTCTGGCAGAGTTTGGGGGAGAGAAAGAAACTTTTGCTGCTTTCCTTGTGTGCAGCCAAAAGCAGTAGAAGAAAGAAGCAGAAAGAAGCAGCCTGGTGTCCAGGCCAGGCATGTGGGGCAAGTGGGGCAAGTTCCCCCACCACCACCGGCCTTCCCCCCTCTCCCCTCACTACCTCCTGTTGTTCGCAATGCAAGCAATGCAAGCCTTGTGTTCCCACAGGCCATGTGGGTGGTGCAGTCTTGTGTTCCCGTGCAGCTGAATTAATTGCTTTTGGGGTGCTTTGGGGATGGCATTTCTCTGCGGACCACCAAAATTTTCTTGCGGACCACCAGTGGTCCCCAGCCCTATCTAAGATGTATAAAGGTATGTCAAATGAATGTTGGAAGTGTAAAAGCAAAAAAGGGATCTTTTATCATCTGTGGACATGTGATAAAATATTATTCATATTTTAATACAGAACATTTTGAAAATGAAGATAAAAATGAAAACAGAAGTTCTCCTTTTGGGCCTAATGGAAAAAGAACTGGAGAAAAAAATTAGAACTTTATTACTATATATGTTAACAGCAGCAAGAATATTGTATGCAAAAAAAATGGAAGGACACTTCAATCCCTACTACGGACGAATGGTTGCAGAAGTTGATGGAGTTGGCTGAAATGGCAAAACTGACTACTTTGATTAAAGAAAAGAATATAAGTACTTTTTTTCCATATGGAGACTGCTTCTGAACTTCGTGCTTGAAGTGGAAAAGAATGAAACTCTGACTTTGGGTTTTATAGATTGATAGATCTTTATAGAAATGACTTGTTCATATTATTATGGAAAAGCAAAAAGTTGTGATTTCATGTTAATACCTTATTTTACTATAACAGAGAGAGTCAGTGCTTATTTTTCTTCCCCCCCATCTTTCCTCACTTTTCTTCCCGCTTTCCCCTCCCCCCTCACTGCTCTTCTATTTACTTTTGTATTTTACAATACTCTATAATTCAATAAAAAATATTTACCAAACAATTATCCATTCCTTCCATTTTGTGCCACCCTCCCCACCCAGCCTAGATACAGTAATGCTAATCATAGGAAAAGTTAACATTATTAAGACTATCTTATAGAGAGGTTACCATCAATATTCTTGATACAGGTTGTAATATTTTTTCCTTGTGTAGTTCCTGCTCCTATCCTTTATTGTTATATTTTTTTTTTCTTTAATGCTTCTGGTTTTTCTGTCACCATTCTATGACTTTCTTTGTTTCTATTTTGTGGGCTGTAATTGTTAATAACTGAGACGAGTCACAACAGATGAAACTTCTGAACAGTATTGAAATCATATGCCAAGTAATGAGCAACCTGTGAAATTCTGTTTGGTATGCAGCCCTTAAAGGCATAAGAGTCCTATTATAACAATCCTTGCCTAAATAATTGACCAAAATCCAGACAATATATATTTCATAATTTGCAGAGGGAATATCAGTGCAGAGCAAATGAATTGTTTATCACAACTCCAGATAAATCCAGTTACATTGGAAATAATGTAGTTTTATTTTGTTTAGTACAATTGAAAAAGCAGTAGGAGCCATAGGGTTGGGAAGGAATTAATAATTAATACTCAATTTGTAATACTAAACTGAAGAATTAAGCCATTATAAATTCACATTATTTTGTCCAATGAATGAAAATCTGTTTCATTTCATATTAGTTTCTATTGTGTGTGTATTGTAAAATCCTGCATCCCTATGAACCATTAACAGGAAAACAAATTTTCTAAAATGAAAATATAGTATAAGAAGCTTGCAGGTCCTACTTCTCTTTTTTCACTTTTGTGTTGTAGAGCAGAGGTGTTAAACTGGTGGCCCATAGGTCAGATGCGTCATGCACAGGCCACACCCACCCTAGCTCTGCGAAGAGAAAAAAACATCGTGATATGTCACATGACAGCAACATGACTCTGTGTTCTAGAGGAAGAAATCAAAAAAATGATTTTAAATAAATTATGTGAGCTCCATATGCCATAAACTGTCATTCTTTTCATTTAAACCTTGAAAATAAGTTTCTGGTAATGAATTGTAATGATTTTTTTTCTGAAACAATAGCACAAGCTAACAAATTTTCCAACGGTAAAAACAAACAAATATTCTAATAGTAAAAAGAAATCTCACTTTCCCAGTAGTGTAAAAAACCACAGTTCTCCAAGTTTGGATATTACTGGGAAATCATGTTTAAGAATGTGAAACAAATTTTCAAACCTCTTGTTGGATTTTTTTTTTTTTTTTGCTAAATTAATTTCCATGTTGGAAACTTGTAGGCCAGTGTATTTTTACAGCTGTTAGGGTAAACAATATAATTCTTAGTTTTAATAATATTTCTAGAAAGAAACATGTTAATGTTAACAGACAGATAATGATGGATCTGAAGTCTGGAAACCCTCATCAGCCTTCCATTGCCATTTGTTGACCGTCAACATGAACCCTGACCTTTGAAATATGGAAAGAAAAGGGCTTTGAAATCAAGCTGGCAGAAACAGAAGTCAGGCTGTCGTCAATGGAAGTGCAAAACAAGTGAAGCTATAGTTTACAAGCTGTCTTCATCATTACTCAAAGCAGTTGTCACTCTGGCTCAAGCTTGTTCATTACACCTTAACAAACAGCTGATGTTTGTTAAAGCACATAAGCTACTTTGTTGAGGCAGCCCCAGATATGGTGGGAAACCCTACAGCTGCAAGTCACATACAGTTTAGCATATTTCTTTAGTTTCTTTGCTTCCATGCATGCCTTTTATAGTGGTGCCCTTTGAGAGAGAAAGAGAGAGAGAGAGAGAGAGAAGGGAGTGCAGCTGAAACAGAGAGAGAGTCCTTCCTTGGAAGGTAAACATTAGCTAGCAACAACAAAAAAGGCTTGATACGTTAAGGTTTATGACCCAAATCTGGTTCTCATTAAACAAACACTTATGAGCACGAAGGAATTTCTAGTAATAAGAAAATCATTGCTGGAATTTAGAGCAGCTGAGAGCCCATGGAACAGGAGCCAGTACAACTCAGGATTCTGGCTTTGGCTGTTGGCTAACTTCCCTAACTGGCGTAAGGGAGCTTCAGGCTCTGGAAGAGACAGCTTCACGTGGGCTCTGGAGGGAACAAGGATGGCTTTCAAAAGGATCTGGCCTGGACAAGCAAAGGCCAGTTTGACGGTACAAAAGCAGCAGTTCATCATACAACTACCAGATAATATAGACCTTTTCCCTCATTCTTAGAAAAACAAATTATCTCTCGCTCTCTCCCTTTCTTTCTTTCTTTCTTTCTTTCTTTCTTTCTTTCTTTCTTTCTTTCTTTCTTTCTTTCTTTCTTTCTTTCTTTCTTTCTTTCTTTCTTTCTTTCTTTCTCCTATTTGTGATAATTTCAAAAGACGTGACCTTTTTGGCTTTGTCATAAAGAGTGAACTAATTTCTTTACGTCTCCATGGAGGGACCATTCATTAAATGCACCAGAAAAATTAGAGGTCACTGTCCATGTTCAGTTGCTCTCTTTTGTGTTAAAAAGGTATGCACACATGTGCATGGAGTACTCTCTCCTCTCAACTTAAAATCTAGTGTCATTTCCTGGAATATCTGGGAGAACAAAATTGTTACAAGAAATTATGTTGAGAAGGAAATCTTATCCATGGCAACCAGTCCCTAACTTGGTCTGTTAGGTCTGACTGTGTCAGGCACAAGTAGCCAGGGGTCCACATGTGTGGAATTCAACCTAATTTATTTATTATATTCTGCCTATTATACAGAAATCTCCCCAGACTGCTTGCCTTCTCTTGGAAATAGGTTCTAGGGAGCTTAGCATGGGGGTGGGGGTGGGGTGTCAAGCCTAGATCTCTTTTGGCTTCGCAATTATATAAGGCTAACCCCCCACTTGACTCACCCTGCTGGCTGGGTGTTTCCCAATAGATTGTCCTTTTCTTCTCTTTCCTTCCAGCTTTACCAACATTACAGCCTTTTCCTGAAAGCTCTGTGTTTGCCTTCAGTTTATTTTTTATTTATTTTTTATTCCTGGAGACTGCCTGGACAAATCCCTGCAGTTTTCTTGCCAAGACTTTTCAAAAGTGATTTTCCATTACCTACTTCCTAGGACTGAGAGAGATGACTGTCCCAAGGTCACCCAGCTGGCTTTGTGCCTATGGCGGGACTAAAACAGTCTCCTGGTTTCTAACTTGATGCTTAATCATTAGACTAAAACTGGCTCCTTGAGCTGTTATTTACATCTCTCTGATGTAACTGTGAAGTGCTTTTCAGTCAGAATGATGAGAGGAGGATTTGGTACTTTTTCTCCTGAGGAATTGACAAGGAGATGGACAATTAATGGATGACAAATTGAGAAAAACTTCTGGGAGTCCTGGGAGAGATAAAGCCATTCTAGGTGTCAATTATTGTGAGAGCCAGACATTTCTTTAGTATAGGTTAGCAAAACTCTCTTCAGTGGATTCCAGATGCCAGCTTATTTTCTCTTACCTATCAGACCAGCCATCTCCAATCCACTGGCCCCAAATATGTTAGGACTCATGTTTTAAAATTTTCATAATGTTTAGAAGGCAACAGGCTGAGAAAGCTCTAGTTAATTAAAAATATTATCTTAATCAGTATAATGAACTTTCTGAAAAACAAGTCTATGTTAGTCAATGGGAACAGAAATGTAACAGGATTCTAATAGCACTTTTTCTGACTCATTTTATTTTTTATGAGCATATACTAGCTCATAAACGTTTGGGCCTTTTAATAAAATATGTAATTTAGAAAAGGTGGTACTAGGTTCTTTCAAATTTCATAGATTAATTCATGATCGACAATATTCAAAGCCTATTTGTTTTACTTAGTTAATGCAATTTTTAAAAAAAACATGTTTTCTTTAACAGAAGTCAATAAGTATAGGTAAAAGTTTAGTCAGACAAAAGCTGTATGCTTTATATAGCTATGGGCCAGATCATCATAAATTAAAGATGAGTTCTTGCAATGGGTGAAGAACTTTGTCTGGTCCTCCACTTCCGTTATACAGATTTATATTTTCTGAACAAATAGCCATATTATAAAATCATGTCTGGAATCATATATTCTTTGATTATATTAATGCAATTCTTGGCTGGGGAAAAAAGCCCACACACAAATTCATAAAATATAAAAAAAAGTTCTTTATAAAAATAAAAGTGATAAGGTAGTTTGCTTTAATTTGTTTTGATCTGATTCCAAAAAGATGTAGGAACAGGCAGAAACAGACTTATGAATGAAATGATGGGGAAAAAAACAGCATGGAATACCTTCATTCATCCATCCTTCTTCAGTAAAGGATGAAGCAGATGAACTTGGTTGTAACAAACAACAGTTGAAAGAGTTGGGACAGATGCTCACTGTCAGGTCACATAGACCAGTGGGGTTGGAATTATGGGCCTGATTGTGCCACAGGCATGATTGCCACTTCTGGCTTAGATAACTGGACTGTTCCCCTGTTGCTCTCTGTGCTGTACTGACACTAATTTGTTGCTGATAAACATTGGGATAGAAACATCACATTTTCTAAAGTAGAGAAATCATTTTTCTTATTTCTAGATCTAGAACAGGGGTGTCAAACTCACATCATCACAACAGTGTCATGTGATGTATCAGGACTTTTTTTCCCTTCAGTAAACCGGACATGGGTGTAGCCAGCACAGCCTGGGAGTTTGACAGCCCTGATCTAGAACAACAACCTAAACCAGATTTAAGATAGAGGGTAGAGAAGATGACTCTGGCCCATGTCCCTCCTTATGGTATTGGGACTCAGCCCAATCACAATCCTATATCTAAAAGTGAAGAGAAAAGCAAAAATTACTAGGGTTGGAGCACCAGAATGAATAAGGCAAAATCTTAAAGTAATCTCCCCGTATTGTATTCTTAACTTTTTTATTTCCTTTGCACACTGCAATAACCAGAATACAAGGCAGAAAAATTTCATTCTAGCCCTCCTCACTAAATTAATGTGTTCATTTAAATAACTGAATGAAATATGAGACATTTCTTTCCCGTCCTCTTTTCTATTTGAGCCTTGACAAGAATGAATGACGCAGCTATTATTTAAAGGGTACAATTGCACCAGGCTTTGTTACCTTATTTTCATGACAAAGATTGCAGTTGACGTTTAATACCCGATATCTTTCAGAGAGAAAGTGAAGGGCTCCACCACTTCTGACCTTTTCCACATTCTCTCTTTTTCTAATTGGTTCATCCATTCACTCTTGCTGCATATTAGAGTCCCACTGATCAATCAAATTAGATATTACAATGTAATATCATGGGGCAGCACAATTTCCAAAGGGCTTCATCGACTGTTTAGAATCTCCAATCCTGGTCCACGCTAAATAGCTATTAGTCTGTTCATTAATTTCTTCTCCTGCCCCAAACATCCAGGTCTGTTCATGTTTATCTCTTGTGCTAGATAAAGGCAAGTTGGGAAAGCATAACACCACTGCAAAGTACTTAAATCCAACATCCACTGGGATGTTGTTGTGTTCTCCTCAAAACTGGGAGATTAAAAACTGGAGGATATTCTTGTTCACTACCAATATCTCAAAGATACATTTCCACTGATAGAAAGTTATTAGGGAATGCTTTTAAAAAGAAATAGTTCTGTCCTCTTTCCCCTCTCTGTGCTTCTACTATTGATACTATAGATCAATGACCTTTAATAAACTTACAGCTAACATCTGCTCTCTTTTTTATGTACTACTGTGACCCAAATAATTATTTGCCATTTTATGGCAATACTGTCGCTATGGTTTCCACTGAGTAGAGAGCAGATCCAGGGCTTTATAAACAATGTGCATACCTTTCTAGAGCAGAAAGAATGTGCTAAAAGGTCATCTGATATTTGATGGAAAAATAGGAACCAAAAGTTCTTATTGCATCACATTCTCTGAAGTGTTCTGGGAAGGAAATTGTTCTGTATAAAAGAGACTAGATGAAACGAATGCTAAAACCACCAAAGGAAAGCTGCCTTCCCAGAGCAATGATGATTACACCTGACACGTTCTGTTCCAAAGAACTGAGAAGGAAGCATATGTTTTCATAAGAAAAACCATGAAGAGGGAAGTGATATATGCAATTGATTTATTATTTATTGATTATACAATGCATGAAAAAATTGAAATTATATATATAATTTTTTTATATATATAAATGATGTTCAGATCTTTTCAGTATTTTAGAAGTAATGCTGCTCAAAAAATTGGTGGGGTATTAAACCATTCTTTCTTATGTGGTCACACAGATATCAATACAACCAGGCAATGATCTCAGTTTCTATTTATTCACAGGTTCTGCAAATCTTTTCTGTTTCTGGATCCAATCTGGGTCAGTCACTGGGACCAGAGGTTTTGCATTCTGAGCTTTCAGACTCATGCTGGAGCCCATTTTCAGGGAAATTCTCTCAAGCAGAGTGTGAGCTGTTCTGTGTGTGCTATTTATTTTGCCTGTTGTATGTGGCTTTTTAGATGTTGATTGAGATGGGGTATGTGCTGATGGCTGGCTTTAAAGTTGTTTCCTATTATTTACTTGTGCTGCCTAGCCCTTTTCTGTTTTTATCTAAAGAACTTATTTTTCTTAAGAAAAGTAAATCAGGAATCACTTCTTCTCAAGTAAACTGTTTGATGATACACCAGTTTGGTGTAGTGGTTAAGGCACTAGGATAGAAACTGGAAGACTATAAGGTCTAGAGCCACCTTCAACACAAAGTTAGTTTGATGACCTTCACCCAATCATTCTTCTTCAGCCCTGGGAAGCAGGTAAAGGTAAATCACTTATTTAAAAAAACCTTGCCAAGAAACTGCAGGGACAAGTCCAGGCAGTCCCTCCCTCGGAGTTAAAATCTGACTCAAAGGCATGCACACATACAGTACATAGAGAGAGGGGAGGGGGGAGAGAAGGGGGAAGAGGGTGGAAGGAGAGAGAGAGGGAGGGAGGGAGAGAGGGAGAGAGAGAGAAACTGTTCCTTCCAACATTTTCTCGGATTCAGCCATTTTCTACCTTTCTCATGACAACTCTATAACTTTCCCAAGATTATGCTTGGGAATGGTAACATATAATGATTAAATTTTATTCCAAAGCAATTCTGTTCCAAGACTTAAATAGACTATGAATAGAATAGAATTCTCAGAATAGTTAAGCAATCATCAGCCTCCACCAGCACTAGCAGAGGAAGTGAAGCTATACAAATCCTTAAAGGTTTATTCCTGCACTTAAAATTTATTTTCCTCTCTCTCTGCATGGGGTACTAATGGTACAGTAAAAATGAACCATACAAATATAATTGGATCTTTGTTGATTTTCCAATGCAATATAAATTTGTTTTCCAGCACTGAGGAAGAATAAGCATAGAAGTATCAAAAACAAAAAAATGTATCATATAGAGCAGGGATGTCAAACTCATGTTGTCACAGTGGCATCACGTGATGTACCGGGACTTTTTTCCCCTTCACTAAACCAGGCATGGATGTGGCCAGCACATGACACATCTGGCCCACAGGCCGGGAGTTTGACAGCCCTACTATAGTGAGTATTAAGATGTATTGCTGGCTATATATAAATAAGTCTGCCTATTTGTTCTCAAGCATGCCTCTGCATTAATTTCTTCCCAATTATTTTTTATACATAAATAAATCTAAACCTGGCTGCTATCTACTATTGAGACTTTAATATTATTCTCATGAGTAATTAAGATAGCAGGTTGATAATCAAAACATGTTCCAGAGCAGAGTTTCTCTTGACATGGATATGGTCTGATGTGAGAGGTACATTGTAGTTATGTCACTTGACTTGCTATTGACCCATCTGAAGCTACTTGACTTGTTTATTTTTTTAGTGTCATGATTTTCTCTTGGTTTGTGGCATATTATGGTTTGGATGGTACAGCTTGCAGTGTGTGGCCATGCTTTTGACTAGACCACCCAGACAGTAGAATGCATTAAACTATATAATCTTCATTAGTGTCAATTAATTGTAAAAGAATGACAGAATTTGCTGCCCATCATGCAGTGATTTGTGCTGGAACCTGACACTGATGTATAATCATAACCATTCGTAAATTCTTTTTATAGGTTCCTTTCAAAAGTTCATGCATGTACTTGAACAGAATAATTGAAAAATATGAAAGACAGATGGGGGTATTTCCTCATCCACATTATTCTTTATCTGTGATTGGTCCAAGCATGTTCCACTACTGAGTGGATAACATGTACCTACTAGTCTTGGAATGCTTTGCTTCTGAAAAACAAAGAACTTTAACTTTCTGGTCTTCATGTTAATTGTCAGCATATCCCTCTTATTATCATACTATAGGAGAACTATAAACACACTTACAGTTTATATTTACTGTAAGAAACCACAGCAAGTTTTTGTATTCCTTCATTCCAGGAGAAGAGGAAGTTTGCCTGTCTTTAACTAATTCATATCTAGCACCAAAATTATTTAATTCAAGGCTACCATAATTTCTTTGTTGCATGCTGCACTTTTATACAATGAGACTGTATAAAATGTTTTTGCTGCTGAGACATTATTAATCAGATATCATCATATTTCCTTACTTATTTTTAACCAACTATTGCTTTTCTACAGTTAAAGGAAATACATACTGAATATTATACTTTTGCTCAGGGAAACTTATAGTATATTTCATACATTATTGCTGGGAATCATACATTATCCAGAAGCAAGCCTTCATCAACCTGGATTACATTTCTTATCATTAACACGATTAAGTCTCAGTAGCTGTGCTAATATAGAAATAATATGAACAGCAAAGTAGAAGACAGGACATTATATTTCATTGCTTCATTTAGAAAGAAAAAAGGATGTATTGGTTTATTACACCACTTCCCCTTTATTTGTCAGTCACCTGCATCCTTACTCCATCTATATCCTCTATTGAAGTAAGATTACCCAACAAGTCCTGAAATTAGCCCAACCCTTTGCTGCTGCATGATTGGTGAATGTTTTGCTTGAGCCTGATCATTTGCTGAAAGGTAATGGCAGCAAAAGAAAAGAAAATAAGAAGTGACTTGGAACAGACAAAGTAGGCAGGATAGGGGACTGGCACTGTGGACAGCAAATTTTATACCAGCATTATTTCAGCTAACTGGAAGATAAATAAAGAAAGCTTTAACTCAATAATTAGGAAAAACTGGTAGTGGATCACCAAATCTACCTTGGGATAGGTGGGCCCTCCAAAGCTCTTGAGTAAAATCTTTCCAGGAGAAAAACAAGCTTTGAATGGGCAAGCCATTATCAAATTTAAGGCACACACTTCAAAGAAGTCGCAGATCTGTGGGAAAGAAAAGCATCTCAATATTATATTTATACTTCAAGAAGAGATTATATAAATAGTTCTAGATCTGACATTTCTGGTATTAATCTCTATGCAGAAGATGTTCAGGCAGGCTATGCATAAAGATTACACAGAGAGTGTAAGAATCCATCAGTTTTTAATGGTTCTCTCTATAATGATCTATGAAATTTCCTAGATACCCTTTGACTGATTTCCTAGACTTTGAATTAATTTCAAAATCTATTTTATCTATTTTATCCCTGTTCAGGATAACACCTTGATCAACTTATGAGTCTGTATCTTCCTGGGTTGCCATTTATTTTTCTGTGTGATTTGCAATTATGTTATTCTAATCAACTACTGACTATCTTAACTGTCCTGTTTTTAACCTATTGACTATTAAGTAGACATTCTGAAAAACATCCTGGCTGTATGATTATGGATTTTTTCCTATATTCTTTCGAACTATCTGCCTGGAACAAAACATTTGCCATATATTACACATTTCTGAATTAAATTCAGTTCATTTCTGACAGATATAAAATATGTAGGAAATTGCTTTCTACATCTTAACTCAGACAACAGAATGACCATATGAGGGCACAAATTTAAAAATGGTCATTGAGCAATGATAAGATCAGACTTGTTTCCAAGACCCATACATTCATTGTCCTTTCCAATAGTTCATTACTTTGTTAATAAATAACATCAGCTAAGGCTTGCTACTCTCTAAGATATAATGCAAGAGGTAAAGGGGGAGAGGGAAAATATGTGTGCACACAGACTCAAACACACAAAGATTAACAAAATACTTTGGAAGGAATACAAGATCTAAGCACTGACAAGAACTGGGTCACTGATTCTGAGCCAGGAAAAACATGCACAAGTAAAAAATTAAAGTAGCAGAAATATGTTCATATTACTTCATCTGAATGTCTAACATGTTCAGACAGCAAAATGCTCTGTCTTCTTGGAAAGTTATTGTGGGAAAAGGAAAAAGTTGTCCGAGCCATTTCCACAATCTAATCAATACTATTTGAAATATGATACCATGTGTCTTTATACATGCAGAAAAATGCTCAGTCTCATCAGAGCATTCTGTTGCACATGGATTGAGAAAACATAATTAAACAAGTTGCTTTTATTTTAAAACAAGTGATGGTGATCACTTTTTGTCTAAAACAAATCTGTCCTACTGAAATGATTAAAAATGAATGATTGAATTTAGAGTTAATTCACTTTCAAAATTAATTTGTAAGTCAAAACAAATCTGTGCCATAGATTGATACTGGAATTATGTTCAGCCTGATAAAGTCTGTGCCCAACAGTGAAAAAAAAAAGTTTTAAAATAGGTCTGGGGAATAACTAGAATATAAGCCTTGCTGCCAGGAGTCAATCAAGAGTATCTCACTGAGTATAAATCTATAAAGAGGCTTTATAGGACAGGTATACAATGCGGGGGAAGCTTCCTATTATTCCTAACTTCTGATTTTAATTTCTATAATTTCTATTCTCTCGCTAGTCCAATCAATATGGTTAGTAGTGAGAGATAGTGAGAACTGCACTCTGAAAAAGCTGGAGGGTTACACATTATCTTTATTAGTTACATATTTGGGCTGATCTTTAGTAGAAGTTCAGCACAATATAAATTCATATTATTTATCACTGGTGATGAGACAGTAATTATTTGGACATCGTAATGGCAATGGTATCTGTATAGTAGATTGGAGCAAAAGAAATAATGTGAACTGCAGTTGTAAGTAGTTTTTTCTTAAAGGGAGAATCTAAAAAAATAATATTCTTTCTATCCGTTTTCAGTAGGTTCTGATTAGGAAAGAATTTACAGTCAACTTAAAACAGGGGCACAATACTTCTAACTTTTTTTCAGATATCGGAAAGACAGAGCTGAAAGGATCTATTTCAATCTACCCAAAACATTGTTTTACTTTTTATCAAAATATCACTCTTCTATCAAAAGTTTACAATGTAGGTTTAACTGGCTCCTTTTTTAACTTTTGCTTAATTTTCAGATGGGGGGGGTATATGAGGAGGGGTGTGGGGTGTTGGTGTGGTGTGTGTTGGGGGGGGAGAGGGAGGGGAGGGGGGGGGGGGGGGGGGGAGGGGGGGGGGGGTTTGGGGTTGAGGAGAGGGAGGGGGGATGGGGATTGGTGTTTTTTGTGTGTTTGGGGGTTTTTTTGGTGGGGGTGGTGGGGGGTGGGGTTTTGGGGGTTTGTTGGGGTGGGGGGGGGGGGGGGTGGGGGGGGGGGGGGAGTTGTTTAAGATTTTGTTTGGATTTTTTGTTTGGAGGGGGGGGGGGGGGGGGGGGAGGGGGTGGGGGTGGGAGTGTGTGGTTGGTGGGTTTTGGGGGGTTGGGGGGGGGGGGGGGGGGTGTTGGTTGTGGGGGGTGGGGTTGGTGGTTGGGGGGGGGTGGTGGTTGGGGGGGGGGGGGGGGGGGGGGGGGGGAGGGGGGGTTTTGGGTAGTTTTTTTAAAAAAAAAAATTTTTTTTAATTTTTTTTTTTAAAGAGGAATGTTTTTTTGTGGGGGGGGGGGGGGGGGAGGGTTTGATGTATTTTTTTTTTAAAAAAAAATATTAATTTAATTTTATTTATTTTGGGGGGGAAAAAATATTTTATTTATTTCCTAAGGTTGTATCAGGTTCCCCCCACCCCCCAATTATGATGGCTGTATGAAAATTGATGTTGAGAAGATGTTTAAATCTCTTAGGCAGGCTTTGCAATCACAATGGCTCTGTGTGAAGGAAAAATAATTCTGTTGAGAAGATTCATGAACTCTCTGGGGTACCTTTAAGGTGCTAGGGAATTCTACAATGTGCTCCTCAGGGCCGTTGGGGTCTCAATGAGTTGAGGTATAACTATCTGTCACACGCACAGAAAATTACAAGACCTGTGGAGAGATGGAATAATTTCCTCATTATTTCCAGTCCCATTAAGAAAGTGTTTATTTATTTTACTTTATTTGCTTCATTTGTATGCTGGTCAATCCCAAAAGCTCTAAGTGGCTATCAATTTCATTATAAAATAAAATTGTATTCTCAAAGAAAGAGGAAAAAATAACTCTAAGTACTGTATATATTAAAATATCAAACTCAAAATGAAAAACCAGAAAATGTACTCACAAACTCCACCTTCAGTCATAATAAGCTACATCCATATGCTAGACAGAACAGATAAGTTTTGATAGCTCTCATAAGACGTAGAAGGAATGCAGGTGACTGAATGTCCACAGGAAGGAGGAAGCAATCAAAAAATCTAGGAGGCAGCATCATAAGGAGGGAGCTGGTCCTATTCAATCTGGTCAGACAGATGACCAAGCAGATGAATAGAGGATAAAGTAGTCACTTGGATAAGCACATCCAAAACTATGTAGGGCAACCTTATTGTTATTGTTATTTTTTATTGCACAATCAGTCAGATGTTCAGATGGATTTGGCATTTTTGTCTTATTATTATTATTTAAATTTATATTCTGCATAAGTCCCAATGACTATGACAACCAGGACCTTGAATGACATCCATAGATCCCGAAGCAGCAGGACCACCTATCTGTATTGAGATATAGCTATCACTATTCAGGCCTCTGTAGTCTGTATTAGTTACAGTATAGCTTCTGAATGAATGTTCGTCAAGGGTAGCCCAACAAAAGGTGCATTTCAATAATCAAAACAGAAGGTAATTAAAGATGAATGCCTGCGAGGAGGACTTCCTGATCTAAGAATGTCCAGCACTGGTGTGCAAGATGTAATTGATGCACAAGTTCTCCTAATCACAGCTGCCTCCTGTTCATTAAGAAGCTATGAGTCTACAGGCATGCCCAGACTACAATCACTTCTGAAAACAGGAACACAATTCCATTCAGGGTCAAAGATTCTCTGGAATTATAAATCCAACAACTCAGAGCAATATGTGCCTCCCCATTCAGTTAACAGCCTCCAGGCATTTCTAGTACATTGCCTATTTGTTTCAGGGCTAAAATTTGTAACTTATCAGTATATTAATGCTTAACCCTGGTCTCCCCAGCATAGATATTTCTTGGCAAATTTCTCCCACTGCTCTGACTTGAACAACTCTTTAGGAAAAACTACTGCAGAACAGTTTCCCTTTCCCTACCATCTTTTGGAGATGGTCCAGAAGCAGAGGTAGGATTCTACCGGTTCAGACCAGTTCAGGCGAACTGTTAGTTCTGGTGAGCATTTGGCTGCACCCACCCACCCCTGCTCTTTCCTGTGCTTTATTTCCTGATTGTTTAGCACAGCTGATTCGCGTGGTAGAGTGGTTTGCGTGCCTCAGCTGTTTTAGTCCCAGGGGCTGCAGTAGAAGGTAAGTAAGGTAAGTTGAAAATGGGCTTTTTTAAAATGTAGAGCACCCTCATAATGCGCACAAAGCAAACAAAGCACGTGAAGCACATGCTCACCAAACCAGTCATTACACCAGTTGAATCGCACCACTGTCCAGAAGGATATATGATCAAAAGACACTGAGAGATCAAATAGGACCAAGAAGATCCTCTCCAAAGATTATCCACAAATACAATTTAAGTACAATACCTAAGTTTGAAATCTGACTGCCAAAGGTCCAAATAATTCAATTCCTCTGGGGTTTCTGGAGTTGCAGAACCATCCCCTCTACAATATTTTCTTACTTAGAGATAGGCCTAAAATTATTCAAACCAGACTGAGCCAGAGCTTCTTCTGGTGCCATGAATACACCAGAAACTCTTTCTGAGAAAACAAATGTCCATTTTACAATCCCAAAGGTGCTTTTTCCAAAAGGCAACTGAACTATCTTGGTTTTTTCTTTGAAGACATTTTACTTCTTATCCATGAAGTTTCTTGGATGAGAAGTGAAATGTTTTCAAAGAAAAAAACCAAGAAAGTCCAGTTGCCTTTTTTGGAAAAAGCACCTTTGGGACAACCATGACCTGAATGATGAGAATCTCCATAGACATCCTTTTTACAAAGAAGCATTGACTACTGCTCAAATCCAGCTTCCTACTACCACACAGGAGGCTTTACCCAGGCATTTGTGGCAGAGATCCAAGCAGGAAGTAGCAGAGGTTACACTACAAAGAGTCCTGTCTACTTCCACAGGACTCACAGATCACTTGGTAAGGCACGCTCATCTTTATTGGCACTGGTCAGGTCAGCTGAGCAAACATACTGCCAAATGCTGAGAGAATTCTTCACAGCTGCCCTTCAGAAATTCTTAGAATTCATCTTTTCCTAAAAAGAACCACTTGCCCTAAAGAGCCACAGAGCAGCACCCAGAGAATGAAATCAGAGTAGCAAATTGCATCCTTTTCGTCACTTGACTCACCACTGAATAGACTTGAACTAGTTGCCCTGTGAGATTTAAGTCTTCTTCCATGACACTCCTTGACTGCTGTGTCTCCTTGAGCTTCTCAGTAAACCAAGTAGCTGCAGCAGATCTATGAGAGGATACAGTGTGTTGCAATGCAGTCTGGTCAAGTGCCCTGGTAACCTCATCATTCCAATGGTGACTAGAAACTCCATCAGATTAACATTAATTTGCCCCCAAGTAAAGAACCAAATAACCATGTCACATGCTTTGGGCCCTCAATTAATTGGGTCAGGGCTATAGTTTTCATGGCAGCCATTAACTCCAGGCTGCTCCAAATCCACTGCAACAGAAAAAAACTATCAACTATCCTTAAATATCAATGGTAAACTCCTCACTTGAGGTTCCAACATTGTCCACTCTTAACTGGGAAGTGGGCAGAGTTCACTTTTTCAAATACTCAAAACCCTCCAACCAATTCTATAGACTCTTCAATGCATCCTAACATAAAACCACCACTTGTTTGTGTTTCCACAAATAGTTCAGTTACAGCACCACTGAAAATAAAAAAAATGAAGGCTAATTCACTGACTTTAAATTGACCTCTGCCCATAACATCTCAGACACCAGTCAATACAAATATGTTATAATAAAATTAAATAAATAGGTGAATTTTGGTAATTCAACAGCAAGTGTCTGGTCTTGTTATTCCTAATATGTTCTCAATTGGAGTAGTATAGTTCAGATGAAACCATTATTTTTTAAAAAAGCTACTGTACAAATGACCTTCTGCTTGACTCATTTGTGAATCATGAAGCATCTGTTTTTACTACCAAATACCTGTAATATTTGACCAAGGGTTTTTTTCTTTTAATTTTGGCAGTTCTGCGAAATAAAATGCTGTTCAATTTAGTAGTACAATCCATACCATTACACTCTATTTAATTCATGTGCTTCTTTTTAAAGAAGTTTCATTCATCTTAAAGGGTTAGAGAGTCAAATCTCCATTCAGCCATGAGTGATCCTTGATCAGGCATTCTCCTGAAGCCAAACCAATCTTGCAGAATCAACAAGAAGATAAAAGGAGAAGTTATATATGCTGTCTTGAACTTCTTGGATTTGGCAGTCTAGCTAAGTCATTATATTTCAGTCATTAATGACACAATAGAAGGGAATTAAACCTTGATTAAATCTTAGGTAGGTGGTCTTAAGTAGGTTATCATTCAAGAGCTATTTGAATAATTGAATAATTTCTGACCTCTGTGAAATCTTTCCTTCCTTCCTTCCTTCCTTCCTTCCTTCCTTCCTTCCTTCCTTCCTTCCTTCCTTCCTTCCTTCCTTCCTTCCTTCCTTCCTTCCTTCCTTCCTTCCTTCCTTCCTTCCTTCCTTCCTTGTATTTAGTATTTGTTTTACAGTATTTATAATCTGTTTTGATTCCAAAAGATTTTAGAAATTAAGAGCAAAAAATGTAAAATTTGGTTTAATAAAATTAAAAGCAAAAGTAGGAATAATATAGTTAAAACCAACAATATCTGAGGGCTATCCATAATTAGCCAGATGAGCAGACTGGCCTTTCTTCAGGGTTTAAAAAGAGAAGGTGCCAGTTATATGATCTGTGCTTTGCTGTAAGAGAGATACAATGCTCCTGATGAGTTTATCCTCTTAAGAAATTAGATCTCTAGCCTAGGTTCATTTTCGTATCCAGAACCAGAAATTAATCTATTAATTTTTATTATTTTTGTTAAATAAAAATAAATTGGAAGATGATATCCCAGAAACAAAAGAACCAGTATTCTGCTTCATCATTATTTATAAAAATATCACTGAGCACTCTGTAGGCACCAATTCTTAGAGTGTTTCTCTAAAAAGGGGGATAAGTATAAATGGTTTCAGGTTTGTATACAAAATTAACTGCTGCATATGGCCGTATAAATTTACTTTATATCCTAAAATGCATTTGTTTATTATAGTTAACAGCAGCAGCTATATATGATATTTCGTAATCTGACCATGATATCTTTCAGAATATACGTAAGTGGTCTGTTGTTAAATATGATCCCTATCTGAAAATTCATATTTTACTTTCTCAGGCTGCATTATTCATTCTGCATTCATATGGATGCATTTTAAATAGTATTACTTCTCACACATGTAATTAGCCTATTGTGGCTCCCTAGGAAATGGAATTTATCTCCATTGTGTTTTGCATGTAAGTTTCCAGGATGCAAGTGATGGCCACTGTGTGACACAAAGCATTAGACTGACGGGCTTTAATCTGATCCAGCCTGTGTTTTTATGTTTTTTATGCTGCTCAGCTGGTATTAATACCAAAGCAAGAACTGAATTTCTGAAGGTTTTATTTAAACACAGTCCAGATTTCAAAAGCCATAAACTAGGCTTTATGGGTTACTAAAACATTTATGCTTGAATAATGCCCTGTATGATGATTCACCTCAATATTCTAGTTGTACATGAAATGTATTGATATTGTCAGACTTTACATCCTGTTCTGGTCTTGTTCTAGTCTAGGCTGTGCAGAATCTAAATGTCTTATTCAGAACCTGGTAGGCTCTACAGAAAATTCACAGACATTAATCAGATAAAATAATTATTTTATTCTGATCTGTGTAGAGCAGAAGATTTGGCTACAGTAGTTCACAGAAATCAATCTACATAACCTGCTCCTGGTTAAAATCCTCAGGCTTTTTGTCTTTTCTGATTCACTGTTTATATTTCATGGCAAGGACCATAGTGTTCATTAGTCACATTTCTGTGACTGTCCTGAAAAATAGTCCATTGAATGTCATCTATTTATCAGAGAGAAAGAGTTCAGTATGGCAGACTTTTAAAAGTTGATATTGAAAAAGAAGTCAAGCTATGGTGGGAAGAAGCAGCATCAAATATATCAAATGTATTTATAAGAAACACTGAAATGCAAGTTCAGCAATAAACAGACACCTTTATATTCTATGTATATTATACCATTATCCTGTTGGTGAAGACCTGTCTATACTTTTTTCTCAGCATGTATAAACAAAATACTGCCTGAAGACAGAAGAGCTGCTATGGGGCCATCTCTCAGATGGCATAATTTTGAGTGCTTCTGAAGAGTACTTGACAGACATCACTGCAGAGCATAAATATAACTTGAAAGCAGTCTAAATGTAAATCCAGGTATGCCTGTATCAATGAGAGAGTTCACTGAAGATGACTTCAGTGAACGTAAAACAATCTCCTCCACTTATTATGTTAACATTGGGGCAACCATGATATATCTCACAGATGGTTCAGGCCTACCTACCCAAATGTAAAAATAATGTGAATTTGCATCAAATGTCATTTTATTTATTCTTAGTGGAATCTCATACTAACCTCATACTAAAAATGTTGAAATCTCAAGTTGGTGATCTTATGAAATGCTAAGCACTTCCTTTAAGCAGAATTTTGTGATCCTATTGAAAGATGTCGGTATCCCTCTCATTTGCTGTTACCATGTGATTAAACTTGATTAAACTGTTTTTAGGGGGGGAAATACCAATTTAAAAATTGAGCAACTATACCAAAGGGGAATGATAGTCTTGGGTAGTTCAGTGTTGCATGCACTGAAGATTATAACCCTATGGAACTAACATGGTAAAGCTATAGTATGGAAAAGCTATAGTATATTTTATGTTTCAGTATGTACATCATAAGTGGAGACAGACAAGCAAAGGCAAAATCCTGAAGGCAAAGCAAAGTTTATGTTATGTGGTTTGATAGGATGAAAGGCCAATTCTCTCTTCCCACCCACATTTTTCTTTAATACATTGCTTATTGAATGTTTCCCACATACTCCTGCATACATATACAAATGCTTGGGAATTCTTTAAAGTCCTTTAAGCATCTCTTTCATCAAATGCAACTCACTTCTTTCCTTAGAGAATTCCCCTTAATGGATTAATTATGGAGTACATCTGATAGTTGGTCCAAAAGAAACATATTGTTTTCTAATAGTTCCAATATTCTCACAAATCCTGTGGCTTTTCCATTGAGCATTTTTCTTCACAAAACATGCACTGTATTAATGACTCAAACCAAATTTTGGGATTCAACCTGTTCCCAAGTTAGTTTTTTCACTAAGAAAAGTGTCCATGGAGAGTGGAGATTCAACAAATCTGTTAGCAGAAACTCAAGTGTGTATCAGAGAGTGACACTGGATATTTTATTCACTATTTTAACTTTCATTGAATAGTAGCAATTATAGATTTTGAATTTCTGTAAGTTTCAATGAAGCATCAGTCCATAATATGTTTATTCTTCACCATGTGTGCATTTGAATAAGACATTTTAAAAATTGATTTTTTAAAGAAATCTGAGAAAGCAATAACACATCATGAGTTTATATAAATGTAGTTGCCAATGCAAGTACAGTTCTTTTATGGAAAAATATTTGTGAAGAGATGATGAAAGGGAATTTATCAGGTAAAGCTATTGAATATATTGAAGCAAATTGCTGCTCAAAAAATGCTATATATTTGAGCCTACAAGCATGCACATTTTTATTGGGAATATATAATATAAGAGAAACATTTCTTGAAGTAATTCTATCACCACCTCTCCAGAGGTATTGAGCTAAAATGTTCTACACTTCATAACCAAGTTGGCTGCAATTTATTTAAACAGTATTTCCATTTACAAAATGTTTCAAAAATTACAAAATGTTATAGGTAGGGCAACAGAAATGATGCTTTCTTACTCTAATGCTTTCAACTCACTGGGTTTCAGGAATTCACAAAAGTAAAAAAAAATTGAGGCTTAAAATTGCCATGAAAACTATCTCTATCAAAGTCATAGCTTCTGTTTCCTTAGCCACCATCATCTTCTTCTTGTACTATTAGACAACTAGAACAGCTAGGCCTTACTAAAGTAGCAAAAGCAACATTTAGGGAAGGTTGTGTCAAAATGTGCAAGAAAGTGAATGAAGCCCCACAAAGCCCCACATCTTTTGTGCATGCTGTGATGTTTCAGGATGTACAAAAGTGAAGGTGACTTTTGATCACAACACTGCATTCTCCCCCTTGAAGACCTTGATTCCCCCGTGCTAGCAAAGCTTATCTTGTTTGGAATATGCCAAATTGTACATGAGGTCAAAATGGTTGCATGCACTGCTCATGTTTGTTTTTTAAAAAAAACACCTCTATGTAATCGTCTTCTCTCTGACATTCTGTGCTGAGGATTTCTTTTTCTGGAAGAATATCAGTTATAAGAGCCCCTTGACTGTAGGTTCTCCTGCAGCTCTTTCAAGGTTGCTGGACTATCACCATCCAATCTGAGCGCAGACCCTCAAAGGAAGTCTTGGTCTGACATCAACTTTTATACACATATTAGCAAAAGAGAGATTTTTGAAGCCTGAGCCAAATAGTTCTAAGCAGAACTCTGTAACATAGAAGCTTTCAGTGAAGGTTTAAAAGAGGATCTGATTTGTCAAAGAGAAAACTATACAGCAAATGAACTAGAAAAATGTATACCGTACAAATAGAACAGTCATTTATTTATTTTTCCTATGCAGATTAAAAAAAACTAAAGTGTGTATGGCCAAATTTACTAGCTTGACTGAAAGAACAGTTTTTGCTCTTTTCTATAAAACTTCTTAGACTACATTGTAGCATTTGCACATCTCATAATTTCTTTTTCTACTTTTCCATCTTTCAAAAAAATTACTAATTTTTCCCATTGATATATTAGGTGCAATTAATCATTATTTGTTGCATCATACAATTTTTCTAACATTTGCTAAAAATCATTCAGATTCTCAATTAACAATAGAGCGTCTACTGCATAAAGAAGTCTCCATGCTTCCACACCCGCAAAAAAAAACACTCCTAACATCATCACAATCATTTCATACATTTATCCATGAATAGATTAAATAACCAAGGAGCATCATGCAACCTCTTCTGGTTCCCTGAATAGTGTTGAACCAAATATTCCATCAATCACCCATGCTTTATTTCAATTTTTGTAGATTGATCTTATTGCATTCAGCAACTGACCTTCTACTTCATATTTTCATCAAGTTTTTATATAATATTCTGATATTGTTTGTAAATCACCCAGAGTCACTTAGGTACAATAGGTAAGATAAAAATTTGATAAATAAATAACATATTTACATAAAATATTCAATAATTCAAGCCTAGTGAATTTAGTTAACAAATATTCAAAATCCTTCATACATTTTTCAAATGTGTTGTCTGTACATCCTGCTTCCATAAAGCCATATGCTCTTCCCAAATATTATTCTTGCATATCTTATACTTTTGTAGTATGAGCTCTACTAATTTCCTTAACAAATTAATCTCCCTGTAGTTTTTGCATTACTCTTGCTGCCTTTCCCTTTCCACAAAGGACAAACAATAATATTTTTCCAATGATCAGGTACAGATGCAGCCTTTGGATTTTTGGTCTCTTTAAGCTTGATTGTTTGCTGGCAGATATTTCAGTACCCAACTAGATAGCACCATCACTGTGTCTGCAAGCAAACAACCAAGCTCAAACAGCACCGTGGTTTCAGAAACTAGCACTTGAACTCTTTGTTTAATAAGAAATTAATAAGAAAGTTTAATAAGAAAGTTTTCCAAAGCTTTTGAACAAATTTTAGTCAACTTTTAATTCAAAGAGCCATCCCCCATGGATATTTTGGAGATGTATTCCTTCTCAAAAAAAAAAAACAGAAGTAGAAAAAATCATACTAATGTCAACATGACAGAAAGTCTCTCATGAGGCAAGTAAACTGTTCAACCTACTCAGTGAGGAGGAAGATTAGAAATAGCTGACTTTCTTCAAGGATGTTGTAGTCAAAAAATTTAACAATCTTATTGGATATTCGTAAGATCAAAAATTATAAAATTTTAAAAAGCTGTGTGTGCTTAAATGATACAGATGTTCTTTTCACCATCATGAAAACTGAGGATTTGTAATTATTACCCTTATCTTCCAGACACTGACTGGGGGCTAGAGTAGACTTATCCTTTTCTGCAGACTGTGTGTGAGAGAGATTAATAGCTAGGATTTTCATAAGTATTTATTTTCTTATCCAGCTAAGAACATTCTGTGGTGCTGTATAAATTAATAAGGTAAGAGCTAACAAAGGTATTTTCTCTAATGTGTTCTTCGAAACTAAGAAAATAACCATAATCTTTTCAATTATTTTCTGATGATTCACCTCATATTGGCTATAACATCCCAAATTTTCTTTTAGATGTAATCAAATGTCGCATCAATGAAATCACAACATGAGACAGGGTCTGATGTAGTCCTCTCACCATGAGATAAGAAATGTATCAAGTTTTCTTGAGTCTGATGTCTTAAATTATTTTTCAGAGCTTTCAAACATAAGGGCTGCTGTTTTAATACAGGGGATATAAAAGGGAAATGCTGATTTATGTCATGTTGAGAAATATAGTATAAAGATGTAACTTGTAAAATGAAGAGTGATCATTCTTCATAGTGCTGTATGACCTTCTCTGAGAAACTTCACACCTGTTTCTGAAATTTAGAAGGGTCACCAATTTTGGGGTTCTTAAAATGCTAGGAACCTCTTTTGTATTAATTGCCTATAAACTTTATATGTGCTGTTTATTATTTATTCACAGATGGCATTTCTACATCAATATTTGAGTGGAATGTTCTTAAGTGAAAAAAAAATAAGCAGCAGCAAAACTATGCCTCAAAAACAGTAAGATCAATTAAGTAACAACAAGCCAGTTGAGAGATAATAAATACAATCAATGCAGGACTAAGATAGTTTACTGTCTAAAGTAAAGGATAAAATGATGATCCTCTCCAATGCTATGTTTAAAATCTCCCATGTTCTTCAACAAACCTGAGGACAAGGATACTTTCCACTGTGTAATCATTACAGCACAACTATAGCAGTTTACAAATCTGGCACCTGAGGCTGACTTCAAATACTATTAGGGGGGTAAGAAGGAAGATGAACATCACTTATTATCAGTATCAGCTGAACAAAGGATATGAACAATGTTCCCTACTTGGAATGTCAGCACCTGACCCTAGAATCCAGAAGTAGAGAGACAAGAGACATTTTGAGAAGGATCAGAGATGGTCAAGGTAATATGAGAGAAAATTGGCCTTTTTCAGGACCCAAATGCATTCTTGCAATTAATATATCCATGTATGCATGCATATATACATGGATACAAAAACTGTACATTACTTAGGAAAATGTTATGTTCCAGAGAAGATTAACAACTGATGAATCTTACTGACCTGATTGGTAATTGATTGTGAAATAGATGAAAGATAGAAACTCATAATAGTATCCTAAACTGATAGTGTTTTAAAATCCCTGATTAATTGAATTAAAGGGGACTAGTTGTCTAAATACTTCATTAAACAATAAGGGCTTATTTGGACCAGTCTGCCTACGTAAATATAGGTAGTCCTCAATTTACAATCACAATTGGGACAGGAATTTCCATTGCTAAGCAGTGCAGTTGTTCAATGAGTTATCACATGACTGGATCTGATTTTACAATCATTTTTACAGTAATCATTAAGTAAATCATGTGGTAGTTAAATAATTAATGCAGTCATTAAGCAAATCCAACTTCCCCAATTGATGTTGTTTGTCAGAAACCAGCTGGGAAGGTCACAAATCATGATTACTTGACCATGGGATGCTGCAACAGTTGGTAAATGTGAGCCAGTTGCCAAGCACCTGAATTGCAATCAGATGACTGTAGGGGTAGTGTGACTGTAATAACTCCAAGGACAGGCATAAGTCATTTTTATGAGGTCATTGTAACTTCTGAATGGTTGTTAAATAAATAATCCTAAATCAAGGACTACCTGTATCTCAAACTTCATTTGCCATTATCACAGTGAAGGTCTCACCACAGAGATTCTAAGAACACATTATGACTAGAGGTTTCTAAAGATCTCTATATCAAAGATTCTGAGTCCTATTAGTCTGGAAAATAGTACAAATACTTCTTTAAACCGCTGGAACTTTATACTGTTCCTAATCAATGACACTGTTTTGTAAGGAAGAAGATTTGAGAAATATTATGTTTTTCCAAGAGGGGCTGATTTGTTAACATCACTCTAAGAATGTAGCACCAAATTGTCCAAGAAGTCCTAAAGAACTTGCTCGCAATTTCTAGAATCTGTAGGCCCCTCTAGCCTTAGCTAAAGTCAATGGTCATGTCTCCATCATCAGAAAAGCTGGTGTAAAAATGAGTAAAAATGAAATTCATGAGATAATACTAGGAAGACCACCGATGTTCAACCCAAGTTTGCCATAATGAGGAAAGTTCTATGGACAGAAAAAAATGGCTAAGAGATTTTTTTGTTATGTCAGGACATGGATGATTTGCCATCAAGTGAAAGAAGAATCAGTTTGACTTATATCAGAATTATACAAAAAAACACCAGATTATCTGTCCATCAACTGAAAATGAAACACAAATGGATTATTGTAAAGCAAGAAATGATTTAAAACAGGGGTGTCAAACTCATGTCATCACAGCAGTATCACATGACATATCAGGACTTTTTCCCCTTCGCTAAACCGGGCGTGGGCATGGCCAGCCTATGACACATCCGGACCGTGAGTTTGACAGCCCTGGTCTAAAAGATTAGAAAACAGATTACAACAGAATGAATAAAGAACAAACTCAATGTTTTGAAAGTTCAACCCCAAATCTCATAGAATGGTGTAGACCAATGACTAAAATGGGTGGCTTTCTTTATGAAATAATGCTGCAGCAAACCTTGGTGATATTTGTTTTGTCAGAGTTCCTTATGCAACAGTATGATCCTCATGAAGTTCCTTTAATGTGCAGTGGTAAATATAAGCAAAATGTCAGAAAATCTGAAAAGAGAGAGGTTAATCTTTTCTAAAGAAACAATGGCATGCCATACACCAAGCTTCTGACAGAACGCTTTCCATAAACAATACAAATAAATTCCCAATATAGTCAGTCATTCTCACGAAATGAGAGGGCTGGGGGGTTACTTTTAATTTCAAAAATCCAAGGGGCCAGATTTAAATCTTATTACTGTAAGCAAAATAAAAGGAAAAATGTGGATCATAAGTTATCATAAAAAATGTTTTTCTTTGCACAAATATATCTACTGTATTATCCAAATCTTGTGAGATTTGCTGTAATCTATCAGAAGCAATGTTAGAGTGAATAACATAATAAGCAAGGTATGTTGTACAGTTAAATTAAAATGTCTTTACAAAGACAAGAATGGTCATCATAAACAAAGAAAATTTCATTAACTATTTGTTTACATTTAAGCAAAAATACCCAAAGGCATACGGTTGAGTATGGTTTAACAAACCAACTGAGAATGACTTTGAGAAGTATCTTTCCAATCTTCACTCCTGCTGTGGAAAAATTCCCACTTTATCTTCTGCAAGCCAAAGCTTGCAAAATACTGAAGAATGGCCCTTATGTAGTAGCATGTAAGAGCAAGAATTCTAGCAAAACAACTGAGAATTTCTATTAAGTGAATCTGTCAAAGTACATACTGTATGTATTAATGAGTGCAACTGTGGAAAGATCAAATGATAACACAGCTGAGATCAGCATTTATAGTTCTTTACCCATCTTTACTTTTAAAAAGAATTAAATCTCTGATTGAATGCCAAAAAACCTCTTCTGAAGTAGTGGCTGCCTTGATTAAGATTTCCCATTTTGGCAAATCCTAAATCAAGAGACATCAAAGAGATTTCAAAATAAAGAACAGCTGAAGAAAAATGTATGATATGACAGAAAGCATAAACAATAATACCATGCATATGTTTAAGTCATCTGAAAGTGATTTTAGTGATGTGTAAAATATTCAGAAATAAACATTTAAATGGCAGCTTAATTCCCCAAGGGAGAAAAGTCTGCTTAAACCTTAAATAAATCCTGTTTAGATGAAACCACATCCGTTCTCCCCATTTGCTTCAAGAACATATTCCACTTCTCTGATTGGTTCTGCACAAAGAAAGATCTTCTATATACCACAACAGATTTTCATTCAAATAAATGGAAGTGAATGCATTAAAGGGTTTAGAAAGCCCACACAGGTCTTTCTTATAAATTTAAATAAGGCATCTACAGTTATGATTTGCTAAAACTAGAAACTTTTTACAGATTAATAATAGAAGAAATTCTCAAACAGCTGTTTAAGCTAAACATGAGATTATTTAAAATTGTATAAGGAACATGCTTATGATGATCCTATACAATTAATACTTAAATTTTATTATTAAATGGCAACACAATACATACAAACTCAAGGTAAACCGCACCAAACTTGATTGCAGGAAATATGACTTCAGCAACAGAGTGGTCAACGTCTGGAATACTCTACCTGACTCTGTGGTTTCTTCTCCAAACCCCAAAAACTTTAACCTTAGATTGTCTACTATTGACCTCACCACTTTCCTAAGAGGTCTGTAGGGGGCATGCATAAGTGCACCAACATGGCTACCATCCTTTTCCTATTGTTTTTTTTTATTTTTCTTATATGTATCCATTTCATGTATTCATAATTATGTTTACACTTATATCTGTTATCTTATAATCGCTTGACAAAATAAATAAAAAAAATAAATAAATAAATAAACATCTGAAATAGATACACTGACTTTACTTCACTCTGTGGTCAAGGAAACAACCGTCCTTAATATGGCAGAATTCTCATGTTCATGAAAACACATGTAGATCTGTTTTTCAATATGACAAACATCAGTTGTTAACTGTTGAATTTGGGGATATTCGGGATATTGCAGCCTTTCAACTAAGCATGAATTTAAATGTGTGGTGTGGTTGAACAGGTTCGTGCAGAAACAATGAGTTATATTAAAGCTAGGGAATCTGTGGTCTCCCAAAACTTGCTAGTTTAGAACTCCCAGTAACCATAGCCAGTAAAACCAGCAGCAAAGCAATTGTGGGAATGAACAGAGGGCCATAGCTTTCCTATTTTTGTAGTAGGAGAAAAGAATATTGGAGAAGACATTTGGTATATTTTATGGGCACAATATTGTTTGTCATAACTAAACCCTTTAATAAAAATCCAGAACTTTGGCATACATCTTTATCTGGTAATAGAACTGCAACATTGCTTTCTCCTTTACCATATACCATCTAAAATAAAGTATGTTATTTAATTCCAGTTATTGGGGAAATCAAATAATGAATGAGCTCCATAAGCCTAGTTTTGTTTTTTGCAAAAAAAAAAAATCTCTCTCTCTCTTTCTGGAAATAAAGGAAGAGATTATACAATGTGGATATCCAGATAAACATCTATGTGGAACAGCTGGATCACACATTACTTTTAATATGTAATAGAAGGAAAGTCATAAGTCACTTTTGTCTCAGTGCTGTTTTAACTTTGAATGGTCACTAAACATATGGTTATAAGTCAAGGATTTATACTGTAGATAGATGTACCTCACTCTTAACAATCTTTAAATCTTGGTTATAGAATCTGGTTTAAATACTCACAATAAGAGTTGAGTGGAAATTTCTCAGGAGACATTTTTTTCCCTAAATTAATTTCCTAAATTAATATTGCTATTAAAAAGCAATTTTATATATTTTCCTATGTCATTTTTTAATGTAGCTTTTATTCCATCTCTAGTTGCCAATAATGCCCTGGAATACTGGACACTTTTTAAAAAAGGAAACAAAATAAGGATTTGTTCAATTTGTCGGCCACTCCTTGAGACTGTCTGTTACATGCTCAGAATGCAGGTGTTAATTGATCCAAAGTCATTCACGGTCAAGTGGAGTTTGAATCCAGCTTTCCCTAGTTCAAATCCAATATGTTAATTGAACACAATAACTCTCAATTGTATGATCCACATGACTAATTTTGCACACATATATTATCATGCAAAACAGTATTTAAAATTATTTTATAAAATCATCAGCCAGACAAATGTATTTAGTATTAGTAGATGAAAGATTTTGCCACCTTTTTTAATTGATATTATTGGAATTTATTTTATTGTTGTGAGCAACCCAGATTCTTTGAGAATCTGGCAACATACAAGTTAAATTATGGTTTATTTAGACTGAATTTGGAATTTTTATCCATCTTTTCAAGAACCTGGGATTAGTCCATCTGGGTTCAGTTCCAAGTGGGGAGAAAGACACTGGAAACATGGAGGCTGTTTGGAAAGATGGTTTAATGGTGGACAGGACCACATGGTTTGAAGTCCTGGGCAATTGAGCACATGGGGGAGAGAGAGAGAGAGAGAGAGAGAGAGAGAGATACCCTTTCTTGGGCTTTGAACTTTCTTCCTGTTCCTGTGGCAAGGGCGTGTATTCTGATTGGTTGTCAGGCTCCCATGGGGCCATGCAGGGGTAACTTTTTATGTTGTCTTGAGTCCCAGGCTTGGTTGAACCTTGCTGGTGATACAATCTTCCCAGGTGCCATGTGGTGAGATACGTAGATGGCTAATCCTATTATGTCCTGAGGGTGAAGGTCTTTTGTTTTGTAGATAAGCTGGCCCAGCCTTTTGATAGGTTGGCACCAGTCTTTCTGGGGCTATTAACAAAGGTGGGAGTTGCTTTCCAAGAGCATGTTTCTCCTTTTCTCATCCAGGGAGGTATAATATTCTGCCTTTTTAATATTTCCTAGAATATTTCATTCTTCTAGGAGAAGGGTAGGTGCTAAATTTCTACAGTATTAAAGATATTGTCACAGGATGTATTATCTATTCTAGTTGAGAAAAATGAAGGAGGTGTCACTTCAAATACTGAGAAATCAAGCTGGTAATTTTTGTGGAAAATGCAATATAATATGGCAACATCTTTGTTTTGCTTACAAATTAGTGGCCAGACCAGAAAAAGTACATTGGAAATTTCTTTTCTTTATCTTAAATAATTTTAAAGCATACTTGTTCCACTTGGATGTTCTATTTAGAATATTCCCTCAATTTTATAATTATAAAAACAAAAAAAGGATGTTGCAAAGAAACGCCATGTGTTATTGGCACATTTGTATGATTTAATGGTTCCTATCACTTTTATTTTCAAAGACAGATTTTCACCTAAAGTGACAAAGATGTGTATCATAACAATGCACCTGTGAACTGTAAATGATAACCCTGATTAAAGCTAGCCTTGAACATACCCATTAAGCAGGCACTATCTGCAGACCCCCTTTGTGTAGTTTTGCTCCATGATAAGTAGAAAGTTTGCTAATGGTAGAGCTATTTTTATTCATAATAGCACATAGATTTCATCAGCTCTCAGAAGCCCATGAACAGAATACAAATGATGGCAAACTGTAAATGTGTAAAATCAAAATATAGGAATAAGTATTTCTTGAATAAGCTTTAATTTACTTTTTAGAAGCTCTTTAGACTTTTTAAAATGACCTTGCTATCATTTGGAACTGAAAAACAAAAACATACAAATAATATTATGGAGAATAGCCAGATGTCTGAAATTATGCTGGGCAGTCCAGGTTTTTTTTTTAAAAAAAATACTTATCTTCTAACCAGTTTTTGGCAGACTTGGGTTTCTCCCCCTTTTTCATCTGTTCTGTTTCTGTCTCCTCTGGCAATGCATCTTGATGGCTAGGATTATTCCATCTAAGCTAGAAGCATTTGGACACTCACTAAGTAACAAGAAAAATAGTGAAGAAACCTGGTGCCATCTCTTGGTTGTCCAGATTTTTACATTCCAGATATGATATTCCTGGTTTCGAAATTATGGCCAAACTCTTGTGTATGACTGATCAAGGGAGGAGCTGAGAGCAAACTGGGAGGATGTTTATATGCGCGAAAGAAAAGTGCATGCGAAAGATGAAGGGAGAAAATAAAGTGATCTGTAGCAAAGAAAAGCCTTCTGTTCCCTTAGAACTTGTATGCATTGAACTCTTAAGCAGCTCCTCCCTTGTGCTGATGCTGGTTAGGTTCTAAGCCCCCCTAAGAAAATCTTGTCCCAACTGAGATGCTTTGGCAGAAGCTTGCAAGTATTCAGTCTAGTCAGCAGATTATCATGTCTTCCTATTGAATAATTCCCTGATGAATTGTCCCAATAGGAGTTCTGTGCCCTCCTGTTTTTCTGACTATGAAATCAATCACTTTAATTCCTGCAGGAAAGTCTTGCTGGTCAAAGACACTTATACTTTTGTTGTTGTTGCAGATGCAGTTAACTAAACCCAGTAATGCAAGATTTCATCAGTTTTCCAACCATTCTCCTCCAGGAGAAGAGTTTTACCCCAGGGATCAAGTCTTCTATCTCAGGTGATAATGGGGGTGGAGGTAGGAACTGAGGTTGTGATTGAGTTTCAAAAAAAAAAAAGCCCAGGAAAAAATAGTTAAGCGGGGGACAGTCACTGCCAGGTTTTGAACCAGCAATGCTCTATTGACAAAGGAAATACTAGATCACAACATTTTTGGTGAAAATAGCTCTAGAAGACTTTAGACATAAAATATCCATTCTGTCATACTGTCATACTGAGAACTTCCTACTTCTGTGAAGCAGTCAATAAACCACAGATTAGTCCAGGGTTTTTCAAACTTAGCAATTTTAAGATGTGTGGACTTCAACCTCCAAAATTTCCCAGCCAGCATGTGCAAATTAGCCTGTAACCAAGTAAAGCATTCCAACCAAAATGGAAATGAATGCTTGAGCATAGCTGACAAGGAAAGAGTACTTTAAAACTGCAGTGTAAAAAGATACCTTGTACAATGGAAGTGGTACAAGTCTAGGGCAAATTTTTCATTACTGGCCTACTCTGGCCATGGATAACTGAGCAACATGGATAAACCCAGAGATTGAATATAAAGAGAAAGGTGCATTGTAGAATTTTTCCAGAGTACCAAGTCAAATTGGTACAAGGCAGTGTTTGGCATTTTGGTTATGTTGGCTAAGCAGCTTATCCCATTTTTGCTGTGTCTAGCCTGGTGTTTCTCAAACTTGGCAACTTTACAATGTACTGACTTCAACTCCCAGAATTCTGGGAGTTGAAGTCCACACATCATAAAGTCACCAAGGTTGAGAAACACTGGGCTAGACACAGCAAAAATGGGATAAGCTGCTTAGCCAACTTAACCAAAATGCCAAACACTGCCTTGATCTAATTTAGGATGACTGGAAATAAATACACAAATAAATTTAGAATGATTTTAAATAAATACAAAAGAGTTGGTCATTCTACACTGAAGGTATCTGTGATGTGAACACAAACACCTTGCGGAGAACCTAAGAAAAAAGTAATTGTTCAAAATTTTTCTAGTCAACACAGAATTACTAAGTAGTGGACATTAATATAAAGGGCATAAAGAAACATTAATTTGGTAGCTACACGTATTAATCTTTTTTTTTAAAGTTGGAAATGCATTTATTAGTTTTAAAAAAACATTCCTCATCTATCCTCTTTCTTCATATACTTTTTTAGAATCACTATCCTCCTACGGATTTTTTTTAATGGCCATTCTGCACTATATATGAATCTGATAGTTCTTCATTTAACTTTATGATAAGCACAGGAGGAGTAAAAATTTAAAACACACATGCACACACTTTATGTGCCCTAGCCACGCAATGTTTTGAGGTTTTTATATTTTAAAATCCTTCACATTTAGCCTTTCAACCAGTTCCATCCTAGCTCCCTTTTCTTCTCAGTCAACATTGCACATCTGTTTATTTTCAACTTTATTCTTCCTTTACAAAGTCACTATAAGCTCACTCATTATGATACTTTATGAATGATATTTCATTAATCTGATTGATCACTGGAATTCACTTACTATATTTCATCTCAGGTGATTCCTTTCTTCCCATCTAAGCCATTGAGCCCAGGCACTTGCTGAGTGCAGGAATCCAAACTAAAGAACCTCTAGCATATGCAGTATCTGTCTCATCAATGCTTGAAAAGTTAATTGAATGGACCTGAATCCACAAGTCTTGAACTGCCTTCCAAATATTTCAAAAGTGTTTTCCCATATTCCTGCTTTCTTCTCAAGACTAAACAATACATACCCATTTAATGCTAAATATGCCCATAGAACTCTAATTTATGGTTCCTCAACTACCCTTGTTGTCCTTGTTATGTAAATCTGTTTTAATTTCTCTGAATTGTTTTTCAAAATTATGTCTAGAATTAGACGCAATACTTAAGTTGGAATTTGATCTAAAAGAGGATCAAGGACACAATAGCAAGCCACTTCTGAAATCTACAGGGACTTCCCCAGGCAGCTGCCAGGAATCTCAATGGCACAAAACAACCCCAAACAATGCAGTTTGTTGTTTTAAATTGATAGTTTAACGTCTTGTTTTTATTTTGTTCATTTCCCAGGCATCCTTGTTTAATAAATAAACTTAGCAAAATTATCTACATGAACTCCTTATAAAGAAATATAAAAATTGTATAATTGTTGCACCATTGCAACAAATCAAGTCATTTATTTCCTTCATAAAATATTCACCTTTCCCTGCTATCTTAGAAAGCTCTCTCAGACAAGACAACCTCAATGCTATATGTCTTTGTTACACTATTACACTGAAGTGATGGAACAAGCTGACATACATTTATAGGAAGCTTATCTTGGAACAGAACAGAATGACAATTAACATTAGCAGCAGAGGTGGTATTCAGCAGGTTCTGACCAGTTCTGGAGAACCAATAGTGGAAATTGTGGGTAGTTCGGAGAACCAGCAAATACCATCTCTGACTGGAGATTTTACAGTATCCTTCCCCTGCCACTTCCACCAAGCCACAGAACCAGTAGTAAAAAAAAATTGAATCCCACCAAAATTGAATAGCAGCCACTCAGGATACATCATTTTTGTTCTTTCTTTTCTTACATTACACAAGATTGCCAGACCAACTGCAATTAATAAAAATTACATCTCTAGTGGGTTACAAGTCCAGCAGTTATATACCATAGTGGGGCTGACTAAGGTATTGGGTCGATAAAAATGCAAGACTCTTATCTGGTACCTGAACAATCAACTTAGTCCTCTCTCTACTTTTATACTGCCAGAAAAAAAATATTGATTACCCAACTGACTTTAGGGTGGCTAGGAAAGGGAATTTGAAATTCTGAATGGTGGATTTTAAGTACTAGATGATTATATTCAATCTTCCTGTTTTATTGTAGAAAACATACATACTAGTATGTCATACTAGTAATTAAGAAAAATAATAAAATCAACACTGCATTATGAAAATGATATTACCCACTATGATGCCTAAAACATGGTTGAAACATGGTTAATCAGCAGAATGTTCAGCCACTAAAGCCTTGTTGGCTGGTTCTTCTTCTCAACAAGTCCCAAGGCATAAGGGTGAAGAAAGCTGCTTTAAAATCTGGGCTAACAAAACATCTGAAGCATCTTTCCCTGACGTCATTTTTATATTTATTAATTGGAACTATTCTTTCCAAAGTTCCACTGGTATTTGATGCTGTGCAAAAACACAGTTTTGCTCTTATGCTATTAGTCTCATTTGTTTTGGTAGAGTTTCAGTAGAAGACTTAGTGTGAATGGTGCTCACTGTGAATTTATGAACATCAAAACACTTTGTGGCCAATAGGGAAAGATTAGACTTTTTGACCAGATGCCTACATTATGATTAATTCATCATTTTAATTATAAGCCCTTTCTGTAGATAAAAGCGCCACTGAGTGACACAATTACAGCAACAATGACAAGGGCAAATCTCTTTTCTAATTTAAATAGATGACGCAAACACCCCATTGAGTGTGTACATATGGCCTTCTCTTGTTCTACAATGTGCCCAAATCACATTCTCAGCAAGGACTGCAAAACATGAAGGATAAATGTGGAGGGAATAAGTGAAAGCTTTAGCTATTCAATTAAGCATGAGGAGAATGAATGGCTTATATTCACAAAGCTTTTATTCTAAGATTGGAAGGAATTAAGGAACAGAATCTAACAGGGAAGAAAAATAAAGTAAGCTTTTCCAACACACCAGGCTAAATTTCTCATCCATGAAGGCAATTTTTGTGAAATCCTGTGCATAGCAGAAGAATCAAGAGCCAAAACAGTTTTCTTCTTTCTAAGTCCTCCGTTTATCTAACAACCTGATAAAAGCTAATTTTGGTTCTTCCATGAATTACCTCTGTGGTCTCACATGGTCATGTACTCAGCAGCAAAATATCCTTGAGAGCCAGTAAAAATAATGGGATTCTTGCTGAGGGCCATTAATATTTATCAGAGCTGTTCCAGGGACGTCTTCACACACAAACAGGTTTACTTGGGGCTGTGTAAGTGTAAATTAGCTAGAGCAGTTTGGGAATTGTAGAATGCCTTACACCTGATCAGGTGATTCCACTTCCTAGCTGAGCTTTGCCTGACAACAACAATTCTCTCCATGGTTTCAGATGCCGTCTTTCGAAACACCTGCTCCCTTTTTAGCCGTAGATGCATAGATTTCACCTAGGGCCTTCTTCCTGAAAAGCATGTGTGCTGTCATCAATTGAGTTAACATATGATATTTAGTCAGTATGTGATTTGCTTAGGTTTAGTTTAACATTAGAGTAGTATATTATATGGCTTATGCAATAAATGGTTATTAAGCAAGCCATAGTTTAACATGATGTATAAACTCAGTCACTGAATTACAGTCCACTCTTGCAGCTCTGAGAACTTTTATCAATTGGTTAGCTGAACAGTATTGAACCTTGATGATAATAGTTTTTTTTTGGCATTGGCTTTAGATGGCTATGTATTTATTTATAAAATACAATTAACTTAGAGAGAAGCACCACATTGAAAAGAGTGGCATATTTTCAAATAATGATATGAATAAAATGTGTGAAATCACATACGCATATAGATGAATATAAAATGTTTTTGAAAAGAAAAAGATTCAGTGGGTTGCATCAGAGGTACCTGCATCCTTATCTTGGTCAAGGCCAGGTGCTATTGCCAAGCTGTCATTTGCCTCATATCTCTGGTGACATGAGACCTCCTGAGTCTATGGTCCCTAATCTCCCATCCAGAGGCATAGGGTTAAGTAAACTGAGCCACAGTGGTGCAGTGGTTAGAGTGCAAGTACTGCAGGCTACTTCTGCTGGCTGCCTGTAATTTGGCAGTTCAAATCCCACCAGGCTCAAGTTTGACTCAACCTTCCATGCTTCCAAGGTCGGTAAAATGAGGCCCAAATTGTTACAGGCAATATGCTGACTTTGTAAACCACCTAGAGAGGGCTGTAAGGCATTCTAAAGTGGTATATAAGTCTAAGTGCTATTGCTATTGCTAAACTATTGGTTTATGAGGAATAACTTCAAGAAAGAGAGATTAAAGCAAGCTGCAATGTCTAGGGATGGCCAGAAGGAGGAAATTTATGAAAACAGTAGCAATAATACCTATAGCAGACTTAAAACACTTGGGATATATGGCCAAATATGTCTCTTGCTTTTCCTCAAACCTCCCAATATAATATGATGAACCTTATTTATCAAAATTGATTAACATAGCCTCTGCTAACCAGATAGATTACATGAATAAAATGTATGTTTTAGAAGCTAGCTACTGCAGCATAACAAATGACCACCATGTACAGTGTTGGCTATATCCCTGAGAAGTAAAATGCTATTTAATTTTAGTGCACAGATAAAGGCTTCCAAGCCTGACTGAACCTCCATGCTATCTGCATAAAGAAGAGCCTAGGGAGTATGAAACAGCTAATAGTCAACTTTATCCTTAGAAGCCTCTTGGGGAATTTGCTAGGAAGATAACATGTGTGGGTCAAGTTAATATACTTCAGATATGGGAAGGAGGGGACAGTTTTTCTCAGAGTAAAAGAAAATGAGATAGGAAAAAAACTTAGAAAGCAAAGGTTGCTTGGTTTCCAGCAAATGAAGGAGAAAATAACACTGCCAGAATAGAAGCATTGAATGAAAGTAGCATTTAATCTAATGCTCTCATTACTTGCTAAAAGAGAAAAGCACATCAAAATCCACCACCAAACAGAAGTGAATAACAAGCCATTGTCAGGATGAAGAAATCTTTTTAAAATCTCAACTTCAGAAGAGAAGAAAAATGAATACACAGAGAAAGTTTCCCTTCCCCATCCTCTTTCCTCATAAGTCTGGTTTAAGGTTAAGTTTTCTGAACTAAAATGTGAAAGGAGGCATACAGTACATTTAAAGAAACTTGCCTTGTTCTTTCCTGAAGATTAGAATTTCACAATAAAATACAATGCCTTCAAAACAAAGTGTCGTTAACTCAAGTTAGCTATATGTATACCTGATCTTTATTTCCGACTTAAACAAATTTATTCAATAGCACGCCATTGTATGCTGTTTTCAACCAAATAATTTTTATAAACCTTGTTAGAAGAAAACCCTGTTAAGTACTTTGGAGTTTACTCCAAAATTAGTAGAAAAAGGTGATAGTCACTCACTACACTTCCTTGCTTAGCTACCCAGAATTAGTTTAATTTGCTAAAACATTTCTCATTCATTTGGTATCCTGTGGCAATTTTACATTTGCATTTCATTTTTCTTCTGTTTTCCATTTTCCCTTTTAAATAATAAAAGGCTCTTGTAGCTTTTTATATAAAAAGATTTTGAAAATTATTTAGCAAAAAAGGAAAAAAGCCATAAATAGTAAAATCAATAAAATACAGGTAGTCCTCAACTTACAACAATTCATTTAGTGACCGTTCGAAGTTACAATGCCACTAAAAAAGTGATTTATGATTGTTTTTCACACTTACAAGCATTGTAGCATCCCCAATGTGATCAAAATTCAGACGTTTGGCAACTGACTCATACTTATGACAGGTGCATAAGGGTCATGCGATTATCTTTTGCAGCCTTCAGACAAGCAAAGTCAATGGAGAAGGCAGATTCACTCAAGCATGTTACTAACTTAACAACTGCAGTGATTCACTTAACAACTGTGGCAAGAAAGGTCATAAAATAAAAGGTCATAAAAGATCCAGAAGCTCCAGTTGGTACAAAATGCAGCGGCCCTCATAGTTTTGTGCAGACCCCGGTGAACATACTGTATCACCTCTCCTGCGGGAGCTGCATTGATTGCCGATTTGCTTACAGATGTAATTCAAGGTGCTGGTTGTCACCTTTAAAGTCCTTCATGGCTTGGGACCAGGTTATCTGAGGGACCATCTCTTGCTGGTCACATCTACCTGACCCATCAGAGCAGGGAGGCAGGGAATGTTGTGGGTTCCATTCCCAAGGGAGATATGCCTGGTGGGACCCAGAAGAAGGGCCTTCTCCTTGGTGGCTCCCCCTCTCTGGAACATCATTCCCCCAGAGATTAGAATGACCCCCACTCTAATACTCTTCTGGAAGATGCTGAAGACCTGGGTCTGCCAGCGGGCCTTGGGAACCCAGAGCTGGATAGAACCCATTAAATGATTTGTGTGATCTGCTGTTGTCGGGGGTGAGGGTGGGGGAATTGGGAGGGTGATTTTGTTATATTATACTATATTAATTTATTTGATTCTTTTGGTTAGTTTTTATTACTTTAAATGTGGTTTAATATTCTGTAAGCCGCCTTGAGTTGCCGTGGGCGAATAGGTGGCAATATAAATTCAATAAATAAAGAAAGAAATAATGAAATGGGGCAAAACTCACTTAACAACTGCCTCACTTAGCCACATAAATTTGGGGCTCAGTTGTGATCAGGTCAAGACTACCTGTACCTTATAAAAATCAATACACATGAACAAAGCATAAGCAAATATCAGCATAAAGAAAAGCCATGTAAAAGGACTTGGGGGACAAATCAACTTGAACTTGATTCTAAAAAAGTATTGAGCTCAGAATATATTAAGGAGAAATTCCAAATTGATATAATAAAACACCTTTCTTTTTCCTTGCCATCCTCAGCTTATCTTTGATGAGAGAGGGGAGAAAAGCCCCTACTTGAGTTGAGGGCTGAAAACATTAAAATCAGTGTTTCCCTTCAGCAAGCTTTGATGGCCTAAGTCTCTCTAATTGGGGGAACTGCACCCTTTCCACTCCTTTGCAGATAACGCTGGTATAAATGCTATACCCACATCTCCTAAGAATAATTAACTGTTCCTTAGAACAATTTAAAACATTCAGAAATTAGAGATAAGTGCTGCAGTTGTCAGTTCTAAAAGCAAGGAAGGCATCATGTTTGGGTATCCCCGTGCTCATAACACCAGAAAGCTAGAATCTCATTGCTTTCTCTTGTCTTCAGGAAAGTTTGCTATGATTGCTGTTTAAATGGGTCACCATTCTCCATCTGCTTTCTGAATTGCTACTCTTCCATGAAATTTGTTTTTGCAGAAAGTCACATGAACTGTGACCTGAAGTCACCCTGCTAAATCCACTCTCATGCAGTAATATCAGTGCAGAATTGCACTACATTATTTCCTTTTAAAGAGTCACACTATTCTGTGAAAACTTTAACCTTGAAAGAAAATTGGCATAATCATTATCTAAAAACAGTCATAGAGTCATTCTTTTTCATATATATTCCAGACACATGCATGATATGTGGGTTGACTCACACATGATTGGCACTGGATTCTATCAGTGGAATTGAGATGGAAGAAGGAAAGTATTAGCTAGCTTTTATTCTAGGCTTGCTCAGTGATTAATGATTGACCATTCTTTGATATATTCTTTTTGTTCTTTTTTATCTAAGTGTTGTTGGAAGAAATATCCTTCTGGTTCAGTTCCAAGAGGGAAAAAGACACTGGAAACATGGAGGCTGTTTGGAAAGATGGTTTAATGGTGGACAGGACCACATGGCTTGGAGCTCCAAAGTGAAAGGGATGATCACATGCTTCAAGGTGAAGGAAAAGATCAAGAGGAAGGAGGAGGGCTGAAAGTGCCTGGTTTTATACCCTCTGTTGAGATTTGAATTAGAGCTTGTATTCTGGTTGGTTGTCAGACTCCCATGGGGCCGTGAAGGGGTAACTCTGTAGGCTGTCCTGAGTTCCAGGCTTGGTTGAGCCTTGCTGGATAATGATGCAATGAAAAGGGCTTTGGACAATTACTATAGCTTTACCTGGAGATCTTTATTATGTAAAATATTCTGGCCCAGGCCTTAATGGTCCACCCATTAACAAAGGTGGGGTGAGCTTCTACTTCTGAGGTGAGATTCTACTCTTTTTAGGGGAAATATTCTGCCATTTTAATATTTCCTAGGATATTTCAATTTTCTAGGAGAGGGGTGGGTACTAACTTCCTACAGTGTATCTCTGTTTGATTTTTTTTTAATTGTCAGTGCTAGATGTTTGGGGAATTAAGCCCAAACAAACTGACTAATCAGGCTTACCTTTCCATTTGTACCACCAACCAGAGTATTTGCTCTTAGTGAAAGCAAATAAACAATATTTAGCAACATGAGTCTGCTGTCATTAGAAGATGGTGGTTTGGGAAGGCATTCTGACCTGCAGTCAAGAGACCAAATGCAATGTCTGTTTACCAAAGTCCAAGAGTCTACTATTTTATCACCACTAATTGTGTCTCAATTTTATATATCAAATAAAAAACACAACAGTCACAAAATGTCAAATAAATGATCCTCCCACTATAATACAACAGTCTAGTATAAAAGATAACTGGATGTCAGCTACATAGGAAGAGCGCTTCAAAGTTCTCTTTTATAGGTAAGTGATAACAGTGAAGTGGGCAAAGTTCATTGCCAAAGTGGGTAGTTCTGTTTATTTTTCTGCTATGACAACAAAATAAAGATGGCACAGACACGACTGCAAAATAAGTTGAAAGATGGAAAGACACATCAGCTGCTATTATTCCTCCATACCCAATCAATATATAAGACAAAAATGAAGATCTGGAAGTCAGTCCTTCACAAAGACAGATAATCGGTTTCTCCAATTTGCCAATTGGGGGAAAATATGCCAGTGTAATTGGGGGAAAATATTTCTTTGTATTATCAAATATGGTAGCAAAATCTATCTGAGCAGCCTGCAGAAGCCATACATTCTTGTTTACTATTTTTTTTTCTTTTCAGCAGAGCATTAGACAAGTTGGCTAATGGAAAATGAATTATCCAAAATCTTCATCTACAACAGTCTCTGATGGCTCAGAGCACTAACTTAAATTGCCCCATATTGCTTGTATCTTTATTTATTTTTTTCAGGCTATGTTTTTTTTCCCACCTGCTACTTGAATACTTCCAACTGGAGATGCCAGAAACTGGTGCAACCTGATACTCAACCCCTGTCGCTTACCTGAATCTTTATTTGCAAGTTTATTTATGCAGGTTTGCAGCTTTTATGCTTTCTATTTTGTCAGACTTGTGTAAAGAGATTATTCTGGGGGTATAATGATTTACCTCTTGGTTTATAATTCTAAGATAGTTTGTCAAAAGTATCCATTAGCAAAGGGCCAAACATTGCAGAATATAAAATAAATATTTGTGTTCAAAATAATTATGAAAGTAAAATAAATAAATAAATAAATAATGCATAGTCATAAAAAGATAGTATAGCACTTGTAAGATAGTACATAAATTATATATAAAGGTGTGTTAGGATCTTCTTTATATGCATTCCTGCATTTGCTACTTCTGTTGTAGCTCCTTTTTCATGGCCACAAGCACCCGTTCACCAAACCGGTTGTTATACCGGTTGAATCGCACCCCTGGCTAGAAGTCTGGTTGTGGAAGAAGGGGAGGGGAAGGGAAGGGACTGTCTGTTAGTCCCAAGTCAAGTGTTTCATTGCGTCATGCACCCAATAGTAGTGCAGGAAAGATGTAGGAAGGAATGGAAGAAACAGTGTTAAATTATACTTCAATTCAGGAAGAAGTTGATAAAGAGAAAATTAAAACTTCTTGGACACAAGTACAATAAAAAGATTAAGATTTCCAGAATTCTGTATTTGTACAGATAAAATAAACATAAAATAAAAAATAAGGTTTAATTAGAAGAAAATTAAATATCAAAATTCTAACAATTTCTGGCTGCTCCAATTGCTGAAATAAAAATCCTTTCTTATTTGGATTTTTTCAGCTTCTTTCCAATTCCAACCTTAAATCAAATGCTCAAATGTCAATTCTCTACTTTTTATAACCACAATACCTAGCTTCTCCTTGATCAAAATTACTTTTTCTACAGCTGAGGTAGAGGAGCAGGGCAAGATCTCACTTGCATCTTTACCTTGTGGAGGTTTACATTCAAAGGGAAGCATATGTATCCCATATCTGGCACAGGGATCTGGCAGTCTGGAATCTTGTAGAAAAAACAGGCAAATTCAACAGCAGTTTCTTTTGTGGTTTAGTAGAGCTCCAGATAACAAAAGCTGATCAGTGAAAATGCTCATGTAGCTATTAATACTGCTGATATTCTGCTGGAAATCAGCAATGTCTCATATAGACATATATATATAAAACAGCTGCTCTGTTTGAATAAATGGCTCTCCTGGGAAAACCCAATAGGGCAAATTTTGTGACTGCATTAATGTAGAAGTTGCCCTAATTTCTAGCAGTGACTGAAATGATAATTCTTCCACGGAGCTACTCCAGTTCATTGCTACAACAACAACACAGTCCTTTCAACAGTTCCAAGAAGACTCCATACCCATTTGCACTACTCAGGTGACCCTGACGACATGGTTGAAGTTCCAGGTGGCCTCAACAATTCTCTAAAAGAATGTAAATGACCAACTGTCTGCAAGGAGTATAAATCCTTTCATTTCTCCACCATTCAGTCAGAGCTGAAGAAGTTTCTTGGATGAGAAGTGAAACGTCTTCAAAGAAAACCAAAAAAATCCAGTTGCCTCTTGAAAGAGCACCTTTGGGACAACTATGACCAGGATGACTGAGAATCTCCACAAATATCCAGTCCTACAGTACAGTCATCATAATTATAAAATTAACTAAATAGAAGTAACTATTATTTTTTAAAGCTGGACTACACTTTTGTTTTTATTATTTATTTATTAAATATATATGCTGCCTATTGCACTCTCGAAGTGACTTTTATTTCTTTGTGAGGTTTTTTTTTTCAATCTTTGAAGTATATCAAGTGCACAGTATTTCCATAGTGATGTCCCTGGAGTAAGCCAGGCCAGCTGTTTAGCTTGGCTCATTGCGGGGGTAGGTATGGAATCTCAAGTAGTGAAATAGGTCTACTTGCTTACTTGGTTGATTTCTTGGCTTGAGGCAAATTGTTCCAAAACAGAATCCTTCAGATACGTTGAACTAAAACTCCCATCATGCACAACAGATGTCAGGTGCTTTGTAAAATGCTCTTTTCTTTGAGGGCAAAATCCCCTTTCAGCTTGCATTACATGTGCTTTGAGGTTAAAAGTCATCCACATTTTAATTTTTAAGGCTGTTTTGCTTCTCTTATATTCCCATATTAAAGAATTTAAAAAATGCTTTTATCTCTGGGCCTTTCCTGTGGTTGAGTTGACCAGTGATCCACTCATCCTGAGTCAGCAGAAACTACATTAGTGTGACATCTATTGTGCTGATCCTCTTCTGCCTCTCTTGCCTCTGTTCTCTGTCCCTGAGTTATGTGATTTATTTCTGGTTATGGTCATCCAGGTTTCCGACTGACTGTGGAGGTTGTCAGAAGAAAGGGAAAACATATCGCTACAGTTTAAACCTGTTTCACTTTGGGTTGGAGAAAAGATGGAAGCAAGTCAGAAAACTTGCCAGGGCATGTTGTTTGGTACAAGTGGGAAAAGGCCCTCAGAACTTAATAATTTTTTTTAAAAAAAATGCTATAAATTATATTGCACCTCTTCAATATTTCACAGTCCAAATCTATCATCAAGTTACATCTGCTGATCAGTGATGAAATAACTACTAAATCTATTAATTGTCAGAAAAACAAAAACAAAAGCAACAATAAAAAACCATGTTTAACATCACAGTAATGTGACATAGCAACAGACGATGAACAAATGCAATGGATTGAATGTAATGAGAGCTACAGCAAGGGAGCAAGAATAATATTTAGTTCCTTTTTCTCAATTCTCCCAAAAGGCAGCTCAGGGTTCTGGAGACTGCAAGCCAAAAGGAGGAGATGCAAATATAAAACTATGCAAGTCTAGAATTACAAAAACATTGCATTTAGACTGACTACACAGATATTCCCATTTAGTCTTTTATGGCAGACATATAGAACTCTTATTGTTTTCTAGAAAATTTTTAAGGTATTTCCTGTTGGTCTTCTCTCCAAGTTCTACCAAGTCTCAGCCTGCTTAATTTAAAAAAATAATAATATAAATGCTGCCATCTTCTGGATAAATTGCAAATGATAATTATATATTGAACATAATAATGTTAATGGCATTTTATTTAAATATATAGGTAAAAATATGTTCCTCGGCATATTGGTATACATCATATCAAGAGATGTGCTACCCTTGTTCTTTTGAATGAAGATTTATTTGGTGCAAAATCTATTTCAGAACAGCTATTTCATTTAATTCTGACTGTAAATAGGTGAATATATTTTCAGAGCAAGGCAAAAGATCTTGGCTAGAATCATATTTTGTTTATTTTGATTTGTTAACACATCTGAAATTAAAGGTGTGAAGAGCAAATCTCTCCCAAACCTGGAGTATTGTTTTGTATTCTTATTCTGGTGTTGGGTAAAGGGATGTCACAGAAAGAAGATGGATTTTGTATTGGGAAAAAAAAATTATTTAAGCCCTCATGAAATTATGCAGAACAAGATGGGAGAGTTCTCTGAAAATTCAGGGGTAACTAATATTAGCCTCATCATATTGAAATGACAAAGATTTTTTTTCTGCTGATAGATGCTGTAACAATCATAGTCCTCTTGTCCTTAATACTTCAGTTTTTCCAGCTGACATTTCTTGCCTTCTGCTTCTCTGACCTTCCCTTTTGTAATCCAAGGCTTTATAATAAATCAATAGACAGGAAAATAAAATCCTTGTTGGAGCAGAGACTGTATTTTGCTAGTATAAAAACTTAAAATTCCCCACCTTCCACTTGACCAACAAAATGCCTAGATTCATTTCCTCCCTCTATTGCAGATTATGTAAAGTTATTTAAATCCTGACTGACAGTATTTATCAAGACAGCTGTTGAACTGAGCCACAGTTGGTAAGAGAAGTGGGGAAAGAAAGGGTGGAGGGAACAAAATACACCTCTCTGATATTCTCCTCAGGGCGAAAACAGTTGCTACTTTTATCCAGGTAGAAGCAGTAGAAATGCCAACATAAAAATTGCGTGATTACATATAAAAGAGCTATTTATTAGGGTATTTTCCATACTTCTGCCTGGTTCTGCTTCTAGATATCAGTGGCATCGACCAGTTAATACAAATGCAACAGCTGGTATGGAAATAGTGGAAATCACCCTCTCTCTTTCTCATCTATGTGGCATGTTTTTATATCTTTCAGAGTCGGAGATTAACTAGCACATCACTGTTGTTTTCAATGAATCAAATAACCATGGGGCTTTTTTCTGCCCCAGGTTATTTCATCATCAAGTTTTAGCACAGGGAACTTAAAAAACAAAATAGTTATAGCTTTAGCAATGAAGAATGAATTGATTATATGTCAGCTGTTTCCAATCTAGTGTACTTTTTAAACTCATGCTACTATCCTCCAACCAACAGGGCCACCAAGCTTCCTGACAGGCTGAAATTCAAGGTACTGATTTCATGATATTTCAATATTCACATACTGAATTTCTCACTCCCTAGTAACAATTATGGCCATCAAAATTCTGCTGTGGAAAAAAACATGACAACTCTTCTTCAGTATATAAACCAGTGTTCTTCAACATCAGCATCTTAAAGACATGAGGACTTCAATTATGGGAGTTGAAATCCACACAATTTAAAATCACTGAGGGCTGAGAAACATTGATCTAAACCAGGAATGTCAAACTCATGACAACACATCACATGATGTATCGCAACTTTTTTCTCCTTTGCTAAACTGGGGGTGATCATGGCCAAGGCATGGCGCATCTGGCCCACAGGCTGCAAGTTTGACACCCCTGACCCTTTCATACCACTGCCCTGCAATGTGTCATGCTCATATCTTCACACTGCCAGCTTAGAATTCCTCTTCCAATTCAGGTGAGGAAGACAAATTTTAAATGGAAGATAATAATCAATTTAAATAACACTATTATTTCTCTTGCCTTTTTTCCCCACATAATTCTTCTATTTCTCAGGGCATCTGGTTAATATAAATTAAAAATATAATTTAGCATGCAACTGATTCTACTATATTATTTTTTATGCTGCAGCCCCGGTGAGTAAAACAGCTGATGCATGGCAATCTGTTGTGCTGTGCAAATCAGCCAGGCTTCAAAACAAGGAAATAAAGGACAGGCAAGGGCAGGAGTGGGTGGGCAGGACCAACTGATCGCCAGAACTACCAGTTCTCCCGAACCAGTCTGTACTGACTGAATTCCACCCCTGATAAGAAGAGAACTTTAATTTCATATCAGTCGGGTGAGGGGAAATAACAGTTTTACCATATGTGCCATTCTGGGCATTTGCTAGCAAGGTCAAAGTCTTTAGTACGTATGACTTCTTAGTCATTGAGTCCTAGCCAATTTACAGTCCAATGAAACATAAATTAGTAATTCCTCTAAATCTTTTAGTCAGTAAGATCAAAATGTTTTAACTACCAAATTTTGTCCGTTTAAACAGCAAAATTTCTTATTCACCTGATTAAATAAGGAGCACACAGCTTGGATATTTATATTCTGTAACATTAAAATGACTGATATAACTAAATTATAACAGAAGTAAATGGAGTGGAACCAAAATGTATGGTATCTTTGTGCTAAATTTGTGGTTTCTTTACCTGCTGTTGAGTTGATTATAAGGAAAGATTAATTATTTTCCCTTTCCTGCTCATGTACATCTTCCAAATTCTCATTTATTTTCAAGATTCTGTCTTTCTTGGAGTCCTGGTCATGTTTCTTCGTTGGGGTCTTTTGAAAGGCTGACAAGAAGAATCTAAAAAACTCATGGTAAGACATATGGATTCCTGGGTGGAATTCAAGGTGCTGATGGCTATATACAAAACTCTACATTACACATACCCTAGATACCTGTGGAGCTATCTATCTCCAATTATTTTTGTCCCAAAACATCAGACAAGATTCTATATTCTAAGTTGCAATAATTAAACAATTTCATTTTATAGGATCCAGGAGCCATGCTTATCACTGTTTTAAACACAGATTCATTCCAATCTTGGAAATACTTTCTTAGTATTGAAAAAATCTTCCTGGTTGCTTCTGCAGTTAATAACGATGTCATCAATGTCTCCATGACTCCTGAAATAAGAATGGGGTATGATCTGATCATATTGCCCCATTACATATAAATTGAAATTCTGTTATACTGTGGGTGGTAAACATAGCATTTTGATTACATCAACATTGTGCCAATTCCCACCAGTATAACCAACAGGACTGTAATATTGCATGGTATGAATAAATAATGTTCATCATAAATCTTTCAAACAAATTGGAGCCATGGGAGTTCTAACAATTTTTGGAAATTCTTGGTTTTAGCAGATCTTACAAATCTTATACAATCACACTACAAACAGCTGGCAAAACTGCTAATACATGAGGTATCTTAGGTGTCAAGAATGGCACAGCTCATTCTCACCTCCCAACAGTTTATTAAAGTATTTTAGTCAGGAGTATCATCTTTTTTATACTGCACAGCTTGGAATGTGCTTTGATATACTTGTTTATTGTTACCATCTCACACAATGCCAAAAGTATGATATTTGCAGGTTGTAATACCAACAGAAGGAAATCACCATCAACTTTTACCTGCTGTGTGTTAAGAAAAAGAAAAATAACACCTCTTTCAGTTTCTTGTTTTCTCACCTATAAAATATCAAAGTTCTTTTTTAACTTGATCTGCTGACACTCAGCAAATATCAACAAGACTAGCAATGAAAGGAAGCGACTATGAACTGGGCTGTGTTGTAAGACTTCTGCCCTCTTGCTTAATTTCTTCATATTTTCCTTCCCCAGTTCTTGACTGTTTGTTGTTTCAGTATTTGCCAAGTTCAGAGAGAGTTCAGGTTCATCATTCGACTAGAAATTACTTGTAAATTTAGGATTTTGTTTCATGGAATAGGTGGGCAGCTACTGTACCGTATAAGTGGTTATTTAAGTACTAGGCAACATGAGACCCCACCCCCCACCCCACCTTTCCTTGTAAGCAAATCCCATATAAATTTTAAACCTGAATAAATAAATGGGGGAGAAGAAATTTGGATCATTAAAAATATGTCAAAAATGGGAGTAGCTAAAGATATGCTGTATTTTACCATTATACTGTTTGGCAAAATTCAGCAATCTTTTTAAGTTAGAATGTTTCCTTTCCCCTAATAGTAGAAGTAATCTTTTTTAATTAAGTGTTTTATGCCCCCAAGGTCACTTTCATGTGAGATAGGGAGCTATATCAATATGATAAATACAAAAATAAATAATACAGCTATGTCAAAAATATATGTAGAAAAGGAGTAGGCATCAATCATATACTTGCATCTACCACCTCAACATTTTTTACTATCACCAGAAAGTCTAACGTGCAAAAAAATATAATTTTGTGGGACAAAGTGAAATAAAATTCCTATTAAGAAAGAACTATCACAGTCTCAAAATTTACTAGAAAGTTAGATTTTAAAAATCAGATATACAAAATTAAGCTTCACCTTGAACAAAACATATTTCAAGTGAATCTGAGGCAGAAAAAAACCAAAATCAAATACAAACCAGAAGCTAAATCCTTAACCAAGTGAATTCAGTACACATGACAGTTCAATGTACAAAACATATTTCCATAACTTCTGCCAACATATGTGTCAGGACAAAGGCTGAGCCTTTATCGCTTTTGGCACAAGCTTCTATTCAGCAGCCTGGTGATCTAGATAGCATGAATAGGAGGGCAAATCTTCTCCAATTGCAATAGACCAGGTGGGGAGAAGAGTGATATAATCACTGAATATCCAAGAGAGATAATATGGAAACTTATTCATTTCATCAACTTTGCTGAAAGATCAGCCCCTTCCCACCTGACTTCTTTTTTGCCTGAATTCTCTCTCTCTCTCTCTCTCTCTCTCTCTCTCTCTCTCTCTCTCTCCCTCTCTCTCTCACACACACACACACACACACACACACACACACACACTTTTTCCCTTCCCTTCTATATCATGGAAAATAGATGATGATTAGATACACACAACCAGCATCTCTTTTCATTCAATATGCTTTCATTGATTGCCCGTGGGCTGAATCTTTATAAACAAATCAAAAATCAAAAATCAAATGAAATCTCCCCATATAGTACAAGCCCATTATACAATCTTGTCACACAGCAGTAACAGAGGTTCATGGTGACATTTTGATTACTACAGTACTTTATTTGCATATACGCCTGCCAAATTTTTGACAGAACTAATACTGTTAAGAAAATACGGCAAGGCAAAAGGTACTAGATCAAGAGAAGTGGAAAAGGCACACAGAACAAATAAATAAAATAGATGGGGACAAATTTTATTTACCATTTGATGCTAAATACGGCAGAAGTCCAACAAGACCAATAAAGGAAAATATTTGTAGCTCTGGTTGGAATGAGGGGTTCTTGGTGCTCCCTGAGCTTGGTTGTTTTCTTGCAGACATTTCATTACCCGAATTAGGTAACATCATCAGTGCTCAGCAATGCTGAGCATGGTAGTGTAACATTGGCAAGAAAACAACCAAGCTCAGAAAGCACCAAGGGCCCCTCATAAGCATAGGAATTATAAAACAAGATGTGTCTTAAAGCAGCCACCACTTAGTCTATATGGGGTGAACTATAATCCCAGGCCTGCCATTTTCAGAAAAATGGGAGCTGGACTCCAAACATTTGAAGTGTATTACAGTGGGAAGACTGCCTTATGGATATATAAAATTGGCCTTGAGATTTCAGAAGGTGTTTATTCTCGGGTGAACAATATATAAGGAATAATGAGAAAAGGCAACACCTGTGTACATGCAGAAAAATTATCTTCTTTGATCCAAAGACATTGTACTTGGAAACTGTCCAGCATTTAGAGTGTAGATCATCCAGCTCAGAATCATTCTGTTACAAGATGGGCAGCAAATAAATTTAATATTATTTAATAAAATTTAATAAATAAGTCTCAAGATATGATTGAAAGTATTATATAGGAGTAAAGAATTACTGGGACTGCAGATTCTTTTGTTATGTCTGAGAATTGATCTTGACGTAGTTAGATGGCAATGTTTTTCCCATTTTCCAAGACACCTTCCTAGATTTAAAGTGATTTAGAAATATATACAGCCATTATGAAATGTATGGATGAATCACTGCATTCTTAGGAACCAGCTGCAGGGTACTCCATCTTGTGCAAACCCTATACAGAGGGTTTGGTGAAATATCTGTCTGATGTAAGTTCCTCTTAGTTCCTGGCATAGTTTGATTACATTGCAAGATAGCCCAATGCTTTAAATGTTAAAAAGCAAACAAACAAAAAGGTATTTGAAGTGTACATCAATTTCTATATTTTTATTTGTTTTTAACATGGTGAAAAACTCCTGGTATCCAGAGAAAAAAATGAAGGCAGTCACCCAAGTGCAATAGCAATAGCATTTACTGTTCCATGGTGCCTAGAGCACCCTCTGAGTGACTTACAGCACTCCCAACAATCTGGGTCCTCATTTGGAAGGGTGTGTCAACCTTGAGCTGGTTAGGATCAAACTCTTGGCTGTGGACAGAGTTAGCTTGCAATACTGAATTCTAACCACTGCACCACCATGGCTCTGGATCCAACTGGATCCAATTCTTGTTTTGGGTTTGGGGTTTTTTTTGCCCATTGTCCTTGTTGACGATTATTATAGATGAGGACTCCAAAAGTTTTATGTCCTAAAAACACAAGAAAAGAGATGTGAACAGTTGCATGCCCTATTCATTCTAGCACAGAGTGAATATGTCATTATTCATAATTTCCCTCTAGTCTTCCGTACTGGCATAATTCAGTATGGACTGCTGGAAACACCATGGATAAAATAAGATATGAATGCTCTTAAATCCAGATGGAGTACAACAAATTCAAATTAAATCCTCCTAATCAGGTTATTTTTCTCAATAAACATTGTGATGATCTAGTTAAAAACAATTCTGGTTGTAATTCTAAACGGAATCACACCAACTTTGACAGAGTTGATCTGTGACTTCAAGGTCATTCTGGACTCTTGATTCTTGCTTAAACAACAGATGGAATATATGGCCATAAGAACCTTCGCCCAGTTCTGGACACCTCAGCCAAGATGCTCTGGCAATAATAAGTCATGTCTAATTGAATAATTGCCTACTGCAATACACTTTATGTGAGTTAACTTTTGGAGAGGAATTAGTCCCAACTGCTGTTGAGATAATCTCACCGCTGCAAAGTAATACCAATTCTGATACACTACACTGACTTTCTACTACTATAAAGCCCAACTGAATATGCTGGCCAATACTTACAAAGCCTTATTATAGTACAGTAACTGGTTATATCAGTACATAGTTGAGATAGTGACCTTAGCCAATTTTATCCAGGTATCTTGAGAAGGCTTGCTAAGAAATTTCTCTGGGTTCTCCAGGAACTTGAGTAAGATGACAGCCCCTCTCTGTGACAGTCTCCAAATTATGGAATATCTTACTGCCTGGGATTCAGCTTGCACCTGTTCATATATACAAGAAGCATGTAGAAACACTCCTTTTTCAACGAGCTTTGAGAAATGATTGTGTTTCAAAACGTTTGCCCAATTTGCAGTCCCTGAAAACTGCTTGGATACAAGACAGTTGAGGTAGTCTTTCAGCTCTTTCTCTTCTGCCTTTATCAGTTTCTACCTTTCTGCTTTACAGCAGAGAAACTCTGAGGCCATTTGCTTTCTGATTTACTAAATGCAGAATATCAGGGAAACGGCAAAATACTGAAGCAAGTATTTTTCCACCCACATTTTCTGCTAGGCTAAAAAATCTTTTGTTGACAGTTGAGAGCTAGCCTAGGCTTCTGCTCTTTCTGAGCTGGCTCCATCCACATTAAGGGCCAGTAGGCTAATAAGCATGACCAAGATAGATTATAGAACACACAGTTCTCAACAGTAAAAATTGATTTCCAGGGTTTTCAATTAAGTGCAAACTTCTAGTTTTATTCAATAAAGTTCTAAACTGCTAAATACTATTTTAACAACTATTTATACCTATTTGGATTTGCTTGTACCCTTAGAGCTGAAGATTGTAATTGGAAGTTTGGTCTGAACATTATTTAGCTTGGTAGATGTAATTGGTTCCACTCACACATTATGGAAGCCTGAATGATCCTATGTGAGTATTTCAGTAAAATTTCCCTCCCGTCAACATTATTCAAATGTGGTTGGTTGTCTGCATTTTCTGCATTGTGCACACTTAGAAATATACCCTAGTATACATGGAAAGCTACACATGCACAACTGTATGTGCCATATCTTTCTTCTGCACATGTTATTGGAGAAATATGACAGAAGATATTTTAATTTGAAATGTCACACACTAAGCATTCAAGACAATACGACACCTGAATGGGAATAAATATAGAGCCTTATTTGATGGCCCATGGCCCATGAAATGGCCTCCAAAGGGACTACATGGTTTTAGCTGTATCAATTGCATCCTTCAAGTTTAGGTGAGATGATTGTAGCGAGAACGATACTGGCTTTTAAATTACTGGTTTCATCCTTGATGTTTTAGACTGTTAATGTTCATTTTTATGTTGGGTATACATACGGTGTTCATTAGTTCTTTCTAAGCTCAGATCTCAATATATAGTTGATAGTAATCTTGCAAAAAGTCAGGCAGCCTTGACCTAGAATAAATGTCCTTATTAGTGTAAATATATAAGCATTATATCAAATACATATAGTTTTATGCACATTCTAAAGTGTTTACAAGCAATAGATCTGTACAAATCAATATATATCACATATTTAGTGTTACATATATTCCATTTTATATTTTTAAAAAGAAAATCAAATCTAACTCTACAAATGGACTATGAATATGTGCTTCCTCATATTATACAGCTTTGATTTTGGTATGAAATCTAAATAAGTATCCATAAATTATGAAGTTCATTTCTGTATGGAAACTAACATACCTTGATATGTGTGCAATGTTCAGTAATGGATACTTTTTCATACATACGCTAACTTCTTTAAATAAACAGTGGGCTTATTATAAGTTTCTGGGAAAGTACAATGAATGTAAAGTCCCTGAGCTCTATTTTGCTACCATAGTTCAAACCAGTTCAGAAGATCAAAATTTTTCACTCAAAAATTAATAGAATAGAATAGAATAGAATAGAATAGAATAGAATAGAATAGAATAGAATAGAATAGAATTTATTGAATAGAATAGAATTCTTTAGTGTGATTGGACACACAAGGAATTTGTCTTGGTGCAAATACTCTCAGTGCACATAAATGAAAATATACATTTGTCAAGAGTCAAGAATCATCAGGTACAACACTTAATAATAGTCATAGGGTACAATAAGCAATTAAATCATACTAGGAAACAGTCAATATAAATCATAAGGATACAAGCAACACAGTTACAGTCATACAATCACAAGTGGGAGGGGATGGGTGATAAGGAGTGATGAGAAGATTAACAGTAATAGTAGTGCAGACTTTGTAAATAGTTGAACAGTGTTGAGGGAATTATTTGTTTAGCAGAGTAATGGCTTTTGGGGAAAAAAACTGTTCTTGTGTCTAGTTGTTCTGGTGTGCAGTGCTCTATAGCAGTGGTCACCAACTGGTGGGCCGCAGCCCACTGGTGGGCTATGAGAAAATTTTGGTGGGCGCAGAGAAATCTCACCCCCAGAGCACCCCACAAAGCAATTAATCCAGGCTGCGCAGAAACACAAGGCTGCATGGCCCACATGGCCCACATGGCCCACAGGAACCCTCCCTGCCCACTCACTCCTTACCCGGTAAACTTACCTGCTAAATTGCTATTTTTCCTTTTTCCGACCATCATCTGTTCTGCTGTGCCGGGAGATTTAGCTTAGCTAGGAAGCAGGAAATGGTTGGATTTCTTGCTTTCTAGCTAGTGTTTAGATCTTCAGCTTTGCACAGCTAAACCTCTCTTAGGACTGAAGGTTTGCTTGCAAGCAAATTCAGTGCAGACTTATGGCAAGCAAATTTGAGAGACTGAGCTAGCCGATGGCAGATAAATAGATCACTGAACGATTCTGTGGGCAACTCAATCTGCCTGCTTTGCCTGATTTTGGGTAAAAGTTGCTCTTTTTTATTAAAAAAAAATCAATATTTACATGCATGGTGTGTTGTGAGTTAATTTTGTGAGTTTGCTTGCTAGCAAATTTTATGAGTTTGCTTGCAAGCAAAGTTTATGTGACAGACTGAGCTAGCCAATGGCAGATAGATAGATCTCTGAATGAATCTGTGATTCTGTGACCAACTCAATCTGCCTGCTTTGCCTAATTTTGGGTAAAAGTTGCTCTTTTTTTATAAAAAAATTCAATATTTATATAAATATTTATAATATTTACATACAAGCCATGCCCAGCCAGTCACATGACCACCAAGCCACACCCACAAATTAGGCCATGCCCACAGAACCGGTTAGTGGTCCCTGGGATCTAAAATTATGAGTTTGGTGGTTCCTGAGGTCCAAAAGGTTGGTGACCCCTGCTCTATATTATTGTTTTGAGGGAAGGAGTTGAAACAGTTTATGTCCGGGATGTGAGGGATCTGTAAATATTTTCACAATCCTCTTTTTGACTCATGCAGTATACAGGTCCTCAAATGAAGGCAGGTTGGTAGTAATTGTTTTTTCTGCAGTCCTAATTATCCTCTGAAGTCTGTGTCTGTCCTGTTGGGTTGCAGAACCAAACCAGACAGTTATAGAGGTGCAGATGATAGACTCAATAATTCCTCTGTAGAACTGGATCAGCAGCTTGAGCTTTCTGAGTTGGCGCAGAAAGAACATTCTTTGTTGTGCTTTTTTGATGATGTTTTTCATGTTAGGTGTCCATTTCAGGTCATGTGATATAGTAGAACCTAGAAATTTGAAGGTCTCTACTGTTGATACTGTGTTGTTCAGTATTGTAAGAGGTAGTAGTATAGGAGGGTTTCTTCTAAAGTCTACCACCATTTCTACGGTTTTGAGTGTGTTCAGTTCCAGATTGTTCTGGTTACACCATGAGGCAAGTTGTACAACCTCCTGTTTGTATGCGGATTCATTGTTGTCTTGAATAAGACCAGTCACTGTTGTGTCAGCTGCAAACTTCAGTATTTTAACAGATGGATCATTTGAGATGTAGTCATTGGTATATAGGGAGAAGAGAAGTGGAGAAAGCACACAGCCTTGTGGGTGGGGGGCTGTACAGGTATCAGTTTCACCTGCTGCTTCCTGTCTGTTAGGAAGCTTATGATCCACTTACAAGTGTATTCAGGTACCGCTAGTTGGTTTAATTTAGTTAGAAGAATGTCTGGAATGATGGTATTGAATGCTGAACTGAAATCTACAAAGAGGACCCTTGCGTAGATATTTAGAGATTCAAGATGTTGTAGGATGTAATGCAGAGCCATATTAACAGCATCATCTGTCAATCTATTTGCTTGGTATGCAAACTGCATGGGATCTAACAGCAGATCCCTGATGGTTTTCAGGTCAGATAGCACTAGCCTTTTAAAGATTTTCATAACTACAGATGTTAGAGGAACTGGTCTGTAGTCATTCAGTTCCTTGATGGAGGGCTTCTTTGGCACTGGGATAATAGTAGAGGATTTGAAGCAAGAAGGAACATAGCACATTTCTAGTAATCTATTGAAGATTTGGGTGAATATGGGGGCCAATTGGTCAGACTTTTAAGCAAGAAGTAGTTATCTTGTCTGGCCCTGGTGCTTTTCCTGGATTTTGTCCTTGAAATAGCTCTTGCGCTTCTTTTTCTGTAATCACCAGAGGTTGTGAACCTAATGGATTGGGGCCAGTTGTAGAAGGCTTGGCTGTTGTTGGTGTGTTTGAGATGGGGGTTGTGGAGATAGGTGGCTGTAGTTTCCCCTTCAAACCTGCAGTAAAACACATTAAGGTCATCTGCTAGTTGTTGATTTCTTTCTGCCTGGGAAGGAGGTTTGCTGAAGCCAGTGATGTTTTTAAGAGTTTTACCTGTGACAGATGTGCAAGAATATTGCATTTAAAACATCCCACAGCTTCATTTCCCAGCTCCTTTAGTAATTTTACTACTAAACCACATATTCCTGTGTCCTGTCATACTTTGCTTCCAGTTTCTCACTGCAAGTGGCAATTAAGAGTCCATGGCTTCTTGTGCTATTTCGGTTGTGCTTCTCAAAGGAGCTATTATGTGGCCAGTACAGAGCAGCACAAGTCTGGTTCTGTTTGAGTCAGCATGTCTGCTACAAGAAAACTCTACAAAACTCTCTCAGTGCAGCCAACCTCATTTTGTTTTTGTTAGGAAAGGTCAAGGCAGCACTGGAGTAAATGGGAAAACAAACCACAACTAAATTTTGTCTTTCCTTCTTTAGTGAGACTTGCTTTTTCCTTTATAGCAGAGTTCCCCAACCTGGTCCATACATTTTTACTTCTGTGTATTTGTTTGTGTATTTCTGCATTTTATCTTAATGCAAAATAGTATTGTGGCATACTCAGTAACATCTGTATATTGGTCAATGCAAAATTATAAAAGCTGAAATTCAACACCTCAGCATCAGTCAGGAAAATTTCCCTAAGCTAACACTATTCCATGTATTTTTCCATATAACGTTTGTTTACAGGGGCTTAACATAAGCTACCAAAAGCTTTAATTCATTTCCAAATTAATCTTTAATGAAACCTTTAAGTGTATTCCTTGGCTTTCTTTCTTTTTTTTAATTCTCCTGAGACTAGATTGAGAGAACTCTCTCATGGATAGCTTTACATTAGACCTATTATGTGAACATAACAAGCAAACACTAGATGAATCTTTTCAGGGCCAAGCAGTAGCCCAGACAAGAGGTCTATTGTGATGGAATGTCCTACAGAGAAAAACAGAAGATCTTAGAATGTTATTGTTTGTAATATACAAGAGGACAAAATAACATCTGGGATTATGCTAAATCCAAAGTGATTGAAAAATGTTCAGCAGCTGGAAGTCAACTAAATCATAGTTGGTATATAACATACTTGAAATCAAGCCAGTTCAAAATCAGTTCGTAATATCCCCTTCATCAAGTTGGTTAAAAGAGACTAATGGCTGCATCTTGTTTCATAACTCCTAAATCAAGAACCATCTAAGAGAACAGAAGATGTCGGTTAGCAGATTAGGTTTCTTGGATTTTTACCAACAATATTCTTTCTGTTAAAAAGCCATCAAATTACACAGATATAATTGTGAATATGTTCTCAGTGGCTTCCTGCTGGATCTGCTGTCTCAGCCCCTTTGTATACCACATTCCCACAATGCATAAGAATTTAGAACTGATTCTGGATGACTCATAGCCATGAAGACGTGATAACCAGCAGCAGCTGTGACACTGGCCAAATTTTCATATGAAGCTGGAAACAGCGTCATATTTCCCAAAGCTCTGTTGAAAAAAGAATATAAGTTTATTTCACCATTTGAAGTACAGTCATGCTCAGAATGTTAAGAAACAAGAAAAAAAAAGCAATTTATAGTTGTATTCTCTAACCTGATACTCTCCAAATATATCAGAACTGTAATCCAGCCTGCCTTTGATTGTTCTGGATTAAATTGGAAATCCACCTTTTCCAGGGATAAACAATATGTAGATATTTTGGACTGGTATTCACATCAACCCAAGCTTATATAGTAAGGGATTATTGCAATTGTGTTCCAATTGCCTACAGGCAACCAGAAAAGCTCAACCCTGATTTAGCCTATTATCTTCCTATTCATAGAAGACATACCAATTGTTCTATAGGCCACAAGGATTGACATGTTCTTACTGTTTGCATTTGCTCAACAAAATAACCACAGACAGAAGAAGCAAAGGATAGAAGTGATGAAATGTGCACTGTGACATCACAGCCCTAACCTACCCCTCATATGTTTGCATGTCATGTTGTAATGCAGATATGAAAGAGCAAAGCTTATGGTGTGACATCACAATGTATTTTTCACCATTTTGGCTTCACTGCAGTGAGGAATTGATGCTTATGTTCAAAGGTATTGAGATAAATTATGAAATAAAAGCAAAGACACATGCCTTTTGAAATGTAGATGCTGAAGACATATCTACTGATGGGAGTGATCTGGAAAATAAAGAATATGGAACTCTAAAAGTAAATGCTATGGGTCAGCTTGATACTTGACGTCTTGGGTTGATCAGAGCTTAATTCATATTTTAGATTCTTCCAAAATCAAACCCCAGGGATCTTATTTCAGAACAGAACAACTCCAGACTTGCAAAAATGATTCCTCCAATTTAACAAAAGAATCTGTTTGAACATAGGCAGATGATGAGCAGAATTCAAAGCAGAATCCCAAAGTAATATGAATAAACAAAAGTTCTTCAAAGAATGGATATTGAGTGAATGTAAAATAAGAGGAGACTGAACTGAAATGGTGAAAAAGTGCAGAATATAAGCAGGAACATTTATCCATCAACCAAGCAAAATAGGTGGAACAAAATAAATGAAGATTTCTTCAGATGACAAGATGCTAGGTCCTACTTTATGCAAGTAAATTTAGGCATTAGAGATAGCCATTCATCCTCCAAATCTAAATAATTTTAATTTCAGTAATGAGAGAAGTTCTGTATATACAATGCAGATTTTAAAGCATGCTGCTTGGCACCTTATTGTTTAACAAAGAGAGTTTCATTCATGAAACGTTGGTTAATAAGAGGGTTTTGATTTCTCTCATTGGCCCAAAACAAAAGTGGACAACTTAAGACCCTGGGGCTAAATCTATTCTTAAAATATCCCTTGTGCAGCTAGATATCTTATTTTTTGCCAGTTAGGGCAAAAACTATTATGTTCCTGAATGAGGAATTGATATATTAACTATTTTTAATTTTAATTAAGTAAAGGAAATGAAATTTAATATTTGGCCTGGCACTATCCCTTATTTTTTAGAGTATAGTACCAAATCATGTTACTTGAAGTCCAAGCACTGTCTTTGGCAAGGAAAGTTTGTGTTCCTTGGTTTATAAAAATAGCTGAAGACAGAACTGATAGCTTCTTCATTGCATATACCTACTGTACTGTATATGCCTATGTATTTAATTTGCCACACTTTTTAGGACAGCAGGCTTGCTTGATATATATCTATCAAGTTTTCTTCTCTTTCTTTTATCTTGATGCTATTTAACAACCAGCTGAGGCAACATTTTTGGTTAATGTGCCTGAAACTGATCAGCATCTAGACTTGAAGTGTTGCTTCATTTGTGGGTTGGAGTTGTTTTCAAAGCATTTTGAACCCCTTTCATAAGTTTCTTTAAATCAGTGATGCTGCATGGAAAATCACATCTGTTCCAGGCTGCAAAACTTGAAACTTGATCTGAGACAGTTTTGAGTAAATTGCCTGATAGGAATCACTATGTACTCAAGCAGATTGCAACAAAGCCTGAGCCATCACACGTAATCCTGATGAAACAAGTTGTAGCTTAGGGCTTCTTAAAGTGTCTCCAGGAAATATAATTATTGCATTTCTGTGAAGTTGGGAAATAACATTAATCAAATATGTTTTCCTTAAGTGATGAGTGTTTAGAAAAGAAAAATCAGAAGATATCAATAAGAGTCAAACAGAACAGTATAAATAATGTATTTATTTTATACAGTCCATCTTAAAGATTCAAGAAAAAGTGAAGCATAGCATAGAATGTCAGAATGGTATAACAGTGAAGGTACTAGATTGGTACCGAGGAAGAGCAGGTTGAAATCCCCCCTTGACCATGAAGCTTAAATAAATATTTGGGACTGATATTATCTCTTAGCCAAACCTACCTCATAGAGTTATTGTTGGGAGGATAAAGAAAAGGTTTTCCTAAAGCCCTAATGGAAAATGAAACAGAACATGTTTCTAAATCCTGAGCTCAGTCACACTGAATGAGGTAAGCTCATATAAAAGACAAAAATATTTTGTTTTTTTTTCTGGTTAATGGTGACACGAGTCTAGAGATTTGAGAATGGGAGGATAGCTGATTCTTCCTTTAATTGACTCATTCTGGCATTTTATTCTTTCCGTGTGGGGTTCTTTTTCATTTTAAGAATCTGGCTTAGAAAAAATCACATCAGATGAAGATTCATGATCTGTAGAGAAGTATCAATTATCATCAGAAAACATTAAACGACCCTTACTTGTTGATTCCCTAGAACAAATGCTACCACTCCTACATAAGCATGTGGATTAGAATTTTCTGTTTACTATGAGACTCCTAATTCCATTTTAAACACCACCTAAATTTTGAAAATACTATCATTTCTGGAACCATCCAGTTTAAGGCCAGGCAAATGACTCCAGAATGTTTGCATTTGTCTTCCTAACTTACCTTTGAAGACAAGAAATATAAAATCAAAAATCAGGCTACAGGTTTAGCTTGGCTAGTCTAGTGAAGAGAAGGACCAGGGGAGACATGATAGCAGCCTTCCAATATTTGAGGGGCAAACATTTCACTAAATTACACTATTTTATCCCTCATTTTAATCATATGTTGTTTCCAATTTTCTAAAGTTATTTTTATTACTAATATAACAATACAATATTATGTACCTTTACAGAATCCCTTTTTCAGTTAGATTTTCACCCATTATCTCTAAATAGGTCCTGTTTCTCTATATCTTGCTCCGGTCCTTTGTAACTTATTTTCCTTTCCTTCTTCCCTCTCTTCTTCTCTCTCCCCCTTTTACCCCCTTGTCTCTCTACCTCTATTTCTCTCTTCTGTATTCCCCTTTTCTGTTGCTTTCCAGTATTATACTTATTTTTTGAATTATTTTTATTTTCTTTGGTTGTTTTTTTAAGTCTTAAATTCTCCATTCTCTTTCCCCCCTTTCCTTTTTCTTCCCCACATAAAATTGCTTGTTCATTAAAAATGGCTTCTTCTTTGTCCCAGTCTTCTTGTTTTGTAGTCGTTTCTTGTTGTTTCTCATAGTTCCAAATCTCCATTTCTAAGAATTGAAAAACGAAGCCAAAAGAACCCTTCCCTTCTTGTGTATCTTCTTTGTACTTTTTAAGTTCCATTTTCAATTCATCCAGAAGTGGTGCCATTGTATAAATTTTTAAACAACCCCCTGATTGATTTTAGTCATTCAGATATAATAACCAAGAATCCAAAGATCACCAAATAATCCAAATACACGCAAGCTGTTTCTTTTTTGCTCTTTTTTTTCACTTTCTCTTCCTGGGGTTACTATTTAGTTGCAAAGTTTCCAGTTAAAATTTATCTTTTAGAAGTCTTGTTGAAGTTTTACGGTAGATTCTTTTTAATTCCAGGCAGTCTCCTCCCTCTTCCAGATCCTGCCCTTATTCTTTTTCTCTCCCTTCCTGCTTATGAAAAAGAAAAATTGTAATGTCCAGAAATCTTTTTTTTTTAAACAAATTTTATTAATTTTACAGACAAACAAAGCATCATTAGACATTAAAGACATTAAACCTCTTTCCATTATAAATTTTTACAAGGCAGATAAAACATTGTTGTATACAATATAATTCTAATATATCCCATTTCCATTTAAATATTTTTAGCAGATTTCTCATTATTTCTCTTTGCTCTTATTCAATTACATTTCTTCTATATTTATCCATTTTATACTCATCATATTCATATTTCCCTCTGCCTTGTTTACAAATATTCCTCTCGCTTTCTCCCAAGGTTTTATTAAATCTCAATCAAAGATACAGACACAAAACACAAAAACATAAAACTTCTTTTTAAAAAGTAGCTTGGCCCCGGATTACCTCTCTTTGTATGGACTTCAATTAGATTCGTGTTCAGCTTATATGCCATTACCTATCTTATTACCTTTCTATATCTTCATTATAACTTCTCCCCGCTTTCCACTCTTCTTAATTCTATTTTATTTATTTCATCTTAATTTAAATCATTATATTTGTATCTTTTGTCCATTCTTTTCCAATTATCCATTTATCTCATTCATATTAGAAAAAAAATATTTCTCCTGAAATCACTAATCGAAGTATGATGCCTTTCCATCGCTCCCCTAAATTAACATTTAAGGTAACACCTAATTCCCTATCTAATTCTGCTTAGTACATTCTACTTACTAAAATAGTAAATCCATAAAGTAATTAAATATAAAATTAAACATTAAATCTCATAGCATTCCAATTACCTATTTCAAAAACAAATACCATAATAATAAGTTCATACAAACATCCACACAATAGTCAATTAAACTCTATACTTAAACTAAATATTTTAAACATTCCTTTTAATATTTTATTAAATCTTAAAATCTATCATTATTAAACCTTTAATGTTTTAATCTTTACTTAAGCCTTATTAAATTCTAATTTTCTATTTCTAATACAAATACTACAATGCTATCATGTACCTTGCAGAAACATTTTGGAACAAAGTTATGCATTACCCATTATCCCTAAAAAAAGATTTCTTTTCCACATCTTGTTTCATACCTTTGTGGCTTTTTCCCCCCTTCTTCCTTCCTATCTTGTCCCATCTGGTCTTTTTACCCCCTTCGCTTCCCCTCTCTGTTGTATTTCTCTTTTCTTTTGCTTTCTAACATTGTACTGATTTTGCATCTTATTTTTCTCTTTCTTGGATGTTTTTTTAAGTCTTATGTCCTTTTTCCTTCCTCTCTTTTTCCTTCCTTTCTTGATCAACTTTGTAGACTCATTAAAGATGGCTGCTTCTTCTTCTTCTTCTTCTTCTTCTTCTTCTTCTTCTTCTTCTTCTTCTTCTTCTTCTTCTTCTTCTTCTTCTTCTTCTTCTTCTTCTTCTTCATCCTTCATTAATTGTTGTGTTTGTTGATAAGTGGCAAGCGCCATTTCTAAAAAGCAAAAAAATTCTCTCACACCGTCTTTACCTTCTTTTTTTATTTTACCATATTCCTCTCTCAGTTCATCAACAGATAAAGCCATTATAAACCTTTTCTTCTTCTTTTTTCTCTTCTTCTTCTTCTTAAAACAACCAAGATAATTCAAAGCTTGAAACAATTCCCCAAAATCCCAAAGTCATCAAACAATCCAAACAGAACACAAAGTTCTTCACACTTTTCCTTCCTGGGGTAATATCAATTGGCAAGGGGAAAAAAAGCCAATCTGTATTTTAAAGTCTTATTACAATTAACTTCCAATCTCAAAATCTTCCAGGCATCTCCTCCAACAAAATCTTAATGAAAATTTTCTTTTTGTCCTCTCCCTTCCCACTTATAACAGAAAGCTTTAAATTTTTACCTTCTGTAAAATAGCAGGATTTTCAATATCCATTTGTTAAATCCATGTGGAAGGAGAGTAAACTTTCTCTTTAAACACTTTCACTCGCCGCTTGTAAATCTCTTCTGGAAACAAAGTATCTTTCAAAAAATCAGAATTTTCAGGATATTACTTGTATCTTATAGTCCCAGTTCAGCCAAAAAACTTTCGCTTCAAAACTTTCTCCTTCTTCCTCCAGCACAATCTTGTCCAGCTGTCAGCTTCTTTGTGGCGGCCATTGCTGACCGCCGCTCCACTGCCTTGAGAAAAGAGGGTTAAGCCGGGTGGGGAAGGGGTCTGCGAAAACCCCAACCCCCTGTCCGGATCCCTCCTATCTTCGGCTGCCTCTTCGTGGCAGCCTTAGCCTCCAGATCCGTGGATCGGAGGCACCAAAGCGGCTAGCGCGGCAGGGATCACGCAGGATCGCAAATCCCTGCCGCTAGCAAAGCCGACAAACCGGAAGTTTAATGTCCAGAAATCTTTATTATCCCTTTGGCATTTTGTTTTGTTTTCAGCTTAATTGCCTATTGATGTCAAAGCGGATTTTTCCAATTTCTTATTTAAGTCCCTTAGTTGTCAGTATAGTTGTCAGTTTCACTTTCCTTCGCTGCTTCCAACTCTTCTTTGGGAGCGATGTTATTTTTTGTAAGTTTAAATTCCAGGGTACCTTAGTTGTTGCTTTTACAATTTAACCCGGTCAGCCAAAACTTTCACTTCTTATCTTCCTCCTGCACATTCTTTTCCGGTCGAGTTCTCTTTTGTGGTGGCCATTTCTGACCACCGCTGCAACCACCTTCGGGAAAGGGAGTAATGGCCAACTGAGGAGGAGAGATGCGGCTCTCCTCAACCCTGCTGGTGGTCTCCCCCCTCTTCACCACCTCTATGGGGTGGCTTAGCCCTGAAACCAGCCGGCTCAGGGCGCTCCAGCGGCGAGCCCAGACAGAAACCGTTCACGATCGTGGATTTCTGTCTTTCGCCAAAGCCCTTCAAACCGGAAGTCCGGGGTCAAGCTATTTTCTAAAGCGCCTGTAGGCCAGACAAGGAATAATGGATGGAAACTGAACAAGGAGAGATCTAACCTGAAAATAAGGAGAAACTTTCTGACACTGAGAACAATCAACCAATGGAACAGCTTGCCCTCGGAAGTTGTGGGCGTGCCATCACTTGAGACTTTCAAGAAGAGATTGGACTGCCATTTGTCAGAAATGGTGTAGGGACTCCTGCTTGGGCGGGGATTGGACTAGATGACCTACAAGGTCCCTTCCAATTCTGATTATCTGTTATCTGTTATCTCTCTGACAAGCATGTGGGTCCACCCACCCGCCCCTGCTCTTTCCTGTGCTTTATGTCTTTTTGCTAGAGCACAACTGATTTGCACAGCAGAGCAGTTTGTTTTCTTCAGCTGTTTTCTTCCTGTGCTTTATTTCCTTGTTGAAGGTAAGTATTAGCTTTTTTTTTAATGCGGAGCACGCATGCAGAGCACGCTGTCGCCGAGCCGGTTTTTATACCAGTTGAATCGCACCCCTGTATATAACTCCTATGCAGATGGTTAACAGAGGAGCAGCCATGGTTGTCTACTGCAGCACAACAATCTTTCAGATGCCATAATACTCTTTATTATCGTTTTATGCAATTCAGTTCACAGTAGCCTTTTCTCATGTAGGATTACACCTTCTGACCTGGTGGCATATCTTAACTCTCAATATTTCATCAAAATAAAAGTTCATCTGAATTGTACCTAAACAGTGCAAGCTATTCACAGGTAATCTTCCTTTAGCAACTGCCTCAGACAATGATGATGATGATGATGATGATGATGATGATGATGATGATGATGATGATGATGATGATGAAGTAACTTTGTATTCAGTGCACACATTTACAACTTTCATAGTTCTCCTTCTCAGTGACATATTCAGCATTATTTGAGTAAGCACCCATTGTCCTGTTTTTCCTTCCCCTTTTCTTGCAGTGTGGAGAGATTGCTTAAACAAGATTTCTGTTCCTGAGGTACTTTTCTATGCAGTGGATCCCTAAAAAGTCTTAACTATCAAGTTAAAAAGCTCCATTTTGTGACCTTAAACAGTTGATTAGAAGCTGCCACCAGCTTTCATCTTTTTGACATATGCCATCAAGCATTCATCTTTTTGACATATGTAGCATAAATCTTTTTATACAATTTTGACCAGAAAAGGATGGTGGCTTGCAGATACTCTTCAGTATTGCTTTCTGTGCATTAATAGAAGCTATTTTACAAAATTGCTCACATAGCATTCAAGATCCATTGAGAATTTGCCCACAGAATCCAATGAACCTGTGAATAGCGTGGTATGTAAAAATAGATACCGCCCCAACAGGAAAGTTCTTGATTTAAAACTTGCTGACAGAGGCTATGTCCATGACCACACATACTCATAAACACCTTCGCTCCTTTGAAATGGAACAGTCCTAATAATAATCAGGTATAATGTGTTGCCTATCTCATTTATGCTTTGCTTCAACCAGCCACTTTGCCAAAAGTGCCAGTGGAGGTGTTTTCTGGGCATCTGAAGGTATTTGAAGCAGCTGCTCTGATGTGGCTTTGCTTTGCTGAGGCTGTCACTTTGCAAGGCAGCCTCAAAGAGGGCCTTCAATCAGGGCTCTGTTCCATGTGTGGCTTCCCTAGCTCAGTTTTCCAGTGGTAGAAAAATACCTTTTTATCCTCTGCTGCCTTTTAATCTAGATTTTTGCATTTGTTCTGCAAAGTTAATTGTGAATACATTTTTTTGTTCTTGATGTTTAGTGGTCATTTTAATAGGTCCTTTAATTGTTTCTGTATAGTTGTTTGCAAGGCTGTGTGAGGTTGATGTTCTTAGTTTATATTTTTAGATATAATTTAGATAATTTAGTACATTTTCCACTTTGGAAAATTTACATTTAAAGGAAATATTTACATTCCAAAATAAACACTTTTTAGGCCCACACATTTTTAAGGCATACACTATATATTCAGTCAATGACTCTATATAATAACGAATGCATATTTATAAAACAACTCATGGGATTTGCAATGCCAGGATAACAGACTGTGGTAACCTGGTCTGAATGGCAATTAGGTATAGAGTGTTCTGCATTTGTGGCTCACTTTCAGTTCTGATTCACATAAATGTATTATTTTTCATTGAAATTTTGAAAAGAAATCCAAGAATTAGTACTGCTGAAGAGTATGTGTTTCTTAACAGAAAAAGAATAATAACTATAATAAAAAAGCATTTCATTGTTTTAAAGTGTAAATGTCATTGATTTGATATAGTAATTAAATATAATTAATGTTACACTTTTTTACTGGAGGGATAACAAAATCCCTGGAGCAAATTTTATATCATTAATTACAGAAAAGTGCCTGGAGCCTGAGGTAAAGATTTCATTACAGAAATAAAAATAAATTATAATGCGAACTTTCTGGGAATCTATAATGGTGATGAAAATTGAAGCTGAGATGTCCTAACACTGTTTCAGTTTCACTCTATCAATTGAATTCATGCTTTTTACAGATTCTACCGGTTCGGTATCATTTGGGCCTGCGCACCCAGCCCTGCTCTTTCCTGTGCTTTATTTCCTTGTCTTGGAGCACAGCTGATTCACACAGCAGAGTTGTTTTGCAACACCTCAGCTGTTTTACTCACTGGGGCTGCAGTAGAAGGTAAGTATGATAGCTGAAAATGGGCTTTTTTTAATGGTGTGCATGTGCACAAAGCACCAAACCGGTTGTTATACCGGTTGAATTGCACCACTGGCTTTTTATATGATGTTTTTTTAAAAATGAAGGAAACTACCAATCCATAGTGCCTTGCCATAGAACAGGCAATAACCTACAGATTTCATCCAAACCATTTTAAAATACAAGCACCAAGAAAAATGAGATTGAAGTTTAATTGTGAAATTTGCATCAGAGACAGTACCACTGCAGTCTGTTTTGAAAGGATCTAGTACCATTTCCCTGAATTCTGAGTTATCTATTGCTAGTATATGAAAACACTTTAGGAAATTGGCTGCTACTTCAGACCCTAGCTCAAAGCAATCAGCTCAGGCAAGGGATTTTATGGTTTCTATAGAGTATCTGCTTCTTTGGTTTTAAAAAAATGAATGCCAATTCAATAGCAATTGATATCATTTTGCCTTTCCTCATAAATGTAAACATATGTTAGAGAGCCACAGATGAGTTTTCAGCTCTTTATGGGTTTGGATTAAAAGTTAAATTAATAAAATAGAGACGATACATAGAAGAAATTTCAAAGTTGTATGTAGAAGCAAAGTAAATGACAGGATAAAATGTATAGTGAATATTGCTTCAGTTTTCTCTCTCTGTGTCTCTCTTTCTCTCTCTCTTGATCCTCTCGTTATTATTGTCAAAAAAATTGGAACTCTGTCCAGATGGATACCACTTGATAGGGGAATCTTAATCCTTCCCAGCTCATTTGTGTTTAAAAATGTATCTTTCAGCTCCATGGTGTGCCTATGCAGTTATTTAATCCCCACTTATGCTTTGCTAGTTGTTGTTTTTTTAAGGCTACAAGAAAGTTAGGGGCTGTTGTTGTTTTTCCTATCCAATGTCACATTCTGCTGATCCAATAAATTCACTGTTAATGTTTTGGGGTTGTTGTTTTTTTAATGAAATAACAACAGGACAAAGGGCAGTGCCATGCATCATTTCTGTATCATCTAGTTTTCCCTTCAAAGTATTCATATAAAATCATTAATTAATCATCAGAGATTTCACTATATGGGCTTCTTAAATAAAGCAAATGAATGACACCTCATAAGTTGAAATATGAAACAAGACACAGTATAATTCTGCAATACACTGAAGAAGCAATGTAGTGGTTAATAGCCGGTAGTTCCACAAGGGGAATAACAGTCACAGCAGCACAAATGAAATATCATCCTTCACTTTTTTTACTTCTTTTTTAGACTCTACTGCTAACAGCTGCTAACAGCCTGAAGGAACTCTGTCAAATTGACTCTCTCCTCTCAGAGGCTAGACATCTCCCATTTTACAACTCACAGCTTAGAGCTGAGATATTGTGGGCATTCTTTAAATAAATATATCAAATATACTATCTATCTATCATCTTTCCTTTCACCAGAAATATAGTGATAGAAATTTAAAATCTGAATATGAAATTGTACTGTAGAATCAATCTATACCTAGGAAGGAAAGTAATTGATTACTTTCTAGGAAGAGAAAAATGTTTTGCCCCAGGTTCTTTAGTAGCATTTACCAACCTGAAACCTTCTAGTTGTGCTAGAAATTTCTATTCTATCCTGGGAAATATGGAAGTTATGGTGCAAATAGCACCATATGGAGGGCACTAGGCTGGATAAAACTTCTTCTGAAGCAAGTAGGAAAAAAAACTTTAATACATCCTAAGTCTTCTGAAGAATAGGGTAAAGGTAAAGGTTGCCCTCACACATATGTGCTAGTTGTTTCTGACTCTAGGAGGCGGTACTCATCTCCATTTCAAAGCTGAAGAGCAAGCACTGTCTGAAGATGACTCTGTGGTCATGTGGCCAGCATGACTAAATGCCAAAGGCATACAGAACTCTGTTACCTTCCCACCAAAGGTAGTCCCTATTTTTCTACTTGCATTTTTACATGCTTTTGAACTGCTAGGTTGGCAGAAGCTGGGACAAGTAACAGGAACTTACCCCGTTATGTGGCACTAGAGATTCAAACTGCTGAACTGCCAACCTTTCGATTTACAAGTTCAGCATCTTAGCCACTGAGCCACCACGTCCCTTTCTGAAGAATAAACAGAAGACGTGATTAAATCACATTTCAAAATGAATGATTGCAATTGTATTATTTGGAAAAAACCACCAAGTCTGAACATCTGTGGCAATTTTTCATCTTGAACCAACCACCATGCCAAATTCCCGACCTGACTGAGGACTAATCAAATTCAGTGATCTCAGCTAGCATAATTAAAGATCAGTTTAAATTTTAGGTATATGCAGTTAAACTGATATTATTTTGGTGTAACAGTATATTGGTCACAAAGCTTGAAATCTTCAGGTTTCCTCCCAATCATGATATATACGTTTTGCCCAACTGTATGTTGCTGGTTTGAAGACTTTACATTAATATAGGGTCATCCCTAAATAAGATTTTTCAAAACGTTATAGCCAAATATGGAATCCTCTGTGCACCCCAACATTTGAGAAGCTTCAGTAGGAGAAAGTAGAATAAAGAACGTATAAATTGCATTATATATTGTGTCTTTCTAACTAGATTGGCTGAACAACTGAAAGCACAGGGCTATAATCAGGCATTGGCATGGGAAGCATAAAGCTGAAAGAGGGGGATGCCATGTACAAAGTTTGATCCCAATCATTCTCCATCCTCCTTATATTCAGGCAAGAAAAGACCTGTTCTTGTATTTGCTTATCCCAGCTCTCCATGTGATCCTGAATGCAAAAAAGTAGCTTTACAGATAGCACAGATAGTTATACTTGTGGTAACATGTGTGCAATCAATTCTTTCAGGAACTTTTGTTACACTGATTCCATTCCTATTAGCACAACTGATTTCAATAGTGGATTGAGAAACAACAGCTGAACTCCTTGGGGTTCATGTTATGCAAACAGCCTTGTAGAAATCTGTTTGACTCCATTTGCTATTAATATCTATATGTAACCAATTATATGTGGATATTAATCAACTACTAGGAACTTTTGGAGTTAATCCACCTCCCCAAAATGACCTTTATAGCATTAAAACATGCACATTTGTAACAATTGGGTCACCACAATCATGTTGACACAGATACCCAAGGCTAGTAAGATAACCTGTTAGTTTCAACAGATGGACGACACAAACACTTCATTTTAAATGTTGTTGTTATATTATTTTTATGATGTGTGAGTAATCTATAGTTAGATTCATAGACTAAGATTACTGGAAACTTAATAATTCAAATCCTAACCAAGAAACTAAGAATTATAAAGGTATGCTTAAGAATTATTATTATTTGACACGTACATCAAGCCTTTGTATAACATTTGATGTAAGTAAAGCATTCTTGTATTTTTGTTATTCCTAAATACAAGAATGCTTTACCTACATCATAGACTTTTGGACCTTGAAGTTTTGGAAAACAGATGGGATGTGAACAAATAACAAATAATTGACTGAATTTCCAACCCACTAGAACATACTAAGGTTGATCTTTAAAACCTTTTATGAATTAGGACCAGAATATTCAAAAAGTATATGAACCCATTTCTCATCATCAGTGAAGTAATTTTTTCCTCAGGGAAACTCATGCAAATAGTGGGAAGCTGGCCAATGTTGAAGATATCTCCATTAGCAGCAGGTGAAATATACCGAATGATTTTCACTACAGCACTAAGACAGCTTAAAGACAGGGGAGAACTGCCTTTAAAGAAGGTCATTTGAATGAATCAGTAAAATTGTTATTTTTTTCACTCCATCTTCACAATTTGTGCAGGTTAAGCATCTCAGACTGAGATGGAAACAGATGCAACAGCTACATGCATGTGTTATTTCTGACATACATGTGCAACCCTGCCCAGGAAATGCTACTGAAAATGTTTGGGGTAATAAATAACACAAATAAAAACCTTCAAGTAGTAATAAATAGAATAGAAGCCCACTCTATGGTGCCTGGCAGGAGAGGAGAGTTATTAATAAGTGCCCCTAGTTTTGCCTGCAGAACATCAGAAGGCATGAGACAACTGTTACCTACCTTAGCCTATTCCTTCCCTACTCAGTAACCCTAAGCCATTCTTTTTGCTGCCAGATTTTAAGCAATGCAAAAAAAAAATGAGCATATATACATGAAGGTTAGTAAAAATGAAAATAATGAAGATGTTTTAAAGAGCTGGCATCTGCTCATAGTGATTCTGCAAAGCCAATAAAATGCTAAATGCAATTGATGAATTATTCATTGTGAATTACTCATTTCTCATGCCAAGCTACTTTGATCTAACTAGGCATTTTCATTGGAGAGCCTTTATAAGCTTCATCCCTAGTTGCTATTCTTCCTTCCAAAGTTCATAAAATAGCATTCAGGGATTTTTTTGGCATTACTATTCACAATGTATTAATATTAGTTATTGATTCAGAATGTTGTATATAATAGATTTTTAAGACATGATGACCAGATATACTCTGTTATTTTAAGCGGGACAGTTTTTCCTATCTTGAAGCCCCTCGACATGGTTTAGCATGTTTACTCCAAAGTAAACCATATTCTCTATAATTAGCTTATTCTCAGATAAGAATGTATACAATCTTAATTGTTCAAAAGCATTTTTGCCTGCTGGTGATATTTCTTGAGGCAAATGGATAAGAGTCAATGAACCCCTGCTGAACTCTGAAAACAACTACAGTGAACTACATTGTTTGGACTCTACAAAATCAACCAATTAAACTTGTGTAGCTGGATTTTCCTGCTAGGACTGAATCTCAATCTGGAGGAGCTGGTTTCAGATGTAAATATTTCTAAAGGGACTCATTTTAAAGTAAGGAACATACTATTATTATTATGGTGTAGGTGTCAAAACAGTTTACTTCTTAATGACAGTGGCTCTTGAGCCACAAAATACTAATACTCTGCTCCTCTCCATAAGTACACATATATATTGTGCCTAATTAATGCTTACTTGGAAGCTTCAAACTGCTTCAGCACTTTCTCTAGTGGAGTTAAATCTTAATGGCTAATAGCAACTGTGAGTATATCTAAAATAGCTGGAGCCAACAAACAAATAATATTCCATCTTGGCTTATGGAGGAGATTAATATTTGTCTTTATACAAGTAAGCCATCAGATAGACCAATACATTCTATTCCTTGCAGTTCCCCACCTGAATTTCCCAAATAGGTTAGGACTAAAGTCCCAGAATTCTCAGCTGGCACGGATATTTGCTGTTCTGGCTTAGAACTGAGGAAATTGCAAGCTCAACACAACTGCAAGATGAAGAAAGTTCTTTAGACAATCCAAAGATTTTGTCCACCCATTCCAATTTTTTTAGCAAGGCTTTAATGAATTGTGTTAGTACCTTGATAGCATTTGAGCCATACATTAAACTCTAAATCTATAATAATCAAAAGATGCTCCATCTTTTCTAACCTGATCCTTTCACAAATGGGTGTAATCTTGGAAAAAGTTAATTTCTTATGAAATACTTAAGGAGATGGTCACATGGAGAGTATGGCCTTTTGAAAACAATATAATTAGACAGAAACAAACTTGGGAGATTGATTAAGATCTTGAATTAGTGATGAATTTTTATTCAGTTTCATTGCTTTTTTATTTTCAAATGTTACACATAATTTAATATTCTTATTAAACTTTAAAGCATTTCTACAAATAGTCAGACATCTGGCATTCTGTGTTAAGAGCCCTTGATATCTTGTCTGAATTTCTATAAGGAAAATGGCAATCTTAGAATTCAGTATGGCATGTTAAAAGTTTAAAACCATTTGCTGTAAATGGTTATAGGGAAATTAATCCTATTGCAGCATTCACATATAATTTTGTCTGCACACTCAAACCCAAGTCTATCTTGATTTTAAGCATAAATTTACAAGTTAATTTATCAGCTCTGTATTATGGCAGCATCGAATTCAGCCATTTTTCCAAATAATTTTAAATCATCCTTATGGAATAAATGTGGTTTTTTTTTACTCCTTTTAAAGCCAATTCATATCCACAGTTTACTCTTATCACAATACTCTTATCAAAGGGATCAGTGATTATACATAAAATAAAGGTGATAATGAATCACCTTTAAAAATTCCACAATTAATGTCTTCTAATTCTTCCCAATTAGCCATCACCTTTTTTGCCAAAATTTCATTGAAGTATTCACCAATTACATAATACAGAATAACAGAGTTGGAAGGGATCTTGGAAGTCTTGTAGTCTAATTCCCTGCTCAGGCAAGAAACTTTATACCATTTCAGACAAATGGTTGTCTAATCTCTTTTTAAAAACTTCCAGTGTTTTAGCAATCAGTGTTCTGATTGCAAAACATTTCTGCAGATTCAAAAAAATTCAAGAGGTTTCTCTACCTTTATTAAGCAGCTGCATGACCTCTGGGTATGAATTACAGTATTTAATTATAACATGGTTCTATTGGGCTTCCTTGATTCAGCAAATATATTCAGAAATTTTAAACTATTTGAGCCATTACATCTGAACTTAAAACAGTTCATATTAATACACCGAAGAGCTAACATTGTGGGATTTATTTTATTAATTTATTTTTAAATTAATTAAAATGAATCCAAGTCTGCAAAGTTTATGATTCTAGGAAACAGTCCCAAGGCCTAGTCACTGACTGAAATCAATATGTATACCTCACTTTTTAACACATACATGCAAATGATGAAAATACATTAAAAATCATTGAATGCATGAACATAAACTGCTAGTTCAAGAGTAGAAAAAGATTGATGTCAAACAGACAACTTTGACCCTTGACCCTTTCTTTTGTACCTACCTGTATTGCTTCTAAAGCTTGAGAATTGAAAGATCTTCCAGAGATCTATAGCAGGTAGGCTAAAGGATTTCCAGGACCCTCAACACTCCCAGTTTCAGACATGCTCCAGAACCAGCATCAGGTCTACACTAAGGCAAGTGTAATTAAATTTCTCCTACTAAAATGAAAAGAGATGGCAGATGGAGATGGGATGGGGAAGGGATGGGGATGGAGATGTGGGGATGATGATGATGATGATGATGATGATGATGATGATGATGATGATGATGATGATGATGATGATAAGAGTTTAAAAACTATAAGTCTTCCCTTCCATTCTGTTTGCTGGCACAGTTGTAATGTTATCTTGTAAATATGAAAGGGCAGGGTTTGCATTATGATATCACAACACACATTTTGTCATTCTGACATTTTGTAGCTACTTATAGATCTTTTGCCCTCTTGAAGGTTTGCTCTGTAAACGCTTGAGTTTAGATATAAGCTGACAATTGAACTCAATGATGTGTGCTTCCTCCCTGGCTAATTGGCTGCTCCTTAATCTGTATATATATATCCAATAAACAGACAAGACATCAATATATTTCCTCCCTTTAGCTGGTGAAAGAAAACCAAGTTTTTCCTGTGGTACTATAGTGTTCTTTTCACCATCAATCCACAGCAAAAAATAGTTTCCTGATATTTTTCAGTTCGTCAAAGTATGAGCCCAATGGAAATATTTTCAGTGCCTGTTAATTAATGCCCCTAAAATAACATAGGAGAATGTCTAAAATAATAATAATTTAAACTGATGAATCAAAACAAGCTGAAAGATCATGTATTGGATGAACAAAGAAAGGAAGGGAGAAGGCCTTATTCGCTTCTGTTTTCAGTATTGTTTTCTCTCTATTGTATTGGTACTGCTTTTTCTAGATATGCTGTCATCACCCCCAGGTAGCTTAGAGCTGAGTAAGATAAGAGTTGTAGTCCATCTGAGGATCAAAATATTGGAACAAACTTAGCAACAAGGCAGCACTTGAAAAAAATGTCTAAGCTATTACTAAAGGAGCTGTCTCACAGTCTGTCTTACACATGAATTCTGAAACTAAATCCATCGCATTTCTTGTGCCCTCTGCTGACTGAATACTGCAATGGCATTTAGCAAAATAGTAATAAAATAATATTAACAATAACAACTCACAGTGGTGATCCCACTGATTATTGGCATACAGGGTGCCATACCAACAATCCTTGTACAGCACTTAGAAAATCTAAACATTGACAAAATTTCCATCTGTCAATTACAAAAGGCCACACAGTTCAGATAGTGAAATCCGTAGAGGATTTTAAAAAGTCCTATAAAAGAACCTATAAAAGTTCTATAAAAAGTCCCTACATCTAAAAAACATCCAAGTTACCCAGTAGCTTGCTATTCCTGAGACCATCGTCTGTGAACTGTCCTTAAATATCACATTTCAGTTCTTACTATGTTACAGAACCCCTGATTATGACATCGAACATGCAAACAAGCTAAATACACTACTAACATGGGCAGCATCCTGCCCACACACTTTTATCTTTCTTGGTGATTTCAATCTATCTCATACTAACTGGACCCTTAATGAATGTACAACTGAACCCACACATGCAACCTTCTACAATGCAGTAACAAATCTGGAACTAGACCAACTAGTAACCAACAACACTAGACTTAACAACAGCCTTGATCTCATCTTCTGCAATAGTTTGAATTCAATTTACAGAATACAAATTAAAGAACCCTTTTCCAACAGTGACCACAACATGATTGACTTTTGTCTCAACATACGTCCACACAAAAATCATCACAATGACAGAATCCCCAATTATAACTTCAAAAAAGGCAACTATGATCTTATAAACAACGATCTCTCATCCCTTGATTGGCAATTTCTATTCTCTGGGTACAATACTGTAGAAGACCATTACAACATATTTTTACTTGAAGTCAAAAGAGTCATCAAACTATATGTACCATTAACAACTCCCAAAACCAGAAAAAACAAATTACCCATAACAATAAGGAAGCTTCAATCCAATAAGAAATCACTTTGGCGGAAAAACAAATCTGGTCACGTTGCTAACTTCAAAAGCCAATACAAAAATGTATGCCACCAGATAAAAACTGAATGCACCAATTATCACATTAAACAAGAAGAAAGCCTTCTATGCACCAATTCCACCCGCACTTCCTACAATTTTGTAAACAACAAACTAAAAGACTCAAGGTCCATCCCACCCCTGAAAGGACCTCATGGTAAAGACTGCAACAACGACACTATTAAAGCCAACCTCTTTAACACATTCTTTGGCTCAGTATTTGTAAACAGCAATGGATCATGCCCAGTATTTCCTAGTCGAACCACAGACAACTACAATGATCTAATACATATCGATTTTACAGTAGACAATGTTGAAAAAGCACTACGCAATCTAAAACCATTTCTATCTATTGGACCGGACAGAATATGTGCCTACTTCTTAAAAAAGCTATCCACTGCCATAGCCAAACTTCTAAGCACAATCTTTGAACAATCTTTCAGGACCAGCTCCTTGCCAAAACTATGGTCACAAGCCACAGTCATCCCCATCTTCAAAAAGGGAGAGCACAGCCTAGTTGAAAATTCAGACCAATCTCTTTATGCTGTGTCACCTGTAAAGTCATGGAATCAATTATTAACCAATCCATCATCCTCCACTTAGAGACAAACAACCTACTCTCTAATAAACAATTTGGTTTCAGAAAAAAACTATCATGTAATCTGCAACTCTTACATTGCAAAAACATATGGACTACACAACTCGATCAGGGCAAAGCAATAGACGCAATCTACATAGACTTCTGTAAAACCTTTGATTCAGTGGTACACTGAATGGCACAAAAAATCAGAAAATAAAATACAGGCTGAATAGTCAACACCTTGCTAACGACCCAAACTCTGTCAAGGATCTTGGAGTACTCATCTCTAATGACCTAAGTGCTAGAGCCCACTATAACTACATAGCCAAAAAGGCGTTAAGAATTGTTAACCTAATCTTACATAGCTTTTTCTCTGGTAATATTACACCAATAACTAGAGCATACAAAACATTTGCTAGGCCAATACTTGAATACAGCTGATCAGACTGGAACCCACATTACATATCAGATATTAACACAGTTGAGAAATCCAGAAATATTTCACAAGAAGAGTTCTCCACTACTCTACTCGTTGCAGAATACCTTATGCCACCAGACTCGAAATTCTAGACCTAGAAAACCTAGAACTATGCCTCCTTCGGTCCGATCTAAGTATAGTATATAAAATCATACATTGCGATGTCCTACCTGTCAATGAATACTTCAGCTTCAACCATAACAACACAAGAGCAAACAACAGATACAAACTCAAGGTTAATCACACCAAACTTGATTGCAGGAAATAAGACTTCAGCAACAGAGTGGTCAATGTCTGGAATACTGTACCTGACTCTGGTTTCTTCCCCAAACCCCAAAAACTTTAACCTTAGACTATCTACTATTGACCTCACCCCTTTCCTAAGAGGTCTGTAGGGGGCACACATAAGCGCACCAATGTGCCTACTGTCCCTGTCCTATTGTTTCTTTTATTTTTCTTATATGTATCCATGTATTCATAACTATGTTTTTACTTATTCCTATTATCTTGTAAGCAATTGACAAAAATAAATAAATAAAATAAATAAATAAAAAACATACAGTATACTACACTGATATGTTACAACATTCTAGATTCTTGGGAAGAACTCAGTGTGAAAGAAGGCCAACAGCAACTAAAGAACTGGGGCTGGGGTTTCACAATATTATATATAATAATAGGTAATAATAATACAAGAAAAAGTTCTACCTTATCAGATAAATTCAACGTTAATACAAGCATTCGTCTGATCACATAAGGGAAAAAGTAAATTTGTTAAAATAAAAAAAAACGCTGGCCAACTTGAATTAAATATTCCGAAAATACTTTAAATTATAAAAGAAGTGCAAAACTTACAGATGTCCAAGGCTGTACAGTAAATTTTATATGTGTTATATTTTTCTGAGCTGTTTATTTATTAATAGGAATCTATTTTCATTTTTATCTAAGTTTTCCTGGGAATTCTGGAAAATATTTTACTTAAATAAAATTCTAGTTGAGAACTTTAGTCATAGGACATATTAGAAGAAGAATAAATGAATGACTTTCAGAATATCGTCCCTTGAAGGTTTTAAAGCAAAGGATAAAAACTATTGCTTTGGAAGTTATGGGTAAAATTGCTAATTACTTGAGGTTTTTGTCTCATCTCTTATTCTATGGAAATAGGTGACAATCTGTTTGAAATATAGCATCTTTGGCCTATAGTAGTACATCCTGAAAGGAATGGAAAACTGGCAAAAGGGCATGTTTTATAAGACCTATATGTTTATTAGTAGAGATACCATGCTAATCTTGCACACTATTTATACTCATATCTGTGAACTGAGAAGGCAGAAGTTTTCCAAAGGTGTTGGTAGAGACAGAGTTGAAACTTCTATGGATTGTCTAATATCGTTCAGGCAAGTCTTTAAAACAAGAAAAGCTGTAGTTCAGAACATTTCTCTGTGTCTTTAAATTAGCAAAGATGATAATTTTAAAAACAATTCTAACCTGACCATGCTGGGAATTAGCTACAGCAATTTCCACAAGTTCTACACTTTCTATTATCTTTTCCATACATCACCTTATGTTTCATTTATGCTTAGTAATTTAATAACTTATATATATTAAAATATATAAATCACTGTTAGTGGCTTAATGTGACATGTGAAGGTGAATAATTATGACTTATTCAATAAGCCATAGTTAAGCAAACTGTAGCGTAGTTTAATGTGTAAATTGAATTCTAGATTGTTTAACTTAATTTTTTTCAGTTTCTACCATGCTGTTTATTCACATTCAGTTCTCAATCAACTCTTACTTCAACTTTTTTCACAACTATTGTTCTTTTTCATGAAGTTATCATTCCCCTCCAAGGGCATCTGAATTTTGTTTTCTATATGAAGAACTCAATGTTTCTCAACCTCAGCAACTTAAAATGTGTGAACTTCAACTCCCAGAATTCCCCAGCCAGCATGAGTTGAAATTCACACATCTTAAAGTTGCTGAAGTTGAGAAACACTGTTCTAAATGAATGCAATCCATGGGGGAAGATATTCTGCAGGTATTATTTTTCAAACTGTGGGTCAGGACCTCAGATAGTGTTTGTGAGCTATTTAGAGAGACTGGTCACAATTCTTTTAAAACCTGAATGATATAATGGTATAAACCAGATTTAGTTATACAATGTATCCTTTTCCTTACTTCAGGGTTTTTATTTTATTTATTTCTTTTCTTTCTTTTTTTCTTTTGCTTACCATTTCTTACATTTTTCTGTTCATTTCTTACACAAAAAGAGAATAGTTGAATGAGTACATGGATGTAAATGAAAAACATACGTTGCCGACCTCATCAGTTAAAGAATTTTGACCAGCAGGTCAAGGAAAAGAGCCTTCTCTGCCATTGCTCCTGCTCTCTGGAACATTCTTCCCCCAGAGGCAGGGGGGCACTTTCTCCTAGTCTTCCAGAAAGGTGTGAAAAGAGGGGTCTGCTGCCTTGCTTTGGCTCACAAAGAAACATGAACTTGTGGGATTGTTTAGTGCAATTGAAGCCCTTCCCCCCCACCATTTAATTAACTGTTAATGTGTTAAATTTTAATCATCCTTGCCTCTTTTTTAAATCTTATATGCTGTTTTCATGCTTTAATATTTTATTTGTATGCCACTCAGTTCCTCTGTGAGGGAAATGGGCAGTTTGAGAGAGAGAGAGAGAGAGAGAGAGAGAGAGAGAGAGAGAGAGAGAGAGAGAGAGAGAGACTATAATTGTTTTAAGTTTCATTTTGTCAGTTTTAGCCCATTTCTTTAATCTTTTGACATTCATTTTGAATTTTATTTCTGCTACCATATTTTCAGCCCATATTTTCAGCCCAGTTTTGTGACATCTCAGATGATAGATAGATAGATAGATAGATAGATAGATAGATAGATAGATATAGATAGATGATAGATAGATAGATAGATAGATATAGATAGATAGATAGATAGATAGATAGATAGATAGATAGATAGATAGATAGATAGATAGATAGATAGATAGATAGATAGATAGATAGATAGATAGATAGATAGATAGATAGATAGATAGACTATAATTGTTTTAAGTTTCATTTTGTCAGTTTTAGCCCATTTCTTTAATCTTTTGACATTCATTTTGAATTTTATTTCTGCTACCATATTTTCAGCCCAGTTTTGTGACATCTCAGATGTAACAACCATTCCCTTTATCAAAATAAATAATAAAAGTATTGAGGAACAGAGGAATGATTAATGAAAATAGCGTATAGCCACCTTTTATCCCATTAGTTGCCATGCCACCCAGTGCAAAGCTAACTCCCTAACTAGTCAGAATGCCAAGGGGTATATTATCAAATGCTCTGCTGAAAAAAAATATATAATACCAGTAGCTTTACCACAATCTATTAAAGAAGCTACCAATCAAAAACATGGCATAAAGTTAGTTGATAAAAAACTATCAATAAATCCATGCTAGTTTTTTGTGAATTACCATATTGTTTTCAGAGACTGATCTTTTTGTGACAAGGTCCCACATTTTGTATGGTATCATTGTCAACCTAACTCCTCTATATATAATTCTCTGAATCCTGTTTATTCTTGTTTTGAAAATTACAGATAAGTATTTGCTTTCCTCTAATCATAAGACATGTCACTTATTCTCATTGTTTTTTTTCAAAGAATATACATAAATTTTAGCCCAAATTATCCAGTTCCTTCACTGTTGTATTGTGCCAATCCATTTTGTCAGGGAGATTGAAACCATTCAGATTAAATCCACGTAGCATTAGTGGAGCACAGCTGCTCAGAGGGGGAGTGGGTACTCCTGCTACACCCATTGAAGATAAAGAAACTATGCCTTTACTGTGCTTGCATGAAGCTGCTATCAGCCCTGGAAAGGATCTGTTTGACCTACGGAGGCCCTGTAAACATTTATTTTACATTTGTTTAATTCAAATGCATACTTGGCTTGTCTTTTAAGAAATCCCAGCAAGTGCAGCTAGCATGCCCATACCCCTTCCAAAATGCCTTTTATAGTACTTCCTATAAATATAGGAATTATATCTTGAGACAAGATAGAACCTTGCAAAATCTTGCATCATCGTTAGGGGGCTAGGCAGAAATCTTCCAATATGACTTTCTGACAGAGCGTAAGACAAAATCCATTGCAAAGCAGCAGCAGCCCCCATCACTCTCAAGCAGTCCAAAACCTGCTGGGCTCCATTGTATCATCAGCAACTGAGGAATCCAGCAGTGCACCCCAAGGTCTGTCTCCTGCAGAGATCATCTATCAGAGCAAAGCCATCTTCAGGCCTGAAATCAGACAGGAAAGAATCTAAATAACTCAGTTCACTAAGAGTTTTTGCCCTGGTAATCCAGTGCATCTGGAAAGCATTAGGCTGGAGAAGGCTGCTTCACCACATGGATGACATGGTTTTTAGGAATTGTATTACAGAGCTGGAAGAAAGGTCACCCATCCGTTCAGAAGGTATGGATTTGCTGAAGTAAACTGGGGAAGGAAGTATGGAAATGACAGGGCAGAGGATTTTTCAGGCAGAGGATAAAGCTTTTATTTTCAGCTTTGAATGCCTTTAAATCCTAAAAGTGTTAAAAAATCACATAACCACAATTTGGAACTCCCAGGGGGAACTGGGGAACACAAAAGGGCACTAGGAATTTGAGGGTGCAGGTTTGTTGGACAGATAACTCTATACTTACCTGAAAATGGTAGATCTCAAAGGCACATGAAAAGAAAATAAACAGAGGATATGTAATAAGTGGTAGCTGGGTAGAGAAAAACAGGCATGATGGCAGTCATGGCAATGCAATCAATATCCTGCTCCTTTGCACATGCCTGCTGTTCCAGGTAAAAGGGAATTTAAAGATTTAAAAGACTTATCTTCTAAATAGGTCACAGCAAGAAACAATTAATCTAACTAATAGCCTTTAGTTATTAATTCAGACAGAACAAAAAAAATCTCTTGCTTCCTAGGAATATTTCAGAAATCAGCACTAGATAATATATCAAATACATTCACAGCAATAAGTTAATAGTTAACGAGAACCTCAAACCAAAGTATTTGGATAGCAATAGCACAGTGTTTTACAGCCCTCTCTAAGCAGTTTACAGAGTCAGCATATTGCCCCCAACAACTTGGGTCCTCATTTTACCCACCTCAGAAAGATGGAAAGATGGAAGGCTGAGTCAACCTTAAGCCTGGTGGGATTTGAACTGCCAAATTGCAAGCAGTCGGCAGTCAGAAGAAGTTGATATAAGAAAACAGATTTAAATAATGGTTTAATGGTAGTACTAAACTGGGAACCTTTTGGAGCTGCTTCCCAAAGTCCCTGCTTGGTGCCAATAGTGATCTCAAACAGGCTCCCACAGCACCAGCAACAAGCTACCTACAATGTTATGTTTTATGGAGAACCATTCTTTGTTACAAAAAAGGATAAAAGATTAAAAAAGGTTAAAGAACATGAGGCAGACCCAGAAGAAGATGGAGAGACAATATCAAAGACAAAATACAACAACATCAATTAACAATGTTGAAGCCACCAGAAAAGCAGGAATCAGAACTTGGAATCTCCCTCAACACCTGAAGCAATTAAAAGGGGGGGAGGAGGGGGAGGAGGAGGAAGAAGAAGAAGAAGAAATGATTATTTGTTGCAGATCAATGCTTTCTCAGAAACTACAACTTGAAGCAAAAGGCCTCACCCCTTTCCTAAGAGGTCTGTAAGCACACCAACGTGCCTACCGTCCCTGTCCTATTGTTTCTTTTATTTTTCTTATATGTACCCATTTCATGTATTCATAACTATGTATATACTTATACCTATTATCTTGTAAGCAATTGACAAATCAAATAAATAAATAAATAAATAAAAAATAAAGACTGGTTCAAACAAAAATACAGGGAAATATCTGGATATAGATATGTCAGGTATTAAAGGAGAAGATAAATGCTAGGAGAAAATACATAAGCATTCATTTTAAAGACCCATATATACAAGACCTGTCCTTTACAAACTGCTCCAGAAGGCTACCATGACAGATGATAGTGATTGTGAGAGTTCTAGTAGGATCAGAAGGGCTGCAGGGCCCTCTCTCATGTAGATCCTGACTAGATCATTCACCAGCATGAACAACACTGTTTCCATCCTGTTCTTAGGTCTGAATTCTGACTGAAACAGGTCCAAATAATCCACTTCCTGTGTATTCTGTTGCTGGATTCCTACCAATTCTTATCAATCTTTCAATAACATTCCTTAGAACAGAACAGTTGGAGACTGAGATGTTTCTCAGATATGATCGCATGCAGAAAGGCCCTCTTTATGTATTTGCTATTTGTTTTTTGCTTGTTTCATTTATGTAGCTGCACCACTCACATAAGTGACCCTGGGTGGTTTACAATACAATAGATTAAAAACAATATAATACATAATATAATTTAGAAAGCAATAGCAGCTGAGCATCATATATAGCTATCACTCATTGGGCTCAGGCCTGGGCACAAAACCAAATATTTAGGACCTTGCTAATGAGCTGGAACTAACCTAATCTCAAATAGAATTACGTTACACAGGTAAGGATATACCACAACTTCTCTCAAGACAACCATAAATGATTGAATGCAGAGATAGGAGAAGTCATGCTTGAATGCACAGGATCATTTCCTCACAGGCCAAAAGGAACCCCAGGAAATATGGCAAATTATTGCCCCAGACATTCCATCCGAACATGCCCAGGAGAAATCCAGAATCTGGTGAATCTGAATGAGTTTGTCAGCAAAATGGTATGCGAAATGGACACAGTTCAGCCAAGCAGGAGATCTACTTTGTCTCTTCCTAACAAAAACTCAACAACCCTGACCAATGCCACTGCAATGGGAAAAGATGTCAGGATACTCCTTTTCTCTTTCTGACACTTTATATACCAAAGCTTGAGCTTGCTTTTCATCTTTCTCCACTGACACTTCAGTCCTTCAGATCTCGCTTCTGCCACTTCATCTTCCAGAGCGCCACTGTAAACCAAGATTAACAGAGAGAAGCCCCTGGGGAGTCATACCATCAAGAGTCGAGATGGTCCCTTGTTGCTGGTGGCTAACCAGACAATCAATGAAACTGCTTATCAAATTGCTGTGAAAATCCCCAAGTACCTGCTTTAATCCATCCAGCTGACAGATCATGCAAATAGTTTGCCCTATTTGCCCTGCAGAAGTCCCAGGCAGTAGCCAGGACCAGGATATGATTTGACCATGGCTAGGCATTATTAATATTGGTACATTCTATCTGACCAGGAAAAAAAAAGTTGACATCAATATTAACCTGCTTTCCTAAAGCCAGAAAAAAATTCCCAACAATAAATGTTAAACAAGAAGTGCTAATTAGAGGAGTATGAGGGACTGCAAATGAACCTTTGGGTTGTAATGTAATACAGCACCTAAGGGTGCAGTTTGAATCAAGATGTTTTTTCTTCATTGCAAGTGTGCTATAACATTAATATCTTTTATTTTCAAAGCAGTAACTTTCAGGAAATTATGGTTGATTATCCATATGGACTAATGCTGGAATCCATCTGGTAGCATTTCTGGGAAATCTTCAGTAGTATCTTTACCATCACTTTGTATTTTATTTTATTTTTTTAAAATTAATCCACCAGAGGTGAATTCTTTTTGGCAATTGCTACATTACTTGGAGTTATTTCTCAGCAGCTGAGAAATATTTCAAGGAAAATTTTTGATCTAGTTCCTTTCTTTGAAGAGTCATGTTGGTATATGTTCCAAACAGCTTGTCTAAAAAGAAATTGGCAGACTGTTTCAAGCCAGTCAGCTTAGGGGCTGCAACGTTAGACTTGTAAAGAGCTTCAGTTGTGTAAAATTGCCCTTTGGTGTAAAGTTTCCTGTGCTGTTTTCACAAAGGTGAGAGTTCACCAGTTTAATGTATTGGTCAATGTATCTTTCTTTGCAAAGCTATGGCAGCAACACTAATTGGTTTTTTTTGGTGTACCATGGCTTCCTCAGACAAAACAGTAACCCTTCATATTCAATGAAGTAAAATTAGATTAAATAACAATGAAAGGTTCTAACGAATCCTAGGTTATTTTTTTCCAAGTTAAGGTAGTCCTTTCCTGCTGATTGCCTTGCTTAATGACCAAAGTTGCAACATGTAAAAAAAACGTCTTTTGACCAATCTTTGTATTTATGACTGTGACAGCATCCTGCTGTAGTCTGATCACCATTTGTTGCTTTACAACAAGGTTCTGACAAGCTAAGTTAATGGAAAATATGGAAGTAAAATCATAAGATGTGGTCACATGATGTCTCACTTATTGACCAAATGGGAAGTAACACTGTAAACCCATTGTGGTCATTGGATTTTCTGCTTAGCGACTATGGCACTTTGTATTAGAATTGCCAGTCCCAACTGTGGTTAAGTGATGGCTAACTGTATTATGATTCTTAGTGCAACTTCGTATTCTTCCTTAACAGCAACATAGCCTTTGCCTACATGAACTCCAGGAAACATGATGGAATTCAAATTAGAAAGATTTACATTAAATAAAATATATTTATATTATAATCATCAATATCTAAAACTGTATAATCAAGAATAAAAGTGGGTTGTTCTATACATATGAACTTGTAATGAAGATTAATAATCCAATTCAGAAATATGACATTATTGTTTGAAAGGTGGTTGATCAAAGTATTAAGCACTTTGCTTACTTTTTTGAAGGCAATTGTAGCTCCAAGAAATAGAATACCAGTAGCAATTGCAATTTGTAAACCGCACCTTGAAGGATACAGTCCTACGACAACAGAACTAAATATATAGATCTGTTTTGTAAGATTATATGCTCATATTTGCAAAAGTTTTACTTTTTTCTTCAGTTGAAAAGAATAATACTTACAATAGTAGTCATTTTACAAATAAAATAAAGTACTAGTGTTTTGCATCTAACAGCATTCGTTGTAGCCCATGTTCTCAATTTCTTTAATTGTGAGATTAAAGATTTCTTTAAACAGTGAGGTTTCTGTGGTGGTCCTCCATGGGCTATGCTGTTGACCAGATGTCTTCTTTGATGGCAGAAAAAAGCTTCAGCATCTGAGGAGGAAATCCAAAACTGGATTCTTTCCTTTATCTTCTGCTGGCCTCTACAACTGGTTACTTCCAATCTAGCACACGGGTACACAATTAAATTTCAAGGGGAACAAATAAAAATAAGGAGATGGAGAGATTCAAATCTGCCTTTGCCATCATTTCTGCCTTGCCAGCCTACAGCTGTTTGGCTTTCAATTCCAACTCTGAAGCAATCTGACAGAGCATGAGAATTGCATGAGCTTGCCACAGAAGATTTTTACTTAATTGAAAGATTTGGGTGGAGAGTGCTTGCATGTCTGCAATTTTGAACATTTTGCTTGCTTAGGCTATTGCAGATGTCAGAAAGAGGTTTAGAACCAATGATCACATCTATCTGTTTAGTCACTTAATACAAGTTCACATGAATTATTCACATTCATGATCAGGGGATCAAGATAAAGAAACTAATTATAGTTTTACAATAGTAATATCTTTAAATTTAGATTGAGAAGCTGCCCTGCAATCCTCAAGTGCCATCAAGGTTGCCAACCCAGCAAGTACTATAAAGTGGGCCACCGCCTCTTCTTTCTTCTTCCTCCTTAGGAATAGGGGATTGTCCTGTATCCTAGGAAGCACTTTCCCTCCCCGGCCCCCATTGGTTGGTAAGTGGATTGCCTTTCTGCTTCAGGCAGTATTTGGATTACATTCACTTGTCAAACAGAGGAATTGTTTGATGCTCAAAACTGTCCAGGCCTCCACTTCTCCTGGAGTTCATAATCTACCCCTGGTATGGAGCTGCTCAGTACAATATGTTGGCAAAGTTTTTTCCCCTCTCTATTCCACATGCCATCTTGGAATCAAAATGTCATACACTCTAACAAAACATTTGTAAGTGCATTCAACTAACGCAGATTTTATTTTTCTGTGTGCAGTCAGGCTTTGAACTGGAAGTGCATCCACTGAAAATCAGGCACCGTTTTCTTCAGAGTTGCATCTAATTGTGCAAGTTACCAAAAGCAGGTCAGGGAGAGCGCTAGCCATCTGAAGATTTATTTGAAAATGAAACGTGTTTCCTAATATTTAACACCTGTTTTATCTGTATTATCAGTAACTTGAAGGGAGGGTTTTGGTGTACAATGATGAAAATCACTGAAACAATTATTATTTCTGCACTATTTGGGCATTGCAATGCTAAAAGAGTACAACTAAAAATGTTCAGATTTATAGACTGAAAAGCATTTTTTTAACGTCTAAATAGCGTCTAAATAGCAGGCACAAACTGGTTTGCTGAAGAGCTTTCCTGACATTCGAAACACTTTTACCAAGAAATGAAAGTTTACTTCTAAAAAAAGATAGGCTAAATGGATGTGTGTCGGTAGAGCCTGAGGAATGGGGTGGCTGAGACAGAAGCCTAGCAGAAAAAATAACAAGGTGGGAAACATTCTCTGGGTTTCTAAAGGTAAAGTAGGATACAATTCTAGATGTGTTTCCTAGGGAGCGAGCCCTGCTGAAGTTGATTTTTTTGAACTGGATTGTGTTTCATGTGCACTATCTTTGTATGCAAAATGAAGTACTCATGTTTTGTTCTTCTTACAGTTCAGGGTCTTGGAAGTGGAATAATTAGTTGCTATATTCTTTTACTTGCTCATTGTGCCAGGATTCTTAGAAATCATACAAATGTACTGTAGGTATCTGGATGCGTATCAGAATCAGAATAGAGCTGGATGGGACCTTGGAGGTCTTCTAGTCCAGCCCCCTGCTCAAGCAGGAGATACTATACCATTTCAGACAAGTGACTTCGTCCAGTCTCTTCTTAAAAGCCTCCAGTGATGAAGAACCCACAACTTCTGGAGGCCAGCTGTTCCACTGGTTAATTGGCTTCACTGTTGGGAGTTTCTCCTCAATTCCAGATTGCTTCTCTCCTTGTTTAGTTTCCATCCATTGCTTCTTGCCCTGCCCTCAGGTGCTTTGGGAAATAAATTGACCGGCTCCTCTTTGTAGCAGCCTCTCAAATACTGGAATACTGCTATCCTGTCACTCCAGTCCTTCTTTTCTCTAGACCAGCCAAACCCAAATTCTGCAACCATTCTTCATAAATTTTAATATATCTGAGCTATCCCTCATAATATATCTGTGATCTCAGAGCCACAACCTGCCCCTGGAAGTTGCTACAAAATTAAACATGTTACTGTGATAGGGGACTGGTAACTCTTGTCTTACTTCAAAAACAAATTAAACAAGGTAACCTTTATATCCACATCTTATGCATTGGAAGGATGATCTGGAAATAAATGACCTCAATGTTGAGGTTTGGGGAAAATAGACACATTTCTATCCATTTAAGAAAGCTAAAGCAAAGGTTTGCTTTGTATTTTAACCTTATTACTAATACAACAAATTACCCATTAGTCAGCAAGTTATCACTTGCAACACAGCTGTTTAAAGGCCATAAAATACTTTAGGCTATAAGTTATTTCAACAAGATAACAAAATCCCTCTTTGGCTTGTGCATATGCAGGCATGCATGTACATGCACACAACACCATTACTACCCCCCTCTGACGCATAAAAATGTATACAAAAACTCATTTAACTCTTGCTTTCTTTTTCTTCAAAGGTTTGACAAAACCTTTTATTTCTGAAGATTATGTTTGCTGAAAATGATAAAGCAATTGACACTGTTTATACTGCGCAAGAGAGGCCATGAGCTATTATGGTTGTACTTTGGGGCTCTGAGTATTTTCACTGAACTACATTTATGTCATCTAACTCTCTTGTTAATCCACCAAAAGGAACATGAGGTTGCAAAAGTAAACAGGGCTTTGAAAGTTTCTTTGAAGATTTGTAATCAGGATTCTTTGATTCCTGCTAATTACCAGATAATGTGCAGTTAAGTGTTTGTAACTACCTTATTTCTTTTACAGCCTTACAGTAATTGTGTGTTTATTGTGAAGGAAATAGGATAGGATATGCATTCATTGTATGTACCTATAATCACCAAGGCCTCCCACAGGGGACTAATGTGAACCAAAAAAGAAAAAAAAGAAGTTGTTTAAATTGTTGGAGACCACCTAAAGGCATAACTACGTGGGGCATTTTGGTGCAACAAGAAGTGTCTTCTAGAATTCAGTCAAGGACATCACAACCAGCATTGTATCCAGGAGGAAAAATGGCATCACGTATAGACTGTGTAATCTGGGTGGGCTCATTCATTCCTTATTACATTTACGCTTCCAAATAGTATAATGCACAGTGAATGACTGTTATGCATAGTGAGTTTCTGGTCATATGGCAAGTGCAAGTCCCAGTCTAATTATCTAAGTCTCTAAATGAGAATTCAAAGGTTGTTCCAGGTTTGAAAAATGATAGAAGTACACAACAATTAAATAATGTGAAGAAGCTACATTGCAAGATGATTTTGGGACTATGAGCGCTTTCATGAATTGCTCTTTTAAGAAATTTTGACTATTGTTGTTTTTACAATGAGTATAGAAAAGAGTACAGAACTTAATACCATAATTGTTTTATTTCTTTAGATACATCTGGACAAATACTACAAGATACCAAAAGTACGAGTTTGGAGATAATACTATATGACCTATAGAGCCAGTCATTGTCCTCTATGAAGCTTTACCAGAACATTTTCTTGTTGGTGATCCAAGTCTTTTTTATTTGTTTCTTTATTTGTTTAAAGCATTTATATAGCTGTCCATCTTGAACCAAACTCTGGGGGCTCATTACCTCAAAATGAAAAAGATATAAATCAACAATACATAAAATAAAATAAAAATGATAGATACCAATAATGAACTTTTAAAAAAAACTAAAACAAAAAAGTTCTGACAGCACAACTAAACTTTCCCATGCAGCCCACAAATCACCCGAATCTCTCCCTATCCCAGTGATCAGGGAAAAACAAAGCCTTAAATGCTTTTTGGGAGCGCTTAAAGGAGTGGGAGACAGCCCTATCTCAAGAGAAAGGATGCTTAAATTGGGAAAATGAATTTGCCATGGAAAAGGCATTCTTCCTAGGTCCTATAAGATGGCATCATTTAAGTGAAGGGACCAGGAGGTGCCTATTCTACCAAATCTGGTGAGATGAGCAGATGTCTCATTAAAAGCAGTCCTCCAAATAATGTTTTAGTTCACCACAAATCTCAGTTAAGAGTTGGCATGTTTTGAGGTAATATGGCAGCATGTATTTGCCCATTAACTGAGCTTTACCAACGTGATATGCCCTGTGATTTTTTTTTTTTTTTAGTTAACTGAGAAAGAAAGTATCTCTACGTAAAGATATTTATGATACTATCTGTAATGAGCATTGTTTATCAGTAGTGATCCTTTTTTGGTTGTTGTTTCTTTAAAAAAAGACATTTTAGAAAAGGTTATTGTGAAGGGGCCAGGTTATGTTTTGCAAGATGTTGTGTTGCCATCTAGGGGCTGTTATACCGTATGCCTTTCCAGCAGAAAAAGAACAACCACAACAGATTTCAAAGCACACATTTCTATTCCCTTCTTTGCCCTAGCTCTTATTTAGTCAGGAAATATGAATGGAATGGTTATAAGTTCACCACTCCATCTACATTGGCCTCTATCTGTTTGCTTTTCCCACACAACACTCAGGTATATTTGAAAGTTTGAAAGATAATTTTCTTTCTTTAGCTCTCCTACTATTTATAGAACCTCCTTCCTTGCCACTGCTACCTGTAGTAGCAGTGCTACCTGTAGTATCTCTCTCTGCTGAAAGTTTGAAAAGAAAGCATTAAAATAAATATAATCCTTAGCACACATTTCCAGTGAATTCTGCATATTAATAACAGAAGCAACCTTAGAAAAATGGAAGGTACAATAGATGACTTCTCTGAACATTACTTCAAGTCTGGGAAAAGAACCCAAGATTCATTTCCCAGAAGCAAAGAGACCATCCTGTTTGCCCCCACAAGATAAATTGCTTTGTACCATGTAGCATAAGGTTGCTTTCAATCACACACACACACACACATACACACACACACACACACACCCTGCTTACAACAGCACCAAAGCCACACATCTGTAAGGAGATTTAATGCTTGGGGGGAGGTTCTAAGTTTTTTGGCTTCAGCATGCAGCCACAGTGGGTGATCCATAACAATGCCAAATTTGGATTATATTTGGATAACTGCTAACTCAATTCCCTGTGGTTTCATCTGGCCAAAAATCCTGGCCAACATGGACCGGAAAAGAAGACCAGCGGCACTACTCCATCCATTATGACACATTTCTTCTAGTACCTACCAACAGCCTCCACCACCTACTGGCTAAACCTCTGGAAATGTGAATGATTCCAGTGGGTGATCTCTGACCCACACTGGAGTTACTTCAGGGACTGGGCAAATATTGGAGTTGTGCAATTGGAAGTGTCGAGGAAGCATCAAGTCTCCTTCTGATTCCACATGTTTCAAGGATTCCCCCAAGTCTGCACCAAAACTACTGTATCTGACCTGGGAGATCAGTATAGCAGGAAAAAGATTTGGGGAGAAAAGTTTGCAGGATCTGCTAGCTCCACATTAGATGAAGAATGGTAAGACCATATTTGTTAAGGGAGAGTGGTACTAAAAAGATAAATGATTCCCCGTTTCTCAAATATTGTCTGAATATTTATCAGTGGTAAGAAACTTACAGAAGGCTTGCTATATCTAGCTGAAATCCAATTTTTTTATTGGTCATGGCTGACATATTTTTGGGAACTGATGTTTGAGAATTGCTAAAGACCCTCATGTTTTCCACTACAGTATGTTGGGGTCTTAGTCACCAGATTTTATCCAACCTAGATTTTTATTGTTTTTCTCTTGGGCTTAAATAAACATTTTGGAAGCTCACATCTGGAAACAACACTGGCACATTTTAAAATAACTTTAGAGAATTGAATAATATGCCTAAATCTATATATTTGAATACTATGTATAAGGTAAGCATATTAAATCATTACATGAGCTGATATGGCAATGTCAAATCAATGTTAAATCAATATCTGAGCCAGTTTTGGGTAGGGGTTAAGGCATCAGGCAAAAACTGGGCAACTGTGAGGCCTAGTCCTGCTTTAGGCATGAAGCCAGCTGGGTGACCTTGGGTCATTCACTCTCTCTTAGCCCTAGGACACAGGTAATGACAAACCACATCTGAAAACCTTGCCAAGAAACTGTAGAACATGTTCAGGCAGTTGCCAGAAGTCAACACTGATTCAAAAGGGAGGGAGGAATCATACATACATACATGATTCAAAAGGGAGGGAGGAATCATACATACATACGTACATACATACGTACGTACGTACATACATACATACATACATACATAACTGATAAATAAATTTTCTATTTAGTGCTTCAGTTGAAAAAGAGCAAAAGCATTTAAGTCTAATCTCACAAGAGAAAAGCAATTTTTTGTATTGGTTAACTATTATATTAATCATCAATTTCTGTATGAATAATCCACTGTGTTTTTAACAACTGAATAGACCCAAAAATGTGACACATAATTATAATGTGACCAACTTTTTTACAATGAAAAGGAGGACACAAATAAATTGAAGAAAAAAACTAAGCCACTTGTGCACGGCGCACTCTTGCATGTGGTGCACTCTTGCACACAGCACATTCTCTCAAAACAATTCTCCTGTGTGACATGCATGCGTCTCATAATCACGTCTCGCCGCACTGTACCGAGCCTTGACGAGTCATCATGTCAAATACAAATACGTCACATCACACACAACGGATCAGATCAGCATCGATCAAATACGGAGATTTACAGATTAGTCTTCAAATATCAAAAAGGAGGACATGTATGAGGATACTTTTCGAGAGAGGACAGCACTAATAAAAGAAGGACTGTCCTCCCTAAAAGAGGACAGTTGGTCACCTTAATAATTAAAACACATTCATGAATTCAAAGATGAGAATGATCAATTCAATATCTGGCTGTACACTGCAAGTGGACTTGTATTAACACTTTGTTTCAGCAAAACATATGCTTGACACCTTTAAGTATCAGCTCCCAGAGAAGAGCATTTACACTCCAAAGTAATGAGACAATGCCATCTGCTGTTTTGGAAAGAATAAAATAATTGTGGCTATTATGTAAATGCACCATATTATACATTGCATACGTGGAGATGAAAGACAGACAGAATAACAGAGTTGGAAGAGACCTTGTAGGTCATCTAGTCCAGGGGTCGCCAACTTTTTGGATCTCAGGGACCACCAAACTCATTAAATCCCAGGGACCACTAACCGGTTCTGTGGGCATGGCCTAATTTGTGGGTGTGGCTTGGTGGTCATGTGACTGGCTGGGCATGGCTTGTATGTAAATATTATAAATATTTATATAAATATTTAATTTTTTATAAAAAAAGAGCAACTTTTACTCAAAATCAGGCAAAGCAGGCAGGCAGATTGAGTTGCTCACAGAATAACAGATTCATTCAGAGATCTATCTGTCTGCCATCAGCTAGCTCAGTCTGTCACATAAAATTTGCTTGCAAGCAAACTCATAAAATTAATTCACAACACACCATGTATGTAAATATTGATTTTTTTATAAAAAAAGAGCGACTTTTATCCAAAATCAGGCAAAGCAGACGGGCAGATTGAGTTGCTCACAGAATCATTCAGTGATCTATCTATCTGCCATCGGCTACCTGAATCTGTCACATAAAATTTGCTTGCCGTGAGTCTGTATTGAATAATAGAACCTTCAGTCCTAAGGGAGGTTCAGCTGTGCTTAAAAGCAGAGCCGAAGATCTAAAGACTAGTTAGAAAGCAAGAAATCCAACTATTTGCTGCTTCCTAGCTAATCTAAATCTCCCGGCACAGCAGAACAGATGATGGTCAGGAAACAAAAAAAAAAAGGAAAAATAGCAATTTAGCAGGCAAGTTTGCTGAGTAAGGAGTGAGTGGGAGGGAGGGTTCCTGTGGGCCATGGGGGCAGCACAGCCTTGTGTTTCTGCGCAGTCTGGATTAATTGCTTTAGGGGGTGCTCTAGGGGTGAGATTTCTCTGTGGCCCACTGGTTGGTGACCACTGATCTAGTCCAAGCCCTTGCTCAAGCAAGAAGCCCTATATCATTTCTGACAGATGGCTGTCCATTCTCTTCTTGAAAGCTTCACAACTTCTAAAGGCAAGCTGTTCCATTGGTTGATTGTTCTCACTGTCTGAAAAACTCTCCTTATTTCTAGGTTGAATTTCTCCTTGATCAGTTTTCATCCACTTATTCCTTGTCTGGCCTTCAGGTGATTTGGAAAATAGGTTGACCCCCTCTCCTCTCTGTGACAGCCCCTCAAATATTGGAACACTGCTATTATGTCCCTGGTCCCTTCCCTTCACTAGACTAGCCATGCCCAGTTCCTACAACTGCCTCCAGTCCCCTAATTATCTTTGTTCTTCTCTGCACTCTTTCTAGAATCTCAACATCTTTTTTATATTGTGGTGATCACAACCGGATGCAGTATTCTAGGTGTGGTCTTACAGACAGAATTACTACATTATATTCTTTATAATGCCATTACAAAAAAAACACCTGTCACCACCTTCGTTGATAGTCTGCAGCCTGTTCAGCCAGTAGAATTTGGATTCAAGACAATTGGGGCTATACTCTTACAGTTCTCTGTCTTGTTGTCTTGTGCTAAATATTTGACATTGCACATGGTGTTAAATAATCCATATGTTCAAATCTATTCAAAAGCACCAGTTAGGGAAGGTGGTTGAATAATTTCCTAATTATTCACATGATACATAAGAAACAGCAAACCTTTTCCTCTATGAGCAGGGAACTGCTTTTAAAAAGTCCTTCCAAATTTAAGGAGTATATCACCCAAATGGGGGTAGGGAGAATCCAAATCAAATGCAATCATTTCCTTCCCAGTATACCTAGAAATTAAGTGTATTATCTGTGCAGAACAGAAGTGCATATTATACAACAAGCAGGATCAGCAGACTAAAACAAACACAAATGATGAAATGATTTTTATTTCTGGCTGAGATAACACAACCTTCCCCCAGGTGTTGATCTAGTTTTCCCGCCCTGTTGTTTTTTTCATAATAATCTCAAACCTGACTTCTAAGAAATTCTCCTTCCAAGTTTCCTTCTCATGTGACATATAATCTCATCTCCCAGACTTCCATAAGACACTTCCCAGTATTATTCTAGTTTCCCTATTCCTCAGTTCATGGTCCTCTAGTATCCTCATTTTTCTAACTACTATGTTGTCATCACAACAGGCTCTGGGCCTAACAAGAGTTTTTATTGCTACAAGACACATTAATGAATTCTTGAAGTAGAATCACCTATAGGCCCCAATTCAATTTTTCTAGTTCCTCAAGCTGCTAAAGTTCATGTTGCCAAAATTTGGTAATAAATCATTTATTTTAGTGGTGTGGTTTGGGAAGGGGAAGTTTAAATGGACAGATCAATGGTCAGGAAGGCCATCACTGCATGGGGCAAAGCTATCACCAGACAGGCTTCCACAAATAAATCAGTTGTCTTGTCCAGTAAAATGGCTGCTAGCAGAGAATAAGAAATATGACCTTGATGAAAACATGCAGATTCTGATGCCTAGGCAACAGGTGATAAAGCATTTTTAGAATCCATACTTTCCAGGTAATATTCAAAAGTGACTTGGATAGACAACTCCTTATTTGTTGAACCAAATGAAGGAGTAAGTGATACAGGACAATCAGACTTGCACGTTTCTGTTATTCTCACCAATTTTAATGAAAATAGTTGTAGACCTGTATAGTTGATTCATGGTCCTCTCTACCTCTAGGCTGACAGTTGACAGCAGCTACAGTAGCTATCTTGAAAGAATAACACCCAAAGGTCTCCTGGTTAACTCTTCCTTTGGGGTAAACACTTCCTTTGCTATCTGTCCTTATTCCTGGAAGGATAAGGTGAAGAATAGACTGAATTAGCCAATACTAAAGCTGAAGCTGATTATAGACAAAACTATGACCCTCTGGCATCTACCAAATTTTTTCTTGCTTTAATCATTTTTTCAGTGATTCACAAGGTGCTCATCGACCACAACCCACTGCTGAGAAGTCAGTCTGATGGCTTTAGGTGCCTAGATGATTTGCTATAGCCTTCGTCCAAGATATTTTTTTTCTCCCTTTTCCTTCCCCATCTGCAAGGGTGGGATTCTACCAGTTCAGACCAGTTCAGGAGAACCTATGCTTTATTTCCTTGTTTTTGAGCACAGCAAATCAGCACGGCAGAGTGATTTGCCAGACATCAGCTGTTTTACTCACCAAGGCTGCAGCAGAAGGTAAGTATTATAGCTAAAAATGGTCTTTTCTAAATGCTGGGTGCATGCGCAAAGCTCACTGAACCAGTTGTTACACTGGTTGAATCGCACCACTGCGCGTCTGGTATTTCCTGAGGATCTCCCACCCAAGTCTATAAAGTCTAACCAACTTCTATTTTAAATCACCCGCATATGTATGTGATTTGAAACAGAATCTTCTGCTTAGACAACCATAGCTATTTGTTGTATTTCTTTATTAATCATATTTATATAACCATCCATCTCATAAGAAATTATTCTGGGTGGCATACACCAACAACAAATATATAAAAATCATTATCAAAATTGAAAATATAAAAACCACATGGAAAGAATAAAAAGTTCAGCCACAGTGAAGCTATCTAAAAATGCCTCTAGTTCCCTGGAACCCCCAGGCCTGGTGACATAACCAGGTCTTAAGGGGCTTCTGGGATGATAACAAGGATGGCACTAAACTGACTTGGGGTGGAGAGAGTATTGCTGGCACCATAAGAGATAAGGCCCACCTCCTGGGACCCACCAGTTGCAGAACTCTGCCAGGTGGTACCTGCAACATGTCTTCTCTGCCAGATCTAACAGGAGAGGTTGATGTAATTGTTGAGAGGTGATGCCCAGTGGTGGGATTCAAAATTTTTTACTACCGGTTCTGTGGGCGTGGTTTGGTGGGCGTAGCATGGCTTGGTGGGTGTGGCAGGGAAAGGATACTGCAAAATCTCCATTTCCACCCCACTCCTAAGGGAAGGTTACCACCGGTTCTCCAAACTACTCAAAATTTCCACTACCGGTTCTTCATAACTGGTCAGAACCTGCAGAATACCATCTCTGGTGATGCCTCCAATAATTTAATCCCATGTCATGAAGGGCTTTACAGAGTAAAACCAGCATCTTGAACTGGACCTACGATCAAACTGCCAGCCAATGCAGCTTTGAGGAGCAGAGGTGTAATATATGCTCTTCTAGGAGCAAACATATGACTCTGGGTTACAGTTTAAACAATTGAGAGAATCACTCCTAAAATCAAAACAACAGCAGTGTTTTTTCAATAGTGCCTTTGTTATATTTGCTGAAGAATAATAAACATTCTGATAAAATCAGAACAATGTTAATGCACTGTTCTGCTGAGACAATAGTAAGAAAATAATGAAAATGCAAGTTGTAAATGTTTTATATGATATTAATACATATTCTTCCATTCATGGACTGCTATGCAATACTAAAAAGGGGAAATACCCATTTTATTGATAGCTCACTAGGCAAAGATTCAATTTGTTCTAGAGGTAAATCCTGCTTTTATTGAATTCAGTTAAAATTGTACACATTTATTTTGTAAAGAATCTTGGCAAGTTATTTGGTTTTAAATAATGTTAAATTATTAAAAGTAAGTCAAATATATTTGGAAATAAAATATAAATGGAAGATTTACTATACTTACCTCTCTTTTTTAGAGAATATTTTCTTTGGGACTACATTAGAAAAAGAGGGGATTATATATTTAAATCACTAGAAAGGGTCCTTTTTCTTTCACTATCTGAAAATATATCTGAAAAATCTCTTCAATTATTTTTATAAGCATATATAAACAGAAGAGTAAAGAACAAAAATGCACACAAGCCACTTTTAATTTTCATAGTTACTCTAAATTTGTAGGTGCCATACTTTTGTTTTCCTTTAGCTTTTCATAATTGCCTTGAAGAGATGCCAAATTGGTTTTTAACTCTATACAGTGATGAATATCTAAACACAAGGCAAGAGGAACCAATTCTTAAAATAATAAAAAAAACCTCATTGATCACTGTTATATCACTGTTTGTAAATAACTGTAATTGCTTATATTGTATCTGGCAGCTAAGATAGTATTTTCTTTTTCTTTTTAAGAATAGTTTTTGTATTTTCACATTTCCAGGAGTGGAAAGATGCAGTCCCAAAAGTCTCACAAGGTCCCTAATGCTATATGACTCCAGAATCCTCCCCCAAATCAATTTCAGCAGAATTGCTAAAAACCACAAACATGTTGTTTTAAGACAAGCTGTTTTAAGACAGAAAAGATATTTTTAAAAGAATAAAGATGGAAATAAACACAGAACAAGATTCCCTCGCTTTCTTCCTAAAACCCTTTATAAGCTCCCCAGAATCAGTCAATCTCCCTGCTATTTTCATACTGCAGCCGATCAGATATATTAAATAAGAGAAAATTAATATAATGTATCTGGACAGTTGCAATGTCTACAATGTATTGATGAATTAACTAAATTTAACAATAAAAATGGATAGTGATAATTTCTATCAAAAACAATTCCATTATCAGGAAGAATAAAATATTTCCAAACGTTAAAACTGTACTAAATACATTGCAGCTGAAATGATATTCATATGAGCTTTCTATTCATGCCAAATTCCAACATATTCCATTATTTTTCACATAATAGATTAAAATTCAAATCCAAAGGAGGTGGGTGGGACAGTATTTATTATTAATATAGATTTCCAACATATAGACAGTATTTATTATTAATATAGATTTCCAACATATAGACATTTAGATTCTTAGGAGGCAATTCACACACTGTCTAAAATCAGAGCTTACAACTACTTGCTCAAAATTAATGAAATGGAGGCGGTGTCAAGCCCGAAATTGACATAAGTGTAGCCATTTTAGTTTGTCTTGGTATATGTTATTTTTCTTACTTTCTCTGTGGCAGTAATGGGGGGAAGTTTTTGGGCTTGACACATTCCTAAAGGGGGAGGAGTAGAGATAAAGAGATTGTTATGGCTAGGTGATCTTCTTTCCCGTGGGAAACGAGCTGTCCGTGCTTGGGCCCCTGGAGGTGGAGATTTATGACATCAAGCAACGTTGAATTATTTCTATTGGAGAAGGTGACTTTTGGGGGTTGTTTCTAATTTCTAATATTGTGGGGTAATTCCGGGTTGGGTCAGATCGGAATTTCCATGGACTTTGCCAATTTGATGCTTTCCTAAATAAAAGAAATATTTTTGAAAGATGGACTTTGTACTACTTTTCTTTTTAAATGGATTTCATCACTTGGAACCCTGACCGCCTGTAATTGGAAAACCTATGGCACGCATGCCAGAGTTGGCATGCAGAGCCCTTTCTCTGGGCATACAAGCTGTCACCCCAGTTCAGCGCCATTGCACATGCATGCATGCGCCTCCCGCCGGCCAGCTGGTCTCACCAGCCAGCTGGTCTTCGGGTCTCTGTAGTGCATGTGAAGGGGGCGAGAGCGGGTGGGGTCGTGTGCATCGGGTGCACACACAGGAGTCATGCACACATGTGGGGGTGGGGCGTGTGTGCAGGGGGACATGCAGGTATGCACAAGGGTCACGCATGCATGCACAGGGGTCACTGCATGCGGGTGGTGCAGTGAGAATATTCTCTTTTTGTATAAAAAGTTTTTATTTTTTAAGACAAACATATACAAACAAAACATAAAAACATAAAACCATCTTCCATTTTATATACATACAGTGTGTCAGTTGGTTACAAATCTTTTGTGCTATCCTTTCATAGTCATTGCTCAGTTTATATAAATTCTCACATTGTCAAACTAACATATGCTTATATATTTATCAGTTATTAATCATCCATGACTAAATTATTTATTCTATCATTTTATACGAGATATCCCGAATTTTATTTTAAAATTTATATTGTACTTTCATCCAATGGTTATATATGTCTACTTTATATTTTATATCAATCTATTAAACTTCTATAACAAAATTATCTAATCTATTACATTACCATGTCTTTTTGTCTAACCATTGATAAAACAAATCCCATATCATACATATAAAATTGTTTATCTTCTTGTTCTCTAATTTCAAATGTCAATTTACTCATTTCAGCACAGTCCATAATTTTCTTAATAACTTCCCAGTGAGAATATTCTTGTATCATCAGAAACTATCTTCCTTTCCAACCCATCCAGAAAGTTCTTTCTGGCCTCAGAATATCAGAAAGATGGAAAAAGAAGCATCTACGGGTTGCAAAATGTCATGGATCTTCTGAACTCAAAAGCATCCTGAATCTGTAACCTATACCTATTTTGGTAAATCCCTCTCTACTTCCTCACTTCTGCTCTCAACCTGAACCCAGGAGAGTCTTGAGTTTCCAATGGCTATGATATCAAAATCTTCAGATCAGGTAGGATTGATCTGACCAAAATGACAGTGAAAAGGGATGTATTACTATCTTGGTGCTATAAGACAAATCAGTCTGTTCAAATTGTACATTTACTCATAGCTGAATAGCACACTGTCTATCAAATCTACTCCAGCAATGTTTCTTGATTTTGCCCCCACGTTTATTTATTCACTAGGCAGATACCTGAAAGCACATGGGAAAAAATAAGAAATTGAGAAGTAAAAGAATTAAAGAAACATGTCTATAGGGCAAATATAATGAGTAATGTAATGTAGATCATGTTACCTTCTGTAAAGTAGCTTGTTACCACTTCCTTTTTTACTGTTGTGATTTTAAAAAATCCCCTTGGAAACATACAAAGAGGTCAAACAAGTTTTTTTATTGTTGCTTTCAGAAAGACGGCTAGTGAAGCCAAACAACAAAGCACTACAGTTATATTTCAGGTAACTACACTAAACTCAACCACATTAAAAGGTAGTGAAACTTACTGGAGGATTCAGGCAGTCTTCGAAGAAAATTTCTTGTAATGTATTTTTTTCTGCAGGAGAAGACAACTCTGAAATAGCTGTGTATCTGTTGTTTAAAGTGTAAGTAATGAACTAAATTCAACTAAAATCATCAAATTATCCTTTCTAGAAATTTTACCTTCTGGTATTATTTATAAAAAATGTTAATTAAGTGTGCATGTTTTTTCATGTTTAATTTTAAAGTGGTTTTGAAAGACAGTGAAATTAAAATATTATAAGGTGATATGCAGTGTGACTTTATGAACATGGTATTCTCTGTTGCTTGTGTAAAACATAAAGTAATGATACACAAATGTTTTCCAAGGGTCAGCCTAACATGTTTTGTATCAAACAAGCTTGCCAAACCCTTAAGTTTATAGAAGTGCAAGAAATCTATAGAAAGAAAAGAACCTTTCAGGTTTTATGTAATAGAACTTACTGTTTATGGGACTGTAAGCTATTGGTTTACATTCAGTAAACTGAAACAATCCAAGCTACATCATTCACACAGGGTTAGTAATCTATATACTGTAGATACAGTAACATAAAATGGGCATCACAACAGTAGTCCAGCAGTAAAACATTGGGCTGGGAATCCCAAAACTTCTTTTCCATGTCAGGAATCTTACCCACAAATTTCACAAAATGGTGATCAGAAATGTTTGCCTGATTTCACACCATTTTAATGTAGAATATTGAGAACTGTAGTGTTTAAACATGGTTAAAAATAAATGAAAATAAAAGCCGACCCAAAGGTATTATTAAATTGAAAAACACAACTTTATTCATGTGCTCCTTTGTCCCATCTACATGTCATCATTGATGAAAGTGTGTACTTCCTAAGATGTATTTAATATGGCCCTCTGGTCAAAGGCTGCCGATCCACTGATAGATATTTATAAATCTTCCTTAGAAATATTTGTGGATGATAAACTTAGGAAAATGTTGCTTTGAGGTATTTTATAACCAAGAACTTACCAAGATTGGTGGAGATGGCAAAATTAACTGCATTGATTAGGGATTTTTTTAAAAAACTGCTGGAAAACCACTTTAGCTCAAAAGAGAAAAAAATAAAACTTTGATTTTTAGTTTTGATGATTAAATAGGTCATGATTGTAGAAATGGATAGTATTTGTTGTATAAGATTTTTTATAAAGTTGATATTATGACTATATTACCAAAAGAAATTGGAAGTCACTGCTTTTTGTTTTCTTCTTTTCTTTATTTTTCCTCACTTTATCTACATTTCCCCTTTCCTTCACCTCCTTTCCTCTTCCCCTATATTTTCGTTGTCTTTATTTATGTTTGTATTTTATATTAAGAAAAAAAATTAGTAAAAAATATTTTTAAAAAAGCAGGTCCCCAAGAAATGTGAAAAGTTATGTGATTTTTTTTTTTCAAAAGAATATTTATTCAATATTTATTTGTTCAATTTCCATGGATGTCCATCTCAGACAATGAATCTTATAATATTAATTTCCATATAATACTGCTCCCCTTGATTTCTGGAGAGTAATTTCATAGTAGACAATTACAAATTATTAATTTTAAATATATTTACTGGATTTATATTCTACTACAATTGATGCCATCTTTTAGTAACTTACATACTCTATTTTGAACATTAAAATTAAAAAATATGTAATATCAATAACTATTCAACATTCACCTAGGGGTGGGATTCTACCAGTATGGATCGGTTCTATAGAACCAGTTGTTATGATTCTGTGCAGTTTGGAGAACTGGCAAATCATGCCACTGGCTGGCCCCGCCCCACCCCACCCCTGGCATGCATGCCATCCAACTTGCCTGCATTGTACCTTCGCCTAATTTTTGGTAAGTTGCTATTTTTCCTTTTTTTCCCCAACGATCAGCTGTTCCGACTATCAGACTATTTGCATAGTTTTTATTACCTATTTTCAAATAGACATAAAAATGGACAATCACCAAAAATAAAGGGGAAAAACACACAAATAAACTCAAATTAAAAAATATCTAATTACATCTATATCAAGTTCATCTGATTTTTTTAAAGTCTTTAAAAGGGAAAATTGAACCTGGAACAGCTTTAGAAGAGACAACCAGTACTCAAAGCAAACTGGTTCTTAATCTAAATTTTGAAGTACAGATGTTACAGCAGCAATCATGAAGCCTAATCACTATTCTGGAGCAACTCCAGCTTCAGAAAGAATTTCAAGCGTAACTCACGTAGAGCACATTGTAGTCTAAGTAGAGCACATTGTAGTCTAAGTGAGAGACAACCAAGGCATGTGTGAATGAGGAGATGGTTCCCCCAATCCAGAAAAGCTCATAATTATTCCTGCAGATGAAATTTTACAAGGGTGTTTTTGCTACAACTGCCAGATGAGATTCACTTAAGAACCTCAAGTTATTTTTTGACATATAATTATTATTAAATCAATATTAAGAGTATAAAAACAATATACATTTTGTATAAAAATTTAAAGTTTAAAAGTAAATAAAAAGTGCAAAAAAAAAAAGAAATAGAGAAGAAAAGCAAAGAAAAAGGTATAAAGAAGCTGCTTCTGATTTTCTTAACGGCAGCTAAGTGTATTTATACTTTATCTTCTGTCTCTGAAGTTACAACGTAACTATATAGTCAATTCCTTTCTAGTCATCAAACACATAAATCACAAGTTCATTTTTTCCAGCAAAAAATCCACAAGGAGTTTCTAATAACTAATAAATAGGGTTATTGTCCTTTCTTTAATCAGACAAGTCAATTTTGCCTTCTTTGTTAATTCTGTCATCTTCACCAGTTTTTCTTTCATTGTGGATATTTCAGAGCCTTTCAATTTTTGTGGATATAATATTTTGCAGCAGGAATCCCAAGTTATAAACAGTTTGTCACAGAAGGAATCATGCTTAATCTTATCCAGAATTATAAATACCATAACAACAATTGCAAAGAGCTATTCATGGAAAATTATTAAGCATTATGAAAAAATGTATACTTTTAACATAACTGATGCAGTTATTTTATGCAGTTGAAAACATTATTCTTTTTTCTGTCCTATGCTTAATTATCCAGAATGGAAAATACAGACAGTGGATCTTCTCTGGACATGGATGAAGTAATTAACATGAATGAACAGTGCCTTGTATTTAAGGAGACTGAACTTTGGAAAGAAAATGTGGATTTAATAGAAAAGAGCAACCTGGGAAATACCGTGTCCTTTTCCTATGAAATATCAGCCCCAACCAACATAGGGATAAAATTGGGCCCTGGTAGCCTCACCAGGAGGCGGGATTTGACTGGTAAATTGCATCTACTGAATGTGGAGCATGATGGTGCTGACAATCCTCCATATCTATTTGATAGGCATGCTCCAAGTAGGATTTCTACTTCTCCAACCTTGAGGAGGCTAAGAAAAAATACCTCATCAGTTTCTCAAATAGCTCCACTCCAGGACAATGTTGAGAACGTAAGAATAGACGAACAGATGCCACAAATTGACATTTTTCTTTCTATGCATCCAGAACTTCCTTCTCGCCCTAAACATTGTTCTTTCCCGTCAACCTCTGGCGTTTATTCAAATACAGTGACACAAGTACAACACTCTACATCAGTTAACCCCACAATGAATCTACTAGATAATAATGGTGATTTCAGTGATACTCAAACAGTACAGAACAGTAGAGAGAACAACCCTTCTCTAGAATGTGAAGGAAAAGATTCTCAGCAATATAGCCAGGTAAGTAATACAATTTAAAAAAAACAAAAAAAAATTCTCTTTTCTGAATTGGCATACATTAAAACTGTTCGACTGAGAGTCTCATATAATAAATCATGTCATTATTATTCTTAGATTTACAAGAAATTTAGCACTGTTTGACAGCTGGATTGTTTTTTTTTTTTTTTTTTGTGGGGGGGTTGGTTTGGGTTTGTTTTTTTTCATTAATAAAATAATTATTTAGCCTAAAATCATTAAAGAATTTAGGAATTTAGAATGTCATATTCATTTTCTGACATAGTTGTTCAAAGCAGGAAGCAGAAATCCAATCAAACATTTGTCATGCAGTATGGTTTATTTAATGGCCTGAATTCCAAAGATGTCAAATGCCATCTAAACCTGAGTTAAGTGGGAAAATTATAGGGAAGTTTTGATTCCATCATGAAACATCCATGAACTGAACAGTCCTATGATTATGGAAAAATATTTTGTAATGCCATTATCAGTTTCCTCAGCCTTGCTACTTATTAGTCAAAAATGACCAGAATTATTTTCTCCAATTGGTTCTAATGAAAGAGAAATTATTATGCTATCTGTGTTTTGATGTATTCTGTAATGCAAGCTGTGGCCCTTAAATATGTCCCTGGAAAACCTCATTTTCTTTCTTGGTGGTGGTGGAGTTAATGCCCTTCACACTTATTATATATAAATGAATAGACATTTTTTCTCTAATTGTGAATATGCTATCACACAGGCACTATTTACCAGTGCAACTCAATATTTATTCAATGCACTCCAGTTAAGAGTAAGATGGCAGCTTACTCTTAATTGGAGTATACTGTTGCTTGAACATAATGATGGTCTTCCATTGTGCTTGTGAGCCTCTTGAATCCAACTACTAGCTGGTTACGGAATTGTGGACTAAATATGTTCCTGGCCTGATTTTTAGGCCTTAGATGATCAACATTACATTTTAGTTCTGAAATTCCATTTTTCATGTGAAGCACAGCCATTAGTTATTATAACTAACACTCAATGCCTTATTTTCTCAGGCCTTGGATTTACATAAATCTAGTAGGTATGTATACTCTTGCTATTTTAACATCAACATAATATTCCCATGTTGTTTCATGTTGAGAAGTAAGAATGATATATTCACTGCATCTAAAATCATTTATGTTTAAATATAAGTGGCCACGTTTTAAATATTCCACTACTGAGTTGTTTAAACTTGCTCTATTAACAACAGGTACTTCATGTTTGCATATTAGTTCAGACATGCCCAGCTATATTTGTCTTTTCATTTTCATTTTGTAGAAGTAGCTGCACAACTGCTTGAAATTGCTAACAGAGTTAAAACATCCCAAAGCAAAAAAAACCTACTGTAATATATATTTCTGCAAGTTTTTTTTTAACCCTTGACTTACCAAATTGAAAATACACCTACAATTCAGATGACCTTTTCTCAACCTAATGCCTTTTGGATGTATTGGATTTCAGGTCTCTTAATCCCTAAACAGATGGTCAATATTGAGGAAGAGTATTATTGCTATTCTACACAAGGCATTACACGAAGTCCATGTTGCTACAGATGCATCAAACATAGTTTGATTCCTAAAATGTAAGATAATTTTAAGGAACATTAAGGCCATCAAAGATTAATCAACCATGTTCACTTATTTTACCTATTAATGATAGAAGAACAAATAGATATTTCACAATAGATTAACAATTGTTCAGTTATTTGATGTTTGCAAGTATAACTGTCTTGAAAAATAAAATTACTAATTCTATTTACATTGCTAGGATCTATTCCTTGCTTTCAGAATATCCTAATATCTCCTCCCTTCCCTCTTTTGTTACATGTAGATAATATTGTTCAATTTTATAGCCTTTTTTGTATAAAAATATTACAACCAGGTTTATCCCTTTAGGAAGGATGAGTTTGTTGTCACAGGGATCAGATTACACATGGCAGCAAACTGTTCAGGTTTTCTTTTTACGTTATGATTGTTCTATTCTACTCTAAATATTTGATGGAACTTTTATCCTAAAGAGAGAATATAACTTGACTTCTTTGAATAAAACCAGCACTGAATTTGAGCAGGAAAGAAGTTTTCATTGGCTAATCTGATTTGGGTGATTACTTCTTTGGCCTGATCTTTCAGAACAGAGTTAGGGAGAATCATGCTGTCTGGAATCAAAGGACATGATAACTTTCTCAGATTTTGTGCAGAACAAATTAAAATATGCAAACTATACGGACTGTACCCTTTCTGTTGTACTAGATTTATCAAACTCTTTGATTGATTCAATGATTTCTGGTAAAACCTAGGAGAGAAAACTATAATAAAACATGTTATGTAGATTCTCAATTTTGAATTTATCATAACCTGTTTGACAGTGGTGGGATTCAAATAATTTAACAACCGGTTCTCTGCCTTAATGACTGGCTGGGTAGGTCTGGCTGCGTGGGCATGTGACTGGGTGGGCATGGCCAACTTGACATCACTCATCACACCCAGCCCCACCTCTGCCCGTTTTTCAGCCCGTTTTGAAGTCCACAAGTCTTAAAGTTGCCAAGGTTGGATACCCCTGAGCTAAATGTTCTGATAGATCAGTGTTTTTCAAATTTTGCAACTTTTAAGATGTGTAGACATCAACTTCCAGAATGCTGGATGGGCAATTATGGAAGTCCACACGTCTTAGGATTGCAAGTTTGAAAAACCCTGTCAAATATGGACAAATTAAGATCCTTAATTTGGTCTCCTTTTTTAAAAAAATAATATATTACAGATTATCCTGAGCAGCATATCTGTGAAGGAAGACTCTAATGGAAAAATGCTTTATGCATAAAAATATAGAAAGGCATCTAAAGACCACTAATCTCCCCACCTTCATGGACCATAATTTATGACAAGAAGTTTGCAATGATCTCAACAGAAATTTTCCTCAGCTCTGCTTTGCCTAAATATGCAATATCTATGCTCTGTCATTGAGCTGTGATCATTCTGGCCCTAAAAATAGACACAAAATTCTCTCAAGTCACAAGAATTTTCCACCATTCTCTTTATTTATAGTATGGGACCCTAAAATGGACACAAAGTTCTCCCAATCATAAAACTGTCCTCCTCCTTCTTTATTTATATTCTGGAATAGTCAGATAATGAGGAAAAGCTGAGCAGGAGAGATACGTGGACAGATATTATTATCGATCTGATTTATCCCAGAACTGTTATTACTGGAAAAAAAGGGACTTTTACACTGATACTTAAGATTCCTTTACTACCCCACCCCATTACTATGGTCTCTTGGTTTTCCTCCCTCCTTTCCTTGATTTCTTTCCAAAGAGTCTGCTTGTTGTCCAACTAAACGTGCTAGAGACAGATGTGTGTTTTAAAGCACAATCTGTTTTGCAAAGAGATGTACTGATATGAGGAAAGGCCCAAGTGGGTGGAAGGATTTTTGACCCTCTTTCAAGCTTATTTTCTCAGAATTGGTTCTAAACTGGACTAAAGTTTATTTGTACAGAAATTGTAATTGAAGCAAAGAAGGAAGCAGGGGCTTTAGAAAAACAATTTTATGGCAATTCAAGTTTTTGATGAAGTTTTCTTTTCCTTATTTTTATATCTTAGCTTTAAATCAACCCAAAGACATTGCATTTGTTCAACATAATCTATATATGGGGTATGGGAACTTATATCAATTTTTTTCACAAAGCTTTTCTATAGTCCACGTGTTACTGTGCTTAGTAGTGCAGTTTTATATTATTTCATATGCTTGTGTAATAATCCAAATTCAGAAGGGGAAATATGCTTTGGGGTGAAGGTTCACTCTGTGTTTGCCAGCAAATGTTAAAAGATTTGTACAGTGGGGCTGAAATTGTTTGATCAACATTATTTTCTCTGCGAAGGTTCATGTAGGTCAGCTACTCCACATTGTTGATTGGGTAAATGTCTATATATTGTTGTACGAGGTTTCTTGTTTGCTTCAAACTATGAATGTTGGGAGCCTTGGATAAAAATGAAGTAAAGGAGTGCATTTTCTCCCTTTGTTAATAACAACTTCTTGGAAGTAATTAAGCGCCCTGTTTTTATTTTCCTTGTACACTATACAGGTTAGCTGTCCGCAGGCATAGCTCAGTGGTGGTGAGTCTGCCTGGACTTGAGATGTTCCCTGGAGACTTGTTGATATCAGACAGTGCAGCACAATTCCTATACCAATCAACATCACTGCAAAACTCAGGTCAGGGAGGGAAAACTGTGAATTGCGTTTTTAACTCAAAATAACTTCTGGGAGTTTTATACTGTTAAATGTAGCACAGCAGATTTGCACCATTGGCTATGAAACAACATCAGTCCCCATTAAAATGCTCTGTGCCCCAGACTTTGGTGGAAAGAACATGATAAACTCTAAATGTGAATAGCAAACCATGATTTCATGTTCATATATAAACTCCCCCCTAAAAATCCCCAACCTGAACTGAAGACCTATTTTGTTCAGCATGCTAGGAAAATGGTTTTGTTTTAAAAAGATCCTGAATCACAAACAAACGTAGTTTAATACATTGGACAAATCAAGGTTAGTTCTCATAACAAATTAAGATATGAATGGAGTTAGATGAGCCCATAACACTTAAGTCCAGTACCTATGTAGTTAGGAAGGTAAAAACAATCCCTCGTTTGTTTTATTAAAGTGCTCTTTGCAGTTAGATTCATGATGTGAATGCTATGACCAGTCAAAAGTAAGATAATTGCAAATGATTTTAAACATGAAAAACAGGACAATAAAACCAACACAAAACAAAGGAAGAGTAAAAGAGGTAGCATAATAACAAACCATGTGTAAACAAAAGAAAACAATCCAAGTTAAAAGGAGGTTTCAGTCACCCTCACTAAAGGCCTGGATGAAGAGCCAGTCTTTCAGACCTCTTTGAAACACTAGTAGTGTTGGAGTTTTCTTCCCTTTTCCTACTCTTTTTTCTTCCTTTCCTGAACACTATTGGTTGGCTGATTAGTGGAGAATAGTCTGGTGATACAAGATCCCTCTACCAGGATGTTCCTGGTGTAACATCTTGTAGGATACCAGACATGATTCCTAGAAAAATGGAGCTAGGGAGGGAGTGATTCAGTATTCTCAAAATGGCAACTTTTGACCAAGTTAGCATTGGTGTATCGTGCTAGAACATTGTAAGTTGATTTGAGTGTGTTAGCCCTCTGGAATAGTCTCCTCCCCAAAGGTGCAAATTTCTCTGACTCTGCTGTCCTTTAAATGGGCCTTGAAGCCTTGTTCTTTTCCCAAAGCCCTGGATCAACTGAGTTAACTGTGTTGTGTAAATAGGATCACAAAATCATATTTTCTACAATATATATTTTTGATTCTTTAACAATGTTCTTCTCTTTCTTCCATGCAATAGAGTCCAAAAGGACATGGTGGCCATTTGCTAAAAAAGGAATGGTGAGTATTTTGCAAATTTTGCAGATTCTCACTCTCAGTTGATACTCTATACACCGAAAACCTCATGCCTTCACTGCCACAATATCTGCCCTCTGGAATACTATTCCCTGAGAGGTTCATGTTTTCCTGACCCCAATGACTTTTTAATGAGCCTTGACAACATGGTCTTTTCCCCGGATTAAGTGTACTTTTGAATGAAATTATATTAATTTGCAGGTATGTTTGGTCATAGTGGTGATAGTGTGTGGTGGAGTGTGTGTGAGTGGTTAGATGGATAAGTCTGGGTGTAGTGAGTGAGAGAGACAGGTGGAAGGAAGGAAGGAAGGAAAACATTCAAACAGGCACACACCTAATGTTCATCAATATGACTTGCATTTTAGGTTCAGATCAAGAGTTAGTCAACATAATATTTATAACATAGTGGTTCCCAAAGTGGGTGGTAGCGCCCCCTGGGGGTGGTGGGATGCCTTTGGGGGGCGCTAAGAGGCAAGGGGGCCGGCAGGGGGGCGCTAAGAGGCAAGGGGGCCGGCAGGGGGGCACTAAGAGGCGGCAGGGGGTTATTCAAGGCACCGGCCCTGCAGGTTCACTCATTGATTGCAGCACTGCTCAGGAGCTGGTGCCTCCAATGCGGAAGCGGTGGCACGTTACATGCCGCCATGGCCACGTTCAACGTGCTGCCCCCTGCTGCCTCTTAGCACCCCTCTGCTGGCCCCCTGCTAAGAGGTGGCAGGGAAGCATTCGAGGTGCCAGCCCTGCAGGTTCACCCATTGACTGTAGTAACGCTCCGGAGCCGGTGCCTCCAATGTGGAAGTGGGGCATGTTATGTGCCACCGTGGCCGCGTTCGACATGCCACCCCCTGCCACCTCTTAGCGTCCCCAAGGGGGCCGGCAGAGCGGTGCTAAGAAGTGGCAGGGGGGCGTTCGAGGTGCTGGCTGGCCCTGCAGTTTCATCCATTGAGGTGCTGGCCCATCCATCCATCCATCCATCCATCCATGTTCGAAGCGCCAGCCCCACAGGCACATCAGGAAAGTAGAGCAAAGCCAGTCTGGGAGGGAGGGAGGGAAGGAGGGAAGGAGGAGGAAGAGAGAGAGAAAGAGAGAGAGAGACCTGATGCATCAGATTGAATGAGGCCTAGTTTAGACTGAGGCCCTTTTCCACATTGAAACATCTTTGCCAGCACATTGAAACCTCTTTGGCTTCTGTTAAAGGTTTTGTGGACGAAACATAGTCAAGACTATCAGGAAGCTCTCACATTTTGTTGAGGCTTTAAACAGGATCCATTGGACCAGATCTCCACCCTAAAAAATTACTTTTCCCCAATGTATTACAATGCCAATTCTGAAGAAGGCAAAACCAAAATGTACTGGTAAATTACAAGGAGAACACACACACACACACACACACACACACACACACACACACACACATCCTTCTAATCCTGCTGGAGCAGGTGATTGGACTAGAATAGATATCTCATTATCTTTCTCCTCCCTCCCTCCCTCCCTCCTTCTTTATTTCTTTTTCTTTCTGTCCCTTCCCTTCTTTGTCTGTCCCTTTTTCTTTCTTTCCCTTTTCTCTTTCTTTTCTTCCTCTCTTTCTTTTCTCTCTCTCTTTCCCTCTCTCAGGCTCACCCCTTTAGATCAGGGGTCACCAAACGTTTGGACCTCAGGGACCACCAAACTCATAATTTAAAATCCTGGAGACCACTAATATGAATTTTGACTGACGGTGGCTTTCTGGCGTTGGTGGGAGAGAGAGAGAGAGAGATCTGATCCAACCTTTCTCTCTCCCTCTCTCACACACACACAGGCGGGGTGGGATTTAGACCCCTGATCTAAAGCTGTCAAAACTCCAAAAAAAGGGCAAGTAGCTCTGGGGAGGCCAGTCATAAATTAGAACACTTGCTAAACAACTGCCCATTAAGTGAGGACCACTTGTATTTGGTTTGCCAGTCACCTGGCCATGCCCACCCAGTCACATGACCAGCAAGTCACACCCTCAAATTAGGCCACCCCCACAGACATTTGAATCCCACCCCGGGTGAGGGGCACTGAGGATGAGTTTGTGGTGGTGGACTTAAAGGGGGTGGTAGACTTAAAAAGTTTGGGAACCACTGCTATAACATATTATAAAATACCAGAGAAGGGTAGCTGTTTATCCTTATAGCAGCCCTGTATTTTGCACTGATATTCAACTCATACATTATTTCAGTAAGCTATTGCATATAAAAACACAAGTCATGCTACAGCAAGCCTTAAGTTTTCTTTCACTTTGGTGGAAGAGCAAAAGTGATACCCTCATAATTTAAGGATGATGAATAAACTTCATTTAATTTTTCTGCATTCAGTACATTCTGAAAATATTCATTTATAATAAAAACACTCACAATATTTCTGTTTATTTTCCTATGCCAATGTTGACTAATTTAGTAGATCAATCTACTTCATTTTTCATCTATATTCCATAATGGTTGGCAACCATATTATATTAAAATTCATGTATCTTCTGGACTGCCTTATTGAAGTTTGATCTTATTTTTCTAAAGGGGGACTTTATTGGGAAATGATCTGCAACCTTCCCTCCAGTTTAAAAATATGACTTTAACTTTTTCAAATTAACATATGAATTTTATCTTTAAATAGAATAAAGACAAACAAAAACAAATGGCTGAGCTGGAATATTGTCTCTCAACTCTAACCATTAAAATGTCTGAGTCTGGTGGCTACAAATTTCACAGTGTAAAGGTATAATATTTCTTATCACATAATTTTAGTACATTTGTTTTAACTTGGCTCTTTGATTTCTCTTAACATTATTTTTCTCATTGCTATATATAAGATATGGCACTATTAATGTTATTTTATATGAGTTTTAATTCTATAACAAATATTCAACATATGACCATCAACAATCATTCTGGTGTTAAAACAGCAAAGATGAAAGATCCCTTTGAGAATAAATATGTATAAAGAAGCATACTGTATATTTGTATTCACAATTACAGGATAAAACATGGCATGAAATGCTGAAGATGTATCAACTGGAGTCACAAGCCACTAGTGATCAGTTAGACACAAAGAAGAAAGAAGCTGTGTGGGAGCTATTCACAACAGAATGCAACTATTTTCTTGATCATCTGTTGGTTCTCAAAATGGTATACTTAAGTTTTTCAACTATTTTACTGCTTACAGCTTACCCATTCAGCTGACAGGGGGGTCTTGTGCAACCATCTGCTCCATTGAGGGTGGTGTTCTGTAAGCTGACATGTCAGCCATGGCAGGGATTGCTAAACAAGACTCTGGCAGTTTTTACAAATCAATTTCAACTGGAATGAAGTGAATTGGAAAAGGATATCTCTAATCTAAGAGCAGACCCAGACTTTCTGCTTTGCCTATCAGCATTGAGGGATGCTCTCTGCCATCTCAGTGCAGGAATGAATGACAATATCCCCTCTCATTCCAGCCCATTACACACATCCCATATCTGTGTTACCAGCGTCAACTCAAAACTGTAGTTTTGTGATGGGACCTATCTAAAGTGCTTCAGCGCAGATGGTCTCTGGTGATCCATCCTAGTAGCAGCCCATGTTCAATAAGATGTCATTCCTTGCATGCCCCGGCCTCCCACTGCTGGTTGCTTCCCTTGCAGCCATTTCATCCTGGATTGCTAGGCTTCTGTGTTCTCTGCTGGTGGGTAGTTGTTATTTTTAAATTAATCTTGACATTAAAGTCAATGATCCATTATGTCAGTGACTCATCTTCAACCCCAGAAGCTTATGCTACACAGTTTTGCAAAACTATCCTTCCTTTAAAAAAAAAAAAAAAGCTTTAAGTTGCAATGGAGAGACATGGCTATTTGGTTTCTATAAAGCTGAACTCAGTCCTTTCTTGCTAAAGAGTTTCCATGGCACTACAGAGGAAACAAGAAAACCAGTGCTCTGTTTATCACAATATAAGAACATAATGCGGGAAGAAGAGGGCAAATAATCACTTTTAGGGTCAAAGGAGCTAATATGGGGGAAAGGGTGGAAACATTTCCAAAATCAAGGAGACTCATAGAAACTAGTAAGAAATGAACAATCCATGAAAGGAAAGGAAAATATTGGCAGATTGGTCCACATTGGTCCTGGCTGGCGAGGGTTGTTTTCCATGCATGGATAAAAAAGCAAGAAACAGGAGAATGACCAAGCAGATCTTGCAATGGCCCTATTCCAGGTGAATACAAGCCCCGTTCCATTACCAACCTGTTGTAGTCCAGGATGGAATTTCTAACACTGGCTTAAGAAAAATATGTGTTAGATAAATGGAAAGTATAATTCAGCATAGTGGATTAAGGAAGGTTAGTGTAATGTTATTTTAGGAACAGAGAAACTCAATTAACAATCTTACATACCATCAATAATGTGATTTGCTTATTTTTGGTTTATACAAGTGATATGCAAGTTCATTCTGCATAGCTCAAAGTTAAATGTGAACCAAACCATAAGTTGTTGTTCAACAATGCATGATTCAAAAAAAAAAATCTTGCCTCAGTATTATGTACAAACAAGGCCAATCATGAAACAAAGGCTACTTTTTATGAAACTTCCTGGTTTCTTCAACACTACACTGCTTTTGTTTTTCACTTCTCCATTTACCAGCTTCCTTACTACATGATAACTGAAATCCAGTTATACAAATACATTTGTGGGGGGGAAAGACTACTTGTATTTACTTAAATGGGGAACTATACTTACTAGAAATAGCTTCCTCAAATGTAAGAGGAAGGTGTTCTAGTAATGAGTCTTTCCAAAAGGAAATCAAATTCATTTCCTGATAATTTTATGGACATATTTAGATTTCCTTGGTACAGTATTGGAATAGTTTGTCATTAGCTCAATGGCATTTGAACTAATGGAATGTCATTTCCACTTTCTAACAGGTTATAGTCTTAACATTTCTTGATGGCCTCTGATCCAATACTTTGTACACAAGGCTTGGTTCTCACAGTATGTCTTATAAAGATGTGCAGTAGATAACTACCATCATAACTTACTATACGTAATGTAATAGTTTCATTATATTAACATTTCAAAGAAAATGTTTTAATAAATCAGCATAAAACAAAGAACATGGGGAAAACATATGCTTGATTTTAAACATGCCTACTTCAAATTAAACCATTTGGAGGGTTTCGTCCTTTAGCTGAATTGTGAAATAATTGTCATTTCAACTTGGCAGCAATGCAATACACAAGATTTCCAAGCAGTTATGAGCACATCTATCTTGTGTTATTACAGGGGATTTCAGGGGAATTGGGGGAAATTTAGATGCATTCTCTCATATACAAGCATATATTCCAGGCCCTTGAAATGTAGTGCTATTCTTGGGATTTTTTTATTTATTTTTGTTATTTGGGGGATGTACAGAGCACAGTTTGTAATTTACTAATAGTTCCCCATACGATCTGAAATAGTTTTGGCAGGGATAAGATATTCCCAGTCCTTTAATGATGGCAACAATAAAATGACTGTCTTAAATTATAACACTGTCTTCTGACAGGGATAAGTTTATTTAGCCATAACTAATTCTTGACTTTAAATTCCTTTTGGTCTAAATCTCTCTGTTTCCCCTAGAAATAAATGTTTACTTATAATAATTATAATTTCATAATTATAATAATTCTGAAATTCTAGTTTAAAAACAAAGTAGTCTTTGAATGAAATCTGAGCTCTGTTTTAGAACTATAATGGATTAGTTTCCTCAAAAGAAGAACTAGTAGAAAGGGTAAGATTAAAGGATTTGGAAAATAAATTATTATCCAGAAATTGCTGTTTGTTGCTTTGTTTTTCAAAGATCTTTTTGGATACATTAAAGTACCTGCAGAGCAAAGAACTCCTATCAGATGTGGATCCTGAGTTACTATTTGCAAACCTGGAAGAATTAAATCAGGTGACAACAAGGAACTTTAGTGATAATAAAAATGTGGCCATACCAGAATTATTCATGCCACCAAATTAATGTGATTGGTAATAATTAAACATTATTGGTATCAAAATAATCCAAATACTGCTTGTTTTTTTAAATGTAAATCTCTGGAAAACTGAAATAGAAAATATAAGATACTAACTTTTCCAAAGCATTTATTCCAAAGTTGTGATTTAATTATAAAGGATGTCATATAACCCTACATTGAACAAAATTTGGACTCCTGGTCTGATGGTTAAAAACTGTGTGCTCACCAAATCTGACCTACTTTTTAATAATCATCCAAAATTCATTTTAGTATCTGTTAATAATTCATAGATGTGTCCTTATTTTAAGATGGAGAAAGAAAAAAAGATCCTGAGATCTTAACACCAGCATTACAAAAGAATGTCTTTGGCTCCCTGTCTTGGAATAATACATAAGATCCAGAAATATATTATCATTTAATTTCAAAGGAATGTTCATAAACTGTGCTACACAAATTCAACAGAGCATCCCCCTCCCCAATCTGGGCCCATCTAGAATTGTTCATCCTCAGTAATAGGATTTAAGAAAATATTCCATTGAAAACAATGAAAAGGTTTTTTTGCCAAACCTAATTTGGCTGCCCCAGGAATGATCTGGGGAAACGGTCACAGTCACTTGCACCAAAAAAAAAAAAAAAACCAGGACAAACTCTGTTGAAGTGAAGCAACTAGGCTTGAGAATTGAGAATTGAAGTGGAAGAGAAGTACAGCAAGTAACTTTTGGGAAGATTAACAGGAAAAATAGCCTTTTTTTTCTATGTGGTTGTGCCTTCCTGCCAATTACACAGTGACATCCCAAAGCATTTTCAAGTCCCAATTGCAGCAGATGGGATGGTCTTTCCCAGCTGTACAAAAGGAGCCATCTTCAGTTTTTAATCCTATCCACTTTTTAATCCTATCCACTTTTTATTTGCGGATGCTGTCCTGTTCTAGCCTACAGGCATCAAAAGCCTCAATGGAAAGGAATGTGGCTCATTTTATTTATTAAATTTTTATGCCGCCCCCTCACTGATAAGGTGACTCTGGGTGGCTTGCAAACCTTACAAATCCTCATGCCATCTATATGTTGAAGTCTACAGATTTTAGATACAAAATTAATTTTAAATAATAAATATATTCTTTGCTTAGGTGACTCTAAGTTTTGTAACCAGTTTATTTAGCACCATGGAGGATCTTCTTCTTGGGCAAACACCCTCCCTTGATTTCATCAGTGTGCTCACAAAGGTAATAAGTTACTGAATACATTCCATTATGAACCTGGTGAGAAATGTTGGAAAGCAGAAGTCTTGATTCCTGTAAAGAAACCCACAATTCTGTCGTTTTAGTCTAAAATCACTACGATGCCACATAAAAGGTATTTTAGCCACAAGTGTTCAGAAAGTGGCTTCTTTTTTACTAGTTATGATAATGTGTTTTTCCCAAGTCTGTTGACTTCTGGGTGTCTTGGATATTTTGGTGCTCACAATTCTGCAGGCTGCAGGTCTTTGGTCATTGTGGCTATGATGAGGGAAATGGAAATCTGACATTTGGATAGATCTGTCTGGACAACTGTATACAATACAAGACTATCACAGCAGTAAAATTTTGCTTTACCAGACTAATTGGGAGGAAAGGTCTCTGTTATTGAGAACAGTCCATTGAACGGGAGAATAGGGCATGGCAAGTTTATGATACGATTTGTGTGATTAAGTTGTGATACACATCATGCAAATCATCCTAGTTTGGTAATTCTCTGATTATCCAAAATATACAAATCACAGCAGAAATTTGGTCTTTCATATGCAATGTCCTTTGCATTAAGTCTGGTAAAATGAGGTTTTGGTGATAGTTTCCTTTTGTAAGCCAAAGGAAACCAATAGGTTCCATGATTTTATGGCTATTTCATGAGAAATACAGTAAATTTCACTAAAATCATCCTAAACTAATGTGCTTACTATTTTAAACCTTGCAATAAGGCTGGATTATGCCCACTGTAGTTTTGTTTTTGTAACAATCATGATCAAAGAACTAGTATTAATAGAAAGTTAGTAGAAAGTTCAGCATCATGGCTAGGTAAAAATTTCAAGGCAATTTTTTTTTAAAAAAGCACATGGATCAGTATGCTTTGTACTCTATCATTAAGTGCCTAATATTTTTTTATCTTCCAGCATTTCAAAGGTAACCTGTGTCAGAGCCATCAGATATACTGTCTGACTTACACTTCTGCTATTTTTTACTTGGAAAAACTGAAAAAAAGAGAAGATTTTGGCACCTATTTGAAAGTAAAGCTATTAATTGGATCCTTGATCTCTTTTACAGTGTTTAAACTGATTTCACTATGTCCACGAGAAAGCACTAAGCAAAAAAAAAAAAAGAGGAGAGAGGGAAGAGAGAGAGAGAAGAGAGAGAGAGGGAGAGATTCAGGCTGCTTTTAACTGAATAGTGGCAGAATTTTGTTGTTGATCAATATGTTAAGTTCTGTCAAATGGCACAGCTAGCTCATTTTGGCTGATCTCAGAAGCTAAAGAGGGTCATATCTGGTTGATACTTGAATGAGAGATGACCAGGAAATAGTAAGGAGGCTAGCAAGCCTGGAAGGACAAGTAAATATTTACAAAAAGCAGCAGTGGGAAAATTGCTGCCAAGGAAAAAAAATACACGTGTTTATGAAAACAAAAATTAGCCAAGTCAGACTTAACACAAAAAAACTTTAACACAACAATGTTTTTAAACCAAATTTTTAATTGTTGAACACTTTTTCTATTTTTCTGTATTGTAACTAAAAATATTTTAGTTAATTATTTTGTATAGATGATTACTAAAATAATTTATTTTTGTTCGCTCAAGAAGGAAATCATTTCTTTATATATTTCTTTTTTTACTGTATATTTGTTTTTTCTATTCTTATTCTTATTTCTACTTTTCTTTTTTGCATTTCCTATTTTTTCTTTTCATTCTTTTATTGCTTTAGTTTTTCTTTTTAAGTGTAATGCTTAAAAGTAATAGTATAAAAATACTATTAAAAATATTCATTTAAAAATAGAATAATTTGCAAAGATTAAGTTATCCAATAAATAATGTCATATTCAATTTAAACTTAGAAATAAATGGTTTATGGTATGACCAATATTCATTCTGTTAAGAAATCCCATTGAAATTGTTTCCTAATATGTCTTTTCCATCAAATTTAATAGTGGTGTGAGCGGAATAAAGAATGTAAGCGACTCCATCTAGCTGAAATGTTAGTTGCACCTTTACACAAGTTGACTCGCTATCCCCTCCTGTTAAAGAACATTTGGAAAAATACAGACGCAGCAGAGAAAGTTATCATTAATTCACTTAAGGAAAAGGTGGAAACATCAATACGTGAGTAAAGAAACTTAAAACATCAATAAAATGGCAATGCAAGGTTGATGTTACTTCATTACAATGTTATATCTCCACTATCTTATTTTAAAGGCTATAACAAGGGTCTTCAAACTTGGCAAGTTTAAGACTTGTGGACTTCACCTCCCAGAGTTGAAGTCCACAAGTCTTAAAGCTGTCAAATTTGAAGACCCCTGGGCTATAATATCAGTTTTTGATTACAGCATCCTTGTGAATATTTTTTTCTCTACACAAGCCTTAAATTACCTCTGAAGGCCTCGGGAATTTGCAGGCTGAGATGTGGCCAGGCCTTCTCCGTGTTAATCCCACAACACTGAAATATCTTCTGGTCCTTGTTTTACTATTTTTGTTGGAAAGCTTTCTTTTTCCTTTTGTTCCTTTCCCTTTTCATTCTATGTGAGTTTTGCCATGTAGTTTTTAAATACATTTTGTTTCTATTTTTAGTTCCAACTCTCTAGCAATTCTTTTAAGTATTTTATCATTGTATCTGAATATTTTTTTTATTTTATGCTAAAGTTCTTATATTTTTTTATGTTTGCTGTTCTTATAAGATATTGATATTGAAATACTTCTGAGATTTACTGTAAGCTGCTTGGGGAACTTTTTTGTTCTGAAAGTTAATGTAAATGTTATTCAATACTACTATCAGTAGTAGTATTGTACAAACTTATTTTAAAAATCAACCTATTCAAATCAGAATAAGCACAAGAAACTAAAAATCGGACAATTCAGTTTTGATGTGTGTGTGTGTGTGTTTCTAAAATAGTATGATATCCACAGATTATAAAATTACACTAGAGTTTACCAATGTGGACATTTACTACTTTGTGTGAAGATTGCTAATGTTCATCATAATTTGTTACCATAAATGTTTATAGAAATGCTATTATCAGTCATCAATTACTGGCTTTCTGTGGCATATTTTTAGGCGATTTGGAAGGTAAAGTGAAATGGCTGGATAATTTTCAGAAATTTAAACAGCTTCAGGAAATTATAATTTGGCCTTCACTTTGGGATCAAGACAAGAGACATTTTGTTCCTGAGGTATGCAATTTCTTGATTAACACAGAAAATGTTATAGCATAGTCTTTAATCTTTCTGACCTAAGAATTATCATACAAATGGAGTAAAAGATTCTAACCATTATCACATAGTGTGGAATATTCTACCTTCATAGCTGCTAGATCACAATAATCAATCACAACATTGAATATAAAAGGTTACTATCTATTGATTATTTGTTTCAAATGATGTATTACAGTATGAACTATGAAGGTTGAAGGGTCCCAGGCAAGTATGGCCTTGGAGACTCTAAAATGGAAATCTTGTATTTTCACCCCTTCAGTCCCTCTCCCATCCTCCAGTTGATCTTATATAGCATTTTTAATGTTTGAATAATGTTTGGGTATAACCACAGTTATACCCAGCATTTTCATTTCTTTGGCCAGCCTCTGAGAGAAGAAAGTATGAAAAAATACCAAATATGGGTGTGTATTGTTGAAGTTGGAAATCCTGATCTCATTAACAAAGCAGGGCTAAAGATTAAAGCTTAATAACTTTTTATTGTGAAGTTTGTATATAAGATTTTGTTCTTGCAGCTTTTAACAGTATCATGATGTGTCAGTTTGTTTTCTATTGGCAACTATTTGTTATTTATTTTCTTTATACTTTCAAATAAAAATTCACTTCTTATCTATTAAGTGGCCTTTTCTGGCTTCCTTTTTCCTCATCTTAAGTCTCTCAAGTACATGCTAAGAGATAATCCACATGAAAACATCTTGTCACCTACAAAGAGATCACTTGTTCTTGAAGGCCGATTGATACTTGCAGGTAAATACAATATTTCATATTTGGCAAGAAAATTAGACAGTATGCAGGATGAAATAGATTCCAAACCTCATGAAAGAACAGAAACAAAGTCTTTACAAAATGAGGCACAGAACACATGTTATCCAGGCAGAATTTCTAGCTCATGTTTGTGTCTAATTCTGGATATTTACTATTTAATAAGTAAAAGTAAATGACCATAGTTTGAAATCACAGCATTAATCATAGAAAACTAGGGCTTCCATAAATGTCATAAATCTTAAGTATTCAGAGATTTCATAAAATCAAGATAGCTGACAGTTAAAAAGATACTCCTTTGGTCTTTTTAGCTGCCAGAAAAAAGGAGTGTGGGGAAACAAGGCATTTTTGAAATGCCTAGATACCAACTCAGTAGCCTAAAGTTGTCGGAGCATAAGAAGGTTATTGGAGAGCATAATGGATGACTCTTGGAGACTGATGTGTCCTATTGGAGAAGTCACGGTTCGGGGATGGGGAGAAGACCAGGGTCAAGGGGGAAATTATGTGATTTAGTACCGGCTGCATCCAGCCACGCACCAACATGGCAATTTCTATTAAACCAATTTACTTTTTCTGAGATGCAGCTAGAGACTTTTGCCTTGAATGAGGGGGATTTGTTGGAGCCCTGACAATAGCATCCCTCTCCATGGTTTGCAAAGGCAAAGCCTATTACTTAGACATGACCAAGTGAATCTCCAACAGGTGTCCCCTTGCTTACATATAGGTATTCCCAGGATTGGTACAGCAATCTACTAAAGTATTAATTCTTGAAGAATTCTTTTGTTCTGCCTGTTACGGCTGAAACTCCTTTCTCTTAGCCAGTTCTTTCATATTATGGGACTGGGTTTTTTTTTCTGATGAATGGGAACAGTTATAGTAAAACTCCAGACTTGAAATCCATAGTGTGACTTAAGTTACTTCTGCTGGCACCAGTGCTTTGCAACCATCTATTTAATTCAGCCTTGTAGATTGCAATAATTTTTACATGAGGATCTATCTTTACATTGCAGTCCATACAGTATCACTGTGGCTGATATGAATGTTTAATAATTCAAATACAAATTTAATCTCTTTATACTTTTAAAATTGTAGGGTGCTAATAGGAAGGAGCTATTTTCTTCCAATGTCTTCATACATAAAAGGATATTACAAAATCAGAGTTCTATTGGTTAGAAAACATAAGTAACATACTTTTCAACTTCTTCCAAAATTTTCTGTTAGATCTGCCAAAATCAAAAGGTAGTGAGGAGCTCAGAAAATAGTTTCGTTTTTAATATACCTGTATCATGGTTCACCTTTTATTTGCTCTGCAGAATCTATGAGATTTACTGACGTCTATCTGTTCCTGTTTGATGATTTGCTATTGATTACAAAACCTAACAGATATAAAAAGGTAACAAAATAAAAAAGGAAAGAAAGAGAAAAATAATAATCAGCTGCTATTGTATTTATATACATTTTGACTTGATGGGAACAGGAGGAGTTGTAGATAACTGGCAAAGCAATTATTTAATTATCAAAGAATTCAGAAGAGGGCTATGGAATTAAACTATGTCCTTTTGCAGAAAGCTACCTGACTTATTTTCAGAACTCTTCCATTCAGTACTTGGAATTGTCTTTTTTTTTTTTTTTTTGCTTCATGAGGCAGTTTCTAACATTTACAAAGACATACTTTACCAAATAAGCCCATTGTTTGCTTACATGGAGGAACTTTTTGGAATGGCCCCCAACTTCTGTTGTTCACCCTCAGTTCCATGCTGATCAACAGCTTTCGAATCAGCAGGAAACGATCTTAAGAAGATGGAAAAATATCATACATCAAAGAGATAGCAGATGGAAATAAGGAATTTGCAACAGTTTAAACATGTCTTGATATAAAGAAATCTCTAGAAATTGGGGGAAAACAGGCCTACTGAAATGCAAAGATTAAGATTACCTGGGCTCACTAAATACACAGGGAGGGAGGAAGCTTATCCTTGAAGATCAACTTTAAAGAAACAAAAAACACTCTTGTAAAGCATACACTAAAGCCATTAGTTTATTATTTGGGGAGAGCTAATCTCCCAGAACAGAAGGACTTCAAAAGGTTGCCATGATACAAGCCAAGTCTTTGGAGGACCTGTAATACCTGCTTATGTCAACCATGTTTGTTTTTAGGATTTGGTTTCATACTTTCAATATCTTCTATTTCATTGTGCATAATAGTTATTACAACTTGGCTGAAGGATATTGGATGGGAACTCCCCTTGGGTCTCTTCACAATAGGTAGTAAATACAGTTAATATTAATAACCAGAGGATATTTCTGGCTTATGTCAAAAGCTATGCAAAGAGTGACTTGCTTCACAAAATCACTAAAATGGGGCTAGCTGTAATCATGGTTTGCTGAACTAGGTATATTGGTTTGATTCAAGCATACTGCTATGATTTCTTGAGCATGATGATTCAGATATCTCATTAAGCCAAAAATAAAGAAACCATATTATGGTTTAGCACAGGGGTGGGCAAACTTTTTGGCTCGGGGGCCTCATTAACTTTTAAAATTTGACAGACGGGCCGCCACCTGGTGTCGAAATGCCTGTCATTACAAGTCAAAATCAAATGAATGCAATCATTCAATCATTCACATCAAGCCTTAATTCTGTACCAATCTTCGGCGGGCCAGATTAAAAAGACCAACGGGCCGGATGTGGCCCACGGGCTGTAGTTTGCCCACCCCTGGTTTAGCATGTCCGTGCAAAGCTAGTCACTTGTAGTAGAGCTTTTGATAGAAGCAGGAAATGAAATTAGTAGCCTGATTTATACATCAACTTCATCATCAATAAGCAACTTCATCATAAGCAACTTCACGACGCTTATTTCAAATAAGTTTGTCTTTTCTTTTTCTTCCTCCCTCTTCTCTTTGAACATGTCCAAACATGTGTCAGTATGTGTTTCTGAGCTAGTTTCCTGTCTCCTTCCAAATTAGTTGGTTTCCTTTTCCTCCATTCCATCTGCCTCCCATTAATTGAACTTTAAGGTTAATTACACTACAACCAGGGGTGGGATTCTACCATTTCGCACCTATTCGCTAGAACCGGTTGTTAACATTCTAAGCAGTTTGGAGAACCGGTTGTTAGAAGAAATTACTGGCCTAATCCTGTAAGGAAGGCAGGAAGGAAACATTCTGGTGTTGCTTACAGAAACTGCCTCTCCATTAACCCTTATTACATTCTTGGCAGGACTAGACTTCCTGTCTCAGGAACTTCTCTGGAGTTTTTTCCCCCCTCCTTTGCTGATACTTCACTTGTGTGGAGTGACCATGGCACTGAAAAAAGTGACTTATGACCACTTTTCACACTTAGGACTGATGCAGCATCCCCACTGTTAAGTTCGGTCGGTGGGTCCCATGAATAGACGAGGCTCGAGTAGTGAACAACAGGTCTTTATTTTACAGATAGATTCTGAGACAAAACCCTAGCGCGCGGCAGCTCTTCTTATAGAGCTGGCCGCGGCTAGGCAGCCAATGACAACTCTTTGAGTTTGCCGCGCTTGGTTTTAGCCAATCGCGTCAAACCCTGTATGAGCCAATCAGGAACATTCAAGCCATCCAATCATGATCCGGTTTGTCTGGACCAATAGGATTGCAGGGTTTCGAGCCTGCTAATATGGAACACCCACAGTCATGAGAGGCCAGGCGAGCAGATGCGTGCCTCGATGTGAGTGATGTTTAGTTGGCCACACCCAGCCAATAACGTCCACCCGGTCACATGACCACCAAGCCACGCCCACCAACTAAGCCATGCCCACAGAACAGGTTATTAAAAATTTTGAATCCCACCCCTGACTACAACATAAAGTAGAGCAGGGCTGTCAAACTCCCAGCCCATGGGCCAAATGCGTCACACACTGGCCACACCGATGTCCAGTTTAGTGAAGGGGAAAGTTCCAATACATCACGTGACGTGAGTTTGACACCCCTGAAGTAGAGGATTTAAGATGAGTTTGCTAGCTCTTCCTAAAGTTTTATTTCAATGGCAACTATGGACAGGGATATCAAAATTGGCAAGGACATAATTATAATGCCCCTTGCTCTTTTGGAGTATGTGCGCCAAAAATGCTAGGCCTTGCATCACAACACTGTATCTGCCACCTTGCCATTTTTGACACTAGCCCTACTCCCACCCTTGTACTACTGTTTATTCCTATTTATTTATCTCAGAGGATCCTTTTTCCTATGTCTTGCAATTTAGCTACTTACCTTAATTTGAATCTTTCCTGCTTTCCCTACAATCATGGATTGCAAATATGTTTTTCATTTCATTTCAGAAATTTGACCTGAGTTTAACACCTGCTTGTTCTTTCTTCAGTCTGGAATTGCAATCTTTGCTTGAAGAAGGTGGTAACTGCATAGTACTTGGCCAGCCTATTCCGTTAGATAGAATGATGGTAAAAAATATTGATTCATTCCATATCACAGGTATGTGATATTATAATTGCTTTGCCAGATATTTTAAAAATTGTACATGTCATATATACAATAGTTTCTTGAGGGCCTGGTCATCTACGTCAGCCCTTTTAAAAATATTTAGAAAACTTAGATAATGAACAGGGATGTGAAGCTTTTTCAAAAATGCCTAATTTCGTTGCAAAGCCTCTAAACAATCATTGCATGTATGCAACAACTTTTAAGTAATGAATAGAAATCATACAATGCTGAACTACAGAGTTGTGTACTGTATTATGGATTTGATTTTTAAAGTGTGCTGGGGAAGAAGCCAAAGTGATGAGACAAACCCATAATTTAGCATTGACATTGGTATTCGTTGTTAAATCTAAGCCATTTATTCTTACTGTACTCTTTTCATATGAAAATGAACTTTTTGCAAAATAAATCTTATGTTACCTACTTTCAAATAAATCCAATATGATATCTGAGTTCTTCACTTTCTATGTCCTCAACATATATTCGTATGAAGCTATTATTCACAACTGATAGAGGTTTGATGCCCCTATATACAGTGCATTGACTGTAATATGATTATTATATCTCAACATTTGATTAATTAAATACTATTATGGGGATTTCAGTGATACCTACATCATAAGAAATCATATATGTCTAAAACCAACTTCAACTCTTAAAACTGTAACCTACTTCTGCCTGGTGTATAGAGACAGATATTTAGGATCAAATATATGACCAGCAGAGAAAAAATGAGGTACTATTATGCCCTTTCCTTAGAATAGCAATAAGTATGCAGATAACTAAAATGGAAATGGAAATGCTAGCTTTCACATGCAAATTTAGACTTAATACAATCTATTCTATTAATACAATCTATTACATTTGGAGCAGTAACTCAGACAGCTCTGAGATTACATATCATCACTTATAGAATAACCCTTTTCTTAATATTGATGAAAATGCTAGCTCATATTGATGAAATTACTATCCTCTTCATAGTAATTGAAAGGGATTCCTTTGATGATGAAACAAGAGTGGGTATTAATAGCAGAAGCGACATTACATGGGCTAGAACCAGTTAGGGGAAAATGGGATGTCCAAAGTATGTGTGATATTGTACTTTAATTTCCTTTGTGCTTAGTACTCAACACTGATTTTCATGGATATTGTTGCTGCTTTTGTTTTCTTAACACTTAGTAGGACTACTTTTTAGACCGTGTTTACACCTAAACCTGAGCTCTGTGCTTCTCAGAGTGATGTGAGACATGAGTGTCTCAGAGTGAGACATCACTCTGAGAAGCACAGAGCGGAAGACGAAGCCTGAAGATGATGAATGAGACTTCATCAAACGTTGCCTCAAGTGAAGATACTTTGAATCTTACGCAGGGAGAAACCCGAATAACCAAAGATCCACATACAAATACCGCGAGAACCTCATTTTATATATATATATATATATATATATATATATATATATATATATATATATATATATATATATATATATATATATATATATATATATATATATTGCATCCTGGCATCCTCATCTCTTTCCCCCAATAACAGACTTTAAGAAAAAGAAATCATTTAAGAGATCTCAATGGATTTAATAACAAAAATTCCAAAAGGAGTCCGTGAAATTAATCCAAAAGTCACTCTCACCTATTTCTATATTAAAATGTTAGCTGGACATTCTATTTAAGTTATTCACCAAATAACAGCATCAGTTACATATTCCTGTTATAAATTGAAAGGCAGTTATTCATTGTTTATAGCGATCTGGAATGAAGCTATATAATGTTCCTATTATTTCCTTAGCTTTGGGACTACGAAATGCTTTTCTAATACAGCATGAGAATAGATATCAACAGTGCATAGGAGCCTATTTACTTCAAGCACAAACAGAGGTATCCAAGGTAGGCATTCTACTTTGGAAATGTTTTTTGAAAGCATAAAATGGATCCATGCTTATTGGCCTCTTTGATGGATGAGGTGATACTTCTTGCCTTGAAACAGTGCTGGTGCTTCTCTCCTTAAGAGATGGACCATAATTGGATCCAACAGTTTTCAATAATTATCATCCAGTCTCCTTTTTTTTTTCTGGAAAAGGTTGTTGAAAAAATAGTTGGGTTTGTAGTTGATGGGAACTTTTGAGGAAATACATTATGTAGACCTATTGTAGTCAGGTTTGAGCCATGATTTAGTATTGACAGCTTGGGTTGTCCTTGTAGATAACATGCAAAGAAAAGATGGTTAGTGCATCCATGTGCTTCTTGAACTTTCAATGGTTTTTGATAGTGCTGACCATGATATTCTTCTTCATGCTTCCCTGGGCTACGGATGGTGACATCATTTCTCCTCCTTTTTCTAGAGCCAGCTCCAATCAGTATTGCTTAGGAGGGGTGGGGGAAGTGATCACTCTTTTTCTTTTGTAAGGTGCCAGTGTTTTACTGTCCCTTCTTTTTCAAATTCCACATGAAACTGCTAAGTTTAGTACCATCACTACATGGATAATGCATAATTATATCTCTTGACCCTGGGCTGGCCAAGTTAAGGTTCTGTCCCAATTGAGTCTGTGCCAGGTTGGATGGAGGGGGATTCACTCCTATAAAGACCAACTTGCTCTGAGTACTTGGGCCACTATGATCTTAAGTTATTCATCTTTGACCTTGCATGGGATTGTACATTAGGATCTCAATGAGCATGTGGCTACTGTGACCAGAAAGTCCTTTGCACAGCTTCACCTGGCACACCAATTATGATGCCCTAGATCAAGAAGACTGTCAGACAATCATATGCTCAACATTTCATGACTTCACTATTGTACATTGTACGTGAGGTTGCCCTCAAAGATCACTCAGAAGCTTCAACTGAGCCAGAGAAGTGCATGGACAGTGATGACATTGCCTCAATGTGCCATGTTAACACCTCTGCTTTATAAACTGCACTTGTTGCCTGTTGCTATTCCTATAAACTCATAATTATTATCTCCTACAGCATTTGCTCAGCCAATTCAATCTCTCTCTCTCTCTCTCTCTCTCTCTCTCCCTCCCTGCCTCCCTCTCTCTCTCTCTCTGATGTTTTTATTTGTGAGCTACCCAGAGTCATTGGGAGTTAGGTGGCATACAAACTCAATAAATTAATTGTAAAAAATAATTTAAACCGTTTGCTTTTTTTTCTCAGAAAACATGGATATCCCAGATGGAAACAACAATCACCAACTATATAAGAAGAAATAATCTTTCAAAAACATTTTTCAATACACTTGCTGAATCCTCTGAAATTTAACTGTAACTTGTAATATTTCTACTTTTTAATGTTTTTGAATATTTAAAAAATGTTGAAATGTTTTTGAAACCTTTCTGAAATGGGAGTATTCTTCAGTTAGAGCAGAGTTCAGAGGATAACTCATATGAACATATGCAAACATCAATGTTACTATGACCTTTAGTTCATCTGCATTTACTAATAAACATAAATGGGGGGAAAATCGGAATATTAAGTTCCATTAAACTAACATTCACACTTAATTTTTCATCAAACTAACCATAATAGCATTATACCGCTTGTCAAAAAGAGCAAAAACATCCCTAAGTGCATAATATGATCTGCCTAAAAATTATAGTGACAATAAAAAAACCTGAAGATAATAGTGATGAAGACAAAGCAGAGATGAACTAGTGAGAAAGAAAATATTTTTATAATACACAAGGCTAATGTGACTACAAAAACTAAAAAAATCATTGGAATTCATATGGTGTAGATTAATTTAATTGTATTTGTCAATTGTTATAATAAACTAGACAAAGAAAAATTGGTACCCAGCAGAGACGTCCTGGTAGAACTTTCATCTAGCTGAAAAAACTTGATTCTACTTTTTGAGATTTTTAAATTTAGAAAAAAATTAAATGATCTAAAACAGTGTCAAGTAAAACTCAATTTAATTTCAGAACTATGACCTAAAACCTTCATATAGCTCCAGAAGCCCTGATTCTTCCTTTCTGCACTAGAGATACTCAGGCATAAAGGAGATAGAGGGCTTTTTTAAGAGGCTCAATTTTTTTTATAGAACTATTAGCAGATGGATTCATGATGTTTTGAAATGTGTGTATCTTGATTATCATCAGACATTGGAAGAACAGCTCATTTGCTAGGATTCATTTGCAACACTGATGATTGTAAAACAGAATTGTTCTGTTATAATGAATTAACAGGGCTTTATGGTTGCAAGGTTTTTCTGAAACAACCATGCTAATAGAAAATGGAATAGAAATGCCACAGAATATGAATTATGTGTTAGTAACAAATTTATTAGCATGAGTAAAAAGAATCTGACAGATATTTGACAACCAAGTTAACTGGAATTTCTCAAGTTGAAAATTACTTCAAAGCCACAGGTAGAAATAATCTGATATATAATGGCAGTTAATGACTTTTGTTTTATAAATTAAAATGTTTTTATTAAAGAGTTCATCAGGTATTATTTATGAGTGAGTGATCTACTAGGCAGCACTTAAGTAACTCTGGCTCATTTTGAGAAGCTAAGCAAGATCCAACCAATCTGTTCTTTTGGATGGAAAACCATTGGGAAATACCAACGTTTAGGGGAGACTAAAATCTAAGGGACTGGTTTGAACAAAACTCAATAGCACTTTTCATGTGGCTATTGATAAAAATAGGATCACCAATGTCTGATGACAGATATGGCACATAAAAAAGGGGAGAAAAAGGGGGCGGGGGAGAGAAAGTCTTGGATGAAGACAATGGGAAATCACTTTTGTATTCAAAATTATTTACAATCCTTGAGGCCATACAAATACAGTATGTCCAAAAAGTTGTTAAGATGAATATGACTCTTTTTAAGGTTGATTGGTAATCCAGCACACATACTATTATTTAAACATGCAAGATCCATTATAAATCTTCTATTATGTCTTTTTACTTTTTAAAAATATGATGCATCACTCATTGTGTCCATTCATCCCTCTTAGCAATTAATAAAGGACGCTATGGGATGCTAGTCAAAAAATGTTTTGGTGAAAGTGGTACTAAAAATTCATTCATATAACTTGGGCAATAAGACTCTGAACTAATTAACTTCCCTTATTGGCTCTCTAGTTCATAAAACACATCCATTTGGGATATTGGTTCTATAGACTTTTATAGCACTATAGACAACACATAACCTTGTGGATCATGGTTTCAGAGGTATTTCCTTACTGAAACAAAAGGCCAAGGGAAAAAATAGCAGATGAGAAAGTGACTTCCAATTTCCTGCCACCTTGAATACAGCTGACTGCTCTTTGGCAGCTGATGATGGGGCTGGTCTACATGATCTGCAGAAAGCTGATGTTCTGAAACTCCATACAGCACTGAAGTGACCATAAATTTGCCAAATTTCAATCCCAGAGAAGTCAGGGATCCCAAGCTTTGAATGCATTCTGTAAATCATCTGAACTGCAAGATGATAAATAAATAAGTTATCTCAAATAAGTCTGAGGTACCTTAGTTCAAAAATTGTTGCCCTATAATGCATTGTTGCATCTAATTAAAGACTACAAGACACAATAGTTTTAATAATATACAGATTTAAATTTTTATACAAACTATTAAATCCAAGGAACTCAGTGAAAATGATCATCACTTAAAACAGCAATTTTATAATACGGAATAAAGCAGGAAATTCAATCTTGCCACAACCAAAATATGAAATAGTTGAAGCATTCCACTAATATTTGGAGATGAATAGGTTTGACATATACAGCAGATAGCTTGTCATACCAGCACCAAAACAGTCATTGCAAACAGTCTATTAGAAATTTCTAATTTTATTTTCAGCCCAATAATAGAATACAAAAGTAATATTTCCATAAGTATCCACCCATGGGTTTCATACAGAATTAGTGATTGTGTGGTGTCATTTTTCTCACTACTCAGCTTCCATCACTTTCCAAATGCAGAGTTTAGAAATTACAGTGTATACTGAACTAAACTCTTTAACATTATAAGGCACGACTACATGACTACAAGTCATAAACACATCACTCAGACTTAAGAGAATCCACCTGATAAAAATTGCCATGCAAGACTATCTAAAGATAATATGAATGTAAGGATCCACTTGAAAAAGGAGTGCAATCTTATGTAGATAAAGCGACCTTAATACATCTGTAAATTTAAGCACAGAAATTCTTCAAGTCTAATTTATACAATATACAGACCCCACCCCAATAAACATTATGCACAATATTCACATCTGCAACCATAATAAACCAATAGTTAAAAAGAGGCCAATCAGACAATACAATTTGTGGCACACTTCCATTATAGCATAATAGCAGTTGTCAATTTCTTGTCATGAGGACTGGAAATCGAGACTAACTTAATGACATGTAAATATTAACAGCAGCCAATGTGACACATACAGCTGATATAGATCAAACATAATTAGGAACAGTTGTATAATTTATTTTTTCGCCAACACCTACAGGTTTGTAGAATTAAAGGAACCTAGAGTATAGATTTATAATAACTGTAAGTCACATAAGCACACATACTGAAATACTACATTTTTGGTGAATCAAAATGTTTTAAAATTTGGCAGTAATCACAAATCAAACCTAACATCATAGCGAGGGAACCATTTAAAAATGGGCTCAAGTGGAGTTTTTTATCAAGAGGTAGTTAAAATGAAATCTTACATAGTGGCATTCTTAGACTGGGCTTTTTGTGTGTGTTTTTAAAATAATTTTATTACAAAAGTGATAAATCCTATACAAGCAGCATTTTGGATAGATTTCTATTACAAAATGTTTCTTTGTTTATTAACCTGATGAAACAATATTTTTTCTTTCTCTTTGGTGCAAAGAGTTTGGATTTAACCACATAGTACAATGTAGGTAGCATGAAAGCTATTCAGATATGCCACAGTAATCAACAACATATACTGTATTTGAAATTTATAAATTCTCAACGCCAATTACAAACTTTATTCATGAGTTTTAAAGAGATCACAGGAGAAAAACAAATCTCTGCTGAATGGCGTTGCCTACCACACAAACTATTTTTCTCATGACTTTTTTTCTGTGTGCCTGCTATCAAATGATTACATACTGAGGCGAGCAGTTAATGTTAAATTTGGTCAGATTTATTTATTTTTTAACTTCTAAACGGAACGTAAAATGAACCACTTCTAAGTTTTAAAGAAACAATAAAATACTAACATTTCTGTTCGTAAGTAGGGAACTTCCTTTTCTGTTTATTGCTGTGACCTGGAAATAGATCACCTAAATAAATGTTAATGTAATTTAATAAGAAAACAAATGTTTATATAGGAATAATGAAAGCCACTGAGAACATGAAATGTGCAAAATTGCCAAGTCCACTTTTTCTATTCTTAAAATCAAGCAGTGCTGCTAAAGAACATGCAAACTTCTTTAGTATACACTATGTATACTAAACTATGTATCCTCTGGAATACATAAAAATTATGAATATAATATTCCTAAACACCATATGAAATTACCAGGGAATTGAATGAGCACTTAATTAAGAACGTACAATTTTGTAGACCAATTACTGCATCACTTCTTGCAAACATTTGTTCCTTCTCTTGCATATAGTGTTGGTTACACTAAAAAGTGCATAGTGCAAGTGACAATGCTATACCTTGCTCTTCCTGAGTTTTCAATGTTTAAACTATCAGATAAAACCTCATTTCTTTTCTCTGGACAAGCTGAACTTTTATCCATATGTGTGTGAATGTATGTAAAACATCTAGGGACTGCAACAAAAGCAAATTCCCACTTAAATGATGGGCAGATAGTTTGCTTGTTTTTAATATCCTTTTAAAAATACCTAGAAAAAAATGCAAGTAAGAGATACAACCTTGGAAAAGAATTCCTCTTTATCTTATATATATAGGAAACCATTTCCAAAATGACACTTGCTACAACACATACAAGCATCATCTTTAAAAAATATTACTTCCCCCGGTGAATCAGTTTCTTTATCTGCTAATTTATGAGATGAAGAGTTCCTTATATAACTTCCTTATATCAACTAAGATAAATCAGAAGATAGCCCCAATAAACTTCAGTTCCTAGCATGAATACTTCATATTTTATCTTTTTCCAAATTAGAGTAAAATAATAATGAATAAAACCACTGGATAGCATCTGAATTGTATTTCTACTGTAGAATCTATGAATAGCTAACGTGGAAGATTTGACTTCTGTACGTTATATTCATATTTGAACATTTTTACCTTATGCCGATTCATAATCTTTAAGACTCTTAATCTATTGATATAAAATTGTATAGTTCACAACTAATTTTTCTCCAGGATTTCAGACAAGAAAAAATGGTATGTAAACCCTAGTACCAGTACCTGTGAATTTATTATTTGGAGATACAAGTAGTAGACCTAGAATCTTCTACGTGAAAAGCCCTCTCTTTCAATATATCTTTATTAAACTATTTGTGTTACTTTTTTTCTTACTTCCATATTCATTTCTATGTCTACAGCTACACTCATCTCCCATGCAAACAGATTACAAATCCAAAGAAAAGTTAATTTTAAATATTACCTCATATTTTACTAACTATATTTTACTAAACTAGATTTTATCAGTACATTATTTTATATCACCACAGTGTGCATAGTAGTGTATCTATATCCCAATTTCAACTGAAACAAACTTTGTTATCCACCTATTAGTTTAAAAAAAAAAGTAATTTTAACTAACTTTCAGATGAATAAAATATGACATTACTTTTTAATAACCTCCATGATTAGAGAGAAAACAGGAGAAACTACAGGAGAATTTAGGTTTCTCTTCGATCTTCAGCAGTTCTGAGTTTCTTTCCAAATTTTAAGGAGGACAAAGATTTATAATAATTAAAATGGGGAACATTTGTCTTGAATGTTCCTCTGCAATTCCTTTAATTGGAGTTGTAAAATAATTAATAATTATCATAACTAAGTATCTTTCAGTACCAGAATTTGCTATGCTTGGATCTTCCAGGCAATATTTCTTATGAGTAAGACAGAGAGAACAGTGCAAACATATTTAAATAGTACAAAAAATATAAGAAGCATAGGAATTTGCATATCAAAGGTGATGTAGCCCAACTATTTTCAACAGAATGCAGCATATTGTTAGAGAAGAAATATCAGATCTACACTATAGTATTGGGATTGCTTTTCATTTTCTGTGACATATTAGCTTCCACTAACTAGACATAATCATAAAAAGGAACTCACAGTAAAAAAAAAAATTAAGAAAAAAGAGGAAAAAACAATAAACACAAAAAGCTGTTTGTTTGAGGCTATTAATACCTTATACATTTCTGAACAATCATTAAGTTATACTATATGCAGCAATAATTGAAACACAAAATCCCTGCAAAACTGTTTAAAGGGGTTGTTTTTGAACCAACAAATGAGGATAAAAAAAATACACTGTAACTCCTCTATTTTAATTTTATTTACAAGTCATTGGAGACTTATAAACTTGACACAGAAGCTCTCTGACTAAAACCAAATAAGTCACAGATAATTTCAACTTCACAAGAAGTACAATTGTTTGACTTTAGCAGTTAAACACTATACTATAATTTTGCCAATTGTTACAATCAGTGCCCACCCAAAATAGTAGTCTGAGTATTGTACGAAGTGCATAACAGAAATTTTACTCTAGCATAATATGTAAGAGTTGTGAGTAATTATCCTTGTAGATCATTGAAACAAGTATCACAGACACGAACAGGTTTCTTAGAAGAAGGAGTTAAGGCATTCTTTGAGGAACACTCAGCACAGAAAATATTTCCACACTGTCTGCAGTGGTGCTGAAAAAAAGAAAAGAAAAGTTATGAACTCATGGCATATATAAACTCAAACTCTATGTAGCTTGGTGTTATGTTACTCCATTACTTAATTGTTTAGACTTGGCTCATACATCACTGCTAAAATATGAGCTAGTGTATATTATTTATTAAATTTATATGCCACCCATCACATGAACCATGCTTTGTTAAGCCTCAATGACTATATTCAAAAAACGCATTAGGCCAAAATTAGTTAAATCACATCACGTTAAGGCTTGAATGCCTGCTTTTCAAATCAGGACTAAACATCAAGCATAAAACCATACATGGATATTTTTGATGCAACAATTAGCTTTGGTTTAGGATAAATACTGTAATTTTCACACTATAAGACGCACCCAAAACAGTGGGTGGAAATGTCTGTGCATCTTATAGAGCGAATGTTGTTGAAGCCCCGCCCACCTGCCAGCAACCACCCTTCAGCCTCTGCCTCCCAGCAGTATGCCTCCTTGCAGCAAACAGCCTGGTCATCTTCAGCACAGCCTGATTTAGCACTAGCAGCTGATTGGCAGTTGGATCTGCGTCTTGGAATACCGCCAATCAGCTGTTCCAAGCTGCAGGGATCGCCGCCGCCCATCGCCGCCAATCACTGCTGTGCGCCCCATTTTCAGCCTCCATGTGCCCCATTTTTGGCTTCCATGCATCCCATTTTCAACCTCTGTACACCCCATTTTTAGCCTCCGTGCATCCCATTTTCAGCCAAAAATGGATGTGTGGAGGCTGAAAATAGGGCGCATGGAGACCGAAAATGGGGCATGCGGAGGAGGCAGTGGTCAGCGGCAGCAATGGGTGGAGGCGATCCTCACAGCCTGGAACAGCTGATCGGTGGTATTCTGGGAGGGTGATCCTACCACCAATCAGCTGCTCGTGCTAAATCAGGCTGTGCAAGATGACCAGGCTGTTTGCTGTTTTCTGCAAGGAGGCAAATTGCTGGGAGGCAGAGGCAGATTTTTATTTCTTGTTTTCCTCCCCAAAAACTAGGAGCTTCTTATGGTCTGGAGCATCTTATAGTGCAAAAAATATGGTAATAATTGAATATAGTTAGCAAGGAAAGTAAAGGTTAGCATGCAAGTCTAAACTTGCTAACCATGGTTTGATACTGCACAACCCAATCTACAATATTTTAAGACTAGTGGAACAGCTTAAATAATCAAGTATGTACACTATTTTTAGAAGTACATGTCTCCTCACTCAGAGACCATATTCCACTCCAATGACTTGGTCATTAAACAAAAAGGTTGCTAAGGGAACATGTGAGAGAGCAAAAGAGCTGCTATGAAGATCACTAATTGCTACTGTGTCATTCAGATTCATCCTCTGCCTTTTTTTTAACCCCTTCGCAAGGTGAAGAGATTGCTTAAACAAACTATCTCTTCCTGACCTGCTTTTTTCAGCAGTGCAGCAATTCCCTAAAAGTAAGTGCAAGTGACAATTCTGTAATCTTAATGAGTGGATTAGAACCCTCCCACCACTACTGCCTGAAACTGACCAGATCTTAAATCAGTTTTATACCAAGGGTTTTGCTATCAGGCATACAAAATTTGATCATAAATGCACACATTGCTGAGAAAATGATTTTTATTACCATTTATTACCATTGTATTTGAGAATGATCACTAACCTAATCAGTCACAAAAAGAGAAGTGGCTGTATTGCATGGGATAAATTTAAAACATAACAGTCATATATCCCGGGTTTTCTACTAAAATGTATTTCTTCTTTAGGATGAAACTGGACTGCATAAGTTATCTATATACACAATATTGTTGTATATTTCAGTGAACAGATATAGTTCAAAAACAACCAAGTAACAGACCTATATTTAAAGTTTAACCAGACAGTAATAAGAAATATTTTATCTTTCCTATCTAGCACTGGAAGTAGCAAAAGTTTCTGAAAAAAATCTTATTCTAATTTTGTTAGGATACATATGAAATATGTTTAAAATGTTTGTATTTTCATAAAATGTTCCTATTTCCAAAATCACAATCCTCAATTTACAGTTATATTACATGTAGTGGATATTAACAAGAGAGAAATATCACTATCCAGGCTAAGCAGGTGCTGTCATCAAGTTTAAATGAAAGCAAGTGAAAACTTAGCATTGTTAGCAAACCTCTCACATCACTATGTCCAAAAGAAAATATGTATAGTATTTTGAATAAATCTGTCCCATACTATCCATGAAAAAAGATATGAGATTATTTTTTAATTTAACTTTATTAACACATATCATTTCACTTTATGAAAATAAGCTTCATGATATATCCCCATACATACATACCCTTCTTATTGTTACAGAAAAACTTTTTCCACAAGCCATGCAATTCTGAACTTCATTGTCTTCAGCCCATTTCCTATTTAATGCTTGTGTATGTTTGATCTATGCAAAATTTAAGAAAAGATATCGTGTAAATATAAAATCGAAACTTCAAATTATATGAAAACTATGTAATCAAAATTTCCCCCTGCCACTGCATATGCTCAAAGTATTCTATATCCAAGGCCAATTATTGTTAGACCAGTAGAAGCCAACCCAACCAGATCATGATATCTTGTTCGGGAATGTTGCTTACTTACTTTATCTATGTTGCTTACTTACTTATCTATGCAATTTGAACAATAATACAAACATTAAGTTACCAATTATTATCTTTCAGCATAAAATGAAATACCTGCAGTGACTGGTTCTCTCTCCCCAGCTCCTGCATGGCTGCAGTTGTATCATCCAGTTTTCTTCGTGCATCCATGACTTTGCTTTGAAGCTTTTCAATTTCTCCTTCGCTTTTAAGGCACCTGTGAAGAGATGTAAATGTGAATAATCTTTTAAACACTGAAGGAGGCGAAAGCATATTCATAAACTGGCAATAAGATCATCCTGATAATTATATCATGAATAAATAAATAGCATTAAGCTGTTCTAAGAACACTGTCCCATTTGTTAATTGTAATTATACAAAAATGGTTGACTGCAGCAAAAAATGCAGAAATTTCCGCAGAGATGAAATATTTCAACACAATCTCAGGTATCTATCATCTAATCTCTTTATGATGAAACAAATGCAGAGGTGGAATGCAGTAAACAAAAAAAAATCATTTGATATCCTTTCTATTAATAATAGCAACAGCACATATATATACCACTCCATAGTGCTTTACAGCACTCTCTGAGCGATTTAAAAATGTCAGCATATTGCCCCCAACCTCTGGGTCCTCATTTTACTGACCTCGAAAAGATGGAAGACTATATCAACCTTGAGCCCATCAGGATAGAACTCCTGGCTCTGGGCAGAGTTAGCCTGCAATACTGCACTCTAACTTCTGCGCCATGACTTTTGTCAGTCTAAATATTTTGCAAGTTGAAGTAATACTATAGTATATTAGCAGCCTATCAATTTAAACCATCAATTTCTCTATTATCAATCTTGATATTCATAATATCCTTTTATTGCCACTATTCTATGGAAAACTGTTTCAACTTGGCCCTACCAACCAAAACAGAAAAATAATGCACATTTTGATTAACGAGAGACCATTAAAATTTTCAAAGAGTATGTTAGTATTTTGCTATTCAAAGTCAAGCAGAATTTTGTAACAAATATAATTACACCAACAGATAAAAGTCATCACATGCAATATAGAAAGTTTAGAATTTCACACAATCATCAAGCTCACCCTGGGATTATGAATTTTAGTTATTATTTAGCTGTTACTGCTTTGCTTAATAGGAATCCATTGTTTTTGTTTTTGTTTTTAAAAAAAGAGAAGTAGAAAAAAATCCCAAATTACACAAAGTTCAACTTATAATAAAGAATGGAAAGAATGTCCTTCCTAATTTAATGTAAACCCCTTTAAGACGTATTTAGCAACTTACCTTTCCAGCAATACTCTTCTCTCATCCTGATTGTTCTGGACAGTGGCTTCCAGAACTGCAATTTCTCCACGCAGATCATCTATTTGTTTTTCTAGTTCACTAGCCCTTCTTTGGCTGCTTTGCCACTCTTTCTTCACTGTCCCTAGATTTTCATTCAGTGCTGTGATCTGCATATTGAGCTTACACTCAGATTCTTCGTGACTTTTACACTGCTCATCTTTTTTCTTGACCAAAGCTTGCTAAAACAAGAGAAACATTTCAATATAACAATCCTCTTTCCAACACCTCAAATGCCTGCTCAGGTATCATTCTAGGAAGAAAGTAACATTTTTAAAGAAAAGCCTAAAAATGCATGTTCTTTTCTGTGGAGAAAAATGGATTAGTAGGGAAAACACTGGCTTGGAACCTCAGTTGCCAAACAGAAGAGATTTCGTCCAACAAAGATATTTAGTAGCTGAAGATAAAAAAATTGATTTTATTGCTTTTCCTCTAACTAACTTGTGGCTAACATTACCCACAATGTTTCAGAGAGTTTTCAAACTGGGGAGCAGGGCTTTTTTAAAAGCCAGTACACTATGGAAAAAATAATTAATCAAGGAAATTACAGGAGAATGTTAGTTATTTCTTAGAATTCATTATTGCTTCAATTCATGCACAATTGAATGTGAATAAAACAGAATAGTGTATTCCATAAGCAAGTTTGCCTTTTACTCATTGGCTGTAATATAAAGTTTTTTAAAAAGTAATATTGGAATCTCTCCATTTATAATAAAATTAAGCTTTATGACTCTGCAAATCATTCCACAAATCACTTGACTCATTATGGAAATACACCTCTGGATTTGTTTCTAAAACATACTGACCAGTTTTGCTTCTATCTCAACACATTTCTTCTTCAATTCCCCTTCTTTCTTCTTCCACTGATCTTTCATGACTTCCTGGTTTTTCTTCTCTTGCTCCATAGCTGTACTAAAATTATCAACCTTTTCCTGTAATTCTAGTTTCTGTTTAATCAACAGCTGTTTGGCATCTTTTTGATTTGAGATCTCCTATTAAAATAAAGCAAAAGTAATTCAATTAAGCTAATATATGAGTGAGTTATATTATGTTAATGAAGAATACTTGAAAATATAAGGCCTTTCTCTTTGCAAATTTTCTTCTTTGCACTTCTCTGCAGCTATTCCTAGATTATGAGGTCCTGCTTGAAGTTATTCATCTCTCCGTTGGATATTGCAATGCACTCTATACTCTATGCTGCCTTTGAAGATCAATTAGAAAATCAATTGAAAGCTAAAGTTGTGCCGAAAGATCAGCGTTAGATTATAAGTTACAATGGCTTCTTATAGTCTTTCAAGAGGCTGGTTATCAAACACACACACACACACACACACACACCCTAGATAGCACAAGACTGAGTTACTGGCAGAAATGCATTTTTCAAGGGTGGCCATGCCACTGGTTTTCTCCATGAAACAATGTCACCTTTTGAAATCAGGCAGTGTGCCTTTTCTGTTGTGGTGTCTACCTTCTGAAATGATCTATTCCCTTTTTCCAATGGCATACAGTTAGCTTGGCCCTTGAAAGAGGGAGTGAAAACGCTAAAAAAAACCACTTAGGTTTTGTGGTCCATATGATTAGAGCTCCAGTTTGGAAGAGTGTAATGAACATAATTCCCAATTGCCAGTTAATTGTTAATATTTACTTTTAGTTGGTGTTGCTTATTTTGTTTTTGTTATCTTTTTACTGGTTTATTATGCTACTCTTAGTCAAATGGTTTTGAGTAGGGCAGCCTATAAATAAACAAATGAAAAGCAACTAAGAAATTTGTAAACTTAGGCAGGAAAGAATTCATCAAAGCTGAAAAAATACTTACCAAAACAGAAGGTTAAAAAAACTCATCTCAAAGCCAAGATCAGACCTCAGTGCATTTCAACTGCCTTATAGCACAATTCTGGAACAATGTTAATTCACATTTTCCAAAGCTTTATACAATATAATCCTGATAAACTTGAGGTGTTTTTGACTTTACATACCTTCTCAAACTCTTGTTTGCAGAATCTAATTTCATCCCTTAGTTTCACATTTTCTTCTTCCTGTTTGCAATTTATGTTATAGAGTTCTGAGGTTTTTGATTTTTCATTAAACAAATCTTTTTCTTTTAAATCCTTCAGAAAAAGTAAACAAATATATTTAAAATATACCTTTCTTGATAGATATGCATATTTACTCAAAAAGGTGTTAATGTTTTCAATGAACATCATTCATTCAAATAAAGTCCATGGATAACTGAACATATATTTTTCACTAATCCCAATGTTATCTCTTCATTTATTTTTTTAAAGGAGACTCTATACTTACTCTTCCGAGAGGTAAATATAATTATTTCATGTAGTATTGATAAACTTAGTTATTTATGTTGTATAATTTATTGAATTAAATTTCAAAGATACTATGTTACTATTTGAACTAAATCTCTTGACTCAAAGAAAGGTAATTATGCAATTGATACAACTGGTGGCTGGAAACGCTTGCTGAATTAATGCTAAGTATTACCTTCGTAGTATATCTGTATGACTTTTATACTTCTCATTTGTTCCATTATTTTCTCTTATTGGTATCATCTTTATGATTATTATTACTTTGTTGTTTTGTATGTACATTGAGAGCTTATGCACCAGAGACAAATTCCTTGTGTATTTAATCACACTTGGCCAATAAAGTATTCTATTCTTAATAGCCAAGAAAATCATCTTTCAAGATACAATTAATACTTGAGTACTCTATATTACATGAATATCAGTTAGTATTGTAACATGACCACTCTTTCCAACTTTAACAAGCAAAGGAAAGATAATTTTTCTATTTATACTGTAAAAATAGATACATGTACTATCCTGTTCACCCAATATATAGTTCAAAGGATTAAAAAATACATTACCTTATCTTTCTGTATTTCCTGTAACAACTTCTCTTGTTCTTTCAGTTGCTGTTCTTTTTTGGACACATCCTGTTCCAGTGTAGATCTTATAGTCTTAAGTTCTTTGATCAATTGGTTATGATTACTAATTTGATTTCTATTAGAAATCAATTCTTCTTGAGCCAAAGCTAGCTTCTCTTCTGTAACCTAAATTGAAAGCAAAGAATCACTCCTAACACTCCAGAGCTCTTCATGAGTTACAATTGACAATGTTCCTTTCAGTGAAAACTGAATAAATCATCTATATCAGGGGTGTCAAACTCAAGGCCCATGGGACGGATGTGGCTCACGGGGTGTTTAGATCTGGCCCACGGGGGCCCCTGAAAACAGCAAACGGCTGGCCCGCAGTGCCTCTGCCAGCGAAAATGGGGCTTGGGAGGGCCACACACAGCCCTCTCAGGCTCCATTTTCAGCCGTGACAGCCTCCTGCAGCCTTCTGCCAGCGAAAACGGGATCCAGGTCCCGTTTTCAGGGTCCATTTTCACTGGCAGAGGGCTAGCAAAACAAACTAAAAGCAAAACAAAAGGAGAAATGTTTCCCCTTTTGCATTTGAGCATCCAAGAGGGGTAGGAAAAGATAAAGGGAAAGAGGAAAGAAAAAAAAGGAAAGATGGGAAGAGAGCAAGGAAGGATAAACAAGGAAAGAGGAGGAGGAAGAAGGAAGGAGAAGGGAGAGAGGGTATTATGAGGGAGGGAGGGTCTGAGGGAAGTCCTGCCTTAGCACATGGCCACCACAGGTGCCCCCGATACGAATTATGTTCAACTGGCCACGCCCACCATGGCCACGTCTACCTCGGGGTCCCCGAGGTCAAATGTAGCCCTGATGTGGCCCTCAATCAAATCAAGTTTGACACCCCTGATCTATATGAATTATAGTAAATGTTTGCTAGCAAAATATCACAAGAATATCTCACTTCAGCTACAAAAATTATCTACAAAAATACAACTACAAGTAATAGAAAAAAAAATTGCTGCATTAATGGTGTTTTTTTTTAATTCAATCACTTTAGACTTTTGACAACCCTCCCTGCAGTCACAGGTTCCTAGGCCATCTGCCATCAGTAAAACACAGTGAAATTCTTGAAAATGGAGCTAGTTTGAAGTAGTGATTAAGGCCTAAAACCCAGGAGATTGTTAAGATCGAGTCCCACCTTAGACATCAAAAACTGTCAGGGGGCCACTCACTCTTTCTCAATCCAATTCTTTATCATTCTGATCAGTGAAACTGAGTTATGGGTTATGCAATAAATTATTCTTGTATTAATCCACCATGTACAGCAAACAGCAAATATATTTTCTCAGCATACTTCTCTTCTATACTAGGCATTTCCAACCCATGGCCCATGAGCCGCATACAGCTAGCAATGCCACCTCACAAAATCATAAATGTTTAACATTATGATGTGATTTATATTCATTAACTATATATTTCATATGCAGCCCAAGACAATTCCTCTTCACTCAATAAAGCCCGGGTAAGCGATAAGAGAGTGATGGGAAAACTGATGCAGGATGAGAGTTTATAACTAAGATAAGGTAAAATATGTCAAGAGATGTAAGGACCAGAAGACATTGCCCCAACAATTTAATTTCTACCAGATCATTATTTTACATAACAAACAATAATTTAATAAAGGTTTTAAATTACATTTAACTACTAATCCAGACACTTTATACATACTATATGGAAGAAAGAAGCTACAAATGAATGATACCCTATTGCTACTTGATAAACTTTTTAATTAGTTCCTTTAATGATCAAATGTATATTGTCTTGTACTACAAATTCCAAGCTTTCTTCGATAATTTTTTTAACTATATTACAGCTTTACTAGGAAAGTAATGGAAAAGCATGTATCAAATTGTTATTTGCACCTATCTTCCAGCAGATGGTGCCATTAACCAATACTGTTGATCTTACAATTCTAAGTTTGTTATTTTTTACATTACTCCTTCTATTCAACGGGTACTTCATCACAATATAATCTTGGCTGTGGGTGGTATACATCTTGCTATGTCAATGTCTTGGATCAATTAATGCCTCATAAACTATCACTAGCACTCATTTAAAAAAACACTTCATATAGTAATTCCAATCCTCCAAGATATATTTCATCTTAATTGTTTATTTTAAAGTTATATTGCCCCATGTACTGCTTTTTCTAGGTAAGCATGACTATAAGTAGTCATGGCGAGTTGGCCATTAACAGTGAGTTGGCCATAGTGAGTTAACTGAGATGAGCCATTTCGAAGCTAAAATATCTTAATGAGGACTGAACATTTTGATTACAGAAAACAAAAATAGAAAACTGGGACAATGGAAAATAAAATAGCTTACATGGAGCTACAGTTGACTAGGAAAAAAATGAAGTACAGGGATTTAGGACAAGTTACAAGGATTCTTCTTTAAAATTTGTTGTTTCAACTATTTACTTAAGCCCTAACCAAAATTGTCTTTTAACTTACATAATGCATACACTGAGGGAAACATGTGCAGACTCAAAACATAGTCATATACCTTAAGGTCTTGCCGGATAGCCAAGATTTCAGATTCTTTACCATAAATATCTAGTTGAAGTTTTTCCATGTTTTCTTGAGCTTTTTTATGGGATTTCTGCAGGTCTGTTATTTTTTCCTTCTTTACAGCAAGGATTTGTTCTGATAATGTTATTTGCTGCTGCAATTTATTTTCCAGTTCTGCCTAATATATACATGCACAAGATATATTTCTTATACACAGGAAAGTAATTGAGAAAACAGATAATAAGGACATCATCTAATGTATCATCTAATGAATCTATAGGTGAACAAAAGCAGACACAAACTTTATATGCTAGAAAGCTAAACATGGCTTTTGTCTAATTTGACTGCAAATTAGAATGAACACTTACTATTTACATTCAAATACCAAAGAGAAAAGTCAAAATCTATTTTGTTATAATTCCAGTGTAAAATAATAATAAAAAGTAGGTGTAAAGAATGCTTAAGTTTCTATAATTTACTAGTATTTCATTTAAATTCATATTTGTCACTGAGCACAAATTATTTTTCAAGTATAACACAGTAAAAATGTAAACAGACCTCCCATGGGCTATCTTGCTCTGAAGAATTATTCCATATGCCTATGATACATGGAGGGAGAAATGCCTCCACAGATCCTGCTGTTGATATGATGCCACAGCATCAGCCAAATATTATTTGTTATTATGAAGCAACAAAATATCTTGCATCAGATATAGTATATAGCGTATAATATAATGTTACCGAGAATGTACCTTTTCTAATAGGGCTGTTTTTAATTCAGCTTGTTGTGTCTCATTTTGTTTTTTCTTCTGGTCGAAAGATTCCTTCAGTTCTTTTACCTTCAATTGGAGCTGTTGTTCATTTTTTTCTTTTTCTTTGAGAATACCCTGAAGCTGCAGGACTTGTACACGTGCCAAATCAAGCTCTGTTGCTAGCTGTTTGGATATCTAAATATTGAAATGTAGTATTACTTCAATGCCATTGCTATTGTGGCAATTATTATGCTTTGATAGAAAATTTCTTTTTTTCCCTCATGTTACTACTTCATTTTTCTTAATACTAAGTACATATTTTTCAAAAATCCAATTATAATGAAACTCCAGGTCTCTATATCTAAAAGGGAAATACCACTCACGCATCATCACAAAATCTCCAGAACCGTAAAGCCTACAAACTTGAAATTTGGCACTTATGTTCCTCTTGGCTTTTAGGTGCTCACTAAGAAAGGATTTTTCAAATTGACCACCATAGCATTAGTATTTCATATATTATTATTAACACGCTCTGATGCTAAGGAGTTCTACTCCCCCTCCCCACCAAAAAAGAAATCTGTTCCAAATACAAAACACAAGCAGAAGAGAGGAGTTTTAATTTCAGTTTTACTTTCACAGCAGCAAGCATCTTTAGTACCGAACAGTTGAGCTAAGCCATGCCCAGGCTTCTTGCTGTCTCCTTCTTGCTCACACAGCAAATACTATTTCATTTTCCAAACAGGACCCTAGTCAGATGAATACCAATGGATGCTGGTAGGCAGAGGCAGAATTTTTTTTTCCTTATTTTCCTCCCCAAAAACTAAGCCCGACCGCATGGGTATCGAGCTAGTATTTCATATACTTATGGTATAGTATTATAGCTAGTATTTCATATACTTGAGTCTGGTGGCATAAGGTATATTTCATATACCTTATGCCACCAGACTCAAATAAAACTAGAAACCTTGAATTACGCCGCTTCGGTCCGACTTAAGCATGGTATATAAAATCATACATTGCAATATCCTACCTGTCAATGAATACTTCAGCTTCAACCATAACAACACAAGAGCACACAACAGATACAAACTCAAAGTAAACCGCACCAAACTTGATTGCAGGAATACGATCAGCAATAGAGTGGTCAATGTCTGGAATACTCTACCCGACTCTGTAGTCTCTTCCCCAAACCCCAAAAACTTTAACCTTAGACTGTCTACTATTGACCTCACCCTTTCCTAAAAGGTCTGTAGGGGCGTGATAAGCGCACCAACGTGCCTACCGCCCTGTCCTATTGTTTCTCTTATTCTTTTATTTTTCTTATATGTACCCATTTCATGTATTCACAACTATGTATACACTTGTACTTATTATCTTGTAAACAATTGACAAATCAAATAAATAAATAAAATAAATAGTATTTCATATACACATAACAAATAATTGAATCCCACAGCAATAATTCATAATTCATTTGAGAAAAATCTGTATATATAGTTCTTCCTTCCACAGAGGTTTAAGTTTAGCAATGCTGCAGGTAGTCCTGGACTTACAACAGTTCATTTCATGACTGTTTGCAGTGATTCATGAAAAATATTAAAATCATTCTTCACACTTCACGTGATCAAAATTCAAATGCATGGCAACTGGCTCAAAGTTAGGAGGGTTACAGTGTCCCAGGGTCACCTTTTGTGACCTTCTGACAAGCAAAGTCAATGAGGAAGCCAGATTCACTTAATAACAGTGTTACTAACTTAATGACTGCAATGATTCACATAACAACTGTGGCTACAAAGGTTGTAAAATGGAGCAAAACTTACTTAACAAATGTCTCACTTAGCAACAGAAATTTTGGGTCAATTGTGGTCATAAGTTGAGGACTACCTGTATCTGAATTCCATAGGAGTCATGCTTATGGTCAACAATTAACATTACCCCATCTTGTTTTTCCAGTAAGTTTTTCAGTTCATTCTGTTCTTTAGCTATAGATTCCGACTGTAACTGAAGTTGATGCCTAGCTTCTTGACAAGATTTTTCCTGTATAAAAAACAATATTTAATAAGAATTTTCTCTTAAATTACTAAAATACATTACAAATATTACTAATGAACTCTAACATCCTTTCAAATTAGTTTCAAAAACTCACACCAGTTGAAACCACATGTAATAAATACAAGTTGTAATAACTATGATTTTGCAAGCAAAACCTATGAGAGAGTGGAGCAAAAGTTGTTATGTAAAGAACATGATGTTTTAGCGAGCAATAACAACATTTTCTTTTCAAAATAGGCTATGAATTTAGGTACCAAGATACGTGTATACTGTAATAAGCAAAATGGTCAATTAAATATTTGTTCAGTACTTTCCATAGTCAATGCCATCACTAAGATAGTGCTCTGAATTTTCACTGGTAGCCTGCAAACTGCATATGTATATTGGTTACATAGAAAATAACTTTATTTAAAAGTCAGGACTCACAATTTCTGCTACAGCTGTGTTTCCTCTCTGTTTCTCTTTCTCCAATGCATTCTTTGCTTCTTCCAAAGATTTGTTGCTATTTGAGAGTTTACCTTTGAGGATCTCAAGTTCTTTTAATAGAGTATCTTTTTCCAGCTTCATTTTCTCCAAATCATCTGTTAATGTTTGCAACTTTCCATCTAATTCCCTGTGATACTTCAATTTATCTTGATTTAATTTCTCAATTTCTAACTTCAGTTTTTCATTTTCTTCTTCCTGCTTTAATCTTTGTTGGCTTACTTCTTCTAATGTATCATTTTTTTTCTGTAAGTCTAATTTGGTTCTAGATAGCCTATATAAATACATATAAAAATGAGATTATTTAAAGTTCAAAATTACATGATTGAGCATTAACTTTTATATAAAACTTTTCAAATATTCAATGAACTTCCTACACTTTGCTCAGTAAAATTAATGCCACTATTTCAGTATTATTACTGAATATTGAATATTATTACTGGAGCTACCCAGAGTCACCCTGTAGGGGAGATGAGCGGCATAAAAATGTAGTAAAATAAAAAAATAATTATATACTAACAAAGCAAAAATCATTTTTATTTATTTAAAATATGTATATAGCCAAATATGTATAATACCATGCAAATTTAAACAAAATGTATAATTCAAAATAACGTTTGTTAATTTCAACTCCAACAAGGCAATAGAGTACAAAAGAAAAAAAAAATGCTAGAAAATTAGAAACTGACATTAAAATGTGGATACAGCCAGGGGTGGGATTCAAATTTCTTAATAAACTAATTTGTGGGTTCTGGTCATGGTTGCATGGCTTGTATGTAAATATTATAAATATTTTGTAAATATTGGGTGAAACAGGCAGGAGATTGGTGAATCACAGATTCATTCAGAGATCTATCTTTCTGATGGCTACCTGGGCATAAAATTGGCTAGCAGCAAACTGTATGTAAATATTATAAATACATTATGTAAATATTGAATTTTTTACTAAAAAAGAGCAACTTTTACCCAAAATCAGGCAAAGCAGGCAAGCAGGTTGAATTACTCACGGAATCACAGATTCACTTAGAGATCTGTGTTTCTGCCATCTGCTACCTGAGTCTGCACTGAATAAGAGACGCTTCTGGCTCAGCTCTGCTTTTAGATTAGCTAGAAATCAAGAAATCCAACGATTTCCTGCTTTCTAGCTAATCTAAATCTCCCAGCACAGCAGAAAGCTGATGGTCAGGGGAAAAGAAAAATAGCAACTTAGCAGGCAAGTTTGATGGCACGCATGCCAGGTAAGGAGTGGGCAGGGTGGGGCCAGCCAATGGCGCAATTTGCCTGTTCTCCGGCAGGTAGAATCCCACCTCTGGTGAGAGTGCATTTTGCGTGCATGCGTAGACCATTTCCTAAAAACCTCTGCTGTGCAGCCCGGACAGCTGACAAGCGCTACACGACAGTGTGCAGCGTTTGAAAATCCTCCTCTTTCCTGCTTTTCCAACCTCAGCTGTGCCGCGCAAAGCAGCTGAGGTTGAAAAAGAAGCAAATAAAGGATAGCTAAGAGCCTGGGCGGGGGGGGTGGGGTAGGCCAAACAGAGCATCAGACACCGAACCAGTTATGTGTCTGCTGTTCTTCAGAGCTACCGGTTCTATAGAACCGGGGTGAACTGGTAGCATCCCATCCCTGGATACAGCTAAAAGTGGCACATTCAAATAATTTAACATACATTTCTCTCTCTTCCTCTAGTTGTTTGCTCAGTTCTGCAGCTTTGAGGTTCAACTCTGTGCACTGTTTTCTTTGCTGCTCTAGTTCTTGAAGAGCCTTTTCTTTTTGTCCCAAAACTTCAAAAAGATCAGTTTCAAGTTTCTGTAATGATAATTTTTAGAAAGCAAATAATTACAACAAAATGATAATGATATCATGACAACAGAAAGGTGATTACCTTAACCCTCTGTGGATTTATTTATCTTCTCTCAACAAATATGAATATGGACTGTCAAAACATTTTGTACTGCATGGGTCAAACTGGCCTCAATAGAGTCTAACAAATGGCATTATTAATGGCATCACACTAATATCATTTAAATGTATGTACAAATTTCCAAGTGAAGCAATCTTTGTCTTTCTTCCACTTTAATTTTTTCTGTCAAAGTTGTTGCTGAGACTTTTTTGCTATTTCAAATCTCATTATTTAATTGCTGTTCCAATGTATTAACTTCAATGTCTGTAAAAACTTTTTTCCTGATTGTAAAGTTTCTCTGAGTATGAAGTTAATCAATGTCTGATTGAGTATAGAAATCTTTTTTCTAGTTTTCTTCACCAACTAATACAGTAGTAATAGTAGTAGCCATTATTACTATGGTTACAAATTAAACACATTTTCCCTATCATTAGCAACAGAAATTTTTAAAACTGAAAACTAATAAAGAACAATTTAAACTGCTTTGGTAAAGGGATCAGAAGCAAATATTCTCCCTTTTGGTTCCTACTGTTTTGAGTTTGATTATCCAGGCAGACAAAAACAAATATAGTCTTTTGTTGATCAGCCGACTGTTAGAAATATGACCTCCACAAATCCTGTTGATAGAGTCTACCTGATGAACAAATCAACCTCAGTATAGAAGAGGCAAAGAAAATAGAAAATACAGAAGAACAGGCACAAATATGCCATTTATTCCAGACTCCATGACCTTCTCGTATATTAACACAGTCCTTAGCTCTTCAATTTGGTCCTTTATGAACTGAATACCTATAGAACTAAAAGAATACACAAGTGCTACATCCTCTTAGTTTGTTACTGACTTGAACAGAATAAACAATTAAATGTTTCCTCAATACTACAACATTCATTAGAAGATAACAATACTCTAGGCTGAATTAGCATAGGAAACAAAAGAAAGGAATAATTTAGGGAAACTATTTTCCCTTGCAGACAGACGAAGAAAAAAATCTCTTTCTAAAAATAGCAAAATTCTGCTTCATTATGTGCAAACTTCACCTACAGTACCAATGGTTGCCAACAGTCAATATTGGATTAATTTTTCTTTGTTTGTTTTAGTATATGTATTTTTACTTCTCAATGACTAAAATACATTATTGTCTTTTTTTTCTAGTCTTTATTTTGACAATACTTGTCATCTTTCTTCTCCTGTACCATTTTAGGTTTTCCATTTCCTCCTAATTTCTATTTTTCATGGCATTCTTGCCATTCTGTTGTTTCTACAGTGTAGTTGAAATAAGGAGGTAAAAATCTCTGAGTTGTGCAAGGTTCATATCTAGGCAGTGAGGATTTAGGTAATTAGAATTTTTTCTATGGAGAAAAGGAAGAGAAGCATCAATTTTTATAATTCTAAAAAAACTGTGTTGCTCATTATTCAAAATGGAAAATGGCATACAAAACAGAAACAAGCAGAGGGTAGTAAAAATTCTCTATGACTTCTATGATCCAAAGATTTCTGCTATGGACCAAAGAACATAACTGGTGCTTTTGTGTTATAGCAAGGATAAGAAAAAATATGAATCTTTATCTTTCTTTCACACTTTCCACAGTTAAACATGACTTGAGTGACCTTAAGATTTTCCTATCTGCTTTTATGTGAAATCAGTTTCTGTTTGAGTTGCTCATTTCATATTTAATAATGACTATACTTTGCATCAGCTGTTCTACCTTTCTCATTGCCTCTCCATATCAGCACCAGCCACAATTGGAAATATGAACTAAAAATAAATAAATAAATACAAACCTTATGTTGACCTTCCAGCTCTTCTGTTTTTTGCTCTAAATTAAGGTGTTTTTCTTTGAACTCTTTAAGACTGGATTCCAACTGTATACAATATTCTTCTTTGTCATGCAGCTTGGAAGCAACTTGATCCAACTGAGTACAGACTTTTGTTAGTTCCTATTAGGAATAATTTTTAAAAATCATTTTTAGAAATCTAGTATAATGACATTAGTTTAAGTATGAAAGAAACACTTTTTTATCTGAAAACATCCAGTATATAAAACAAAAATTACTATGGCTCATCACATAGCCAGGCAGAAGTTTAGACTACTTCTTTATAATTGACTACTTGGTTATTTTATTATACGCTGCCCAGTCACATATATGAAATGGGCAGCTATATAAAATAAATAAATAAATATTCTCCATCAGTGCAGTAAACTACAACATTTACAACAAAGGCAACATATTTTTTTATGAATATAACTGTACTTAAAACAATAATTAAAATGTGATGGGTATAATTTAGACATGTACTATGTCAATACATACCACTATACGTCTGTCCTGATCTGCCTTCCAAACATAAAGAATTCTCAGCCAGTAAGATCATACATAGCTGAGAATTCTGGAGCTGAAATTCACATATCTGGGAAGGACACATGTTGGATAAGGCTACACAGAAATACTATTACAGAATAATTACCAAAAATTCACACAAAGATGTTCAAGATGTTCTTTTAATGTAAGAGATCCTTGTACATATGTTACTTACCTGCAGAATTCAGATCAAAACCAATTATACTCTAAAAAACAAAGGCAGTAAATAAAATATATGTGCTTCCTGCCAATACGAACATAGGAAAATTAATTTTCAGTAATTTAAAAAAAATAGTTTTTCTTAGTATTTGCCCCACATGGTTGCAAGTCCACTTGTTTTCCTGAACTCGCCTAGTTTTATTATAGTGAAGCTATCAATGCACGGTGTGACAAGGGAGCTTGTTTATTAGCCACCTTCTCACAAATCCTGATGTTGATTTAGGCTGAGAAGAAGTCATTCAGCTGGCTTCTGTGCCTAAAAAAAGACTAGAATATCACTTTTCTAGTCCAAAATTTTAATCCCTATACCATGCTGATTCTCAAAAAAGAACCATTTAATTATGTTTAGAAAACCCCAAAAAGATTTGTACACCATCTTTCAACAGTCGTAGCAATCCCAAAAAAAACATTTCCCCCAACATTTTATATATTATTTAGAAATTATATATTTTAAATGTATCATTTGGGGTATGTGAGGTAAATATAAAAATAGCATCACAGAGTTATATATTTTAGATGATGATACATAAAATTCACCTCACTTTAAATAAATCTTTCTTAATTGTGAAGCCATAGTATAGGGCCTTTCTATTTCTCTCACCTGCTGTTTGTCTTGCAACGCATTCTGGGCAGTATCCAAGTGATTCTGAAGGTCTGCTCTCTGAGCAGCTTTTGCTGCCTCCGCTGACAGAAGCAATTCAGTCTTTGCTTTTACCTGACAGAATTAAAATATGTTCTCTTAATATTGACAATATTACACAGTTGTTAACTTGTAAAACCTTAAATTTTCCTGGGGTGAACAATTTACTAAGTGTACCACAACATTATCAATGGATAGAAAATAGACAGACAGATAAACAGACAGAGACAAACAATGCAAATGATGCTGTTTATTGAGGACACAGACAATTCAACCTATCCTGGCCCACTGTCTGTCTTTTGCTTGTACAGACTATGCTGAGCAGTTCAATGGGATGACTTGCCCATCTGAAATTATTGGACATCTTTTATCTGTCCAGGTCTTTGGCCACTGCTTTTCAGTGCCATTTGCCTTTTGGCAGCAGGAGAGTCAAAAAGTCTCCAATGTGCACAAAAAACATATTTCCCATTTCTCTTCTATGCCTTGTCACTCATAGCAACGAGAGAAGTAGGGAAAGCAGGTCATTGGGGTACCAGTTATCCCAAAAGCAAAAAGACCCACTTGACATAAAAGAGAAAGGGAAGAAGTGGGTCTTTTCCTGCCAGTTCTGCAATTGGTATGGATCAAAGAACCAGTAGCAGAGGAGCCAACTCTTTTTTGTGTCTCCCCCAATGGACAGCAGAAGAAGGATGGGCAGGGAAAGATGGGAAGCATATGTTTTTGGTATCAGTTATCCCATTAATAAAGTGGTCTGATCCCCCTCTAAAAGTCCACTTTCCTGCAGGAATGTTACATTCACAGGCACTTCCCCTCACCCCCAACACCTTGTGGAACACCTGTTCAAAGCTTAAGCTTTCATATGTTTGTCTATTGGCCTTGCAGAAGACCACAGGAATATACCACCATCTGATTTTTTTAAAACTAATATCTATCTATACCTTTTTAAAACTATAATGCAAAGTAACATCTTCAATATACTATCTTCTCAGTACCCTGAGATGAAAAAAACTGCAGTCATAATGAATGGGATACTGACGACCATGATTTATCATTGCTTATTCCCCATCACAATGGAGCTATTAGATAAAAATCTATGGAAGCAAAGGTTTCAATAATCTTCTCATAGCTGTGCCATAGAGACAAGGGGACAACATGTAAACCCAAGGTTCACTCAGAGTAGTTTCATCACAATAAAATAGTGACATAATATCCAAATGCAGCCAGTGTATACAATGCTTACAAATGTAAAACTTTCTGGAGCTTAGCTTAATAGATAGGTGTTACTGGGTTTGTTAAAATTAAATTAGCATTCCTATCCCTTATACTTTACATAAGTAAAAATTTAAAGTTAGATCACCTGCAAATCAAGTTGCATTACTTTTTCTTTACTTTCACTTAGCTGATTACGTAGCTCACTGATAGTTGTTTCCAAGGAAAGAACTTGATCTTGAGATGCTCTTAAATGGGATTTCTGCTCCTGCACTTGCTCATGCACATTTTCTAGGGCCTGTTTATGGCTTTCTGATTGATTCTTCAATTTTTCTGCCAGCTGTGTTACCTAAATGCAAAATAAAGGAAAACAATGATAAAATGTTGAAGTTAAAACTGGTTGTGGACCAGAACTGATATTTTATATCTCAAGATCTGGATATCCTTGACAATTTCTTCTTCATCTGGTTTCTGTACATCTGAACGATCTGGAACAAAAGATTCCCTCTGGGTCCATACCAAAGGAACATTATCTGGACAGACCACAGAGTCTGGCTTTCTGTCACTGCCCTCATGCCCGAACAGCATTCCTGGGATATTTATTTGTTTGTTTGTTTATTGAATTTATATTGCCACCTATTTGCCTATGGCGACCGAGGCGACTTATAGAATATAAAACCATATTTAAAATTAAACAAACAATAAAAACTAACAAAAAGAATCAAATAAATTAATAAAGTACAATAGAACAAAATCTGGGGGAAATCACCCCCAACTCCCACCCACCGCCCCAATAACAGATCACACGGGCCATTTGATGGGCTCCATCCCGCTCTAGATTCCCAGGCCCGCTGGCAGAACCAGGTCTTCAGTACCTTCCAGAAGAGAATTAAAGATAGGGCCATTTCAATCTCTGGGGGAATGATGTTCCAGAGAGAGGAGCCCCACAAAGAAGGCCCTTCTTCTGGGTCCCACCAGGTGTATCTCCTCAGGGATGGAACCCACAGCATTCCCTGCCTCCTCACTCTAATGGGTCAGATAGATGTGACTGGCAAGAGACGTTCCCTCAGATAACTTGATCCCAAGCCATGAAGGATTTACAAATTACAATGACCCCTCCATCACCCCTGCATATGGCGCAGTGGTTAGAGTGCAGTATTGCAAGCTACTTCTGGCAAGTTACACCTAGCTCTTTTAAAAGATATTTTCAGATCACTTCCTGCTAAAGAACTATAGAAAAAAATCTAGATTCTAACTTACTTCAGCTGGACCCAACATCTCTACTCACTATACAGGGCAGTCCTGAATCCTTCCTTCAGAGAGATCAATCAAAATTGGTCCTCTCTGTTGGAAGGAAAAAGAATGGGAAAAGTAAGCTTTGGATTTTTAGCTTCCGTCCAAAAATTCTCATAGAAGAGTTTTATTCCTAACAAACTCTCCACTTCTAAGCCTTTGTCTTGTTTCCTCCATTCTCCCACATCCAACCTTAATGTAGTTAATTCCTAGTGCAATACAGGTAATCCTCGATTTATAACAGTTCATTTACTGTTCAAAGTTACAGTGGCATTGAAAAATGTGACTTATGACCATTTTTCACACTTGATCACTGCAGCATCCTCATGGTCATATGATTTACATTCAGATACTTGACAACTGGTTCATATTTATAATGGTTGCAGTGTCCCGGGGTCATGATATTATCTTTTGCAACATTCTGACAAGCAAAGTCAATGGGAAAGCCAGAGTCACTCAACAACCATGTTACTAATTTAACAACTGTATTGATTCACTTAATAAATGTGGCAAGAAAAGTTGTAAATGGGTCAAAACTCACTTAACAAATTTCTCACTTAGCAACATAAATTCTGAGCTCAATTGTGGTTTTAAGCTGAGGACTACCTGCAATAGGAACTTAAGGGAACAAGAAGTGAACCATCAAGTAACAAGATATGTCACTTTAAATACTATCATCTCACAAATTTGGAATTTTTTTACTTTGAAAACTTCTTACCTGTTCCTGCAAAGCATGATTCTTTTCCTGTAACTGATTTAGAACTGCTGTTTCTCCTTCACCAGCTTGAATTTTTGCATACAAGTCTTCCCTTTCTTTTTCTAGCAGAGAAATATTCTCCTTACTCTTTTGTAGCAGGGCTTCAAGGTTTTGGATTTTTTGATCTTTATCACCAATCTGACGTAGAACTTGCTCTAAATCATTCTTGGAAAGGGGGAATACAATCGCTAAATATATCTAGGAACATAATTTCTGCATATTATATTTAGAGAGAGCTCCTGGCCCCCTTTTTAAGAAAAACAACTTGAAGCCATTTTTCTTCTTCATGTAATTAAATAGAAAAATCAACCATGAAAGTTCAAAATACAATCAAAATAAAATGTTTGTAATGAGGAACATACAAGAGAAAATGGGTTTGTTTAAAACATAAAGAAAAGTTTTTATTCATTTTTCAGAAAAAAACAGGAAGAAGAAAGAGAAAAAGACATGATATATGTCTAAAGCCTATACAAATGAATTAATGGTATCTGCCACAAATTCTTACTATCAAATATCAATATCAAAATGTTATGCAATATGAAATATATAGAGATGGTCAATTCCTACTTTGAACTGAGCTTCAGAAAAGCAGTTGCTTATAACAATGCTTCAAAACAAAAATATGTCAACTTCTGAGCTACTTGATATGTCATGCCTAATGAGAGTTCAAAATCATCAAAACTGGATTCTATCAAGCTCTTTATCTTGTAGTAGTAACTATAACCTGCATTTCAACAAAAATATTTCTTCTTGTAACACAGGGGTCCCCAACCCCAGGCTGTAACCCACTATTGGGCCTTGAGCCTTTTGGAACTGGACCGTGGGATTGGCAGGTGCATGCACGCATCCCTACTCGTGGAGCAGAAAGCAAGTGCATGTGCACGTTCTCCATTTGAGAAAGCGGTATGCGTGCATGCCCATCGCTCATTCAAATGGAGCTGCATGCATGTGTGCACTTGTCTGCCATGCATGTGGAACCATCCCCTCTCCTCCCCACCGGTCCGCAAAGCCAAAACAGTTGGGGAACTCTGTTCTAGCACACTAGAAATATGTTGGGCTTTTTTGTCAGCAGCAAAATTCTCTTACCTGGGCTTCTCGAAGTTTTGATGTTGTACTTTGCTGAAGATTCTGCTGCTCTTGATGCTGCTGCTTCGTTTTGTCTAATTGATGTTGCAATTCAGTTGTATTTGCCGCTTTTTCCTTTAGCTTAGAAAAATAGTCACAGACTGTTGACTGAAAACTGACAAGCACAATTTAGTAGTTTAATAGTTTATAATTTACTCTAATACTGAAGTATTTTACATCAGATGTCTTTTTTATTAAATTAGAAATCATGTTATATTTGTCCTAAAAGTAGTTTTTTTATAAAAAAAAATCAGTCCCTTCAACAACTTTTCCAACAAAATTAAAATATTATAATAACATTATAACAGTAGGTGATTGTTTCCTATATTACATTCTGCATTTTTCATTAGGAAAGATGCATAGAAAAATAAAGTTCCGTTGTTTCTCATTATCAACTCTTCTGAAATTGTAATTTTTAGATACCAATCATTAATTAGGCAGCAAAAAAAATAATATTTATAATTCTTACACATGCTCAGTTAAAGCCAGGCAAAGGTTGGACCTAACCCTGAAAAAAATCTTGAGAAGCAGACATTAAGGACTTCTAGCCTAATGATGAAAGATTCATACCTTGATCCATTTTATGTTTAATGAAGGATTAAGGAATTTTGGAAGATACATTTAATTAAAGCAAGCAAAGGGAAGAGACAGCATGCAAGATGGAGTTTTCTAGTTACTAATTACAAAGCACAAATTGAACTCAACCAAAATTATATTCTGCATATAATTCTTACCTCCTCTTCAGCACGTGAAAGTTTTAGCTGAATGTCAGCCACTTGCTGTTCCTTTTCCATCAGCTTTTCACTAGATAGCTGTCTCTGCTCTTTTAGTCGGCCCTGTGCTTCCCCAAGTTGATGTTCTGTTTCCAGAAGTTTATTATGTAACTGGAAATGAAAACAAGTCTCATTTTGATGAACATGCCATACTTTGTTTGTTTTTTTAAACTATTTTGTTTGCAAAACACATATAAATACTACGGTATCAATACATTCAGTCCTAATAAGTTGTGGACCAACACACACAACCTAGTCAAAAAGTCTGGCCCATGGGATGACTCAGTTCATGCTTCTCTTCCAGTTACAAATAAACTGCAGTTCAAATAATGAGAGCAGCTTTATATTTTGTTTTCCCAGATCAATCCACTGCAAGATAAAAGTATCTTCACTAATGATTGCAAATCTTTATCTACTACAGTATATATAGTCTATTGGTCTAGTCCAGATAGCTGGACAGATGTCACACTACTAGCTTTCATGCCCAAGAGTGAACTTAAACCTGGATGGTCTAGTACCTTAACTACTATACATGGGTTCTAAATTATTTGTATAAAATCAATATGTATATTTCATAAAATACATTTATATGACTACATTGGCTTAACTGACTTCAAATCACAGAATAATCTACAGGTTTTTTTTTCTTCAGACAAGCAACTTAAACATTAGTATGAACTGCACTGAGAAGAGGGGAACAAGTAAACACAGTCTGCTATTGTATCATGAGATCACCCAAAACATACAAACTATATGTGGAGGTTGATTAATTCAGCTGGTAAAGTACTAAACTGGAGGATTTCCATGTAGAGCTCTCACAAGGATGGAAAATTATCTGAAAGACTAGCAGGAAAAGATTAAGGGTTTTGGAGACAGGGAAAAGCAGCTGGATAGCAAACTACCTACTGGATTTATACAGTTTTGGCTACTGAAAGAGTTGCAAATTCCAAGATGGAGTGAAGATCAATATAAGTTCTAAAGTGATGGGAAGATCACTGAAGATGGAAAAGGATCAGGCTTCAAGGGATCATGTCTAACATACCAGAGGGAGAAGTGGGAAAGACCTAAGTTGATTCTGCTGGCCACAAGGTATTACCAGCTAATAATGATTAATGTTCTTGCTTAACTCTAAGGGGAATCTATTAATATCTATGTACACTTAAATGTAGCTTAAGTCAGGCAAAAATTAACATAGCAGAAAGCTCCAGAGGCAGAGATAAAGTTAATTGCTAATTGGCAGAATAATTTTAGTCATAAAATAATGTTCTGGTTTACTGCAGGTAAAGTGTCTGAAATCAAATGTAGAGGCAGGAGGGAGAAACACTGTTTCTTAATCTGCTTAAGCTAAATGCTACTTTTAGGATTAGTTTTGTATGATACTAAGATTCCAAAAGACTATTTTATTTGAGTTATGTCATTAATTTAAAACAATGGTTTACAGAAGGTATTTATATGCTGTAGTTAATTGTTTTCTTTTTAAAAAAGTTTTGCTTCCATCTAAACCATGGCTGTCAAACTCCCAGCCTGTGGGCCAGATGCATCATATGCTGGCCATGTCCAAGTCCAACTTAACAAAGGGGGGGAAAGTCCCAATGTGACGCCGTTGTGATGACATGATTGACATCCCTAGTCTAAACTATGAAAAAAGGTATAGGAATTCTTGGTCAATAAGTGAAATCAGGCTTATAATTTATTTGCTTAAGAATAAACTTAACTTTACCTGATTGAGCTCATTTTGAAGCAGCAGGCTTCGCTGTTCTTTTTCTTCCCTTTGTTGTTGTAGCTGCTTGCATTCTGCCTTAAGATGCTGGGTTTTGGCTTCAACTTCTGACAATTCTTCCTTAAGTTTTTGGCTTGCTTCTCCCTTTTCACACAATTCTTTCTGCAATCTCTGTAATGAGTCCTCAGATGCAGACAGTCTTGCCTGAAGTTGTTGACAGTCCAATTCCTTTTGATTAAGAGTTGCTTGCAAATTCCTTTTACCCACTGATTCTTCATTTTTTCTCTCTTCTAACTGAGTATATTCCAATTCTTTCTTTTTTAATTTTTCCAGTAGATTCTAAAATTGAGGTGTAGATATAACTGAGATTGTAATTCATTAATGTTAAATAAAATAGGCAGCTGGATTAAAAATGCAAAATTGGTATTTTAATATAAAACATGCATGACTACATATACCAGAGGGCCCCAAAATGAAGTTTTCCATTATTTTTCTTATAATAAGTCAATATTCTTAATTTGTATTTTTATTATTTCACTATACTATCAAAAGGACCCTAAACTGAGAATATGCAATTTCATTTTTCCTGTTGCTTGCAAGCTCAGTTGCAGCCATAACCATGTAAGCTTCAGAACCAAAGATAATGTTTTTGCAAGTATATATAAGTATATCAATGCTGTAAGAATAGAAAGTATGATGCCTGCTGAATTAGGATCAACAGAAAAATACTGCATGATCTAATATAATGGTATTTCATATCGATCCAAGGTTTCTAAAGAGCTAGCATTCCTGACTTATTTTTTCAAAATACATGTGTCCATAATCCAAGAACAGATCTTGGCTTAATTTTGTCATGTTAGAAGAGGAACAAGTCTATGATCTCAATAGGTAACATCAGAGGTTTCATTATTTGTTTAACTGATAAGACTGTATCTTTAGAATTGAATAAGATCATCAATCTATAGCTTTCAAATGCAAATAGCAATATTTTTACCCGATTTTTCTGTGCAGATTCATTAACTGAAGTTTGAAGTTTCTGGATCTCCTGTACATATGTAGCCACTTCCTGTGGTCCTTTTGCAAGTTCAGTATTTAACTTATTAATGGTAGCCTATGGCAGGGGGTGGAATGAAAAAAATTAATGTATAATTTTAATTTAACAGGAATATATTCCCATAAAATAATTATAGAAATCCATAAAAATAGTTTATGTATCATCAAAAAAATTGAAGTTCTTTAAATGTATACTATACAAAGTGTATATGGAAATATTGTTTTATATAAATTCTTCAAACATTACTAGTAAAAAAGAGGAAACAATGTCACAATTGTATCACAAAAGCATGATTCCTGCTTGGTTTCTGCTATCAGCAAAAAAAGCTACATAAATAAAGCAATTTTAACACTATAGCTAAAGATCAATTACTTATATTCTTGCCAAATCCATACTGAAGTGAAGGTTCCCTTTTTTCTATTTCAACTCAGATTGGCAAGAAAAATATAGTGGATGCCCACAATTTTCCTGATCCTAGTAAAGACATAATTCTGAAACGTGTATAAAACATTTCACGACTCTTGCTATTCTTTTCTTTATAAAAGCAAGCCTCCTGTTCTCTTAGAGGACTTCCAGGGTCTCTTCCAGCTCTTGTTAATTGTGTTCTGTTATTCTTCCTATAATCATGTGTATCCATCCCATCAAACTCAAATGAAGTCTTGGATGGTGTAGGATCTCCTGCCATGGGTCTTTCAATCTTAGTATTCTACATTATATGTTTTAGACAGAGAAAAGTCTAATTTTAAATTTGAAGGCTAAAATTCTAGTTTTGTTCCACAAAAAGGAAGATGATAATAATGAATACATAAATAGAAATGTTTGTATACATAAACAGAGTGTTTATATAAACACACAAATAGAGATATCTATACATATTTGTACATGCCAACACCTGGTGAAAAACAATTGTATTGTACTTCTTAATGGTAATAGGACATTTCCTTGTATTTGGTATAAACTATTCTTATTAGTTTTTACATCTTATTACTTTAGATACCCATTGTCATAGAATAAATTAACTAGGACCTAAGCACTAGAATCTGTATCCTCCTACTGTTCCTTTCCATCCATCCAATCCTTATCTTTAAATATTATTTTTTCATGAGTTCTGAAAATAAGCCTTGGAGAAACAAATAAGGGCTTTTAAAGGTGCACGTTGTGCAGAAAGTGATATATGTGGGTGAATGTAGCACATTAAAACTTCAATTTTGTAAGATATGTGAATGAAAATGGAAAAAAGAACTCCTGTATACCCTTTACAAATCTAATGGTAACTAGGCAACAACTTATAGTTGTCCTGAGTGCTTAAATAAAATAGAGTAAATCTAGTACGTTGGAACATAATGAGCATCGCTTCATTTTAAAAGTGAATACTATTCTTGGGATTTGGTTGCAGGACAGATTTCAGTAGAAGGAGATAAAGAGGGGGAAAATATTATCAGTATGTAGATTCATTTGAATTATATGAGCTTCCCATGAACTGCTATACAATAATGAAAAGTACCAGTAAGAAAAAACAAAAAAGGGAGTTTTCTCTAAATCTGACAGAGTTCTCATTATTAGAGGCAAAGTGAATTCCTTCACTCTACAAAAATTCACTCCTGATCACAACACAACTTCAAATATTAAAGACGCAATAAAATATATGAGACTACATCTTTGTGGCTTATTGACTTATATGCAATGAGCTTTCCAAAGATTGGGTCACAAAACTCAATTTCTTCTTTTATTAAGGGAGAATGAGCCTAAAAGGACATGTAACGGCCTGGCTGTTACAACTGTTCTCATTTCTGCTACCTTTCTTAAACTACTGTCCTTCAGGCATGTTCATCTGCAATTTCTGTAAAGCTAGTTGGGAAATACAATCTCTTGCCATGAGAGAGCACAATTTTGCAGAAAACTGATATGCATTTTTGGATGTCTTCTTTTTCTGATTTTCTGGAACTATATTTATCCAGCATTTTTGCAGAATTTACTTACTAAAAGATTTCTATTCTGTTCAGCTTTAAAGAGTCCTATGTGGTTCATGAAACCACCTAACAAATAATAAAACAATTAAATCCCAAAAGAGTAGATCAGAATGTTTTGTTGCAAATACATAAGAACAGACAAAATACAGATACTGGTACCAATCACATAAAGTCACTGGAAATCTGGATAGTTTAATTGTGAGAATAGTTTGTAAAATAACCACAAAAAAGGATTGGTGGGTTGTAATATGTGCACAAATACTTCCTATCTGGTTTGTTATTTGTGTGTAGTTACTTTTGAAAAGAGGTGTAAAAGTTAGAGTATTACCTCAAATTTAAAGACCTCCACAGAAAGCAGTCAAAAAAATGATGGGTGAATGAAAAAGAAAACAATGATAAATGTTATTTCAACATTAGACAGAATGGTCATGGATCACTTAAATCAGTAGTGTGATGCTGATAAAACATGCACATTTAATTGGGACAGATGTTAGTGATTTTAAAGCCAATTTAGACAAAATCACAATTCTCAGCAGATTCTACATATAAGTGGTACAATCAAAAGAAGAAAAATATGCAAGTGTTGCTTTGTATTTCAATCGGAAAACATTTGTCTTTGTGAGTGACTAAACCTGGAATCAGAGGTAGAAAAGGTTTTCCCATCCTCTGCCTACCACAGGAATACAAATTATAGCATCTCCTAGAGAAGGCTACCTAGTTTTTACTTGAACAAATCCAGCAAAGAGAAAGCCAAACTTTGGTTTCAACTGCCTAATTGTTCTTATTATTAATGTTTTTTCTGACATTTAATCAGAATTATCCTACCTGCTAACTTAAATCCAGTATTTCACATCCTATACTCTGCACTGATGGCAAAATGATCTTGGCACTCTTCTGCGTGAAGAACACTATTACATTTCCTACTCTCATACATCTCTTCTATCTTCATAGGACTTATTTTCTCATCCACTGAATTAGTTGCTTAGCTGCACTAATTGACAGAAACACTTCTTTCAAGTAAATCACTTGGCTTTCTTGATCTTCTCTTTGTATGGGAGGGAGTCAGAACACTTGCGAACAAAGACTGTACAGATCAGCTATCTCAGCCCACAACTGCCTCCCCTCATGTAATGCAAGCTAAGGCTCAGTCTGATTAGATTTTTTCAGCTCCTAAATTTGAGAACACAAGGACTTCTTATTAGAGCTTATATGCAGTGTTTCCAGAAAATAGCTGCATTTTTTTAAAAAGAGCATTTGAATGTTTGAGAAAACTAAAAATATCGAATTTTACTTAATATAATAATAAATATATTAAAATTGCAGAGGTATAAAATATCACCTTACAATTATTTTGTTATTACAGTCCTGTCTGATATAACACAAAATGCATTTTAATATGCAAAACTATTTCATGTTAATTTTGACACAATGATCTTGTTGAAGTATTATCATGGATGGCTTCAGAACTTCAAAACAAAACATAAACTGAGTAACATAAGCGAGTTCTAAGACAGATTTTTTATACGCATGATATGCCCACCTTCTAACTGGTAGAGATTTGATTAACAAATAAAAAACTGAACGAGAACTGAACTGAACTGAAACTGTCTTGAGAACATCCAAGATAATGCAAATTTATAAATATGTAACTAGAGAATTTCCAAAGGGGAAAGAGTGTGGTCTTGCAGCAAAAAGAGTTATATTGTACCACCAATAAATGACTATCAAATTTTTATCATACAGCTTTCTACTAATACAACCAGATTAAATTATAACATTATGGTTCATATTCAAATGTTTTGACTAGATTCATTACCTCTGCATTTGTATATTCTGCTCTCAAATGATTGCATTCATCTTTCAGTTTCTCAGATTCTTTCTCACATTCCAAAGTCATCTTATCCATCAATGTTTGAACTTGGACTAATTCCCTCTTTAGAACTGCAACATCTTCTACCCCAGGTCTTTGAAGCTTTAGAAAACAGCAATATGAAAATCAGTATTACAAAGTTCAGAATGAAATTATATTTTCAACATGGTTTATAAAATCACAGTGCAAAACGTGTGTATGTGTGTGTGTGTGTGTAAATATAGTTTCCATATTACATACTCTTAAAGCTACTTAATTTCATAAAAACTGTAACAGTATACTCATACTCAAATATAATTAAAATATCTCTGGTATAGTTCCAATATTTTTTCTTAGCTTTCTGCAATTTTAATAAATTTTCTTGAACTTACTTTGTTAAAATACTATGCAGCTAAATCCACTTTAACTAGTTAGAGACATTCAACATCAATATTTTCAACTGTTGATTAATTAATACCTAACAATTAATTAATCATAGGGTTAACAGACATTATGTGTTATTGTGAGGGCACAATAACTTTTGAAAACCATAAGAGTATGCATAAAGCACCTGTTGAGAAATCCTTGAAGTAGTTGCATCTTTTCCCATAATTCCATAGCTGCTACACAAACTAGTGAAAAGAAACATTGGACTTAAAAGCGTTCCCAAAAGCTATTCTATGTGCCCATGAGCACTCCAAAGCACATTATGGAATCAAAGGGTTCCTTGTCCAGCTTTGACTGGTGCACTAATGACAGTCTTACATAGAAGCAAAGGTCATAAGTAATCCAGGTGACCACCTGGATTATTGCAACACAAACTAGAGAACTGTAAAGGAACTTTACATGGACTTTCCTTTAATGACTATTCAAAAATTCCAGTTTTTGCAAAAAAACAAAAACAATAGTAGTCCACTTTACAACTGTGCTGTAAACCTAGATTGGTTACTAACAGGTTTCCCGGTTCAATTTAAAATGCTGATTTTATCTAGAAAGTCTTATGTGGGTTAAGATCTCTTGCAATTAGAATTAACCTGTCCAAAACTTACAACCAAGGAAAAGTTATAGTTAATCACTCTTGTGAAGTTAGGAGCATTGAAGACAGTAGGTTTTTGTTCCCTTACTCTACAGCAGAGCTGTCAAAATCCTGGCCCACGGGCTGGATGCATCAGGCGCTGGCCACGGCCACACCCAGTTTAGCGAAGGGGAAAAAAGTCCTGATATGTCACATGACGATGCCATGAGTTATGGAACATACACTTCTGTATGTCTGACTTGCCCCAGTGGAAGCAACTGAAGGTAGATCTCTTTTGGAGGACTTTTTAAACTTTATTTGTCAACTTAGTTAAGATGATGCTAGCTTGTGAATTTATTTTCCTCCATTTTTATCTTATATGTTGGTATGATTTTGATTGGTTTTTTTATGTACAGTCTACATTTGACTGATTTTGTATCATTAAGTTGATGTTGACTCTTAGCAATTACATATCTTATATACTGTGGACATTTTATCTTTTATTCTGGATATTTAATATATATCTGTAATCCTGCCAAGAATCTTTGATTGTAAATCACTACACAGTCCTTGTATTTAATTTCTATATTTTAAAATAGTTTCATCAGTAGGAATGCACTTTGACATTATAAAATGTGCACAAATATATAAATAGCATAATTTATAAAAATACACATATTGCAAATTAACTCTAACAAAAGAACCACAATAATTAAGAATGAGAATGGATAAATAATTGTCTAGTGACAGCAAGTTACTATTGCCATGATAGCTAGGAAAAATATGACAATGAATGAAAAACAAAGAATATTTGAAATTAAATATTTTTAGCTTGGGGAAAAAAACATATCCATTATTGTAGCATAGAAGATGATTCTTTACTTTGCGCCCGAAATAGATCACTATAAAAATAAATAACTTGTTTTTTTAAAGATCTGTAATTAAAATGATCAAGCTGTAGGAATAATCCCTTTCCAATTAGACAAGGCATGATAAAACATGACCACAAGAATTACCAGCTCTGTGTTTAAATCTTCACATACACCTTTTTGCTTCTGTAACTCTTGTGTCAAATTAGTCACTTTCTGTTCTGCAAGTTCTCGAAGGCTTGTTTCTTCATCATATTTGGCTTTAAGTTCTGTTGTAGAGAAAGACTTTTTAAAAGGCGTTCCTTCAATTTAAACAAGACGACATTACATTATGCAACAAGTATGGACAACTTACCCACAATCTCAGTGGCCAGTTGTGCTGCTTTCTGTTCAAATAAGTCTTTCATTTGTTTGATATTAAATTTTTCTACTTGACTGTCTTCTAACTGCTGTTCTAAAGATTCCAATTCTAAAATAAAAGGTACGATGACAAAGTGAAACTAAAATAATATTTTATGAAAACATAGAAAAAAGTATTTTATAAAAACAAGCATAGATAAAAGTTTCTCTTTTTTATCTAAAATGAATATGTAAAAGTTTTCCTGAAATCTGTCCTGCCTCTTTTATTGGTCACTACTTAGAGCCCATCCTAATTTTGATTGTATATGGTAAGGAAAAGGAAACAAATTAGCACAACAATCAAATGATAATAATCAAAGCCAAAATTGGTGTCCTTGATCGATTGAGTGAGGTGAAAACTTTGCTGAAATAAAACAGATTTAACTAATTTCCAGAATGACAGCAAAATGAAGATTGCACATATGGTACTTCTGAGGGGGGATTATTCCACAAAATGGGAATATATAGAAGACCTATCATCTCATCCACACCTCATGTCTCTCATGAGGTGGGGGATTCTCAAGAAGGCTTCTCTAGACAGGCTATCTGGCAAGATATTAGTTAATATATCTTTCTGTAGGGCTTTAAAGGGAATGACCAGAGCTGGGGGACCTTGGGTCAATCATTCTTTCTCAGCCATGATCAGTATCAGGCTCTGCAGCAAGCCAACTGAGAAAGAAATATATATTATGATGCACCAACTGCTTTACGAATTATTTGATCTGATAAAAATAGTGATTGTGATTCTAGCACTCAGTAAACGGGTCACTGAAACCCTTATTTTTAACAACATCAATTAAAAAACAAATAACTTCTACAACAGATAAGCAGTAAGATCAAATTTGTTCAATAAAAAGATTGTACTTTCTTCTATAAAACAGAATTACTAAATGAAAAAAGAATCTTCAACATTTTAAATTATTTAAAGACTGCATTTTAAATTGAAGTATTTACAATCGGTCAATTGATTACTTTATGGATAAACAGAGATTTAATGAGAGATATGGATCAGTAAATCACTTTTCTAGACAAATATGTCTCATGACGCTATTTTTTTAAAAGTTTGTCACCTGTAGAGGCAGCAGTTGCCAGACCATCAGGTTTGGATTCCTAAGGAAGGAAAGAAGGAAGGAAGGAAGGAGGGAGGGAGGGAAAAGAAAGAGAGAGAAAAAGAAAGAAGAAAGAAAGAAAGAAAGAAAGAAAGAAAGAAAGAAAGAAAGAAAGAAAGAAAGAAAGAAAGAAAGAAAGAAAGAAAGAAAGAAAGAAAGAAGTTATGAGTCTGCACTTTGTGTTACAAGTTTGTAACCATCTGTATAATTACAGAAGAAAATAAAAATATAAGGATCGTAAACCAAGTTTTATGACTGAGAATTCCTGTACTTGAGCACATCATCAAGAGTGATAGATTCTCTATTAACTAACATTACTGTAAGGATCCATCATCTGTTGGAAGCTATAATTCATAATGCTACTGTTTCAGACTGAATCCATTAAAATAAATGAAAACGTGTAATAAATCACATCTAGGAATACATTACAAGTGTTTTTCCCACCAAACAATTTTCATTATGACATCCCAATGGGAGCTTACATTAACAATCTGTTTTTAAAGTTAATATTTTTTTAAAATCCTCCTATCACTGTATTAGCAATTAATAGAAAGAATCAAAAAGGTACAGATTAAGGTTTTCTCTGCCCTGTTGTGTCTGGCTCTGGGGGCAGTGCTCATCTCTGTTTTTTAGCCAAGGGAACCAAGCATTGTTTCAAGACATTTCCTTGATCATATAGCCAGCATGATATATGCCAAGGCGCACAGAACGCTGTTACCTTCCCACTGAAGTGGTACCCATTTATCTACTCACATTTGCATGCTTTTGAACTGCTAGGTGGGCAGGAGCTGGGGCAAGTAACGGGAGCTCACCCCGTCACACAGCACTTAGGTCTCAAACCTGGGCTGTCAGCTTTCCAGCTGACAAGCTCAGCGTCTTCAACCACTGAGCCATCACGCCCCCTTACAAAGAAGATTAGCACAATTAGAACTAAGTCAGGCCACGTGCCTTACAAAATAGGTAATAATCTTCATTTCACAGTTGATTAAAAATGGCTTGTGGAAAGCTTGCTTCAAATATTTTAAAATAATTACTTGCTGCTTCTGCCCATGAACTTTTTCTAATTCTTTCTTCAGCTCTTCAGAATACCATCGTTCTTCCTGTAGAAAGACAATTAAAAGAACGGTATGAACTTGGGACTTCGATAACACTCTGATATGCTTTGTAAATTGAAATAAAAAGCTGAATACACTCTCCCAACCTTAAGTGAAGCTTGCAGGTCTTGAACTTCTTGCCTCAATAAAGTTATGTCATCACTGAATATAATCCATATTAAAAAGAAGGAAATATATATATATTTAAATATCTTAAAAATCACTGCAATTAAATTCATTTCTGTATAGTAATATATTTAAACATATTTTGACTAATTTTTAAAAATAAAATAAATTGTCCTCATATTAATCACCAAACAAACATTAAAACAATTGAGACATATGTAGCACAATCTTAAGCATACTCCCTGAGAGATAAATCACTATGACTATAATGAAATTATTATATAAGACTGGCCTTAGATCTATGGATTCATTCTTTCCTTTTATATTCTCATTCTTTTAATTTCTTTTCATTGAATGTATTTTTCTACTACAAAGTAATATATTTCACAATATCATCTAATATTCAGATTAACTGGTAATTAAAATGCAGTTACAATAAATTATTATTCAATATATAATAAAATGAGATAAGCCAGTATTTATGAGCACCTTCTGGGGGTCATGTTAGATTCTCCTGCATGACTTGTATCAATACCAGAATCATGAACTGCTTCATAGTGTTTAAAAAGTTCTTCAGCTGATCCATGAGATTTCATACAAAGAGGACAAATAAATCCCTGAAACATGAAGCACAAAAAATGTAACAATATTCACATTTAACTCTTTTATATATTAACAAGTAATTAGAAACTACATATCAATCTAATTTAGTGAAATGAAAATGAATGCTACCATACTAATTAGAATATATAGAAGGAATTGTGATTAAATTTTCTTTAGAGAAGCCTTAAATGCTGTTTCATTTTCTAATGTAACTACTTACAACAACAAATGCCAATATGGGGTTTGAACTACTCAGCAAAGTTACTAACAATAACAAAGAATTATAACACATTCTGTCAAAATGGGCAGTTTCTAGTGTACCATGGCCTGATCATTTAGTTAATATTACATACAAAATGGCTCTCTTAAACCAGAATTATAATTTAAATTTAGATTTTGAATTTCATTTGCAAGTCTAGCTTGAAGACAGAGTAAATAAAATAATAATCACTGTACATAATATTAAACAACAAGGATACCTTGTCATTCCCACCATCAACTGGAAGTGAATGGACAGTATACATCAACATTCAACTCAGTGACAAATATGTCACACTTAAATATTTTGGAACATAGAATAGAATAGAATTCTTTATTGGCCAAGTATGACTGGACACACACGGAATTTGTCTTGGTGCACACATTTATGTTTACATACTGTAGTGTTTGTCACTATAGTGTGTGTGTGTGTGTGTGTGTGTGTGTGTGTGTGTTATTTGTTGATATGCAAACAATAGTACAAGTAGTCCCCAGCTTGCAACTTTACTTAGTGACATTCAAAGTTACAATAGCACTGAAAAAAGTGACTTAAAAACATTTTTCACACTTATGACCATTGCAGCATCTCCATGGTCATGTGATCAAAATTCAGACCCTTGACAACTGACTCATATTTATGACGGTTGCAATGTCCCGGTGTCATGTGATCCCATTTTGCTGACAAGCAAAGTCAATGAGAAATCCAGATTCATTTAACAAGCGTGTTACTAACTTAACAACTGTGATGATTAACTTAAATGTGGCAAGAAAAGTCATAAAATGGGGCAAAACTCACTTAACAAATGTTTTGCTTAGCAACAGAAATTTGGAGCTCAATTGTGGTCATAAATTGAGGACTACCTGTATGTGAGCTTATAAGATAACATCTCGATTATAGATCCCAACCCGAACAGGATACTTAGAATAAAAATGAGCTATTACTGCATTTGTGGCATACCAGCCAAAATGTGTCAAATTGATCAGTATCATCTTTACCATTATCAGAAGACGCTGCAGGTAAAACATGTACAATAAAGGCTAGTAACCTAGCATACACATTTCTATCTTATTAACAACCATTATATAAAAGCCTTTCCCAAAGCTATGAATGGTTAGCAGATGTCAATATCTATTAATATTTGGTATTACTTGGCATGCAGAGGATTGCAACTTATGTAAAAGAATGTAAAAGAAATAAATAGCAAAAATTATGCATTAATGAATGAGTAACTGTGATGTACTAAAAAAAAGATGTACTAAATCTATGCCTTGTTTCAAACCAGCACGACTCTAGGCTGTTTTCAGTATATAAAATAAAACAAAATAAAAATCATAATAAAATTAATATAGTCTCGGCTCAAAGCACAGCAGATTTAATTGTGGCTGAAAAGAATGTAGATAAATGGTGTAACGATACTAGGAGATAATAGAATGGCAGGCAAAAAACATTCACAAAAATCACAATGTATCAAGATATGAAAATAAAAATGGAAAGATTATGGCATAAACCAGCCGTAATGGCTCCCAGTGCTTAACAGTAAACTGGATATCATACCAAAAATCTTGCACAGCATTTAGAATGGTGAATTTTTAATCTGTCATTAACAAATGGGCGTGCTGATTAGATCCACACAAAAACTATGCTGATTCATTATATTACCCTAGGTTCTTAGGAAAAACTCCTCTCCATTCACTAAAGATAATTTTGTATTATTTAATTTTGAAGATTTGTACTTTCAATAGAATTCAAAACAATTTAAAATCCTCAGTATATAAAGGCAACTAATATAAACTATAACATTTATATTCATTAATTATACTTCATTTTAATGCTGAAAGAAAATGTTTCCATTATAATTAAATTATTTAAAATATGTTTCTGAATATTTTTATAATTATTTGTATCTATATTATTTATAAGGTAAACTTACAATCTTATAAACTTTATAAGATTGTAAAGTATACATTGAACTTCAAAACAACTTCTAACAGCTTGACAATGCAACTGATAGTTCCAGGTTGCTTCTCTCCTTGATTGATTTCCATCTATTGCTTCTAATCCTGCCTTCAGGTTCTTGGAAGAACAGATTGACCCCGTTTTCTTTGTGAAAAAAAACAAAATATAATGTTTATGAAACAAAATACAATGGAAAACTGTTCCTTTCTATGGACAATAAAGTCTGGAATCAACTTAGAGTAAATAATAAGTAAAATAAATTGGTAATATAAAAATGCAGTCTACTAGTGAAATGGCTATGCACGCAAACACAAACATACCATCAGAGATACCATCAGAAATAGTTTCTGAAGAAGCTGAGTGTTTCAAAAGCCACGGCTACACTAATACTTCAAGGTAAGATGTTTCTCAGGTGACTGCCTTTCTAAAGCAGGTTAATAGTTAAAATATTATTTTTTCACTACTGATATAAGCAGATAGGGAAAGCAGACATGTTTTTGGCAACATCGTTATCAATGGTCAGATTATTTATTTTAAAGACCAATTATTTTCTTCTAGAATATCATCCCATGTATCATAATGGTTATCTCTATTTTTTGCTATATATGCCATTAACCTTGGCAATCATGCTCAGATGTTCGTTTTAATTTTATTTACTCTAGCCAATCTATATAGTTTCCAGACATTTTATATTAATTCAGATCAGAAGACACATATATTTGATTCTGAAAATATATACAAAATTTTCTGATAACTGATATGTATAAAAAGGTATTTCATTTTGGTTTCTTCTACTTCTGGCTCTCAGGCTTAATCTGCCAAAAACTAATTACAAAGTAAATGTCAAATCCAGGATTAAATGCCATACAAATCAATATTTATGCAATATTGTAAGATTATAAAACCACTTGAATTACATTCTGAAATAATAAATTCATACATTCTTGCAATATAGTACCTCTGAAGTACTCTCACTGTTGATATCCACTGCATTTCCAGGGGCTGCAGATGAATCAGAGTCAGAGCTCTGAGATCCAACCCTGCCTGGAGTCTGAAAAAAAAAAAATATAATATATTATCACTGTCAAATTGCCTTGCTACTGGCAGCAGTAATTTTATTCCCATGGATTCTTCTATGACTAGAATTATTCACAGGTGTGGGAAGTAGCAGTGTAATGACAGATACTTTTTATAAAAGAAGCCAAATAAAATAACGTTCTTGATGCAGAGCTGCTAAAATTTTATTTAAAGAAGGCATACAACAAAAATGTCCACTACCAATAACTGCTTCTGTTCACATATTTTTTCCCTACAGGATAATTCTATATGACTGTGATGTGAATGTACAGATTTACCATACAGTGTGAATCATAGGTTTAAGACAACAACTTTAACTACTTGCTTATCTAAATACTCCAATTTGCATTTTTAAAGACATATACTGAAAACTGAACTTTTTTTAAAAAAAATCAACCTTCAGATCTTCCACCTATCCGCTCAATTTATGATACATTGTCAGATACAATATAGTCTATATTTTAGCAATCAATTAACAGAAAATAAAGTTGATCTACAAACTTTCCAATTACTGTATGAACTTCCATTGATATAAACAAACATCCACAACTCCCAACTAGGTCCCAGAAATTGGGTGAGAAAGTAGAAAAGGGTTAGTTTACTGTGCACTATATATGTATGGGATCTTCCCCTGCCTTCTGTTCACATACTCTTCACTGATCTGCACATATACCACTCACTGTCACTTATGTAACCTAAAAATTCTACTACTCATATTTTTACGCTTGTTTGGTCTTATAAACAAACTGGACTTATGAACAGACTTTCAGAGTGTAACCTGTCTGTAAGTAGAGGAATATCTGTAAGGTAAAATGTATATCTGACTCTTCAAAAAGTTTTATTTTAATGAATAAAAAAAACAACTACAAAGATTCCATGGAAGAAGAAATAATGGAAAAAGTCCTAAATGGGTGGGTTTTAAAAGAAAAAACTAAAAGTATAATTATAAAGAAGTCTAATGAGAAAATGGAGGATGGCAGAAATGGCCAATATGGCTGTATAAAAAGTCCTCTGAAGATGTGAAGACCAAGCTTCCTTCAACAAGAATATATTTCACCATGTAAATATGAAGAAAAGGAGGAAAGGTCAGGACTGAAGCTTGAGAGTCATAGAAATATGTCAAGGAATACATATTTAGTTTCAAAAGATTTACAGGCTCAAATGAATTTACTGATGGTTTGAACTTTTATGTATTATCTTCAAGAAATCCTGGAGAATAGCTGATATGCCAGATGACTTAATAAAAGGAAATATTTCCCCTAACTTCAAAAGGGGGGGAAGGGAGGGTTCAAGAAATCACAAATCTGTCAAAACACTGTCTGGGAAATTTCAGTAATCACTAAAAATCAGCACAGATTTCTCAAGAACAATTTCTGTTGAGACTGCTATGAGGAATCATCTCTTGTAGGTTCTGCCCATCTTGTACATACTGTTCATATACTTTCAGTCCCATTGATTAAACAATATCTGTTCTGACCTAGGCTTCCCCAACAGCACGAAGCCGACTCCTCGTCCCGATAAACCCCTTATATTTCGTTTACAGTGAATTCCTGCCCAGCAAAGTCCCAGCCAACAGTCTTTCAAGAATTTCACAATTGCAGACCTTTGTCAGACCTGGAAAGGTTCCAGGTTGATATCTTTCAGAGGCGTCACTGTAGCAGACAATACTAGGCAAGAATGCAGGAACAGATCTTCAAATGAACTAATTGTCTCCTGCAAACCCCACTCCCCTTTCAATCCTCTTTTATTCCCTATGGGAGAGGCCATTCACCGTCAACCTGTGTCTTTAATCCCAAGTCGACCCTTGTTCCTTAGCTGTTCCCTTCTTCTGGCAGCTCTGCACATGCGAACACTGGGAACAAGCTCCAGCTGTCCTTCTGCCTCACTGATGTCCAACTCCGAAGGCAGCTGATAACTGTCAGACAACCCTGGCCCCATCTCTGCCTCTGACACAGAGCACTCATCAGAGACTTTCCCAGACTCCAGGACTGGCCCATGTTCCTTCCCAACCTCGTCACTGTCCGAATCTGCTGCCAGCTCTGCTGGCCGCTGGTGGGCCACAACAATATCAACTGACTGGGCCCAACAAGTAGGCCCTCTCTATCACCCTATTTGCCCTAGGGAATAATCTCTCAAAGCTTCTAATCTGACTTTATTTAAAAAAGAACACTTAAAACCACTTTTCCCCCATGACAAGGAATAGGGTGGATCACATCCAGATTGGGGAAATGTTTTGTGTAACAGAATGTGTTGCTTTGAACCTCTGTATGGTCTCTTTATTTTCTGTTGTTTTTTATTCTTCTAATCCGCTTTTAAATACTGTATGGCACCCAGACTTGCCATGGAGTAAGATAGTTCCATAAATTACTTGGTAATTAAATGAATAAGCAGGCCTTGTCAGAATAACTTCATCCCATTTTTAATAAGTTCATTTTATTAATATTTATGGAAATGCTATATCTTTATTGCCAACTGATTAGTAGCATTTATGTGTATTTACTACTCCATAGTCTTTTCAGCATTCTCTCAATTTCAGCACATTGCTCCCAACAATCTGGGTCCTCCTTTTACCAACCTTGGGAGGATAAAGGCTGAGTCAACCTTGAGCAGGTCAGGATTGAACTCCTGACTGTGGGCAGAGTTAGCCTGCAATTCTGCATTCTAACCATTGCGCCACCACGGCTCATTAGTCACAAAGTGCCTGCAAAAGTGGGAAATCCAATTTTAGATAGCAATTAAAATACATTCTGAATTACAAAAAATAATTTTGTTACTTTGTTGGCTCTATCCTGTTTTTACACTATCAGAAGAGAAACAATCCTTTCTTATATTCAATATTCAGACAGAGTATGAATATACAATGGGACCTTATACTGAGTCTTGGATGTCTGTGAAGGTAAGTATTATTTCCTAATAACAATTCTTCAAGGTCATTAGTACAGAACTTTTCTAGCTCTACTATCAAAGATTCTTTAACTGAAAATACCAATATGAAAGAAATTGCCATTGGGACTTTTATCTTTATAACAGGCAGCCAGGAAATGTACATTAAAATATCTAGGCAAGTACACATTGCATTAAATTTTATGCTACTGTAGAAACTTTTTTATGCTATAGGTAATCTTTGGATAAAGATGGGAACAGGAATTCTGCAGCTAAGCACAATACCCTGTGATCTCATTGACTTATGATGGCAGTTTCAGTTGCAGTCATTAAGCGAATTGTCACAACCATTAGACATGACATCATGTAAGCACTATTTGTGATCTTCTGCCAGTTTCCCATTGACTCTGCTTGTCAGAAGCTGACAGCAAAGGTTGCATATGGTATCACATGACCATGGGATACAGCAACTATCATAATTGCAGGCTGATTGCCAAATGCCTGAATCATGGTCACATTACTACAAGAACTCTGTAGGTTGCAACTTTAAGGACTGTCCATTAGTATCCTCATTCAGCACCATCATGGTCACAGAAAAGTGATATGGTAGTGAGGACTACCTATATTGTATTAGTTATTTTATTAGTACCGTAGGTTACCAGACTTATTAAGAAAGTGAGGAAATTCACCAGTTACCATATATGGATTAGTATATATATCAAATGAAACAGTTATTGAGATGTGAAAAACTAAGATAAATATAGGCACCAAAAACAGTTACAATACAGGTGCAAATATGATTCACCAGGAAGGTATCTGACAACATAGAAATACAATATTTAATCTTCTGCTTGGATTTATGAAACTACAGATGACCAAACAGTGAAATTATAAGATCTTACACACACACAAACATGCACACACTTCTGTGGCATTTCTTGCCTCTCGGTGTTTATCAGTGGTGGTAAGACAGTAGATGACAAGATAATAAGACACAAAGTGCACATAATGCGAGTTAAAGAATCCTAGTACAAGTTCATATTCTGGAAATACCTAGAATATGAATCATGCCATCTGCATTGGCAGTTCTCAAAAAGGGAGGAGCATTAATAGCTACACAACAAAAGTAACTTCTTTCTCACTTGATTCTAGAAGAATCTTCATAGGGATCCATAAACAGAGAAAGTTAAAAGGAGAAGGGTGTAACCGACAAAACTTGCATTATGACTTAGCAAGCAAATTATGTACTTATGCACTTGCATCAGACATTGGAAGTCATGTAAATTAGGGTTTGTGTTGTTAAGTTACAATTTGCACTCCATCCACATGGCTTTCTGAGGATGGCTATAAATGTTCTTTATTAAACAGAGGGCATTCTTATAGAATTTCAAAAACTGATATTCTTATGGCAAGGAAGTCTTTCAGCTGTATAACATTTTAAGGGACAAGGCAGTGCATGATGAGTATCCACAACACCTGAGTTCTATCTTCCCAGAAGTCCAGCTATAACAATACAGCCCCTAGCATTGTTTACATGTACAATCTCATAAATTCTATCCACTCCATCTTCCATTCTGTATGAAAATTTGCAACATGCCTTATCTTTATATTTTTTCTCTTTTCGCCTTCCCAGATGCATAGTTCAATAAAGCAGCAAAATGAATTTAAACAAAATCCATCTATTGTTAAAAGTACAGGAATTCTGTTTTGCTATCAATGTCAATGTGCATCTGAACACGACCAACTCAGGAAAGACGTGCAATATCAGTAGTTATGTGAACCAGATGTCCAACAGCGCCTACAATTGTACAGATCTCTGATCCGCTGCTGTGTTGAATGTCTGTCTGTCTTATCTGTCTAATTTATACAGCCACCAGTCTCATCAAACAAGTGACTCTAGAAATGCAAAACGGCCAACACCCTCAACAGAAACAGCCCAAGTCTGCCAGGCCTTGGAGCAACATTCACAGCACCGAGGCCAGAGGCCCCCTCGGAGTCCGCATCCTCGACAGACGAAAAAGTCTGTCCGTTCCAATCTTCGTTTCCGTCTCCCCGTTTTCCCCTATCCAAGATGGAGTCCCACAACTTCGCCCGCCCGCCCGCCAGCTTATGGACGACCCCCCACGAGAAGCCTAATGTCGCCCGCCCTCCATCCGCAACTCCACGCCTCTCCTTCGACTCCAGACTAGCCTTCCCGTCCCCGAGAGAGACCCTATTGCTCCCAAGCTTCTCTGCCATCCTCGGCCACGAAGAGTCAGGGGGAAAAGGGCCTAACGGAGAAGGCGCCCAGGGCCAGAAAGCAGGGTAGTCGGAAGAGCAGCACTACTACTGCTCCTCCTGCTGCTCCTGCTGCTGACTGAGAAGAGAGGGAGAGGCCAGCCCCAGAGGCCTGAGGGAAGTCAGGCGGGCAGCTGGGTGTCAAAGCGCCCCATTCGGGAGCTGGGCCGGCTTCAGGAAGAGCCGCGGCGCCCCCAGGCAACCAACCCAGGCGCTGCCCCCTTACCCTCTGTAAAATCCTCCTCAGCATCGCGGCAGAGGTCACGTCCCTCCAGGGAGCGACGACTCCAGCCTCACCGCGGCCTCCTCAGAGCCATCTCCAAATCACGGGCTGCCCCCGCCCTCTCTCCCGCTCCGGCCCGACAAGCAAGGAAAGGCGCCGCCAGGAGTAGGGCGGGGAGAGAGAGGGAGGGGGAAGAAGAGCGTCCGAAGCCGCGAAAGGGAGGCGGCAGTTCTCTTTTCCTCCGCTTTGGGCTGGCGGAGGTGGGGCTTCGCGCTGTCTGGCGGAGAGGAGGAGCTGTCGTTGGACAGCGTTTGAATCTGGTCCGAGGAGCGAGGAGGGTGAAGGCGGGCGGGTGGGAGAGCGGAGGACGGTGGCTGTCTCAGTCGCCCTCGCCTTCCGCCCTCTCCCCTTCTGCAAGACGAGGCGGCAGCGCCTCATCTCAGCTTCCCATCGCTTGTCCGCTCCAGAGTTTCCCCAAGTGACTCTGGCCACGTGTTCAAATGCATCTTTCCAGGCATCACTGCCGCCCCATTCACACAGGCTGTACTTGACGTTTAGCTCTTCTGGGTCTTTTGAGAACGGATTCTAAAAATACGGCACTCTAAAGGAAACCATTCAGCTGTCCTCGTGATTTTCCAAGCTCGCACACTGATATGGGTGCTGAAATAACCCTGTCGAAATCAAGCTGAACATTTTGTGTTCACCATCTCCCACCACCCCAGAATCAGCCTCATTCTTAACTCCAAAATACAAGGGGTCACATGTAACATTGTCTCGGAGAACTAAATATTATTTTAACGTTTAGCAGCTTAAAGAGTTCCAACTGAGCAATTTACTGTATGCTACAATTAACCGTGAATTCACATACAGTGCAAATATATTGACTAACAGGAAATACTACCCCAGGATTGCAACCAAAGAATTATATCTATGGCAAATAGTAAGATAACTGTACTTGATTAGCCCAACTTACAAAAAACAACAGAGTCCATTCAAGTGAAAATAAACAATCTTACTAAGTAATGTTCAGCTCTATTCTTTTCTTATTCTAATTGGCCAAAATGTCAGCACACCAAGTATAAGGATTAACTGTTATTGTCCAAGTGGAAATGTTTCAGAAGGGAAAGAAGAAAAGAATGTAATTAACATTTTACTAACCAAAAAAATGGAAATTTTGTTCACTGGTTTCATTGCTGTTTTTCTTCTGATTTGATCTAACTATAGATACAAGAATTTTCTCATATCTATTTTTTTAGTTTTAGTTCATCTTCTTTTGATAGAACAATTAATCCTATTAAACCATAACAAAGACCTATATGATTCAGCCTTTTTTCCAAAGAAAACAAAGTTTACTATTAAATTATAAGCAATAAAGTCTCTCTTTGTACCTCCCCAGCAGGGGAGTCTGTCTGTCTTTCTGTCTGTCTATCTTTATCTTGTATCCTGAATATCTCAGTACATTGCTACTACTACTAATTGGTGGGATGCATACAACAGCATATTGGCCGGCAGGGTAATCTTTAGATTCAATATTCTGCTTGCACAAGACAGTGCAATTTGGAATAATAACTTTGTTTGTACTCTTCATCCCTTGAAAGATAGATAGGTGGCAGTAAAAACTATCATGCCCCTATATGGCTTAATATTTTGAAAGTCAAGACAAAACCAAGATATGCCTACCCAGAGGACATGTGGTTGAGAAATTGGCTCCTCCAACTTTTCATTCTATGGATTCAGCCCTGCCATTACCATTATGAACAATTTGTCTATTCAGTACAGTAGAGTGGCTATGGGACCTGCTTAATACACATGTAAAGACTGCAATTATATACTAGCAATTGGAAGAATATTTGTTTGCAGTGGTGTCTGTGGGTGGGGTGCTGTAGGAGTCAGATTGTTGTCCAGAGCAGACTGACACTACACCCCACCCAAAAAGGGATAGAATTTGCAGCACTATATGGTGCTTTCATCATTTTGATCAATGGTGCTTTCATCATTTTGATCAATGGTGTTTTCATCATTTTGATCAAAGTAGTGAGTTTCTATGGATGTTGCTGATTATTCACTTAAACAGGAGAAACATAAGAATATATGCAAAAACTATACAGCATTAGTTTGTTGCATGTATCTAGGAAAGCTGGGTTGGGCTGATGGGGAGTGACTGGCCCAAAGTCACCCAGCTGCCTTTCATGGCTAAGGCAGGACTTGAACTTACAGCCTCCTGGTTTCTAGCCTGGTGCCTTAAGCACCATGGCTAATCTACTTTCTCCTAAAAACATTGACATAGCATTGCAATGAAACTTCATGCTTTCTTTAGAGTAAATCATTAGGAACACAGCCCTACATTTTTTTAATCACATGGTGACTTACAAATGGAGGATTAGAGTGACACAAATGAAAGGTGAAACATTACTATGAAAGAATTGGAGAAAAATGCACAATGGATCATTATTAATTTGCCTTAGCTCTGATTAAATAAATGATAGTGAAATTTGCAAAAGCAATAATTAGATACCATGCAGTGTAATCAAGTTCAAAATCTTGGAATATTTCACAGATGATTCAGAACAATTATACCCTGTTCATAGCAAATATGAAGAGAAAGAAAAGTGTTTCACAATTAATTTGGTTCCTGTTACATTCAGTAAATATTATAATATATGAACGTCTATAAATATTTTTAAGATTTAACCTTTAAATTCAATTTATTTCTGAAAGATTGTAGAAAACTGATTGGTAGCCATAATGGTGCAGTGGTTAGAGGGCAGTATTGCAAGCTAACTCTGCCCACAGCCAAGAGTTTGATCCTCTGCCCGCAGACTCAGTCTTCCATCCTTCCAGGGTCAGTAAAACTAGGACCCAAATTATTGGGAGTAATATGCTGACATTTGTAAACCGCTCAGAAAATGTTATAAAGCACTATGGAATGGTATATAAGTCTAAGTACTATTGCTACTGGTAGTATTCTGTGTTTCCTTAAAGCTGCTACATAGACCTATCCCAAATTCAATTGTGTCACAATGTTTAATGATTTGGTTCATTTAGAAGAGAGAATGAAATTAAGTTTTTTTATGAGCTACTCAGTAGATACTCTTCACATTTGTATTGCCTATGATTAACTGAAATTAGTGTTATTAAAAGTATACTTATTTGTTGCATCATACAATAACAAATGTTCACTGGATGTTTTACAAGTTAAAAAAAATAAAGCCATTAAATTCAATTTGAAAATAAAATAAAAAAACAGCACAAGCCAACAATGTTTTTGGAAAAGCAGTAAGAAAAAATAAGAAAAATATAACAAAACTAAAAGAATAATAAAAGTATGTAAAACCTAAAAATATTGTCTCTTGTGAGGCATCTTGAAAAATCTACAGGCTAACACCTAAAGTTTTATCTGTTGATTAATTTTTATTATAATGTATGATGAAGTATATAGGACAGTGGTGGCTAACTTTTTTCAGCTCCTGTGCTGAAAATTGCGTGCGCGCTTGTGTGTATGCACTCGCGTGCCACACCCAGAAGGCAATGCGTGTTGGTCCCCGCACACCCCCTGCACATGCGCACGCGATCCCCCTGTGCACCATGCATGTGAGACCCCCCCATGTGTGCTGCGCATCTCTGCGCATGTGAGTGTGTCTCCCGCACACCCCCGTCCCATGCATGTGAGCCAGATACCTGACAATCAGCTGTTGGGTAGTGGCATGCGCATATGCAGTGAAGCTCTTCCGGGCGCCCTCTCGCATGCCGGAAAAAGTGACTCTGCATGCCACTTCCAGCACACTTGCCATAGGTTGTCATCACAGATATAGCCTTTGATTCAATGGTACACGACAAGCTACTCCTAAAACTAAAATCTTGTGGTATCTCTGGACAACTGCATAACTGAAGCATTCCTGTCAAACAGACAACAAATGGTCAAAATTGGAAGTGTCCTATCAAATTCTGTACCTGGTGTCCCCCAAGGCAGTGTTCTAGGACCAACTCTTTTCATACTCTACATAAATGACCTCTGCGATCATATTAAGAGCAACTGCGTTCTTTTCACTGATGATGTAAAGCTGTTCAATACCACAGACAATACTGCTACCCTTCAAAAAGATCTTGACTATGTATCAGAACGGTCAAACAAATGGCAACTTCAAATCTCAACAAATAAATGTTCTGTCTTACATATTGGCAAAAAAAATCAGAAAATAAAATACAAGCTGAATAGTCAAGATCTTGATGATCCAAGCTCTGTAAAGGACCTTGGAATACTCATCTCTAATGATCTAAGTGCTAGAGCCCACTGTAACTACATAGCCAAAAAGGCATTAGGAGTTGTTAACCTAATCCTCTGTAGCTTTTTCTCTGGTAAAATCACACTACTAACTAGAGCATACAAAACATTTGGTAGATCAATACTCGAATACAGCTCATCAGTCTGGAACCCACATTATGTATCTGATATTAGCACAGTTGAGAAAGTTCAGAAATATTTCACAAGAAGAGTTCTCCACTCCTCTACTCGTTGTAGAATACCTTATGCCACCAGACTTGAAATTCTAGACCTAGAAAACCTTGAATTATGCCGTCTTCGGTCTGATCTAAGTATGGTATATAAAATCATACATTGCAATGTCCTACCTGTCAATGAATACTTCAGCTTCAACCATAACAACACAAGAGCACACAATAGATACAAACTCAAGGTTAACTGCACCAAACTTGATTGCAGGAAATACGACTTCAGCAACAGAGTGGTTAATGTCTGGAATACTCAACCTGACTCTGTAGTTTCTTCCCCAAACCCCAAAAACTTTAACCTTAGACTGTCTACTATTGACCTCACCCCTTTCCTAAGAGGTCTGTAGGGGGCGTGCATAAGTGCACCAATGTGCCTACCGTCCCTGTCCTATTGTTTCTTTTATTTTTTTAATATGTACCCATTTCATGTATTCATAACTATGGATATACTTATACTTATTATCTTGTAAGCAATTGACAAATCAAATAAATAAATAAAATAAATATAGGAGAGTGTGTCAAACCTGCCCAGTCTGATCCCTTAGGGAAGAAAAACCCTTGACTGCATTTGGTTGAAATGAAAGGTATTTTTACTAAGAGATGCTGATTGTAGTAAAGTCAGATGGAATCTGAGTTTCCCGCATATCAATACAAAACTTCATTCCCATTCCCTCCCCTCATGATCAGTTCAACCCCAGCCAATACGAGGCCACCAGGATGTTTTGGGAATGCTAAGGTGTTTGGGCTGGTAATTTTCCACACTCAGGGCAAATGACCTTGAAGATGCCTGGCTTGAACTGGTTCCATATTGATCTGCTTTTCTTCACCTGTCATTCCCCCTCCCGAATTCCAACAAAAAATGCATACTTATTGGTTTATTGTCCATTTGTCGTCCTCCAATCCCACCCCCTAGTCCTTTGATGGCAGGACTCCAGCAAGACATCAAGCTGAAGATGGTGGACCTGACATGGTGGCTTTTATATACTGTAAATAAGAAATCTCTTGATGAAAATTAAAATTGTTTTTTTCTTGATTGGTTCAAGCAATTTCCTGCCACTGATTTGGGAAGACGTAACCAGCCCACAATTTCCCAAGCTAATATTACCCAGCTTGAATATTTCCTCTTTTTTTAAACTTAGCAAATATAGTTATAATTATCTCATCATCATCTGGTAGTTGTCTATATAATTAGACATTAGAAAAATGTCTATTCAGCATCTACATCTTCTGTCCGAATATTACAAACCCACAAATTCTTTTTTTATATACAGTTCAATCACCTTAGGCTTTAATTTTCCATATGTGTTTTCTTTTATTTAAGTTTTTTTTCAGGGACGTGTTTAATCAAAATCTTCTACAGAGGCCAAATAATAATAAGATTATTATATGTTTTTCTCAGTCTTGTGTTTTCTTAATATTTTCAAGAGTTTGCAATAGCTTGATAACCATTATGTCTTCGGCCATTTAGTGCTCTGCACTTTCTAAGGATGCAAATCTAGAAATAATAGAGATACTTATGGAAATACTGCATCTGGATGCCCCAAAGGAAGGATCAATAATTGCAATGGCAGGGTTTTAACCCAATCCAATATAAATGATTTTAAAAAGTTTCTTCTTCTTTTGTGCAAGTTTGTTGTAAGTCTGATTTCTCCCACTTTTATTTATCACTCTATAGTACCTATATAAAAATATTCTACTGTTACATTATCCAAAACATCAGTCTTCTCATATACATATACATACATACACAGAACTGAAAAGGCATTGAATTTAGAAAGCAAGAAGGAAATCATGTCATTTTTTACAATGCTATAGTTTGTGTGTGTTTGTGTGTGTGTGTGTGTGCGTGTGTGTGCGCGTGTCTTTGTGGGTTTAGGGTTATGTATGAAAATCCTATGTCACATGGCAGTACCTGCTTCAAGGAAGTTGACTGTATAGCTCCTGCTAGAAAAGGCAAAACTATCTCCTCAAAGAAGGATAAAATGATTTGTGTTTGCACCAACTTTGCACTTCAGTGTTATATTGTAATCCCTCCTGAACATCCTGTGCTGACAATTTGGCAGCAATTCCTGTGATTGACACACATGGCAGATTTCTGGCTTCATTTTGAAGACATCCAGTACCCCTCCGTATTTAATAATAGACACAATGCCCTTATCCACAAACCACTACATCGACTAACACCTGCATCGGTCAAGTTCTCACATGCTTGTCCAGTATGTTTGTCTTCACCACTAAATTATCTATTCTATGATCTCATCTCAATCATTCTACCACTGAGTGTGGATTATTGCCTATCGGCCCTTTATTCTAAATTTCTTGTCATTCTATTTTTTTCCTCTTGCCATTGGATTTTAAAGATACCTTTTTGATCAGTTTCCATATCTTCTTAGAGTCTGATATTATACAACTAAGAGCAAGTGTCACCATATGAGCCTATAGGGAAAACTTCAAAATCCATGTCTAAGTGATAATTTTATTAAAATTCAACTCATCTCCTGATCATGACATATCCATTCTTGTGTTTTGTAATTGTTTTTCTTCAGGGTATACATTTTAACTTCAAAATCTAGTGGATTTTCCTGGTGGTCTCCCATCCATGTTCTGCTCAAGGTTGAACCTATTCAGCTTCTCAAAATCAGCCAAAGTTGGCTAAAGCTGCCACCTTGTTTAGCCAAACCTTCATTACAATCAACTGAACGCAAAAATGTACAAAAAAACCCTTTTGAGTTCTCTTGGATATTGTAAAAGATAGAAGGAAAAACAATGTTTCTATTAGTACAGCTATGTTAAACCATCTCTATAAGTTTGCTTTTTTGTTTCAAAGACATTTTATATTTGCAGATCATAATATAGTTTTGCTTATACTGTTGGACAATTGAATGTAATATTCAAGCAAATATTATCATTGGCTTCAGAAAAGAGATTTAGAAATTCCTAGAAACATCAGCAAAGTTGCCAGTTATTCAGTTTTATTTCTTTTTTTCCACAAGGGGGCACCATGTGTATTTTCTCCTTCAGGGACCAAGTTATCTTGGCTAGTCTTTGTGAAAAAGGTATTTTAAAGCATCATTTTCCTAAACTGATATTTGAAAATTAGAAGAGACCAATGCCTAAACTCCATTGGATAACTACATATTCTAAATGCTAGCATATAATATTGCACATGGGAATGACAGCACTGAATAATCAAAATGTATATTTATATTAGTTCCAAAACTGAAAGAAAAAAAGGAGATACGCAAGAATGCAGTTTCAAACCATATAATGAATTTACGGATCTAAACTTTACAAAAGCTGGGGAACTAGGAAAATTTTATAGCACTAATTTATTTGCAATAAACAAATGAAATTATAAATTTGTTTTATAGAATCATTTTCAAGGCCTCAGATAGAACCTAAGAGGTCTGTAGGAGGCGTGCATAAGCTCACCAACGTACCTACCGTCCCTGTCCTATTGACTCTTTTTATTTTTCTTATATGTATCCATTTCATGTATTCATAACTATGTTTATACTTATACCTATTATCTTGTAAGCGATTGACAAATCAAATAAATAAATAAAATAAATAGGATTTTTAAAAATTTGTGGAAAGCAATTAAGACTCAGGGAAGGTTCTAATACTTATAAAGTATTAGGGATGTGCAAAATGTAGTTCTGAAACACTCTAAGCAAAAAAAAATTAAGTGTCTTGTTTAGAATGCAGAACAGCTATTTTTAGCATTTGAGAAATGTTTCAGAATTGAAACAAACCATTTAGAAGCTTCTGTTTCAACTTTGAAACATTTCAAGAATAAAGTACTCAAGAGTCCATTTTGTATTCAAAGTGTTAGTTTCATACTAAAATTAGAATAATTTATGAAGCTACATGCTCAAAACAGCTCAAAATAAAATTATTTGCATATTCATATTAACATTTTCCTGTTTCAGAAATAAACCTCCCCTACATAAAATAAGTACAGTGTCATGCAGGTATCCATCAGATATTATTTGGTTCTACTGTAAATATAAAGTTATCATCACCAAAACAGCTTAGCGCTTTCTTCCAAGCTTTTTGTTTAGAAAAATGAAGGAGCCCCAAAAAATATAGGGCTATAACTCTGGTCAGAATGATTATATTCTTTGATTCTAGAACCAAAAAATACAAATTCAGCTCTTTCATTGAGAGGGAGGAATATCTGTAAGGTTCCCCCCCCCCCCATGCATACCAATAAAATCATCCCATTTTCACTTTGTCCCTTTAAGTGCATACAATAATTCATTTTTAAATTTGCCTTTAAATGGTAGGCAAATTACCTTCTTTGCATTTTCTCTGCTCTTCCCAAGATTCTCACTATTTCCCCAGATCCTATATATTTTCCAATTGTCTCTCCCAGCCTACAGATATTTCAGGGTACTTGTCTCTCTTTCCACTCTTAACTTCTACAACATATCACCACTAGGTAAAATTCCCCATCAACAGAGAATTAGTATCATCAATAAGCGGATGATTGCCACTCTAGGTCAACCAAATTATGCTCGCAAGGTCCTTTCCCAGTATCTGGAAGCACTGGAGGTCTTGATAGGGGAAGAAAGGCTTCAGTTTAACACTAACAAGAATGACTTGTGGTTTTGGGGTCCACTGAATATAAGGACTCTCTAGTTTATGTCTGGTTGAACTTATGCACCTCCAGAGAGAAGCGGTGCACACTTGGCCTCATAGTTCCTGCTAGAAAAGCAGATAGTAGTCATTGCCAAGATAGTCCTTGTGCTAATCCGCATTGTACATTTATTGTTTCCTTTCCTGAACAGGAGGCTCTACTGATAGTCATTCAGCCCCTAGTGACCTACGTTTTGGACTGCACAATGCACTCTACATAGGGTTTCCCTTGAAAAGCATCCAGAAGCTATAATTGGTCCATAATGCAGAGGCTTTAGTAGTTATGGGTGCCCTTCAATATGGTCATGTAAAATCATTATTTTGTGAGCTACACTGGTTCTCTATGGGTAATTCAAAGTGCTGATTCTCACCTATAAAGCCCTTCATGGAACTTCTCCAGTTATCTCTGCTCATTTCATGAGTTCCAGCAGAGTGAGCAGGCTTTGGGTCCCTTCCTCAAATCATGTAACCCAGTAGTAGAAATTCTACTAGAATTTGCTCGCTTTGTTTGCCTCCTCTGTCTTTTACCACATATTAATTTGCCAGTGTTTTTTTTCCTTGCCGTTTCTGTTCTATGGAAAGCTTCAGCTTGCAGCCCTGATGCTTTCTTTCCCCCAAAGAAACCCTTCACGTGTGCATTACTGCAACTGGGAAATAAAATTTGCATGGGCAGACCATAGCTTCACTTTGAAGAAACCAACTATAGTGAGAATATTTTAATATTAAAATCAGGACGGGGGGGAATCGTATGGGCTAGGAAAAGAAGAGTGTACGAAATGAATGATTTCAAAGAAGTTTGGCTTGCTGAAAAAGAGGCATAGCTTTAGCTCAGAAGAACATGCAATGAATGTGCAATATTGATGATGCCTTTTCTTGCAAAACAGTGAAATTATTCTCGTCTGCATACAAATTAAAGTAGAAAAGGAAACTCAGCAGGATTCAAAAAACAGAATCCTGATTGCTAGTTGAGTAACAAAGTACAAGTAGGGACAAAGTGTTTTCAGCAAGGAGGTCTCCTACATCAGCATATCCTTCATTTATTTATTGCAATTTCTCATCAAGTGCCAGATGTGAAACAACAAGATCGAATTAGAAAGAAATTAAAAAATGCATTGTGGATAAATATGCACAAAGTCCAGGCAGAAATACAAATGAATCCATATGAAAGTAATGTTTAACATATAGAATATGCAAAACAAGGAGAAATGCATGCCTGGGGAAATGACAGACAATTGGACGTTGAGCATTGCTTAGGAGACAGCAGACTAATGTAAAACTGTCTAGACAAGTAAATTATAGAAGTTTATGTAGTCTCAAGAAGTAAAATATCATTAATTGATGGACTGTTGATATATTTATCATAATGTATACATTCTATCCTGAAAATTTACAAGATGTTGAATGCAAGAAAAGCATTAAAACCGCCACAATACCAATCTGGCTAAAAGTTCTTTAATTATTCAATTTTGCATGCACAAAATGGACAGAGCAATATTTACATTGCCATTTCCTCCCCACCCCACCCTTGCTTTTCTCATGAATATATCTCTAACTGCAACTCCCATCACAGCCAGTCCTTGTTTGCTGAAAAGAATTTCTGCAGAATGACTTTACTCTTGTTAGTATAGCTTCCAGTCCCATACCGGTTTTCCTGCTGTTCAGGGCAGCAAGTTTGTGAAGTTGTATGGTTACTTTTGTATTATTTAAATAAAAGAAAACTCTCTCTTTTCACTTCCTCCAGCTGTCCTATTCTGGTAGACATTAGAAAAAATGTTAATGCATTCCAATTATTTGGATGTTATTATACCAAATGCAATATTTCCTAAAGAAATACCAAAGTGTTGCCCAGATTTTTGTAAGTCTTCCCTGCTTATCATATTAAGAAATATAAAATTAAGAAATATAAAACTGGGTATCAATAAGTACCAGAAGACTTCCTTTATGCATTCACCTTAAGGTAATCTAGCAATTATTATTGAATGGAGATTGGGCAAACAGGGAACATTTTTGCATTAAGTTCTACAGAACTCACTTCTAAAACAACACACACTACAATGCATATCACAAACTAATTCCTCTGAAAATGGTGAGCATGTATGAAAAATAAAAACCATGCTTGCTGATATTACAAAATAAAAAACAGAAGTATTATTATTAGCTGCTTCTCACAAAAGATAGAAATATTTCATCTTCCATTTCTATCTCCCAGGTCTTGAACATGTAGTCTTCATATAAGTTCAAGAAAACAAAACATCTGCATTTTTCATATTTAATTCATAATATTTAGGCCATGGATAGAGAAATATGAAAAAAAGACACTTAAACTTTGTGAGCCAAAAAAGGTGTTATCAGATATTTTGATATAATAGATTAATACAACTCTTAGTCTTCAGCTTTTAAAATTAAAGACAGATGCACCTTTCCATTGGATGGCTGTTCTGAAAATGGCAGGGGATCATTTGAAAAAGCTGTTCTTTTGCATGCTTACTCAAAAGCAAATTTCACTACTTTCAATCTTTGTATTATCTTTTATTTTGTTCCCAGGTAAGCAAGTAAGCAGCTTCCTTTCACAGGATTAAATTAAATTCACCACACATATAGCATCTACATTTTTCCAGCACCCCTTTTTTCTGCTCATCCCTCTTTTTTCCACATTAGTATGAAACCAACCCTTAATTTCTGTACAGTGTTCAGAGTTATTGTTGTCTGGGGGCATGAAGACCTCAGGGAAGAGGATAAATGACAAAAACAGTTTTGCACCATTGTGTTATAGGCTCTCCCAGTTTTATTTGTGCTGCATCACATCACACGTACAAGAGGGATTTCAATCATGAGAATGCGATGTTTACTTATACTATTTTGACAATCTTGGGGACAATTCTGTATTATTTGCACATTGTGTTCATATGCAGGCCTATTTAGAGATTAATCGCATTGAGTTCAGTGAGGCTTAAAAGGTGGGTGGCCAATAGATAGATGATAGATAGATAGATAGATAGATAGATAGATAGATAGATAGATAGATAGATCTTTATTAAAGTTGCTAACCAGTACAAAATGAGGTTAAAATAACCCAAGTCAGAGAATTGAGGGATTGTAGCCTTCTTAAATAGAAGTAACACAAGTAGAAAGAGACAGTTGCAATGGGCAACTTTGCAGCAACAGGAAAAAATCTTCTGTCACCTTCTTTCCCATAAATCTGGATTTCTCGTATAACAGAACAGAATACTATTAAGAAAAGCACACACATAATTTGTATCCCAAGCTTCATGCATTAGTCTAATACAGGTCACTCACAAATCTTTTTAATATTCTGCTAGTTATTAATAAAAGAAATAATGAATTTCTGAGCTCATGGGCACAAAAAAGAATAGTCGGTGAACTTATTGCAATGTGCTGGTCCCAAATCTAAGTATACTTGGGCATGAATATCATTGCTGTTGACAAGTCCTTAAAGAAGGAGTATCATTTCTAGGGCCCTGCTGCTCATTCCAAGAAAAGAGGCATTGAATTGAAGAAGGTGCCAACAGGTATCACAGGTGCGCACATGTATGTTCAGAATCACATTTTTACCCTTCAAATCTAGATCAGTACACAACCCTAATGGCAATTCTAAAGTGCAGATAGGAGGCAATTAGCTCAGGTTGTAAATTTACTATTTTTATCATTATCAGATTGTCTTTGGCATTTATGGACTGGAGAAAGATTATGTTTCCAGGAGTATCTGGAAGAAGACAAATTCTCCATGATAAAATAGGCATCAAAAGATTATTCCCAGAAGTATCTTTAAAGGAAGAAAAAGAAAGAAAACACAGAGTTTCTAGGAGAAGGAATATGAATCACTTCAGGTGAAAATTAATTTCAATTTGTTGCACCCTGGGTATTTTCCCAAAGTAGGATTTTCTGCTCGATCATATTTTGAAAAATGTGGCAGTATGAAAAAAAATTGCAATAATGTTGGTTCGTCATTATGAAGGCATTTAAAATATATTGTTTATCTTTATATTCTTGGATATTTATATTTGTATCTCTTTTGAAGCTTTTATTTTTGAATACTTTAAAACACAAAACACACTTGCCATTCAAAGAATATTCTGTAATCCTTAATAAATACTGTATGTATATATGCATTCATTCACTCATTCATTCACTCATTCATTCACTCATTCACTCATTCACTCATTCATTCAAAATGCACCTAATTTTCCAGCCTGAGGATACACCTCACCATCTCCCTTTAATCACATTCAGCTTCATGGTAACAAACACTGAGTCTCAAGAAATTAAACCTCGTATTCAGTAGTTGCAGCATTCAATAATACCAATTCAGACTGCTGAAACAAGTTATTTCCAGGCTTGTACACAAGAATTACAACATACAGGAATCAAAACAGACAGATAGTTTGAATGTTATGCCCTTTACCCCCACCTTTTCAAGAACAAGCTTTTGGCTGTTCTTTCTACATTTACATAATAGTTCTGTCTTGTCTGAGACTCTTTGGTCCTTACTTGCTATTTTCATCCCTTAAAATAGAGAAGTATCTATTGTTTTATCCTTTTATTGTATGACACACAGAATTCAATTTATATGAGATGGTCAGCCATGTAAATTTGATAAATAAATTATAAAATCAACCAGTTGGCAGTGAACATTTTGATTGCTCTGTGGAGTGCACATCCAAATCACGAAAATGGGGAGAATTTCCAGAGATGTATCTTGATTTTGTTATCTTAGTTTCTTTACAGAAGACCAGAGAGCCTTTTTTGCAATATATTTATATAGAGTTATACAAGTTAAGCAATGGAGCAGCTACGCCATCCTCACATCACAGTCACTACTCTCACATCAAGTCTGGCAGTCTGGGAGCCCGTATATGTAAATAAATAAATAAATAAATAAATAAATAAATAAATAAATAATAAGGTTCATAATTTGGACCTAAATAGCACTTCGGCTAATTAGTTATCACATTAGAAATAGCTATTTCCCCACTTGATTAAAGCAGAGTGCATAAATCTAATACCAAAACCCTTTATTCTAGTATTCATCCATATATATGCATTTTATTCATGAGAACGGAAAGTGCATGTCAATAGATCTCCAGCTGAATAAAAATTATTGTAAAGACTCATTTCGAAACCCATCCTAAGGGTCACATAATAGCTTCATATTATTGAAACAAGCCATTTCATCTAGAGTCTTAATTTGTACACAATGTTACTATCCCACAATACCACAGAAGTTTTGCAGTAGAAACATCTACAATAATGCAAGAGTTGTATCAACTGGATATTTTCAGATACATAAAATAGATCTATATATGATTATAAATTGCATGCTTTGATCTTGTCTTGATTATTGTTCCTGCTCCACACTACAACTTCCAGACAACCATTTATCTTTAATGAAATGATTACGGTAATTCAATCAAGTCAACTTCAATTCCTGTGCTATTTAATTTTGCAAACAGCAATAGTTTCTTGGTGGGGAATTTTGACTGGGGAATTCTGGGAGTTGAAGTCCATACACCTTAAAATGGCTGAGGCTGAAAATCATTGACCCTAGACACAAAAGGCTGCAAAAAGGCTTCAACAAAAAATACAGGTTAATGTTTAAACTGTGCTGAGGATAATAAATTAGCTTCAGAGCTATATTTATTACACTGTAGCATAAAATGTCAAGGAAAAAACCTTGCTATGGCACTCATCTGGCAAAGGCCAAGCAAAAATCATAACCTAATGTGAAAAAATACCCTCCCAAGTTTGCCAGAAAGCTTGTAGGGGAGAGAAAGCGAGGGAGGGAGAGAGGGGAGTGCATAAATCCTTTGCTGAGAATTCAATAACTAAAAACAGATATAGCTTTCAAGTAAATTTAGTAAATTTAAGTTACTAAAAAGGACAGACCAGATATCTAGTGTCAATCCAATGAGGCTAGTAGTTTTGCCATATGAAGAGAAATGCAAAAAATAGTCCTGGTATCACACGAAGGGATGGTATCACAATGTTAATTGCAGCACAACAAAACCCCATCTTTGTCTGCTGAGCTTTTGAGTCCATTCTTTAATTGGGCATACATAATGTGAACTTCTTCAAGCTTTCAAACTGAGCTAAAAGTTCTTAGGCTGCTTAGATCAAAAGCTTGTCATTAATCATGTGGTAAAACAATTACACAGATGTAATTAGAAGAAACCTTTCTAATATATCTTAATTCTATATTATCTTGGTCTATAGTCTTTAATTAAGGTATTTAATTAAAGACATTCCCATTAACCCATGGAATGAATATACATATACATATACATGCATACGGTATACATGAATGATAATCTATGACTTCTTGTATAAAAGACATGAGATAATAGCACTGGGCAGGGTCTTTCAGCATACCTGATTCATGGGTCATGCAGATAACTACTTTTGGAACACCATCACAGCAAGCTATACCCTACCTTTTTGAGTAACAATATGGCTGCAGGAAAGTAAGGAGCAAAACAATCCCTCCCCCCCCCACTATGCTGAGAAAATGAATCCAAAAATGTCATGTGACATTCAAAACATGTCCTTGTCACCATCAGACAGGGTACAAAGTCACAGTGAAAACTATTGCCCATCTTTGATTTAGAAGACTGGCTAAAGACACCTTGCTGTCTGGACTTCCGGTTTGTCGGCTTCGCGAGCGGCAGGGATTTGCGAAGCTGCGCGATCCCTGCCGCGCTAGCCGTTTTGGGGCTCCGACCCAGCTGGGTACGGAGCTAGGCTGCCTGCAGGGGCAGCTGAAGGTAGGGGGATCCGGAGAAGGGTTTGGGGGTGCTGCAGACTCCTCCCTGGCCGGCAGAACTCCCTTTTCCCAGGACGGTGCAGCGGCGGTCTGTAATGGCCGCCACAAAGAAGCTGGCAGCCGGGTAAGAATGCGCAGGAGGAAGTGGAGAAAGTGATTGAGAGGAGAAAGTTTTTCTTGGCTCCTAGGACTCTAAGACATATCTAATAAAATTCCTGAAAAGTATGACTTTCTGAATAATACCTGCCAGAAGAGGAAAAAAGCGGCTGTTTGAAGGTGCTGAAAGGATAGCTTTCCCTCTTTTCCTACGGAATAAATAACTGGATATTAAGAAACCTATTTCTTTTAGGTGAAAATTGGTTTTAAGCGATGAGTGGGAAGAGAGAGGATTAAAAAGAAAACATTTGTATGCTAAGACTTTGTTGGAGCAGATGCCTTAAGGATTTGAAGACTAGAATATATTGCAATAAGATTTTAAACAGATTTGGACTTTCTTTCTCTTGGATTGATATTACCCCAGAAGGAGAAAGTGAGAACTCTGCCTTGGTTTGGACTGACTGATAACTTTGGGACTGTTTTATTTTTTTATTTTCTTTTGAATATTCTGGTTGTTGTAAGAAGAAAGAAGGGGAAAAGAAAAGAAAAGATTTATAATGGCTCTTTCTGTTGAGGAACTAAGAAAAGAATATGAACAAGCAAAAAAAATGGTAAAGATGGTGTGGAAGAAGCTTTCCTTTTCTTAGAAATGGCGCTTATTAATTATCAACAAACATTACAACAGATGAAGACAGCAGAGGAACAAGAAAGAAAGAAAGGAGCCATTTTTAATGAATCTCAGAACTTGATCCAGAAAGAAGGAAGAGAGAAAGAAAAGAAAAGAAGAGAAAAGAAGAAAATTAAAGGACTTAAGGACTTAAGATCTAAAAAAACATTTAAGAAAGGGAAAAATAAGGTGCAAAACCAATATGATGATAGTAAACAAAAGGGAAAAGGAATACGACAGAGAAGGGAAGCTGGCAAGGCAGAGGCTAGAAGAAGGGTGGGTAGAAAGGTTTGTTGGGAGAAGAAAGAAAGGGAAAAGGTGGAGAAAAGCTACAATGTTTTGAAATTAAATGAAAAAAAGAAATTTTTTTGGATAATGGATAAAGTATAATTTTTTTAAAAAAAAAGATTTTGCAAGGTACATAAGATGAGATGGTAGTATTGTAATGATTTAAGAGTTGATAAGAGATTAAAATGTTAAAATGTTTAAAAATGATTGGCTTTAAAACTTAATAATAGTGGAGGTTTAGAATATTGTTTTAATTAAAGAGTTTAATAAGACTATGGTATTGATGTTATTATAAAATTTTTATTATAGTATCTTTTTTTAATATTTGGATTTATTGTCTAATTATGTACTTAATTATGTTGGATGTATTAGTTAGATAGAATGTACCAAGCAAAATCGGATTGGGTATTAGATATTATTTTAAAGATTAATTTGATTATTAGGGGGGAGATAGAAAGGCATCATACTCTGATTAATGATTTCAGGAGAAACTTATTTTCTTTTTTTTTTATAAGGAATGAGACAAAGGGATGATAAAAAATGGACAAAAGATATAAATATAATGATTCAAATTAAGATGATTAATTAAGATAGAAGTAAGAAGTGTGAAATATGTGGGGAAGTTAATATAGAAGGCTTAGAATGGTAAATAAAATAAGTAATGATATGTAAGATGAGCATGAATATAATTGAAGTCCATGAAGAGAGATACCTGGGTCCAAGTTACTTTCCAAAAAGATTTTTTTTTATGTTTTGTGTGTTGTGTGTATATGTCTTTTTTGGGGAGAATTAGTTAAAAATTGTAGAAATATAGATTGAGAATAATGGTAACTAAGTCAGAAAGAAACAGATGAAATAATAATAATGATATTGAATAAGAGTAAAGAGAAGTAAAGAGAAATTGAATAAGAGGTTTTGGTATGTTGTATGGAAATGGTTTAAAACAGAATTATAATTTATCTGACTTGTTAAATTGACAATGAAAAAAGGTTTAAACATGTAATGAATAATGACAATTTGTGTGTTTTAAAAATTAATAAAACTTGTTTTAAAAAAATAAAAAAATAAACAGGAATATGCACCAAAAAAAAAAAAAAAAGACACCTTGCTGTCTGAGGAAAAACATGAAATAGGTTGATTGTATTTCAACACTGCCACAGAACAGTATCTCTGCTAGAGCTGAGGACAAGATAAATAATGTAGGGTATCCTATGAAAAACTAATCACTTTATCCTTCAACACCTCACCATCTTCTCTCTGGGACATCCTGTCTGAGACTTTGCTTCCCTTTGCTTAATGAACAGATTTTTCTGTATCACTTTTCAACAACAGCACTTCTCAGGGTACTATTAGTAATTAGCTAATTAAAGTAGTTTCAATAGAGTGACAACTCATATAATTCCCATGTGCAAAAAAAATTACCAGCTTTCCCCTAATATCCATTGCTCTTCTGGAAATTGTAACACCATGCAGAGAGTCAGACTGTGCTAAAATCTGCCTTTACATTTCATGAGACCAACTCAAATCACTTTTGTGTGGATTTTGAAGAAGCAGGATAGAAATAATAATTATGCTTTTGAACTTTGGTATTGAGACTACTGTTGAGAAGATCATCGATAGCTACGAAAACAATTAAATAAGTTATTGACAAATCAGTGTAGATTTTTCATTTGAGCACAAATGAAATTATTATATTCTGAACACATTATATGAAGATTTAAGTCTTCTGGACACATTATGTGAAAATATAACTCTGCTGGGGAGCCAATACAGTGTATAGCATTTTTTTTTAGTTTATTTTTTAATTTATTTTATTTTGTTAAGCGATTATAACAGGTATAAGAATAAACATAGTTATGAATACATGAAATGGATACATATAAGAAAAATAAAAAGGAACAATAGGACAGGGACGGTAGGCATGTTGGTGCACTTATGCACACCCCCTACAGACCTCTTAGGAAAGGGGTGAGGTCAATAGTAGAAAGTCTAAGGTTAAAGTTTTTGGGGTTTGGGGAAGAAACCACAGAGTCAGGTAGAGTATTCCAGACATTAACCACTCTGTTGCTGAAGTCGTATTTCCTGCAATCAAGTTTGGTGCGGTTTACCTTGAGTTTGTATCTGTTATGTGCTCTTGTATTGTTATGGTTGAAGTTGAAGTATTCATTGACAGGTAGGATATTGCTATATATAATTTTATGTACTATACTTAGATCAGACTGAAGGGAGCGTAGTTCTAGGTTGTCTAGGTCTAGAATTTCAAGTCTGGTGGCATAAGGTACAGAATTTGATAGGACGCTCCCAATCTTGATCATTTGTTGTCTGTTTGACAGGAATGCTTCTATCCAGTTATGCAGTTGTCCAGAGATACCATAAGATTTTAGTTTTAGGAGTAGTTTTTCGTGTACCACTGAATCAAAGGCTTTACAGAAGTCTATGTAGATTGCATCTATTGCTTTGCCCTTATCGAGTTGTGTAGTCCATATGTTTTTGCAGTGTAAGAGTTGCAGATTGCAGGATAGTTTTTTTTCTGAAACCAAATTGTTTATTAGATATTAGGTTGTTTGTCTCTAAGTGGAGGATAATGGATTGGTTAATAATTGATTCCATGACTTTACAGGGGACGCAGTATAAAGAGATTGGTCTGTAATTTTCAACTAGGCTGGGGTCTCCCTTTTTGAAGATGGGGATGACTGTGGCTTGTAACCATAGTTTTGGCAAGGAGCTGGTCCTGAAAGACTTTTTGAAGATTATGCTTAGAGGTTCGGCTATGGCAGTGGATAGCTTTTTTAAGAAGTAGGCACATATTCCATGCGGTCCAATAGATAGAGATGGTTTTAGATTTAGAGTGCTTTTTCAACATTGTCTACTGTAAAATCGATATGTATTAGATCATTGTAATTGTCTGTGGTTCGACTAGGAAATACTGGGCATGATCCATTGCTGTTTAAAAATACTGAGCCAAAGAATGTGTTAAAGAGGTTGGCTTTAATAGTGTCGTCGTTGCAGTCTTTACCATTAGGTCCTTTCAGGGGTGGGATGGACCTTGAGTCTTTTAGTTTGTTGTTTACAAAATTGTAGAAAGCGCAGGTGGAATTGGTGCGTAGAAGGTTTTCCTCTTGTTTAATGTGATAGTTGGTGCATTCAGTCTTTATCTGGTGGCATAAATTTTTGTATTGGCTTTTGAAGTTGGCAACATGACTAGATTTGTTTTTCTGCCAAAGTGATCTCTTTTTGGATTGAAGCTTCCTTATTGTTATGGGTAATCTGTTTTTTCTGGTTTTTGGAGTTGTTATTGGTACATATAGTTTGATGACTCTTTTGACTTCAAGTAAAAATATGTTGTAATGGTCTTCAACAGTATTGCATCCAGTGAATAGAAATTGCCAATCAGATCGTTGTCTATAAGATCATAGTTGCCTTTTTTGAAGTTATAATTGGGGATCACATTGTTGTGTTGATGTTTGTGTGGACGTATGTTAAGACAAAAGTCAATCATGCTGTGGTCACTGTTGGAAAAGGTTTCTTTAATTTGTATTCTGTAAATTGAATTCAAACTATTGCAGAAGATGAGATCGGGGCAGTTGTTAAGTCTAGTATTGTTGGTTACTAGTTGTTGCAGTCCTAGGTTTGTTACAGCATTGTAGAAGGTTGCATGTATGAGTTCAGTTTTACATTTGTTTAGGGTCCAGTTAATGTGAGGTAGATTGAAGTCACCAAGAAAGATAAAAGTGTGTGGGCAAGATGTTGCCCATGTTAGTAGTGAATTTAGCTTGTTTACGTGTTCGATGTCATAATCAGGGGCTCTGTAACACAGTAAGAATCGAAATGTGATATTTAAGTACAGTTCACAGACGATGGTCTCAGGAAGAGCAAGCTCTTGGGTAACTTGGATGTTTTTTAGATGTAAGGACTTTTTATACAAGATAGCAACAACACCTCCTCTATGGATTTCATGATCTGATCAGTAAACATGATAGTCTCTTACTGTGGTAATGGAGTCAGGGAGAGATGCATTGAGCCATGTTTCACAGACAAATATGATGTCGAATTTAGCCATATTTAATAAGATGAGAAATTCAGGTATTTTATTCACAAGGCTTCTTGCATTGAGTAGCTTGCATTTAAGGCCAGTTGTAGTTGGAATTGAGGTAGTTAGGTAGTTAGAAATAAATGTCTGAAATGTTTTTTTATAAAACAACCCCATTTCCTGAGCTTCAAACTAAGGACTTGATTGAGATCTTCCCATTGCCAGGGGAAAAGTGCCAGTTGAACTCTTTCATTAGTCCTTACTGGCAGAGGTCATACACTTTCCCTGCCAAGTCTTACAAACAGATGTAACACTAACTCGTCTCTTATCTAGCCAAGGTTGCATCTTTCATATGTCATGTGTCCTTACTGTCCTGTACTACAATAAGCCGTTGATATGTGCTTGCCCTATTTTCCCCTCCATTCTTAAAAATTATATACCCTGCAGAACCCATGTTTTGCTATTGTCTAAAAACATTGCCAAAGCAGATTGGCAGTTATTTAAGACCAAAAACTGATGATTCTGGAATATTTCTGTTATTCTCGGAGCAAAACCAGGTCGCGCTTTCTTTTATTCTTACAGAGATCATGACTGCTGATGTGCTAAATGGGTAATTATGTTGTTAATGGTTAATGTCCCACTCTATAATTAGATAATGGCATGTTAGTTTAGTATTGAATCAGAACATTGTACAGAAAAGGGAGGCACAAAGCTAAAATCTAACCTGATTCAACACTGAATTGCTTTTTTCTCACCTGGATGAATTAGTTGAAATACTACAGAAACAAAATTAATTCAGTCAAAGGGTTAAATTCAAGCCAAGAATATAGGAGATTATATACACACAAGCACATGAAGACTAAAATGATAAGTAATTCTAATTAGCTGCACATTCATCTGAATGAATCTTTGTTCTGAGTAGCATGTATATAGAATTGAACTATCATAAACGATATCCTAGCCAGCCTTAGTATTGCAAAACATCTTATCATTCCTATTTTTTGCAGTGCTGTAGGGGAGTTGGGGCTTAAGTATGACATAGTTTCAGATAACGTGGTTAATTTTTCGATTCTGCTCATTGCTAGACAAGTAAATCCCAGCTCTACTCCCAAAAGGATTCCTAGCCCTTTGAAGGTAGAAGTGTAATGTCCTTGTCAAAATATTGATGGTCACATGACAGCTAACCAAATCTTCCTGTATTTTCTGATCTAAGCAGAAAGCAAGTACAAATGGCAAATGGCAACTAAGAATAGGAATGGAGGAAATAGATTGACAGAAAGGGACAAATTGGTAAAAAGAGAAGAAAAAACAGTTAAAATGCAGTTTGGAGATCCTCAGGTTTTTCAGATCTATAGGCTCTGCTGCATAAAAAAAGATGTTAGAATAATTTAAGGGGTCTTCCCAAGCATGCCATCAATGTCAGTCATCACCCTCCAGACATGTACCAAATTTCTCTAACTTTTTCTCAAAACATACTACATCATGTAGTATGACTTTTACACAAGGATTTGGACTGGCAAACATTACCTTATCCCCAAGCATACTGTATTTCCTATAAGCATATCTAGCTTTGACCATGACAACCACAGATGTGGTCTTAAGGACTGCCTGTCCATTATGACTTTGTAAGGACAGCACAAGAAAGGCAGTGACATCAAAGCAGCTACACCACAGGAAAAAGTGCCAGTTCTAACTTTGGAGCCTGTGGGGGAAAATAGAAACTTTCCAAAGTATGTCATTAGGTCTTTGCCACTTACAAAGATCCTGAAACATTTCTGACTAGCCAAAATTTGCTCTTGTAAATGGATTAATGACAGGACAAGATTTTTAGCACTTGGGCAGTGTTAATAGAGAGTTTAAATTAAGATTAGTTCTTGAGTGCAAGGGTGTCAGGAGTCAGAGTGAAAAGTCTGGTGTGCCATTGATGATAATTTCCTGCTCGTCTTTTCAAATGCTAAAGGGGAAACTTTTTATGTTGCTCAGAATATATGCTACCTATCATAGATCTAGGTCACTACTGTACTGAAGTTTTGGGCTACTAAAAGGTTCCTTTATCTTTGCATTCTGCTCTTCATTGCTTCTGCATAGCCCTAACTAAGAAAAAGATTGCTTTGAATGTTAAGGATTAATGATTAGTTTTGGTAGAAATAAGCATCTTGCTCCAATAAACACACTCCAGCAAGAAAAGTAGCAATGCCATACAAGGTTGGTGTTCTATATTAGCATTCTCCAAACACTGAATTCTGATTGGTCCACACGGACCGCAACCCGATTGGTCAACTGAACGGCCATGATTGGCACACTAAGAATCAACCGCGATTGGCCGAGCCGATCGCGGGAGATTCAAAGCGCTGTCATTGGCCGCCAAGCTGTGAGCAATCCCTATATGAAGGGCTGCCGCGGCTCCAAGATCTTGTACAGGTCTTAACACTGAAATAAAGAGCTGAATGTACACTTGGTCTCGCGTCTCTGTGGGAACCGATCTACCCGATCTAACAGTTTGCTAAATACTGCCATATTGGGAAGAAGTGCTTCCAAATATTTTGAAATATGACAAAAGAATCTTGGTTTGAGGCTGATTAGCATAAACTTGAATGCAGCACCCATTGAGAAGCTTATTTGCCTTTCTTTTGGATATCTTCAGATACCTATACCAAGCTTTTATGGTTACATATATTTTATGTTAAGATTTCCAAAGTTTGGTTCACACAACTGACACAAAATTGTTTATCACAATTTTGAACAGAAGGCAACTTTCTCAAAGAAAGCTTCAAGGCTTGTATAACCAAGACTTGGCTGGGCGCAGAAGGAGGCATTCTCCTCGTAGAAATGTGCCCGGTGGGTTATCGAGCATGGCACCAGTCTAGACGTCAGGGCTGGGGAGGAGGTTTGGCTGTTGTTATCACAAAATCTCTAGTAGCCTCTAGAGGTACTGCTCCACAAGTGCCCGGCTGTGAGACCCTTTTTCTTAGGTTGGGTTCAAGGGATCAGGTGGGATTGCTGCTGCTGTACCAGCCTCCCTGGTGCGTGGCAGCTTCCCTATCTGGGCTGCTGGACCTCACCGCAGAGCTAGCAGTGGAATTCCCCAGGCTTATAGTTCTGGAGGATTTCAACCTGCCTTCCCTGGGAGCGGGGGAGGACGTAGCCTGAGATTTCATGGAAACCATGATTTCCATGGGCCTGTCCCAGGTCATCCAGGGCCCAACTAATAATAGTGGTCACACATCCAATTTGGTGTTCTTGTCAGAGCAGTGCCTATGTGACTTGGAATTGGTGGACCTGTCCTTGGTCCCCTTGTCATGGTCAGATCATAGTCTGGTGACAATGAGATTCTCAAAAGCTATACACACATACAACCCCCATGCAGGGAGGCAGGACCTATTAGATTGGTCCACCCCGTCGACTAATGGACCTGGATGGATTCCAGAGGGAGCTGGGGGCTATAAATGCAGATCTACTGTGCAGTCCAGCTGAGCTCTTAGTCACTGTTTGGAATAGGAAGATGACTGAAGCTCTGGATAGGATTGCATCCTTGCGACCTCTCCTCACCCATAGAACTCTCTGTGCCTCATGGTATACAGAGGAACTGAGAGGGATGAAACACATGAGGAGATGTCTAGAGTGCTGCTGGCGGAAGACAGGGGATTAACTCGATCGAACATGGGTAAGAGCTGCTACTAAGGCCTACCTCATGGCAATTCGTGCGGTGAAGTGTAAATACTTATCCACACTAATTGCATCTGCAGATGATCTCCCAGCGACCCTCTTTAAGGTAAGCCATCACCTCCTGGGGAAGGAGGAGATTGAGGTCCACCTGAAGGGGTGCACTGAGGAATTTGCAGATTTTCTGGAAGACAAAATTGCTCGACTTCGTTCCCAGTTAGGTGCCGGTGTGGTTGCTGGTCTGGTGGAAGCTCCTGAGGCAGGTTCTTACCTGTTATCTGGGAACAGTTTGACCCTGTTGCTCCTGAGGAAGTAGATAGGATCCTAGGGAGTACGCGCACAATCACCTGTGTTTTAGACCTATGTCCCTCCTGGCTTGTGAAAGCTTCCCAGGAGGTGACAGGCAGGTGGACTCTGGTGGTGATTAATACTTCCCTACAGAAGGGGATGGTGCCCCAGCATTTTAGGAGGCTGTGGTCTGCCCTCTTCTTAAGAAGCCATCGCTGAACTTCACCTGATTGGATAATTTCCGACCTGTCTCCAATCTTTCCTTTTTGGGGAAGGTTGTTGAGAAGGTGGTCGTGTGGCAGCTCCAAAGGTTTCTGGATGAAATGGATTATCTCGACCCCTACCAGTCAGGATTCAGGCCTGGGTTTGGGACAGAAACAGCATTGGTTGCACTTTTGGATGATCTCTGGCAGGACTGGGATAGGGGTAGTGCATCCATCCTTGCTCTACTTGACCTCTCGGCGACTTTTGATATCATCAATCATGGGATTCTTCTGAGGCGGCTTCAGGGGAGTGGGAGGTCTTGAGCTGTCCTAGTTCACTTCCTTCCTCTGAAGCCACTCTCATTCAGTGTTGGTAGGAGGGGAGAGATCCAACCCTCGCCCACTGCTTTACGGAGTTCCACAGGGCTCAGTACTCTCTCCGCTCCTCTTCAACATTTATATGAAGCCACTGGGTGACATCATCCATCACCATGGACTGAAGTATCACCAATATACTGATGATACTCAGCTGCATGTCTCAGCTCGTGGTGAGTTAAGTGTTGCTGGTCCTCCCTCTCACAGTGACTGGAGGCTGTTAGGGTCTGGATGGGGAGCAATGGGTTGAAACTAAACCCTTGCAAAACCAAGTGGCTCTGGGTTTGAGGTTCATCGGCTCAGGGAGAATTGCCACCTTTGGTCTTGGATGGGGTGGCACTACCCCAAACAGACCCTGTGCCAGAGATGGTATTCAGCAGATGCTGACCAGTTCTGGAGAACTGGTAGTGGAAATTTTGAGTAGTTCTGAGAACCAGTAGTGGAAATTTTGAGTAGTTTGGAGAACCAGCAAATATGACCCCTGACTGGTCCTGCCCTCAATCTATTCTCTGCCTCCTAAGTCCCATCTGATCAGCTGGGTCTTCTTTTGTTGCCCTGCACAGGAGAACAGAGCTGGAAAGCAGGTTAGTGGGGTGGGGAGGGAATGGGGATTTTGCAGTATCCTTCCCCTTGGCCCACCAAGCCATGCCCACCAAGCTACACCACCCCACCAAGCCATGCCCACAGAAATGGTAGTAAAAAAATTTGAATCCCACCACTGCCCTGTGCATAATCTAGGGATTTACCTGGACTCACGACTCCTGCTCAAAGAGCAGGTAGTAGTTGTGCCCAGGGGGGCCTTTGTGCAACTGCGGGTTGTGCTACAGTTACACCCTTTCCTGGACCAACAGTCTCTACTCACAGTCACTCATGCCGTAGTCACTTCCTGTCTTGACTATTGCAACACGCTCTATATGGAACTGCCCTTGAAGAGCATCCGGAAGCTCCAGTTGGTGCAAAATGCAGTGGCCCGCATCGTTTTGAGAAGACCCCAGTGTGCACATGTATCACCTTTCCTGTGGGAGCTGCATTAGTTGCCAATTTGCTTCCAGATGCAATTCAAGATGCTGGTTGTCACCTTTAAAGCCCTTCATGGCTTGGGGACCAGATTATCTGAGGGACTGTCTCTTGCCTGTCACATCTACCTGACCCATCAGATCGGGGAGGCAGGGAATTGCAGGTCCCATCCCTGAGGGAGATACACCTGGTGGGACCCAGAAGAAGGGCTTTTTCCATGGTGGCTCCCTCTCTGTGGAACATCATTCCCGCAGAGATTGAAATGGCCCCCATTCTAATACTCTTCCAGAAGGCGCTGAAGACCTGGTTCTGCCAGTGGGTCTGGGGAACGCAGAGCAAGATGGAACCCATTAAATGGTTCATGTGATCTGCTGTCATTGGGGCAGGGGTGGGAGTTGGGGGGTGTGTGATTTTGTTATATTGTATTGTATTTTATTTGTTTGATTCTTTTTGTTAGTTTTTATTGTTTTAAATGTGGTTTTATATTCTGTAAACCACCTTGAGTCGCCATGGGCAAATAGGCGGCAATATAAATGCAAGAAATATATAAACAAACAAACTTTCTCAAAGAAAACTTCAAACTGCACGCTGTCTTTGCTCCTTCTTCCCTCCCATCCTGTTCCCCCTCTCCTCCCCTTCGCACAAATGGCTAGCATGATGCAGTGCAAGTACAGAGGCACTGGGCCATTTTTGCACTGATTTCTTCTGTACAAGTTTCCCACAAGCAAAGATTTTGCTAGTAGGAAGATGGCAAGAAGTGTAGGAGCCTCGTCTCCTTCCAGGTTCCTCATCAAACTTGTGGGGACTTGTCAGGAAACATCAGAATTGAGGGTCACGTGATTGTGGCTCATTGCAGAAGCATGGCAGTGGTGCTGAACAGCAGTGGCAAAAAAAAAATTCCAAAATATCATTTCCTTGGGAATGTGTCCCAGGAATCTGTAAATTAGCCCATTTGAAGTATCTTTGTTGATGGTGTTTTGCCCTATTGTAGGAAGGCCCTCCCATCCACACATTAAAATATTATTTATTCTTAATATTAAAAAGAGGCAGGATAGAATATTTCCCCTAAAGGAGAAATGGAGAAAAATCTTAACAAAGGTAGAAAGCAGCCCCAGTCTTCCTGCTATAGGAAAACAGCCTCAAGCAGAAGCATGAAGAGGCCAATCTTCAGGAAATTTTGTATCCATTCAGAAAGATTGGACCACTCTATTCATAAGCAAAAAGCAAACAGAAATTCCAGATAAGCAAAACAATTAGGCAAGCCAAAAGTTGACAAGATTAGGTCAGACAAACAGATTTGCGTTTCCCCTTTTGCCTGTAGAGTTAGCCACGACCCCTACAAGGCCCCATAGGAATTGGCAAGAGCCATTAGAATATTAAAGAACATGTTCATACACAGGAACAGGCATCTCAATCATGAAGTCCCAAACAATCTATAAAAGCCCACCTATCTCAACCCCACTTTCTCATCCACCCCAGAAACAAGTTGCTGTCACTGAAGTTTCTGCCATCCAAATAAGCACAGACTGTTACATGGAGAATAACGGAGACCAGACATCTGACCAGTGACTTCAACTCTAATAATAACAGGAATCAGAATGGAACAGAGCGATGCTATGGGCAGCAGTAACCCTTTATAGGGTTAGCTGCTGCCTTATTAACCAATGAAAATGTGCAATCAGTTCAAACTACTAACTAATAAGAACAGTCCCAAAAAGTGGCCAATCAGGGACTGGTTCTGGCCCAATCCCAAGTTGTTGTATAAGGACCAATCATGTGCAGGTTTTCAACCCTAAGTTGCTGTCACTGAAGTTTCTGCCATCCAAATAAGCACAGACCTTTTTATCCTTTCAGCCAGACTCCATTTTATTTCCAGTGTTTTTCTCCTGGCTTGGAACTGGAGCGGATTTTTCTTCCAACACTATGGTTGTGATTACATTTATTTGCTGTTCATCTCGCAATTAGATGCAACTCTGAGAGTAGTGTTTTTGCCCAATTCAAGAATACAAAGTATCAAAATATACAAAAGTTTTAGTAGTATGTAGATTTTCATGCCTGTTAATCATTGTAGTTCACTTAAAACATATAGCAATATTTCATTTGTATGATTCACCATTTTATAAATAACTACTTTGTTGACATTTTTCATGTATTTTAGTTTGCTGAAGTCATATTTGTAGACTTTTCTTTCTGGAGAATTGCAGACTGTTTGCATTTTCAAAGGTCAATGTATAGAAGTACTAGGTAGGAATAAAATAAGCTCACGTGTGTGAGGCTGTTGAGTAAGATGCCCTTAGAGTTTATTTAAAATTCCAGGGCCTGAAAGAAAATCAGGGAAAAGGTCCCGTTACTGTATTATGAAACTATGTTCATAAGACTGACTAAAACTTAAAAGCACAACATGGGATACGGTGGAGATCTCACCTTCTTAAGCCTAAGCTCAAAGAGCTACTATTGTATGCCACTTTATTTTCAGGCAGCAGGAGTCTGTTATTTTATATCTTCTGCACTGAAGCCACTAGATGTCTCTACTAGATGTGCAAAATGACTTGCAGACAAGTTACTATTACTGTATTGGATCGATGTGGAGGCTTATATTCTCACACTACGCTAGCAAAAAAGGACATACTGTAGGATCTAAGTCAGGTGAAGATGCTATCATTTACTTAGTAACAGTCCAAGTGATCAGACATGGCATCGTGCAATGTGTAAATCAGAGGAAAGGCATTTCCTTTACTACTATGTCTACCATTCTGGGCAGAGGTGGTATTCAGCAGGTTGTGACCAGTTCTTGAGAACCAGTAGCAGAAAATTTGAGTAGTTCGGAGAACCGGCAAATACCACCCTGCCCCCATCTATTCTCTGCCTCCCGAGTCCCAGATGATCAGCTGGATTATCTTTTGTTGCCCTGCACAGGAGAACGGAGGTTAGTGAGGTGGGGAGCAAAGGTGGTATTCAGCAGGTTCTGACCAGTTCTGGAAAACCGGTAGTGGACAGTTTTAGTAGTTCGGAGAACCGGCAAATACCACCTCTGACTGGAGATTTTACAGTATCCTTTCTCTGCCACACTCACCAATCCACACCCACAGAACCGATAGTAAAAAAATTTGAATCCCACCACTGGGGAGGGAATTGGGATTTTGCAATAGCCTTCCCCTGCCACACCCACCAAGCTACACCACGCCCACCAAGCCATTTTACTGGTAGTAAAAAATGTTGAATCCCACCACTGATTCTGTGTAAATGACTTCAGAATCACACTAATAGACTTTAAATTTCTTTTTTCCATTTCTAAGCTATTCCACACTGCACAAGAAGAATGAAGCAGCTAGGCTGCAGTACGGTATCAGGTATCCCAAAAACTTTTTATGTCAGAATAAAAAAATACAAAAACAATAGAAATGAAATTTGTCATTTTAGGAGTGTAAAAAGCTGGTAGACACACCACCTGAATGAAATCATAGAACACATTCCGAGCAGGCATGAGCTGAGAGCATGTACTTTGGTTTCCCAAAGTTTACAGCATGCTACACTAGGTAACACAGCTGCCCTTAGCTCCAAATTCAGGACCTTCATCTCTCGAAATCAGAGTCTGGAAAAAAAAATGGCAGGCATTGAAATACTCTGTACTTATTTTCAAAAGTTCACTGAGGCCAAAGAGAAATTAAGTTCTGAAAATAATAGGTGACTTCAGAGCATGACATGCTAGCTCTGCAGAGCAGCATCCAGAAGTGTAAACTAACACCGGTGATTCTATTTTTTACAAATTGGTCTCATGACAACTTAGTGCAGGTTACATGATGGAACCACATAGTTAGGTATCAGCTTTGATATCTGTAACCCCAAAGGAATTCTCCTCAGAAGATGAAAATTAGGTAACATACATAGATCAGTCTTCCCTCACAGCAGCCTAAGGAGTAAGTGATAGCAATAGGAACACACTTTAAGGTTGTAATAAATACTTTTTATGGGCTATTGACATTCCTACTCTTATCCTTGCTAATATAACCCGTTGTCAATAAAATATAAACATGTAACAAAATATTTCAGTTACAAGTATTTTATTTTATTTTTTAAAAATGAAAATATTCATTTCAGAAAAACTCCTTCTTTACTGATTCTGGCTAGGCCACCAAATGCAATTAAAAACCATAAAAGCAACATTGAAATAAAAAAAATATATAAAACACTAAGGGCTAAATTATAGGTATTTCACTTTTTAAAAACTACAAAAAAAGACTGGATGAATAAATATATTTTTGGCATCCTGCTAAACAATAGTAAGTAAGCTTGTTTAATTACTACTGACAATTTTTTGAACTATTTTCGCCATGCTTAATCAATCTCTTATAATAAATGCATCAGAATGGGGCAGACTATAAACAAGGAGTTTAGGCTTAATAATTTTGGGCGTGTAAGTTTGATTGCTAATTGTACCCTATGACTATCATTAAGTGTTGTACCTTATGATTCTTGACTCTTGATGAATGTATCTTTTCTTTTATGTATACTGAGAGTATTTGCATCAAGACAAATTCCTTGTGTGTCCAGTCACACTTGGCCAATAAAGAATTCTACTTTATATAGTATACCACTGTGAGAACTCTGAATTAGGCTTAGAAAACAGGCGTCAAACAGTCAAGTTCACTCAGCATTAGAGTTACATGAAACCTTGTGCAATCCACCATTCACTATTTATGTTGTCACATTCTGTGCCAGCTGTAATTTCAAGAGTTACTCCATAACAGCAGTGTATGTTACCAATACACTGAGTCATCAAATTAGGTCTCTGTCCTCCATGTAGAGATACATCTACTTTATCAATCAAAGCCTCCCTGCCACCACAGTTACGATGTCCTGTGATAATAATAAATTTACTACCAGTAATGATTTCAAGATATAAACCTAATCCTTACACTGGAGTATGAGCTTATCCAGAACAGGCATATTATCTAAATCCTGAATCCAGGCTGCAAAATCAGAAACAACTCATCTTTTTCAGGTTTATTTTTAGCTTGTTCTCCCACATATCATTCTTTACAGTCTCAAAACACTGACAGCCCCTAGAACAGTCCACTTCTGAGTTTATAGGAAAAAAGAATGTAACTAAATGTCATCAGTTTATTGATGAAAAGTAGCTCTAAGCTTGAAAATAATCTTCAGCCGTTTCAAATCAGTATGTGTATATATGTGTGTGTGTGAAGATGCCGAGAGTCACTGTATCAGTAAAATTGCTGGCACAGAAATTTATGCACATACATACTAAAATAAAATCAACTGAAGCTTTTTCAAATCCCCAACTAATTCTGTAGAGAACAAACAAGTAAACCACACTGCCCAACCATGTTTTCCGATTTCAGTGTATACTAGGATCAACTGTACCTGCCAAGAAATCAGGATGTATTTCTCTTGTCTCTTCCTGGTATAACTCATCCATCAAGCTGCTTTATCTTTCTGCTAAATCCAGTTGTAAACCCAGACTGAAAAGAAACCCGATAATCTGTTTAATGCAATAGTTCATGAAGCTACAATATCATTGTTTTCTTCATCACCTTGGCTGAATATGCAAATATAACACATAAGAGGTAGAAGAAAATCTCCGCACAGACCACTGTGACATTTACACAAAGTTCTTTGGTGACAAAATCACTCACAAGATCTCAAGTAGACTGCAGTCTTGCAAAATCAATGGGATTATTTTTGACTTTATAAACATTGAGAATAGGCTGTTCTGTGGCATGAACTCTGTCTCCTGTAAGTTGGACTCATGCCTTCTTTGAGAGAGGCATTGCCTAGCGTAGAAGTAGTGCACTTTTTCTGAAGGTTGGAAATAGTGTTAGTCGCTGCCTCCTTCTGAGGTCAGTAAAATGAGGTCCCAGATTGTTGAGGGCAATATGCTGACTCTGTAAACCCTTAGTCTGTAAAACACTATGAAGCAGTATGTAAGTTCATGAAACAGCACCTTACATGTATTTCACAAAGACATAAAAGCCACAAACACAATTATATATTTTTAAGATGTGTGGCAGACCTGAATTGCTGTTACAACTGATATTGTATTTTGTGATTATATAAATTGCCTTGAATCATAAAAAGTACAGTGAAATTGAAGTGTTGTGATAGGTGATAGATAGATAGATAGATAGATAGATAGATAGATAGATAGATAGATAGATAGATAGATAGATAGATAGATATCTGGAAATTGAAAAATCTGGGAATTGTATCGCAGAACTTATGGGAACAGCATATTCTGGAGAAGACTGCATGATGCATGACAAAGGAGTACTGTACAGGGATAAAAATATTTCTTTCAGGCAGAAAAAAAATGAAATGGAACAACGAACTCAGCCAGTTAAATTCTTCTTTGCATCTGAATTATCCACAAGGTATGAATATTCATCTCATTCATTCTAAATAGGTTGTTTCTGAACTGTTATTTCACAGGAAAATCATTCTGCATTCCTAATGTTAATAATTTTTGTTGCATTTTATTTTTATTTATTTATGAGATGTATATTCCATCTTTATTTTTGCAATTCAAGGTGGAAGATACAATTCAAAATATTTTATATACATCAGATTTGTGTTTGAGCATGTAGAACATTATGATACCAAATGTGGAATGACATATATTTATATATGAGCATTCTAATGATCCATCTATCTTAGGGGTGTCAAACTCAATTTAATTGAGGGCCGCATCAGGGTAGTGTTTGACCTTGGGAGGCTGGGGTAGGCATGACCAGGGTGGGCATGGCCAGCTCAATATCACTCAGGTCGGTGGTGCCTGTGGTGGCCCGAGCACTCTGTCAGCAAAAACTTGTGCCCCTCGCGAGCTCTGTTTTCAGCTGTGATGGCCTCCTGCAACCCTCTGCCAGCGAAAATGGAATGTTTTGTCTGGCAGAGGCACCGTGGGCTGGTCCTTCTCTGTTTCCACTGTGGCCCGCGGGCCAGATCTAAACACCCCGCAGGCCAGATCCAGCCCCTAGGCCTTGAGTTTGACACTTCTGATCTATATAGTGATTTAACAGATAAACATTGGTTGAGATATTCTAAAATTCTACCTAAATAAATGTTAATTCTGACCCCAATGACCTTGTGGTTTTAAAGTAGCTGGCATTGCAATAAAATTGCTAACCCTAAAATTATATTGTTTGAGGTTTCCAAGAAGATAATACTAGCTGTTTCCTACTGAAGTGTACAAAACTGCAAGAATCCTCTAACTTCAACAATCATGTCTGGATTACAGGATATAACAAGACATAATAATTATAAATTCCTTACCATGGAAAACTTAAGAAATATACTACTGAATATAGATAACTGGTTTATTTTCTTTTTCCACGCAGTTTTCCTCTTATCTGTTCTGTTCTTATTTATTCAATTTGAAATCTTGAAGGATTATATTCTCACAAGGTTGAGGTAAGATATAAATCTGGAAATTTATATCTGTTTTCCAATGTTGATCCTTGTAGATAAGTAGATATGACAAAATGTTCACTGACAAAGTTAATCTGAATTAAATGTCCATAAATAAGAACAGATAAGAAGGAAAAGGAGTAGAGAAAGAAAGTATATATTTGTGCATATTGATAATTTTTCTGATGAAAAACATTAAAGTTGCAAGTCAGGCTCTTAGCAAGAAATCAAACACGGTGGGCCATACTTCTGGTAACACATTTGTACACTGGTGTTAACACTTAATCAGAAAATATCTTATATTGAATCTCAGTTTGGATCAGGTACCTAAGATCTGTACCAAAACCAGAGGCTATCAAGGATGTGGGGGTATGCAAGACAGTGGCTACAGCCACACAGTCAAAGCCCCAAGCCCTTTTACATGCATTGCATGTGTAACACAGATTTAAAAATGGAAAGAGTGGTTGAAGCTGCCATCTTGATTTCTTTTACATGTCCCTTGTGCATAACCCTTAGTTAGAAGTTATTTTTAGGTCTATAATTGTAGAAAAGGTTATTCGTATGTAATCCCTTCTAAAACAATTATTCAAGGTGACATTTCCTTCTCAAGAACATCACTGAGAATATTTAATATGAAAGGGAATTTCCTAATGACTGTAATAGCATAGCCCTTTACAACATAGCTTATTTATACCTACTTAAAAGAAAAATCCCACTGTTTATGGATCTAAGTCTCAATAAGAAGAGATAGTTGGAATGACTACCAGGTTCTTTATGATCAGTTTGGATACCAATTTCATATTTCATGACTTAAATGGGAGAATTATTAGATTATTGATTATTCAAAACAACAAAAATTATTTATGCAGGAATAAGTCCTTCTGAATCAATAAGATTTACTTCTGCATATAAGTATGTACGGAATTGCATTGCTATCTTTGAATGTTCACTTTCTAATCATACCATTTAGCCTGAAAATTATATATTTAATAGGCAAACTTGGTCAACATTTTAAATGAATTCCTGGAGAAATATGCAAAATACTGTTCACATTACCTTCTGTTTCCTGTTGTGTTAGCTGGCCAAATATACAACCCATGTAAGATTCACTAGTATTGTATTATCTCCATTCTGGAATATCTACAAAATCTACAAAACAAAAGATCTTGAAATTGAAAAATAAATAAAGCTTGGAAACTCAAGTGTCAGAATTCTTTGCATCCTGAATTCTAAACTTACCCATTTTCTTTTTTCTAACTTTGGAGCTCAGATTTAGAAAAAAACAAAATTTTTCATGATGTAATATAGCAAAATCTTTTTAACTTTCCATGTTTTTAAAATAAATAAAAAACCAGGGATGGACAGGTAAAAAAGCTAATTTTTCATTCAGCTTCATTACTACAATCAGACTAAAACAAAGAGATTTTTGCCTCTTGCACAGAGTGAAAACAAATTTCATTTTACTACTGAGGTTCTATTTATAAAACTAGGATATCCATTTTCTGAAGAAAGCTTCAGAAGATACAATAGTCTCTGACATACAACAGTTCATTTAGTGATTAAACTAGTATGATGATTTCACCAGCAATTTCCAGACAAGCCAGGGGGAAGGTGATAGGACCGTAACAGTTGTGAATCATATAACCGGTGCCCTTTTTCATGTCTTACAGGTGGACTCCTGGTAGGGGAAGCCGCCTGTCAAGTCTGACCTGCAGTCACAGACTCGCCTAGATAAGGGACCGGGTGGTGGTGGCATGACGCATGCAAGGCTGAGACAAGTGGGGGCCATGGCACATGACGGAATGATGCCACATCACAGCTCTGAAACGACACAGCCAGACAGCAGCAAAACTCCATGATGGTCTACGAGGGGAATGCTGACAGGTCAGAGAGTAGCTGAAGTGGCAGGACTGATCCTGCCAACATCCAAGGTCTGGATGTTGGCTTTGTTTTCTGTTGGGGATTGGCAGCAGCCGAAGTAACCTGAATAGGGGGAGGGCTCCTGAGTGGGTGGACTGCTGGATGGGTGGTGTTTGGGGAAAAGACATAAAAGCAGCACTGGTAGGAAAGCTCCCAGTGCTAGCTTCATATGGGACTCGTTGTCTATTGTTGCTGCTCTGTCTGAAAACCAAGTTGGATTAAAAAGAAACCCTGCGTATAAATTATGAGTTCTGAGGTCATTCTTGTGTCTGTGGGTGTCAGCCAATGGCAGTTGGAGAGAAAGCCATGGAAAATAGCCGTTTAAGGGTTTCAAAGGCTTGGTGACACTTATCAGTCCACTGTAGGGGCTGTCCAGGCTTGGGTTTTTCTCTGAGCAGTTTTATTTTCAATAAATCTGTTAATGGGCAAGGCCACTTGTGTGAACCCTAATATGAATGTCTATAAAAGTTTGCAAAGCCTAGCAAACTTTGCACCTGTTTCCTTGTCTTCGGCGCTTGCCATTCCAAAACCGCCTTAACTTTACAAGGATGCATTTGCAAGCCCTAATTCGATACGTGGCACCCAAAATAATCCAGTGAAGTGCAGTGGAATTCGCACTTCGAGAGCTTAATGTAGAGTTTTGCAGCTTCTGCAACACTTGACGTACCAACATCACATGTTCTTCCATGGAGGTTGTATATATTAAAATGTCATCTAAATAAACCAACACACCACAGTAGAGATGTTCATGTAACGCCTGTTTAATAAGCTGCATAAACACAGCTGGACCCTGCAAAGTTACAATGGCACTGAAAAAGTGATTTATCACCATTTTTCACACTTATAACCATTGCAGCATCCCCATGGTCATGTGATCAAAATTCAGATAGTTGGCAACTGTCTCTTATTTGTGATGGTTGCAGTGTCCTGGGGTCATGTGATCACTTTTTTGTGATTTTCTAATAAGCAAAGTCAGTAGGGAAGCCAAATTCACCATTAACAACTATAATGATTCACTTAACAGCTGTGGCAAAAAAAGGTGGTAAAATGGGGCAAAACTCACTTAACAAATGTCTCACTTAGGAACAAAAATTTTGAGCTCAATTGTGGTTGTAAATCAAGGACTCCCTGTATTTCAATCGAACATTACTCCACACTTATTCTGACTCAGTCTGAGTGTAAGAATATAATGGGGTGCTAACATGTTTGGAGGATTAACCATATTTTCCCCCAAATTGGAAACAAAATGGAGGCTGGAGGCTGATTGGAAAGAAAGGTTTGTTGATGAAGCAAAACCACCAACCACATGTGATTCTGGGCAGCTGACAAAATGGAGTTGAGACAGTAGGTGGGTTTTATACCTTCTTTGGATTTTGTATTTGAGCTTTCTGTTCCTATGCAAGAACATGTCCTTTAAATTCTATTGGCTGTTATCAGATTCCTATGGGGTCATGGCTGGCTCTATAGGCAAAAGGGGAAATGCAAATCCTAGGTGCTTGTCTGAGCTAATTTTGTCAACCTTTTGTTTGTTGCTTATCTGAGTTTCTGTCTTGACCCAGTCTTTCTGAATGGATTACCAAATCTGCATTTCTAAAAGCTGGCCTCCTTAGTTTCTGCTTGGGGCAGGGAATCTAGGGGTGGTTTCTGCCTCCCTTAAGATTTTTTCATTTCTCCTTTAGGGGAAATATTTTATCTGCCTTTTTTAATATTTCCCAAAATATTTCATTCTTCGGGGGAGTGTGTGTGTATATATATATATGTGTGTGTGTGTGTGTGTGTGTGTGTGTGTTTTCTTAAGTTTTCGGGTACTTACATGTATGGTGTTCGGCTTGGTTCAGGTATTTTCCCACGTCATTGTAGTTCTTTTAAAGTTGTAGCAACGTTTCAGCAGAATCTCATCTGCCATCATCAGGCTTCTGTATTGTGTCCGTCTGTGGGTCAGACTTTTACAGTGGTTTCAGATTTAAATTTAAATATATATATGCTGTATAATTAGTTAGAGAGAGATTAGTATATTTATACATACATGTATACATACCCATACACACACATTTATTTTATTTATTTAAAAATATTTATTTATTATTTATTTAATTATTTATTTAGAGTGGAATCCTGACTCAATGTAATACAAAAGTCATGGTTTACACATTACAACAGATATTCAGACAATCCAAATCAGCTACATGATGATTTGGTGTGATACTGAGTGTTAATATGACAGACCAATCTAAAGCCAAGAGTGACAATATTAATTGGCGGCAATTGTCTAGGTTTTCAAGCAGGATTTTTCCAGCCCTTCTAAGACAACTTAGTAATTGAATATAATTTGCTTTACAGCAAATGAAGCATGAGCAATACGATTTTCCCTTCCATAAGAGATTTTTTAGTGTTTTATGACTATGCTGTATTTTCCGATATAGTTTCTGATATTTCTTGCATCTTTTTCTTGTCATAAAAATCCATTAGGAATTTGGGGGGTGGGGGTTGGAATAACTGCAAAATTGCCAGAACCAAGAGGTATACATTAGAAGCAGTGACATGGTATGGTTTCACAGAGGATATTGCTCTTACCAAGTGTGAAGTTTTTCAGATAGTTTAGTACAATATGAGAGCTGTATTTTGAATGGTGCAAAGCTATTGGTACTGTGCAGTAAATTTTTAACTTCTAACTTGCTTCAGTCAAATGCTTCCTTCCTCTGCAAGACCTGCCCCATACTGGTTTTTTCCAGGAAAATCCTGCTACAGTCCTAACAGTTTTGTCTCCATCTCAACCAAGGGGATATTAAAGAGCTTAACCTCCACATAATCTTGAAAGAGTAAGTTGATCATTTACAGATCTTTAACCACATAAAAAGATTCCACTGGCTTTATGTCCAAAGGTATTTATAGAATTTACAGCAGGGTTAATTCAGCTGCAGGGTGTAGTCAGCCATTTGAAATTGGTACATTTGCATTCAGTGACCTGTCATTTCACAACTTCCCAATCTCTCTCTTGTATTAATCCTAGAGAAGATATGGACAATTAAAGGGAAGGGAAGTGTGGTCAATCATGAGCAAGATAAAATACTAGTCACCACCCATTTAACTCCTTTAGATTACTGTATTAAGCCACTCAATGGACCTACAACCTTAATATGACAGTCCCATTACATCTTATTGTTATTCAGAAAGCAGTTACAGCAACAGTCACAATAAAAGACAGAATTGTTAAAGGTAACATTCAGCAACCACTGGCATAAACTGATCACTTTTAAACATGTGCAAATGTTATCTTTCTGGTCTCTTTTATTCTGGCATCTACTATCATCAATGGCAGCTTCTAAGACTGATAGTGTTCTTAAAGGGAAAGCTGTGTACTTTTTATTCCTTTATAAATGCCTCTGTTTGTCATATACAGTAACTGTCTATTATTATTTTCAGTGGCTTCAGTAACACAGCTAGTCAGCATTAGGCCCCAAAGAACCAGAATGTATCAAAATTAATTAAGAAAAATCCTGTTCTACATGAGTAGTTCATTAGATTCAGTTCTGGAAAATCTGGGATTGTGTTGGCCAAATTCCATTCACTTGTCTAGTAAAGCAACAATTACCTCTTCAAGACAGGTATTACAATGTGAAGAATGTTGTCACCTACCTAATCTTCTATAACCAGGCAAATGAGCACTTAGACATGGAAAATCAGGTCCCAACATTCCACCACACTGAAATACGATCTAGGATACAGGAAAATGTCAATGTAATACACAGATTTTTCAATTACTGGGGGACATTATTGCATTTAAGAGATATCACTAAGATCATATGGGATGCCAGTGACATTGTATAAAAAGGAAAGCATTTTTATAGACAGGACAATTTTTAATGTTAGATGCCCAAACAAAAATTGATAATTCTTTAGACAAGATGCTGTAACATAGTAGGCAAAACGAGCATGAGATAACTTTAGAACCAGAGTTTTTCCCTGCAGAGATGTTAGTTATGCCAATAGGTAACAATTGACTAGCTTAAAAGCTAACAAGGACGTCGCAAAAAGTCTAATAAATCATTATCTATAGATATCATGTTGTGTAGTTAAGAACCTTAAATCAGGTTTAAACTCACAATCTAATCAAACCAAACCATGTATGTATGTATGTATGTATGTATGTATGTATGTATGTATGTATGTATGTACACACACACATATATATATATGACCTCAACAGAATTTCCTGGAAACCATTCCTATATATGTGCATGTATGTATGTATGTATGTATGTATGCATGTACACACACACACACACATACTACAAAACTCATTGGCACTTGTCTTATGATGCAGACTCCTACCATTATTCAGTATTAGAAAATATACAATTGTCACATCACTCTTTGACTTTATACTTCCTTTTAAATTAGCTGAAGTAAACTTTGGTTTAATCTTACAACTCTCTAATGCAGTGGTCCCCAACCTTTTTTGTACCAGGGACCGGTTTCAAGCAGAAAATTTTTGCAAGGACCGGGGGGAGAGAGAGGAGGGGGGCTTTTCCTGTCGCCGCAGCTATTCCGAAACGCCCATTTCACCCCCACCCCCACCCCGCCCGCCCACTTCAATCCACAGTGTCCCGTTCTGCCTGCCTGCCTGCCTGCCTTAGTTTCTGGTTGTTTGGGAGCAGCTTCGCTGAGAATAATAACTATTCGCCTCTTTTACTCAGCGAAGCTGTTCGATTCAACCATTAACGAAGGCAGGCAGGCAGGCAGAACGGAGCACTGGGTTGAACCCAGCGCACGTGCGTGCGCGGGTGGGCGGTGAGCGAGCGGGTGGGCGGACGGGGTGGGGGTGGGGAGAAACGGGCGCTTCGGCGACAGGAAAAGCCCCGCTTCTTTGAAGCAGTTTCTTCCTGTGCTGGTGGAGGAGCGAGAGAGCGACTGAGAGAGCTGACCCAGAGAGAAGGACAGGCTTCGGTTGCTTCCTCCCTCCCCTTCTTTCATTTGTGTCCTTGATCCCGATCCCAGCAGCATTCACCGAAGGTGAAGAAAGCCGCCATTTTAAAAAAAAAAATTCTTTGCGGCCCGGTAGAGAGTGCTCCACGGCCCGGTACCGGTCCGCGGCCCGGTGGTTGGGGACCCCTGCTCTAATGCATAAATAAACAGACTCTTAAGCATTTATGAGCCTGGCCTTTATTTCCTGGAAACTGCAGTAGAATCTATTTGAAATTTGGCACATATGGAAAACATTAAAATTCACATATAATTTTAATTAAAAAGTAAAATTGCATTTTCTTCCAAATGGTAGATTTTTGGCTCTTAAGCTCTTAACTATGCCACCCATCAGGTTTGAATATGGTGACTGAGCTCACAAACTGCATTAAGCTACTATGTAATTTATTCAGTGATGTGAACTTGGCCATTGTGGATTACAAAATATGGTCTATAGTATAGCAGTTAGATTGCTATTTTTTTTTTCAAACTGCAATTGCAAAAATAGCTCGGTGGGATATATGTTTGATTGGGGTTTCCATTTTATTGCTTTAGAGATATTTGTTAGGATTTTAATGCTTTAATGCTGTAAGCCAGTGGTCCCCAACCTTTTTTATGCCGCGGCCCGGTACCGGCATCAGCTGGGCGCCCCCATCTTGTTTTGATGAAAAAGTGCTTCCGGTGAGCTCACCAGAAGCACTTTTTCATCAAAACAAGATGGCGGCGCCCAGCACTTCTGGTGAGCTTTTCCGGGTAGAAATGGCTTTCTACCTGGAAAAGCTCACCGGAAGCACTTTTTCATCAAAACAAGATGGCGGCACTCAGCAAACCAGCGGCCCGGTAGGATTTGTTCCACGGACCGGTACCGGTCCGCGGACCGGTGGTTGGGGACCCCTGCTGTAAGCCACCCAGAGTTGTTTTGTTATAAGATGAGCTGTGCCCATCTCATAACAAAATTAAATTCAATTAATAAATAATCATACAGTATGTACCCAGAGAATGACTTACTTTAATGTTTCACAAAATCTTGCCCTCCTATCTTTCCTCCCAATTCCTTTCACCATTTGTGTTTACAGGAGAGGTCAGATATTACTACTTTGCCTTCCTTCCACAGAGTTAAGAAGGAAAAGACAGATTAACTGCACAATTCATTCCAGCAATAGCATTAGGAGTCCTTTATCTGGAGGGATACACATACAGTCTCTAAGAGAACAAAGAATGATAAGAGTAATGAAAGTTGCTTCTACATTGAATAGATTAGCTCATCATTATCTTTTGGAATAAAACAATTTGTTGAAAATCATTTTATTTCCTATTATAGCTTCAGCCTAATCCAAGGTGAAAATATCAGGATAAGATTATGTGGGCTGACTATGGACCAGTCCCAGTGTTGATGTGAGATTATCCTGGGTCCTTTGTTATGACCTATAGTAAGGTTTGCAATTGGACAGAATTTCAATATCAGACTATTGTTTCTACAGGGAAGTTTCATCCTAGGCATTTGCACACTCTCTAAAACTGTTAAGTTCCCCCAACTAAAATACAAAGCTACCCTATTAACACTGGCAAATTTCATGCCCGTGTACTTTGTCTGGATTGCTATACACACAAGGACGCTTTCAAGGTAGGGAAGACAAAAAATAGATTCATACACAATCTCAAGTGCATTTTGTACTGCATGTGGAAGGCTATGAAACTAAAAGGCAGGCTATCCAGAAATGTCCCTCACTTCACTTCAGTTCAGGACTCTTGTCTCTTCCTGTACCATTTAGGTTTGTCCCACTGTCCCCTGCCACCTCCCCACTCCCCATCAATGTTCAATAGCAATTTGGTTGTTACCCAGGTTTCATGTGCTTTTATCTCAAGGAATATTCTAGTCCTCAGCATAATAAAACAAATTGTACTTGCCCTTCTTACATGACTCCAAAACGCAGTCAGGCAAGGGACTTTCTTAGACGAAGAAGGAAGCCATTTCATTCAGCCACTGGGTAAAGTTATTTATCAGGGATGCTTTCCAAATGGCAGGTATCATTGTAGGATTTCACATACTCCCTACAGACCGATAATAATACCTACAGGTGTCTATTTATAAATATGTATATTATCTAAATTCTAGATGTTTGCCATGGGCAGATACTGTATTTTGTTAGTTCACGTAGACATTCATGGCCTCTTTATGGATATATATTGGGGTCAATAGTGCAATCATGGAAAGCTTCAGCTGTATGAGTATCAATCCCTGATTCTTAACCTGTGGAAGTCTGGCTAGAGAGCTTATTAATTTTATTATACCCCACAAATAGGGATGCAATTTACAGTGGTAAGCACCAAAATATGTTTAAACCCTTTGTAGGACAACATATAGGACAGCATGTGAGTTAAACATATGCAGTGGGCAGTAGGTTCAGGAAGGTTGAAATATTGTTTCATTGCCGGCTTTCCTTCCTCAGTTTTCAGACTGGAGCTGGCAAGATACAAAGCATTCCTTTCCAGCTTCATATTTACAAAACAGAAAAGTTACTCTCCTCTGTTTGTACTTGCAATATGACATACAATACAGATAGGCGTTTGCAAGCATGTACAACTCCATTCCTATCAGTTGGGCTGGTGAAGCACCGAACAGGCTGTGTTCTTTGCTTGTTTCAAAACAGTTGATGTTTCCATTTTGGAACATTTCAGTAGTCATTCCAATCAGCCAGAATAAAAGTTAAATTGTCATACATGGGTTTAGATGAATTCAATTTCAAATAAAATGGATGTGAAAGCTTTAGCTAGATTATTTCATGAGAGGAGAGGCACAGCATTGTTTTTAGCAAATAGCGAAGAAATTAGCTAAAGGAAAGAGAAACCGCAAGAAATGATCCAAGCAAAGTTAAGCCCTTTTACATCTCAAGGATTTCACCTTGAAATAATTAAACATGTTTTGCTCCCCTAGTGAAACTTATGAAACTTGATACATTCAGCTTTTACCAGGGTTTGTCCTACAATCTTAGTAATACTCACTCAAATGTGTTGGTGTGACAATTTATATACTGCCTAACACTTTTGCTGGATGATAGTATGACACCAGCTTGCAGAAACATAAGCTACATGGTGCAAGACTGCCAGCCTATCTCTTGTCTTTAGCAATAACTTTAATCTGCTTTATCTGTTATTGATATTAGCAAGTGTTTGATTGTTTTTAGACTGTGATAATTGTTTCTCTTTAGATCTAGCAGATGTTAAGGCATAAGAAGGCTTCCCCAATCTACCCACTATCCAGATGGAAATTGCATTTCAGTTTATTTCAGCAAGACTCCTTTTTTTAGAACTACTAACAACTGTATCAAATTTTCAATAATATTTCCCCTTCAGTTCAGAAAGCTGCTGCATAAGAAAATTCCTCAACAAAATCCAGACTGTCCTTTTGTTCACTTTATATTCTGTTTCAGACAATCAACATTTTAAAACCCAGAAAAACAGACAGAAGTTTGCAGCAGCTCATGTCACCAGATTCTCACACCTGTTCATTTGGTATTTAGACTGAAGCAGTTGTGAAGCTAACAGATGACATCTAAACTGGGTTGGATAACAACATACATTGTGTTTTGTTTGTTAAGCTTACTGAAGTGAATGTTTCCCCATTTTCATCTTATTCATCACACTAAGTAGCTGCTACTAACTCATCTGCCTGTTGCCACATGCCACTTGTCCAAGAAGAAAAGTTTGTGGTATTTGGTATTTTATATACTCAAGCAACATAGCCTGAGAAGTTATTAACAACCAAAAAGGTGCTTATTTTTCACTAATACTGTATTTCCATTCTTTCAAATAGCACAAACCAAAGTAAATTATATGGACATATAAGAAACCAACATACTTTTTTCTTCATGTCTGATAATAAAAAAATATGCAATAACAATTTATAAAACAATTTGCTGATATTTCACAATATTGTAATATCCGGCTGTCTAATAGGCTGGTTTGGCAATATCTCTTGTGGTAAAGAAATAATTATTTTTGGCAATTTTTCTAAATTCTTAACTGATTTAAAGGGTAAGCCAACAATGAAATAATGTTATTTCTTCCCCCCTCTATCACCTGTTTAAATCCAAGTGTTATGAATGCAATTGTACTTCTAGTAAATTAACTTCTGCAAATTCCTATTAGATCAGAAATCAGTTGATTGGTAGACTAATCCCTTCTTCCTGTATAATAATTAATTTAAGGCTAATTGGCAGAAGCCAATATCAAGAATAAGTCATATCAAACCTGATCTCCTGTTTGGATAGTTTATTTATGTGTTTGTTTTCATTTATAAGGCCTACTCATCTCAACATACTTTGGATGCTAACAACCGTTAAAATGCAATATAATAACATCACAATAAATAATCAGTTGCCATAATTTTTAAAAGCATCAACACAATCATTCTTACAAAATTTTGGTTGGTTCATGAGAACAGAATAGGTATAATATAATTTGACTTTAACAAAATATTTAATAAAGTCTATGAGATCCTGGTTAAAAAAAATAGCAAAACATTGGGTGGACTTTCCTATTTTTAGATTGATACAGCAGGCTGAAATTGTATATAAATGCATACTTCAATGGTTATGCATCAAGCAGGAAGAATTGAATGGCATACCATTTGGCTTTATTCTAGGCTCTGAGTTGTGAGCTTTTTTTAAAAAATGACTTGCATTGCAGGTTAGAAAATACAGTTTTCATACTGTATCAAGTGAAATCAATATCAACAGGGATAATTTCAATTCCCTACATTTGAGTAGAAGAAACTCAAAAGCATGAATACAGGATGAGACATGCCATATTAAGCAGCAGTAAATGGAAAAGGATTTGGATCTCAGGTTAAATAGCAGCCAATATTTGCCAAAAAAATGTAGCCCCAGACTGCATCAATTGACATCCAATCCCCAAACATGAAAAGCTATTTCCCCCTCTAGTCTATGTTGGGCAATCCACATCTCAAAAGTTGCATCCAGTTCTGAGTACTGAGTTTTTAGGAAGGACAAATTGAACAATGTCCTGAGAAGAGCAACCAAGACAAGAAGAACAAAAAAGAAAATAATAAGGAATAGCTGGCGAGTTTGCATATTTATAGCTTAAGAAAGACAATATTATGGAAAAATTCCAGATTGACTATCATATTTGGCTCAAGTTGCTCTTTCGCTCCACAAAATACAGAAAGAAAAGGCACTTCCTTTCTTTTGACCTTGCACTTTTGATCCTGAATATGAAGAGAAAAAGAAAGTGATGACAACAATACAAACTGATGACATTAAGGGCGGTACTAATCCACACTGTCCAAAACCCATGTACAATGATGGAGCATGTCCCAAAAGATGCTGTTTTCAGTGGGAACTGGGTTTTCTTGATTTTTTTCTTGAAGACATTTCACTTTTAATTCGAAGAAGCTTCTTCAGTTGGAACTAACTGGTGAGGAATACAAAGGATTTATACTCTTTGCAGCCTACCTGTTTCAGGGTGTTGATGATTGGCTGATTGCAGACACTCTAAATCCTTTCCATTTCACACCATTTAGAATTGAAGAAGCTTCTTGGATGAGAATTGAAACCTCTTCAAGAAAAATCAAAAAAAGTCCAATTGCTGTTTGAAAAAAAAGAGAGCATATTTTGGGACAACCATGACCTGGATAACTGAGAACTTCCGCAGACAAATGATGGAGAACTTTATAAAACAATTTTAAAATAATATTTTTGAAAAATCTTACGGCTTTAGTTGCAGAAAAACAACAGTAAATAGCATTGTGGAATCTTAAATACTAAAACATTACTGTGGTACAATCTTCATCAATTGGACAATCTTCAAAACTGTCGAACTGCAGCATAATTTTCAGCCTCTAAGTCATATTATATGATGGGTTCAGTGGAGAAGCAATCTAATACACATAAAAGCATTAGATCAGTGGTGGCAGAACTAGTAGAGTCTAGGCCAGTCTTCTCAACTTTTGCAACTTTAAGATGTGTGGACTTCAATTCTCAGAATTCAAGGCTAGTCAGTAAGATGTCATAAGCTGCTTTGTGACTTCAAACTAAATATATAAATACAGATGGTAAACATTCCCCACACCCACTTTCAATGATGGTGAGAATATTTTAATGTTGGCAGCTGAGAGGTAACACTGGGAAGAATCGGAAATATGTGCAGAAATATCTGAATAAATCTAGATTATATTGATACCATATAATTGATGTTAACTGTACCCAATTTGAGAGTGTTCCATCTGGCTGTCTCTTTCTTTGACTGTTATCATTATCCCTTATATTTTGAAAGCTTGTTCCTATTTTTTCCCTTCTAACTTGTTTTTCCTTTAGTGTCAAAAATATGTTATGTACTTTGTGTTTGAGCCCAAAAACAGGTACAGTCTTGTTTGTTATTGATTTAAATGAGGTCATCATTGGGGGGAGGGAGTTTGCCCTAAGAACAGATAAAAATGGTTCAAATAAATACATGCTGCTGAACATGCCCAGAAGTACTGTTCTTGAGGCTACACAGGTGGCAAGTAATGCAATCCCAATTAAGATTTGAGGAAATTACATACAATATTCAATTATACTCCGTTCTACCCAAGTATCTTCAACCTCAGGCAGAAATCCCTGCCAGATGTTTAATACAAGATGTCCTTCATAGTAGCAAGCCTCAACATTTCAACCAGGTCTGCCACACCCGGTCTTCTTTTTCCAAAAGGTTTCTGCAATATCCTGTTTACTTTAGGGCACAAGACTTAATGAAAACACCCCTGAAGAGTCCTGCATTCATTTCCTACAAATTTCAAACGTGATCAACTCAGAGTTGAATTTGAGTGTCAGCGCAGCAAAGTTGCTTTCAGCAGTTTTGGCTGGAACCTAACAAGTTTCCATATTTTGACCTTCAATACTTATCTGATACCCCTGTTAACTTGTAAGCAACTACACAAAAGCACATTCACAAATAAAGCACAAATTCCAAAATGGTTTGGATCTTAGCATTTAAGTCTCAATGTTTGAAAAATCTTATTACATGCCTGATATGTAAGTGGCTTGGAAAGAAGAAGCAAATTCTACAAGCTCCATGGGTAGCTGATAAATGTTCCTAATCAAATACTGGTGGAAATAAAGCCAATTATCACAAAATTTTCTTATTTCTGATGCCATGTCAGCAGAACAAAACCCCTACTTCTTTTCCATCTAGTTCTGGTTAAAATAATAGCATTAAGGATTAGGATACCCTGTGTCCTACAGAAAATCGATTATTTGGATTCCTTTAGTCAGAACTGAGCTTGGGACAGAAACCACATTTCTTGGGGTCCTCCTGCTCTCAAAGTCATTACCTTGAGATATACTGTAGGTGAAGGCCATAGCTAGGGAGGCTTGGACACATCTTCAGCTGATGCATCATTTGCCTTCTTTCCTGAGTCCCTGGCTACCCAACCCATATTGTATCTGGAACTTACAGTACTATTGCTGTATCACCTATGATTGGAGACTACCCAAAGCTGCTGTTAATGCAGAATTCTGCACCCAACTACCAACAGAGAACAGGTATGTGATCTTGTGATAATTGCATGGGTTTCTGAGCTTAAATTAATATATTGATTTTAATCTGTAAAGACATTTATGGTTTGGCATTTGAGTATATGCAGGATATTTACCTCCCAGATAGAATTAACTCATAAGATACATTCATCATAAATTAAGATGTTAGAGAGTCCCACATGTGAAATTAGGAAAGGGAGGAAAACCTTGGTGTTTCTCCATCTCTGTAGTTGCTCTATGGAATAGTTTGAACCTTTGGATATCTGGATGGCATCTTCCCTGGTGATATTCAAAAAGACACTTAAAACAAGTTTTTCCACAGTTTTAAGTATTGGTGATTTTTTTTTTGAATTGGACATGGAGAAATAATATGGGGAAAATGTGTTTTTGATTTAAATTGTTTGATTGGTTTGAATTTTGTAAACTCCCAAGAGTTCTTATAAATGCCATAAGTAACAGCAGCCTAGGGACTCGTACTACCTACAGTCACAACGGATGACCATTAGATAGTTGGCTAAGCCATTTTGATGAATTCCAATATCATACTTCTATCTCCACACTTTCATGCATGAGAGGACAACTTCTGTAATTATAATTAAATCCATTCTTTTCACCCTTTTCAGAAAATAGGAGGACCAGACAAGGCAAATTCAAATAAATATCAGAAAAGTTACATATTTCCTGACATATTACTGATTAGATCTCTTTAAGTAAAACTTTCTTTATATTTGAATGCTTGAACTTTTTTCCCTAAATATAGCTATGGACATCTTTCAATAAAAACATGTATTCAGAATGATTTGTGTCCTCAACTAAAAATCTATGTTGTCTTTGTTTTCTTTTGGGAAGAAGTTTAATTACAGAGTTACATAAAATGAGTATTTTGTTAACATTGAGAAGAGGTTATGCTCTGTGTTAAACTCCAAACAAGTCTGTTTTTACAATACATAATTCTTTTTCCAGCTGTTCCCTTACTCATTAACAAAGTAAATTAGATATTTCTTAAACTAGCAGCTTGCTTTGTTGACTTCATCAAAATGCAAAACATAATGGACGTGGAAAATTACTACTCCAGGAGATATTCAGTTAGGGTGACTTCTTCAAGTATAGTAATTATCAATTCATTTAGAATCAGTTATGGTTCTCATAGGACTCTGCTAAAATAATCTAAATCTGTTGTTTGGGTAAACCTATTTATAATAAACAGAAAAACATTAGATCCCTTGTAAAATACCCAAGCATGATTAACATAAAAAAAGAGAATTACCTTCATCTAGTGGCATTTCCCATGTGAAAAAAGGTTTCCATATGAGGAAACAACTAGCATGCTATTCTACAGACTCATTTTCTCTATCCAGTTCTATCTTAATATTCAAAGTATTAAGATAGAACTGGATAGAGAAAATGAGTCTGTAGAATAGCATGCTAGTTGTTTCCTCATATGTTGTGCCTGGCATTTTGCTGCTCATTCTTACTATGTTTATTAATTTTTTATGGCTGTCCCTTTCATATTAATGAGTCTGGGTGACTAACAATTAAAGATAAAATAAAAACAAATTACAAATAACATAAAAATAGTAGCCAAGTAACACTAACAGTTGTCAATCAGTACAGAGACTTCCGGTTTGTCGGTTCGCGAGCGGCAGGGATTTGCGAAGCTGCGCGATCCCTGCCGTGCTAGCCGTTTTGGGGCTCCGACCCAGACGGAGTGCGGAGCTAGGCTGCCTGCAGGGCAGCTGAAGGTGGGGGATCCGGAGAAGGGTTTGGGGTGTTGCAGACCCCTCCCCGGCCGGCAGAACCCCTTTTCCCAGGACGGTGCAGCGGCGGTCCGTAATGCCGCCACAAAGAAGCTGGCAGCCGGGTAAGAATGCGCAGGAGGAAGTGGAGAAAGTGCTTGAAAGGAGAAAGTTTTTCTTGGCTCCTAAGACATATTTAACAAAATTCCTGAAAAGTATGACTTTCTGAATGATACCTTCGAGAAGAGGAAAAAAGCGGCAGTTTAATGGTGCTGAAAGGATAGCTTACCCTCTTTTTCTACGGAATAAAAAGTGAATATTAAGAAACCTATTTTTTTCTAGGTGAAAACTGGCTTTAAGCGATGAGTGGGAAAAGAGAGGACTAAAAAAAAAAATATTTGTATGCTAAGACTTTGTTGGAGGAGATGCCTTAAGGATTGAAAGACTAAAATATATTGCAATAAGATTTTAAGAAACAGATTTGGACTTTCTTTTTCTCTGATTGATACTACCCTAGGAGGAGAGAGTGGGAACTCTGTCTTGATTTGGACTGACTGATAACTTTGGGATTGTCTTATTTTTCCTTTGGAATATTCTGACTGTTGTAAGAGAAAAGAAAAGATTTATAATGGCTTCTTCTATTGAGGAACTGAGAAAAGATTATGAGCAAGCAAAAAAAAATGGTAAAGCTGGTTTGAAAGAAGCCTGCCTTTTTTTGGAAATGGCACTCATTAACTATCAACAAACATTGCAACAGATGAAGACAGCAGAAGAAGAACAAGGAGAGGAAGCCATCTTTAATAAATCTCAGAACGCGACCAAGAGGGAAGGAAGAGGGAAAAGAAGAGAAATAAAGGACTTAAGATTTAAAAAAACATTTAAGAAAGGGAAAAACAAGGTGCAAAATCAATATAACGATGGTAAACAAAAGGGAAGAGGAATATGACAGAGAAGGGAAGCCAGTAGGGCAGAGGCTAGAAGAAGGGGGGGTAGAAAGGTTTGTTGGGAGAAGAAAGAAAGGGAAAAGGTGGAGAAAAGCTACAAAGTTTTGAAATTAAATGGGAAAAAAGGAATTTTTTTAGGGATAAAGGATAAGTATAATTTTTTTAAATAGATTTTGCAAGGTACATAAGATGATATTGTAGTATTGTATTAGAAATAGAAAACTTAAATGGCTTAAGAGTTGATAAGAGATTAAAATGTTGAAATGTTAATAATGATTGGTTTTAAAATATAATATGAGGGGAGATTTAGAATATTGAGCTTTAATTAAAGAGTTTAATAAGATTATGGTATTGATGTTATTATAAAATTTTCATTATAGTATTTGTTTTTAATATCTAGATCTATTGTTTAACTATGTATTTAATTATTTTGGATGTATTATTCAGTTAGAATGTACCAAGCAAAATCGGATTGGGTATTTTAAAGATTAATTTGATTAATTTAGTGGGGAGATAGAAAGGCATCATACTCTGATTAGTGATTTCAGGAGAAATTTCTTTTTTTAAAAAAGGAATGAGACAAAGGTACAATAAAGAATGGACAAAAGATACAAATATAATGACTCAAATTAAGATGATTAATTAAGATAGAATTTAAAAAAATGAAATATAGGGAGAAGTTAATATAGAAGATTTAGAATGGTAAATAAAATAAGTAATGATATGTAAGATGAGTATGAATACAGTTGAAGTCCATGAAGAAAGAAATACCTGGGTCCAAGTTACTTTCCAAAAAGATTTTTTTTTATGTTTTGTGTGTTATGTATATATGTTTTTTGGGGGGGGAGAATTAATGAAACCTTGCAGAAATATAGAATGAGAATAATGGTAACTAAGTCAGAAAGAAATAGATGAAATAATAATAATAAAATGGAATAAGAGTAAAGAGAAAGAAAGAGAAAATGGATAAGAGGTTTTTGTATGTTTATATGGAAATGGTTTAAAACAGAATTATAGTTTATCTGACTTGTTAAATTTATAATGGAAAAAGGTTTAAATATGTAATGGATAATGACGACTTGTGTGTTTTGAAAAAAAATTAATAAAACTTGTTTTAAAAAAAAAAAGTATAGTAATTATCAATTCATTTAGAATAGTTATGGTTCTCATAGGACTCTGCTAAAATAATCTAAATCTGTTGTTTGGGTAAACCTATTTATAATAAACAGAAAAACATTAGATCCCTTGTAAAATACCCAAGCATGATTAACATAAAAAAAGAGAATTACCTTCATCTAGTGGCATTTCCCATGTGAAAAAAGGTTTCCATATGAGGAAACAACTAGCATGCTATTCTACAGACTCATTTTCTCTATCCAGTTCTATCTTAATATTCAAAGTATTAAGATAGAACTGGATAGAGAAAATGAGTCTGTAGAATAGCATGCTAGTTGTTTCCTCATATGTTGTGCCTGGCATTTTGCTGCTCATTCTTACTATGTTTATTAATTTTTTATGGCTGTCCCTTTCATATTAATGAGTCTGGGTGACTAACAACTAAAGATAAAATAAAAACAAATTACAAATAACATAAAAATAGTAGCCAAGTAACACTAACAGTTGTCAATCAGTACAGCTAAGGAATATGCTCACTTAGAGGACTTCAGGCTCAACACAATTCCATCTTTAAGATCTTGCAAAAACCCAGCAGACTGGAGTGACTCTGATCTCTAGGAAAATGAAGTTCCAGAAAGCAGATGCCATGACAGAAAAGGTTCTCTTCCTGAGTCCTGCCAGTTGGCACTCACTTTTCCATAGGACCCAGAACATGTCTCTCCTGCCAGATCTGACAGGAGAAGATGGTCCTGTAAGTAACCAAGCCTCAATCCATGAATGGTTTTAAAAGTAACACCAGCACCTTGAATTGTACCCAGAAGCATACCAATAGACAATGCAGCTTACAGAGCAGAGGTGCTACATGTGTTAAACAATAGGTACCCATGACTGCCGATGCCACCACATTTTGCACCAGGTGAAGATTTCAAATTCTTCTCAAGGGTATGTTCCTGTAGAGTGTGTTGCAGTAATCCAAAATGAGCAGTCACCAGCAGTCACTAGACCACCTCTTCACCAGCAAACAAAAATCCAGATGAGCAGAGATTAAGAACAAGATTAACATTAGACCAACAATCAAACAACAAACAATCAAGAAGTTTCAGTAAAGGAACTGCCAAATAGGCTAACAAGAATCAGCCCAACCAAAGAACTACCAAGACAACTCCCACCAACATTGACAGGGCAATCCATTAGTACTGTATATAAAACGAGCACGTCTAGCACTGAGGATGTTACCTAGTTTCGATAATGAAACATCTACAAGAAAATAACCAAGCCCAGAGAGCACCCAGGACCCCTCATTTCAACCCTGAGCTACAAATATCCTCCTCTGTTAGTATATAGTTAAATAGGAAGTTTCCAGAAGTGATTAGAAAGTGAAGTTATCATATTCAGTGTCCTTTAAAGCAGTAGTCGTCTACCAGTGGGTGGTCCACAGAGAAATGTCACCCCCAAAGCAACCCCGAAAGCACCCCCCAAAAGCACCCCCAAAGCAATTAATCCAGGCTATGTGGGAACACAAGGCTTGTGTCGCTTGCATTGCAAACAACATGAAGTAGTGAGGGGAGGGGGGAAAGGGTGGAGGGGGGAACTTGCCCCACATGCCCCACGCGCCTTGCCTGGCCATTGGGTTGCTTCCTTCTGCTTCTTTCTTCTCCTGCTTTTGGCTGCATGCAAGGAAAGCAGCAAAGGTCTTTCTTTCTCTCCCCCAAACTCCACCAGAAATGAGTCTTTGGGACCCTGCAAGGCATCCTGCTCCAAGAGGCTGCACCGGCGGGACAAGTCTCACAAAGACTCATTTCTGGCGGAGTTTGGGGGAGAGAAAGAAAGACTTCTGCTGCTGCTTCTGCTTTCCTTGCATGAAGCCAAAAGTCTTTCTCTCTCTCCCTGAGAATGGAGCTGGAGACAGTATCCTGTGATCCCAAATAAAGAATGGATCAGTAGGAAAACGGAGTGGGGAATTTTCCTGCAACTTTTTGGGGGATTTTCCCAGGGTTTCTGGTCTGCGGGATTTAAAATTATGAGTTTGGTGGTCCCTGAGGTCCAAAAAGTTGGCAACCCCTGCTTTAAAAGGCTGCATTGTAACGGAGAGCATGACCATTCCTTTCAACTTCCAGCACTCAAACTCACAGGAAACCACTGTCCTGCAGTCTCCTTGCAAGAAAATGCTCTTTAGAGCAGTGGTCCCCAACCTTTTTTGTACCAGGGACCAGTTTCAAGCAGAAACACTTTTTCAAGGACCGGTGGGGGAGATTCTATTTTCCATTCCCAAAACTTTATGTTTACCCTACAACTAGCATTAAAGACACCTGACTGCAGTCTCTCTAGTTCTAGGTCTTGCCCAGCTGTGTAGCTACAAAATTTCATGCAGATGTTTCTCTTATCTCTGTTTGGTGAAAACAGGAATTGAATGAGGAGCATTTAGTCAGTGTGTTTTTTCTAGGAAGCTCCTGTAGTCCTTGTTTAGGGATCATTCAGAGCTACGATGGACCTCTAACACCCAGCCCAGGAAGAAACTGCTTCAAAGAAGCCGGCAGGGTGGCTTTTCCTGTCGCCGCACCTCCTCCGAAGCGCCCGTTCACCCCCACCCCCACCCCGCCCGCCCGCGCGCAGTTCAATCCAGTGCTCCGTTCTGCCTGCCTGCCTGCCTGCCTGCGTTTCTGGTTGTTTCAGAGCAGCTTCGGCTGATAAAAAGAGGCGAATAGTTATTATTCTCAGCCGGCTGCTCCGAATCAACCAGAAACGAAGGCAGGCAGGCAGGCAGAATGGAGCACTGGATTGAACCGTGCGCGCGGGCGGGGGGTGGGGGGTGAACGGCGCTCGGAGGAGCTGCGGCGACAGGAAAAACCACCACCCCCGGCTTCTTTGAAGCAGTTTCTTCCTGGGCTGGTGGAGGAGCGAGAGAGCGACTGAGAGAGGAACGAGGCGGGAGGAAACCGAAGCCGCTGAGCCAGAGAGCAGGACAGGCTTTGGTTGCTTCCTCCCTCCCCTTCTTTCATTTGTGTCCTTGATCCCTGATCCCAGCAGCATTCACCGAAGGCGAAGAAAGCCGCCATTTTTTTTTTAAATTTGCGGCCCGGTACAGAGTGCTCCACGGACCGGTACCGGTCCGCGGCCCAGTGGTTGGGGACCCCTGCTTTAGAGCACTAATAGGTGATCTCCATCCATTTCTTGTCCAAAAAAAGTTTGTGGGACCAGTCTATTATCCAGTCCTTAGGTTTTTGTCACAGTTGTTGCCTCCACTCAACCAAGAATTGAACTAGTTTGCCATTCCTCACTCAGGAGTAGTCTATCTGTATTTTTAATCTTATATGCAAAGCCTCCTCTTAATTTTCATTTTGAAAAATGACTGAAATAGCACCTGAATATCAAAAATATATTTTAATTTATATGATCAATGGATAGAATTAATTTAAGTCCAAGAATTAGTACTTACATTTTTATTTAGTATGTCCCAACATATTTTTCTTTTCTTTTGTTTCGCCATCATGCTGCGTAGTGGTCTTGTGAATTTGACCTAACTGAGGAGAATAAACTTCCATAACTTAAGTGGACTAGAATCTGGGATTCGCTATTTCCAAGCCTAACTATTTCTCCTTTATAGCAACTTCTGACCACAATGGAGCCCAAAATTTCTGTTGTTAGAAGTAATGTGTTCTGTTGTTGGAACAAACGTGAGACATTTGTTAAGTGAGTTTTGCGACCTTTCTTGGCATAGTTGTTAAGTGAATCACTGTAGTTAATAACAAGGGGTTGGTAAGTAAAACTCACTTCCCCATTGACTTTGCTTGCCAGAAGGTCACAAAAGGTGATCCCATGACCTTGGGACACAGCAATGGTCAAAAAAATGCAATTCAGTTGCCAAGCATCTGAATTTTGATACCATGGATGTGGCAACTGTCATAAATGTGACAAATGGTCATAATTCACTTTTTCAGTGCTGTTGTAACTTTGAAAGGTCACTAAATGAACTGCTATAAGTCAAGGACTATCTGTATAACCTGATTTTGGAAAAAATATTGGAGTGTAACAAAAAGACACAAGTGTCCCCTTTTCTCTCGCTAGGGCAGCATTAAATTATAGACTTATGTTCTGTCATTACAAAGTAAATTAGTTCTTGCAAAAGTCCTCAGTTGTATTAACAGCAGCAAGATGGAAATGTCCCATGTGCTGCATACCTCTTGGCTGAATTTCAGGCAATGCACTCTACATGAGCTACTCTTGAAAAGTTCCAGAAACTTCAGCTGGTACAAAATGTAGTTGCAGGAGCAATTATGTACGGTTTGGTGGTGGTGGTGGTGTTTTGCAGAACTTACATTACATCTTTGCTTCACAATATGCATTAATTACCAATTTCCAGGCCCAATTCAAGGTGTTAGTGTTGATCTTTACAGTTCTTCATGGCATGGGCTGGGTTATTGGAGAGCTACCTCTCTCCGTTTTCATCTGCCCAACCCACCAGATCAAGGGTGGGATTCAAATTTTTTAACAACCAGTTCTGTGGGCATGGCTTAGGTGTTGGGCATGGCTTGGTGGTCATGTGACTGGGTGGACATGGCTTGGTGGTCATATTGGCTGGGCGTGGCCAACTCAACATCACTCACATCGAGGCACCCATCTCCTCGCCTGGCCTCTTGTGACTGTGGGGATGCTGCAACAGTCGGAAGTGTGAAAAATGGTCATAAGTCACTTTTTTCAGTGCCACTGTAACTTTGAATGGTCACTCCACACAAGCAAAGTATCAGCAAAGGACGGGGGAAAAACTCCAGAGAAGTTCCTGAAATAGGAAGTCTAGTCCTGCCAAGAATGTAATAAGGGTGAATGTAATAATCTAGTCCTGCCAAGAATGGAGAGGCAATTTCTGTATACAACACCAGAATGTTTCCTTCCAGCCTTCTTACAGAAATAGGCCAGTAATTTCTTTTAACAACCGGTTCTCAAAACTGTTTAGAATGTTAACAACCGGTTTTAGCGAATAGGTGCGAACTGGTAGAATCCCACCCCTGCACCAGATCCAGTAGAGAAGGCATGTTACAGATTCCATTGTCTAAGGCAGGGGTGTCCAACCTTGGCAACTTTAAGCCTGGAGGACTTCAACTCCCAGAATTCCCCAGCCAGCTTTGCTGGCTGGGGAATTCTGGGAGTTGAAGTCCTCCAGGCTTAAAGTTGCCAAGGTTGGACACCCTGGTCTAAGGAGCTACACGTAGTAGGCCCTGGACCTTCTCTGCAGTGGCACCCACATTGTGGAATCTGAGATGAAGTTGACCCTTTCTGAGTTTCTGAAGATCCTGCAGGACTTAATTGCATTATCAGATCTGGGGAACTCAGGGGTCAGATAATCTAGTGAGATGGCTTTGCTATTGTTAACATTTCTTTATCAACTTTTTACTTTAGCTCAGTTTTTTTATATTTTAATTGCTAATAATTATAATGATTTGAGATATTTAATTATTGTTTTAATTTGCTGTAAGCCATCCCGAGTCACTTGCTTTGTGAGATAGGCAGCTATATAAATAAATGAATAAATAGGATAATATTAGAAGAAATGTGTGTAATTAGTTCTATAAGATAGAGAACATATTTTAGACTTTAAGAAGAACAACAGATTAATTGAAGGAATAATTTAAAAGGAGGGTTTTGTTGAAACATAAGTGATTTACACATCAGGGTTTTCCCCTATATCTCCAGCTATATATTTTCCTCAACATGCTTCAAAAACCACTGACTTTCCCACACCATTTATTCTTTGCTGGACCTTCAAAACAAGGAAGGGCTGTAGCTGTTAGAGGCTGCTGTGAGGGAAGCACAAAGATATAGGCAGGTGCAGGAAGAAGGGCAAATGAAGGATCTTGGACTCCCTGGGTTTTGTTTTCCTGTCCAGCAAGCACACAGATTAGCTGAAAATCCCATATGTTTCCTTTCCCATGTGTCTAGCAAGCAGCAGAGATTGCTGGTTAGAACAGAAGCAATATGTCCAAGTCTTAAATTTTGTGGAGCAGAGGAAACTTGATTTGGGGTCTGGTAGCACCTTTTCCAATTTACAAAGTTTATTAAAAGGCATATTTTTTCCTGAGCTGCAGTTCATCATCAGAAGCATAGAGTGCTGGTCTGATTCAGATTTAAATTACGGTGAGGCAGAAGTGGGGTGCAGGGAAGAGACGAAGACAGATTAGCGATGCAGATGCAAGTTACCTATGAGAGAGATTACAAGTACTATATGTTCTCAATTAACAACTGTAACAAGTTTTAAAAACCACCATAATAGTTGAGATGTCTGAGATCGCCTGGAACTTTTGATATGAATTCAGCAATTTCTTCTTCAAAGCTGATTTGGTCCCATTTTCCCAAACAATCACTTTAACGCCTGCCATAATGTATCCTGGATAAGTTGTAGTGCTCTGATATTACTTTATCCTTGTTTTAAATCCTGATGTCAAATTTGTGTCCATTAATTGTTTTGGCCCATTTGTCCTACACAGACTTTCAGAGGGGAGCTGCTTGCAGACAATGGCATATATCCCATTGGAGAAAAAGCATAATCTTGTGTTTGCATTTGTTGGAGCCTGTGATGGTGCTATTAGTGTAGATGTGGGAACAAAATAGACATTTGGACTTTTGCAGGATTTGGTCCCATGTTGGCATCACTGTCTGTTGTTTGTTATTGCCTGTGAAAATCTGTTGGGTTGGCAGTCTATATGCATCTGTTTCTATATGAGCCTGCCACCCAGAACTTGGAAAAATGCAATGTCCTTATCCAGTAGGGGCTGTAACTTATTAATAATGTGTTTAAATAGTTGATCTGGCACTTATTCTCACTTGAAAGAAATGCTCGAATGATGAACTTAAACCAGACATACAAGAGATGAATTATCTACCCAACATTCAATAGACAGATCAGTAGAGTCAGATCAATTCGCAGAGTGGATCTATTAAAAGACAGACCTCAGAAATAGAGAAACAGAACACCCCTGGCAGTCGTCTACAGCTAACAGCTACAATAAGCAAGTTCACTGTATTCTAAATTTCGTTCTGCCCAGACACTGAGCAACATGTGAAGAATAAAAGCAGTATGTTTAGAACCCAGTTTAGCTACACAGTTGGCTTTGACTTTTCTGTGTTTCAGAAAGCACCATATTTTTGCAATCCAGAAAAAAGATCCTACCATTGGAGAAATATTTTCTTTTACTTTTCAGGCAATGAAAACATGAGACATGATGTTTTGGGCTTTTATGCCCTCTAGCCTCCAAGTAATATTTTCTAAACTTCCTTTCCAACTCTCCTAATATAAAAACTTCAAATTTCTTTACAACTGATTGGACCCCTATAGCAATTGATACATGGGCCTAAACATACTTATATGTGTGTGTGTGTGATGAAATAGTAAATAATATCAAATTGAGAAAAAAGGAATTTCTATTTTTTTATCAGAAATTAAAAGGATTACAAAAACTACTTTTTTAGAAGAAACTAGAAGGAAAAGATACAAAGGCCATGAGCTCTATATACTACTAAAACTCTCTGTATACAGGTAGTCCTTGACTTACAGCATTTAGTGACCATTCAATATTTCAAGGCACTGAAAAAAGTGTCTTACAACCATTTTTCACAGTTAGGACCTTAGAAGCTCTCCATGATCATGTAATCAAAATTCAGATGCTTGGCAACTGGTTCATACTTATGAACATTGCTGTGTCCCAAGATCAAGAGATCAACTTTTGCAGTCTTCTGACCAGCAAAGTTAATGGGGAAGCCAGATTACTTAATAACCTACTTAATAACTTAATAACCAAAAAATTGTTTACAAATTTGTTAGGGTTTTATTTACTTATTACTTGTGGAATAATCCTGCTTTGGGTGGATATAATGATATTTTACTAAGGGCAAAGTTTATTCAGACAGGTTGATAAGATATTTGGCCATTTGGATGAAGCAATGTCAAATGGAAAAAAAATCTACAAACTTTGGACAGTCCTCACTCTAATTCATTCCTCTACTCTTCTGTGTCAAATCTGGGTCCAGTCAGTAGTGATATGAACTGTGTCATAGTGACATAACCTGAGCTTTATGCTTGATTCTTTCCTTTTAGTACTGTGGCACGGCAATCTTGGTCAAAGAATTTAAACTTCTGGTTTATTTTATTGCTTTGTAAAATTATATTAATAATTGCTCCCTACACTTTTAATTTGTACCTGCACCTTTGGAAAATGAGTCTTGCGTTTGTATTTATTTCCTTTAAACTTACTTACTTATTCATTCATTCATTACATTTATATGCCACCCTACTCCCAGTAACTCTGGGAAGTTTGTTAATTATAGTTTGTAAAAAAACATTAAAACAAGAAAAGAACACCCACACAAAAGATGCCAAAGATATAAAATCCATATGGAAACAAAAAAATAGAATTCTGAAATTCCTACGTCTTCTCCATGACTGCTAAAGATGCAATAATCCTTCTTTTTGGTTACTATATTTCTTTGCCTAATAGTATATATATGCCAATTTCCAACAGAGAGGTTGGAACAGATAATAAAAGTGGAATTTGCACATCTGTTTCCAAGCAGTTTATTGCAACACTACTAAAATGTTTCAGTTCCTTTAAGCAGAATTAGGTAAAATGTAGATAAGCACATTAAAAAAGATGTGCAAACAAGTGTAAGATGATGTTGTTACCACTGAAAGAGTTCACAGCTGCATGAATGGATTTAAGCTAGCAATGACAGATGACTTGAAACCATTAAAATGGGAATTGGAATAAAACTGTCATACAATACTGCTCTCACACAAATCTTTGGTGAAACAGTATATGTAATTCTGAGTATCTAAGAACATTTAGAAGTTGTAATTATGGCTAATGAAATTTCTCATCTCTAAAATAGTTTAAGCCTTAGGTTTGACTCACTATGGATGTTTACATTAGTATTTTCATTGATAGGTAACTAGCTTGGAAGCTGAATTGAGTTGCTGTTTTTAATAAAATCTTATTTATTTGAAGCCACAGCAAAGTTGAAGATTACCATACCTGATGGGGGGGAGAAACAAATGTCTTTTTTATTTATTATCTTTTTATTAAAGAGTTTATTATCTCTTTAATGCTAACTGCTAATCATCTAAATTGTGGCAGTCTTTCTTGGCAATCACTACTAATACATCTTGCAAATGGTCCATCTTCCCTTTGATTTAACCTCTCATTATTCTGCCTTTTGCCTCAGGTCATTCATTTCATTCTTCCTCCTTAAAGGCTCGGGTGTTAAGTTCCTGGAATTTATCTATGTATGAATACTTCCCCCATCTTCCTCAAGTTAGCAGCCATAACAAATGCAATAGTGCTGTGGTTAAGCTATTAAACTACCTTAGGATCAGAAAGACTCAGGTTTGAGTCCATCTTCAGACATGGAAGTTAACTGGGTGACTTTGCAACAGACACTCTCAGCCCTTCCTATTGCACAGGTTCATTGATACAGGGTGAAATTGAAGGAGGGAGTGACCTGTACATCAACTTCAGATCTTGAATGAATGGCAGAATATAACTTTAACAAATATAATAAGCAAATTAGCATCAGCTAGCAAAACTGAAAGCTTGTCAAGTGCATGGCAGTATATTTATGCCTAAGTAACTGCTTTTTTTCTCTATCGAAACAATTACTCATCCAAATAAAAATGGAGCATTGTTTAAGTGACAGCTGCTACAGTAGGTAATTTTTACAAAGATCTTCATGTGCCGATATTGGCCTTTTCCCCATCCATACAGAGATGACCATTAGTGATTAACAGAATCATGTTATTTACATATAAGAGAATTTTATATCCTGGAAATGTTGCCAAGCATGTCAATTGTTCTTCAGTAATATCAACTAATATCAGAAAAGGTCTATGGCACAACAATCAAGTTACTTGCCCTTCATTCTCTATTCTTGGTTTAGATGGGTGGATCCATGCAGGATTTGGCATAGATGGGAGCAGTCACATGCTTCTACTACCATTACAATCTGGGTCACAGTTGAGTTCAGTTTACAACAACTATACTACTGCTCAATCCATTTTTAACTCTGCAGTTGCTCAGAAAATGTGATATGAAGGAAACATTGACTCCTAAAAAAAATGAGCTTTGATTCTATTGCAACCAAAGATTTTCTAGTACTACAAATGAACTGAATGCTGCATTCCTAACTAATAAATTGGTAGTGCAGAATTCAAATAGAATTCTCAAATTTAGCATAGCTATTATAGGATGATCTAAATCTAAATGATATAGCAAGCCCTCAAAATACGTATTCCTGCATTTGGGTAAATATAATTTTATCCTATTGGTAGTGATCTCATTATGGTTATGAGAGCTGAAACTTAAGACTGTGGAGTATTACAATATTTGTTGGCTACACTCCAACAATCTACTATCTACACTTCTATCATCAGAAGCTGAACAAATTTGCAATCATTTCAAAATAAGTGAAGAAACTATTCCAGTTTTTTTTTTGGAGGGGGCAATGACTTGCTTGTTTCAAGTCTGAAAATATCAGTAAGTATGAAACAGTGGATATCCTGGATATTATGCCATTGGGATAAATAACAAAATGATTCTCCTCCTTAAGATTTCCATTCCATGTGCAAAACCCAGTGGGATCAGTAATAGAATCCTCTTTCCATCCTGGATATAGTAATTTCCATTGCACCTAAGGATTAAAACCTAGACAGCTTATGTACCCAATGCAGTCTGCTTAGTGTGTGGCTATAGTTTCCAGCCTCTTTCTATTCGTAGCCACCAAATACGGTGATTGCTTCACTCCCCTAGCTCTGGAATTGGGGTACTTTAGTAGGATTGCCTAATTTTAAGAAATTAAACTGGTCAAGTGTTTCATATTAGTATATCTACATGCCTGAAAAAAGAACCCTATTTAATTTCTTCATGGCTGGCTATTGTTATAGAAACAATGGAATTCTACTTTGAAGAAGACTGAAGGTCCCTCAATCTTCCAAAAAGTCATAGATCTACTCTCAACATCTTTCTAAAAATTGCCATCAAGTTGACATTTTTATCTGACAAAAATGTGGCTTACAATCATTGTGCATGTTTAATTCAATTAAGTTTGAAATAAAACAAACTTGGGTTTTGTGCTTTGTTGTTGGCATGCAGCTCACAAAGCATCACTCCAAAGTCAGTTGTCATTTTCTCAGCTAGAAAGTTCCTATGAATATAAGAAATTAGCCACATAGAACAATAGCCATAGACACTGACTGCAATAAGACATTCTGCTATAAATTGGGCCTTTCCCAATGCTGTCTGGAAAAAAGATTGAACCCAAAATCTTTGTCATGAAAATCAGGCACTTTTAGCTAAAATTCCATAGATATTTCTTTTCTTTCTCTTAAAGCCCACAAAGGTTAGTTAACCTAATGCTAAAACTTGCTTCTTATTCTCTAGTAAGTTTTTAAACTCAAGATCACAAGATATATTCTTTGACTAAAGAGAGGTTTTACTGTGAACCTTTCTAAGCCAGCTCTGAATGTCAAGAATTCTAATGGAGCAAGCTGAAATGGTGGGTTGTGGAGTGTATAATGTTGCTGGACATAACAGACATATGTACACATGACTCAAGTATGTGCCAAGACTGCCCTTACTCTTGTAATGCCTGCAGGATTAATTTATGAGGAAAACCAAACAAGCTTATGAGTTAATTATTGTCTTAAACACTATGGCAGGTTAGGATCCATGTTAGGTTGGTAAGATTACAAGTTAAGCTGTCGCTTGTAAAATTTATAGCCTGGGAATAGAATTTAGAATGCTGTTGAAATCTTCAACTACTGCATTGTAATAAGGGGCAGAAATGCAGTTTTATTTTTTTGGGGGGGGGGGATATTCGAGTTTAAAATAAAACATAAGTTACTCCTATTGTTTATCTCTTTTGCTCATATCTTCTGAATGCTGACTTTTTTTTTTTCAAAATAATACATGGTTTGCATAGCTATGCAGTTAGCGCACAAGGAAATTCAGAATCTGGCATCTGGCATGGAACATGCATCATGTAGTTCTTGTCTTTTTAAGACAAGAACCAATATTGCAGTTTTGAATAAGGTTTTGAAAATAAATGGGAAATGTCTGATGAAGACGCTAAAGTTCAAAGGACCAGAGTGTTCTAGAGGCTGGAGAAATCAAAGTTTTGACCCAGTAAGAAACTTCAAATGTCTAGAAATAGTCAAGGTATAGACAATTATAGTTCAACAAAGCCAAAACCACCATATTCTGATCAAAGGATGCCTCAAGATAGAACAAAATGGAACGTTGGCTGAGCCATGATACAAACCAAAGTTATTTCCCTATAAATTCATAAGAATTCATTACCTGATAGCCTAGAAATACATTCAGCAAGTACTTACTTTGAAACAGCAAAAAAAAAAAAAAAAAAAAAGATTAAGCAGCCCAATTGCCATACCTGCTTTTGGGCACTCAAAATCTATTGGGGGAAACAGAAAGCAAAAGGCCCCAAGGAGATCTGCTGCATCTAATGTGAAATAAATACTATTAAGTTCAACCTTAATTAAGTTCACCAGAACACAGAGCCTGTAGAAAACCAATTTGAGGATGGATTCAATATTAAGCCAGCTCCCTTCTGGCAATAAAAGCAGCTTTTCATTGTAGTTTTATTTGTATCATTTTGCTTAATAGAGTGAAATGTCCTAATTGCTGGGATAGGCCTTTTATATTATTTTCCAATTAGATCTGAGTGCAGCAACAGTTGCGTTTATAAGCCATTGCTATGGTTCAAAAACAATCATAACTTATACCTGTATCACATTTAAAAGAAAGTGGAAAGGGTGGGAGACAAACACTAATCTTGCTCCAGGAAAGTTTCTAGTTGTCTAACCAGGTGCAGATGGTATAATGTAATCTTGAACACAATCTGAAAATTCATAGCTGTGAAAAGTCTAGAGTCTAGATATTAAAGTCTAGATATTAAACTAGGGACTGAAGATTTCCATCAGTGACTAAAATCCTCCATCTCTTTCATATTTTAGCCAAAAATATGACAAAGATATATTTATTTGGCAGTAATTACCCCTTATTACCCTTTATTAAATTCATGTATATTCCTCTCTACCAAAGATGATTCAAGAATGGGACGAAGATCCTATGTGAATGTTCTGTTACTAGATTGAGTTTTCTATGTGGAAATCAAATTAATTTAACTGCCCTTCCTAACATTGTGCCCTCCATTAAAGTCTTGAACTTCAATATTAATTCCCAGACCCCAAAGAGAACTTTGTGTTGTTTCATTTGATATATATATAATCAGTCTTGCATTGTTTATTGTTTATACATCTCACTTGCTGCTAAATTATTTAATTCCACTGTATAAATAACTTCTAATCCTTTATTTTACATTTTTCCAAGAAAAATAAATATGTACAGCATAGAAAAATCACTGCAATAAAAGATATACACCCTTTAAAACCATTTTATCATTTTTATTTTAAAAAGTAACATTGTGACTAAAAATTCATTTCTTAGGCATAGTTTATGAATAGATCTACACTTTTTAAATTATAGTTACCTACTTCCAAAGTGATATATTCTTCAGTATTATGACAAATTATGTGATAATTAAAATGTACTCCTGCCCTGATGAGTTGATTTATTAACTGGACATTGATAAATGTGAACAGCTGATTCTTAAGCTTCAATGTTTGAAGGTCACCACAACAAAGTCAAACAGCCTGCTAAGATTATTCTGAGGTTTATTTTCCTGTTTTAGAGCCCTGAAGAAATACATTCCTTTGGAACAACATTCCTGTTTCATAATTACACAAAAAGCATATGATTCAATGTACCTTTGCACTGGCCAAGTAAAAGAATCCAATATGATCTTGCTGCACAAGGTGTATATGAAAATATTTCTTAAAAATGGGAACCGTGCCAACAGAACAGTTTGCTACCTGTATGTCCCTCATACAGACTGGCTGCACCATTCAAAAGCCTATACGTATTTTCTGCTCCTGCTCTCTACTTGCAGCAGGTCATTTTATTCTACAGATAGGGTTTGAGCTATGAAACTCTTTCTCAGCTCCACTGAAACTCACCTCGCTTTTTATTTTTTGCTCTGTTACATACATGACCTTCATAATTTCTCTTTGAACTAACTAGGGGTTTCTCCAGTTTGCTAATAAAGGAGTACAAGAGCAACAGGAAGCAAGCAATCCACCTTATCCTTGCTATTTCCAAGAGGAAGAACAGAAAAGCTGTCACTGAAATTGGGCAGAAACTACCAGGAGAAAGAGTTTCCAAGATGCCATGACTGTGGTAGGGAGGGCAAAATGCCAGGAGTTGGCAAGTGGAAGAGGATAGAGATGTTCCTGCGATGTTTAAAGATTTTAAATAAGCTTTGTGGGTGTGAGGCACCAGGGTGGCAAATGTTTTTTAAAAACATGGTCACTGTTTCTTAGGCATAAGAGAAGTGGTAAGTAGAATACCTTCAGCATGTTTAATATGAGCACAAGGACCACAGGAAAATTGGAAGTATTGGAAAAGCCACTCATATGGGGCATCCACTAGCACCACCGAGGCAGGCTCTTATTACTATTACAGATGTTTGGGGACAGCTCCATTTTTCTGTCTGTAAGTATAGACAAATTCAACCTACAATTTCTTTAATCCTGCACACACTTGTTATAAATGCTTACATAACCAGATACAAATACAGACAATAAAGGTATACATATATCTTTTCTGACAGCTAATCATTTGATAGAAACAAGTATTAGGGTGTTCTCTCTCTCTCTCTCTCTCTCTCTGCAATTAAACTTTTATTGCAACAGAAGAACAAGTGAAAGGATGTATGAGAAAATGGGCTAAGAATTTTGGATATAATATATTGATGTAACAATGAGAAAATATGTGGCTGAAAGGACTGCAATTTATATAATTACAATTTAAACATTATTTTATAGAGCAATATACCATTGGTATTTGACTCCAGAAAAATTATCTGAAGAGCATAAAAGAAATATCATCAAGAAAGATCATTTTATTATGCCACATGGTCTTTGGTATCACGCAGAGCCATAATTGCCTTAAAAAACCATTATAAAAACATTTAAGAGAGAGAAAAATATTCAAATTTTGAAAATAAATAGCATGATAGGTGATGATTCACATTTCGTGAATTAAATACATGAAAGACAAAAATATTATCAGAGCCATCTGAAAGTTGAGAGGTGAGAGAGATTAGAGTGCTAATCTGGTGTCAAAAAATATCATATTTAAGCCTTAGTAAGTTAGTATACAGAGATAGTATCAGTGTCTCGAAGCCAAAGATAAATTTCCCAAATGAGGAGCCCAAGTTATTAACAAGTAATGTAACTAACTGAACTCAAATATTGTTGTCAAATGCTCATGACAAAGTCCCCGTGAGTCTGTTTGGCAATCTATTTGTGAAGAGCTTCTAGATTACAACAACTCATAAACCTTGTGTAGTCTCAAAGGTTCCAGAACTGTTTTTACCCAGCAGATAATATCTCCTTGTCTCAGTAAAGATAGGCCCCATTTCATCTCTCCAAATTAGGTGAGATGATAAAGCTGAACACTATTAAAACATATTCAATTTGAGCATGAAGCTTTGATTCCTCCATTGATTATCGATCAAAATCTTTTACACTGTGACTAAGGAATCAATCCAGTTCACTTATGAATCCACTTGTTATTTTTCTAGCATGATGATTAGAGGTTGATGCAGTTCAAGGACACAGATCCTTGGCATCAGCATGCCCTCTATTACAGCTGTTTTCTTAATTGCATACCAAATGACCCAAACATATGTACTCAGCAAATTTGAACTGCCTTCTGAATAGAGATTTGCCTAAGACATTTGAGAAGAACATGTTGCATGGCTGTGATCCAAAACACAAACATCACAAATTGTCCTCCTATGAGTTCCCTAAAGAAGGCTTCCTTCAAGTAATTCCAACAGCTGATACATTCTACCATTACAATTTTACACAATCCCTGTTGCTCCTATTCATTCTACTTCCCATTGACCACAATAATCCTGATTTATACTGCTCTTCTACCTTTCTTTCTACATATCCTCGGTAGTCTCTGCTTTGGGGGGTTCATAATTTGTATTGCTTTTATCTTTATAATTTTAGAATAGCTGGAGCAATGAAGGGAAAATATTTCTTCTTCCAGTTCCTATACAAATGAATGTATGGTTTCTTTTTGATCACAGAAAAAAAAAAGAATAGTTATACCCAGCAGAGTATTATGTTTTTTAATGATGATTTCAAATTTCCCCACATGCTGGCTGGGAAATTCTGGAAGTTGAAGTCCATATATCTGAAAGATGCCAAGATTGAGAAACACTGAAATAGAGTAATGAATTCAGTAAAGGATGTCAATTAATTTATTTTCAAGAGAGGCTCTGTAGTCTTTATATCCATGTAGTTCTGCACACAGAGCCCTCTCTATGTAAGTTGATAAGCAAAAAGAAGTCTGGCAATGCATGCTCTTGTTGCAACTTGTTTAACTAAAGAATCTTTCAAGTTCTTTTACCTTATTATGCAAATTCTCACTTTTAAATTTTCTGTTGGTTTTTCCACATGTAAAAGTGACATGGACATTTGGTAAGATCAATAACTGATGAAGAATTGCTTACAGTAAAATGAAAAGGAATAAGTAACAAAAAGTAGACTGTGGGTGATGAACAGAGGTATAATTTTTTTACAAGTCATTGGAGACATTTTTAATAAGACTAAAAACAATTATGTGTTTGGGGTGACATCCAGGGATAACATAAAGGTTTGACAAGAATTTTAGTAAACCTAATAGTTATGCGATTACATGGCAAACTTCATACGACTCAGCTCCATGTATTTGCCCTATTTATTTAATAATATTTCTAATAGTTGACTATCAGATCTAATCTTTTCTTATAAACTGAGAAAGATAGCTACTACTCATTAAGGCTTTTGTAGTTTATTAGATTCTGTCATATAATCACATTTGGAAAAACAATTATGTTTAATCATTAAAAAGAGTCCATATGGTAAATTAATTTTCCAACTTGACTAGGATGCAAACTGTCAAAGCTTGAAATGTTACAGTTTGTAGGGGTTTTGTTTGTTCGTTAAGAGTTATCTGAATACAAAATTCAGAATCCTTTAAAATGTTATCTAAAAAATGAATCTGACGCCAATCATCCTGGGGAATAAACCAAGTTCTCTGACACCTAGAATTGATGCAGTGGGAAAACATATCTAATACTTTGTATTTGTATGTCCAATAAAATAAATCATAATCAGAAGTATGAAATGAAAGCAGCATAAATTAATAAATTGATATGTTTAAATTTTAAAACTCTTACCTTATCAAACATTTTACTGACTTAAAAGCCAGAAGTGAAACCATACCTATTAGTGCTAATTCTGAAATAAAATAGCTTGGGAAATTGAGCATGTCACATAAGATAAGGTGTTCTTTTTCACAGATAGGACTTCACCCAAAGGATATTACTATAAAGAGAGATGTTCATGATAGTTTCTTTGTTTTCAGTATATCTATAGTCAGCCAAATCAACAATATCAAATGGGACATTATCATTTAAGAAAATGTAAAAAATTGGCAAACTGAACAGAATGCACATAACCAACAAAGGTTTCTAGAGCCAAATGCCTGGGGCGAAAGCCAAGTATTCAACCCCTTCTAAAGGCAAATAGGATTGGGGTCCATCAAATATCAGGGTGGGAAAACAGTACTATAGAATAGGGACATCTTTCAAAAAAGACACATTCTCAATTCTAAAAGCTGGCAAGGCTTAAATGAAGTGACCTGGAGGATGCCCCACTTCTTTGGGAATGCCTGGGTCAGGCTGGTATTCTTTGGACCAAGTGATTTCACAAACAGTCCAGCTCTATCCCATCTAAGGCTTTAAAGCTGTTAATTTGTATCTTGAATTGCATCTGCAAGCTAACTGGGAGCCAGTGCAATTCACAGAGTATAAATATCAGATAGATATAATTAACAGCGCCCAAAATTACCTGCAATAGTGCAGCCTCAGGGAGAGCACATTGCAAAAGTCCATTTGGAAAGTGACTAAGCAGACTGTGAGCAAGTACAGGAATGACCATAAGTGGTGCATAAGATGAAGTTTTGCAAAGGGCGCCTTGGTTATAATTGTGTGTCTAGGAGGAACCCAAGATTGCCTGGCTCTCAATGGCACAGTACCACCCCTTGAAGAAGCAAAACTAGAAAGTTTGAAGATCTGGGGGATCTAAAACCCATAGCCACTTAATCCTGACAGGGTTAGGCTGAAGTCTGTTCTTCCCCCATTCAGACCCTCACAATCTTTAGATGCTCAGACAGAACTCTAAACTGTAAAAATAGAGAAAAAATTCCTCCAGAATAGTCTCCAATTGTAGCAGGATCCATGAGAATCATACTAACATATATTATTATTAATAAGAATAATATTAATTATTGTTAAAGTTTATGATAAGATAAATACAAATACAAATTAAGAAAGTTACAAGGAGGGAAAGAGAAATACAAAGGTTTTAAAAAGAAAAGTTGTGACTTTCAACTTTTGGGGGGTATAGAATAGCAAACAATAACAGCCTCAATCTTTTGCTTTACATTTCTAGATATTTCAAGCCATTTCTATAACAACAAAATTGTTCTAATCATCAAAATATAAAATTAAAGTTCATTTTCCCCATTTTTAATACAAAATCCAGAAATGGCTTCCAAATAGAAATAAAACTAGATAAGTTCTTCTTGTTAACTAAAACAGTCAATTTTGCCATCTCTGCCAACACCATCACCTTTACTGTCCATTCTTACATTGTCCATTCTTACATTTGTGTATCTGTCCATCTTTGTGCATATAAGAGTCTCTTAACATATATGGTAATAAAGTTCCAGCTTTTCTTTCAAGTTCATTGCCCATCAAACTAAAGAGGAAAGCCTCTGGTTTCATTTTTATATTTAATTTAATTTACGAATCTTCTGAATTAGGATAAAAAAATCTGAGCTACCTAAGAATTTTCACCTGTTCCTTCATGTAGTGTACACCTATCCAGAGTCAAAATAAGAATTGATAGAGACAGGTAATGAATGAACAGAACCTCTGTCTTGAAAGGATTCTGACTCCGTTTTTTGTCCTTCCAGATGTGGATCAAAGCATCCTCTGCATCTCCAGCTTGGTTCATTGTGGCAATATATAACTGGGTATCATCAGCCAGGAGGTATAGTAGATAATGCCTTATGCTAGAAACTGGGAGAACATGAATTCCACAGTAGTCCTGCCTTAGGCACAAAGCCACTGACCTTGGGCCAGTCGCTCCCCTCTCAGCTTTAGGAAGCAAGTAGTGGCCAATCACTTCTGAAATCTTGCCAAGAAAACTGCAGGGACCTATCCAGACAGTCGCCAGGAGTCAAAAGTGACTCAAAGACACAACCCTCCTTCAAAACCATAGTACCAACAGATGGCCTCTCTCCCCATGATCTAATTTTCTGCAGTTATTAAACAGCAGACAAGAGACATGGTGATTGATTAACTCAAAATGCTGTGAAGTCTAAAATGACCAGAGTGGAGAAAATCAACCTTACAAAAGAAATGGAGGCTGCACCCTTTTCCTCCCCAGCTTTTAGATATAACCAGGTCAAATCCAGTTCTCCCTTTGCCTATCAAACTCAAATTGATCCTCTCTGCCCCCTGAAAGCCCAGCTAGACAAAAGAATAGAAGCCTTTCTTTATCAGCTCACAGTACAGCCCAAGGGCAGCCCTTGGGATGGAATTGCAATTCAGGGAAATCACAACATTCCATCCTCAATAAACCTGATTCCATGAACATTCCATCTCCTTAACAATGGACTTCCTGGACTTTGCTGGCCTCCTGAGAGGCCTATCTTTGCCTAACAACAGGACTAACCCAACAGGTACCCTGATAAGGATCTGCCTAGTTTCCCCAAACAAATCACATTCCTTGGATTTCCCACCCTCAACTTCGATACAATTCTTTGCTTTTTTTTGATGTCCCTCTTTCTTGTAAAGCGGGCACCCAATAAACAATAAAGCTTGGTTCTTCTCCTCAGTGTTGTGTCCCTTCTTCAGACTGAATTCAAGCTGCAATCCCCCCTCAAAGTATTAATACAGGCCTTCTATCATAGCAACCATTGTAGTTTCTGTCCCAGACCTAGTCATGAATGCCCACTGAAATTGGTCTCATCTGCTTCATCTAGGATGCTCAGAAATTGATGAACCTCTACCTTCTTCACAATCTTCCTAGAAAGGAAGGTTGGAGATGGGATGGAAGTAAGGACAACTGTTTACTTTCCAGAATGGAAAGCCGTCCCATAAGCATATAAGATAAGGACTGGGAAGAATCATTTGACCAAAGGACAACTTCAAAACTATTCTGTTGCCAACATAATTTAAAAGGGTAAGTGAACTGTTGTAAGTTGAGGACTATTTGTACTTATTTAGCAAATAAAAATATCTGGTGTGTCACACCATAAGAAGTGCAGAGATAATTTCTGCCTGGAGGCAAGGTATGCCTTTCCTTTTGCTAGAGTGAGATGTTCCAACAAGTTATTTTTTCTCTCTTCTGGCAACAGAGAAATAGAAACTACAATATCTGCCACAGACACAGAAAAGTGCGCTTATAGATATAATAAAATTCCTTGAAAGCAAGAATGCTGAGAATTTAGAACTAGGCCAAAAAATGGTCCTATTTCTCTTTCAGCAATATTGAGGAAGATAAATCTAAAACTGCTGCTGTTTAATAGGATGATGCCAGGTTGAGGAAATCTGACTGTCTTATGCTCTCAACCGTTTATAAAAGACTGCCATTCTGTTGAATAAGCATTGGTATGTATAATACCATCAGTATTTGAACTCCATCATAAAATGAAGATGATGGGATTGTCCACTGGGAAATCTTTTTAGATGCCTAAAATTTATGACTGTGTCCCTGTGCATTCCTGCATTCTTTGAGTCAGCAAAAAAGTACAACGCTATAAACTGCACTATCCTCACAGCTGATCTAATTTGTATCAGTAATGAAGCATATGAGTGCTGCTGTCCTCTCAGCTTTAATGCAGCAGGATAAGTTCAGGAAAGCAATTGGTGGATTTGTTCCAGAAAATTGGATAGATAGAATCATGAGTTTAGCTATATGTCAAAACCTTGATTCTCCCCCAGGGTGGGTGGAAGCTTTCAGACAAAGAGCATCGTGCAACACCCACACACACATTCTTTGCAACTGCCATTCTCTCCACTTGTTTTTCTGGTGTGTGGATCTAGCATTCTTTCAGAAAAGTAGTAACCTACTATATGTTTAAAATCACCCTTCCTCCCATTGGCAGTTGATATGATGATACAAAATCTGTCCTGTTTTACTATGCAAGCACCCATCCCACCAGGCTTGACAGCTCTTATTTAGGCCAGCCCTCCAGTTCTTTCAAATTGACCATTCACACTGTACCTGTCAATTCTGAAATCCCATGAAAATGATGGTGGAATGGGAGAACTGGAAGGTACAGGAATATTGGCCAGTTTGAAAGAACCAAATTTTCTATAATCATCAACCAAAAAAAAAAAAGTGAAACAGTGATTAACGAATGGAGACTAAGAATGTGACCACAGCAGTCTAAAGTAACCAATAGGAACAAGGCAGATATCAGGCCCTATCTGTCATAATCCCCATATCCATCAGATTGTCACAAATGAGCTATATAGCAAGGTATATGTTGGAGAAAGAAGCAAAACACTACAGTATTTTAAAACCAGATTAGGGAAGTTCTGTAACTTCAGATGCAGTCATATTTACATTATCCAGGTAGCTTTTAGCCAATCTAGGAAGATGAAATCAGCATCATGAGGTCATAACTTACAAAAACTTATTTATTTCCAAGCTTCATCCTCTGATGATTAGGACATAAGAAGAATGGATAGATTTGAATAACGATTTAGACATCAAAGGCAGCAAATAACCATTCTCTATCAAATTGTGTAATTAACATCTCCTTCTGTTTATCCTGCAAAGACAGTTATTCATTTTTTTTCATTATTATTTCAGCCATTACATTATTATTACACACAAACAATGGCAGTTGAGCATTTTTGTGTTTATGGCTGTTACTTACATACCAAGAATAGGCAAGACTTTTAGATATATATCTAAAGCAAGGCATTGTATAATCCCCTATTTCCATATGTGCTTGCTGGGCATAATAGGAAATGAAGTTCAAAATATGTGGAAAGCTGACTATCCCTTATGCTGGGACAAGTCCTTGAAGAATTATTAGTATTAGTATTATCTCTTTTATTCATTAAACATGAAACTCAATCAACTGAACATTTAAAAATGTATCACAAATATAATTGACTGGTATCAACCAAGCATTTTCTTAAGATGCACGATGTTCCGAATAGCGCAGTTTTTTGCATTTCTGCTGGTGTTATTGCAGGAAACTTCCATTTCTTGATGTATTTTATAAAATTCTTTGACATGGTACCAATTGCCCCAATGACAATGGGTATCACTATTAGATGTTTCATCCATAATCGCATAGTTTCGATGGCCAGGTCGCAATATTTCATGATTTTTTCCAGTTCTTTTTCTTCGACTCTGTTGTCCTCTGGTACAGCGATATCAATTGTACACTTCGGTTTTCAACAACTGTGATATCTGGCGTGTTGTGTTCCAAATGACAATCTGTCTGTATTCAAAAGATCTTCACCTCATTTTCAACAACTTTTTCAATGTTCCCATGACTTTTCAGATACAGGTAAGTCATATTTTTTACATACTGACCAGTGGATTAATTTAGCAACTCAGTCATGTCTAGCTTTGTAATCAGTTTGCGTGATTTTGCTGCACTCATATATTAAATATGAAACAATTTCAACTTTGTCATTGCAAAGTTGGCAGCTTGGATTGCTAGTGGTTTTTTACTATTGTTGTTGTTGTTGTTATTTACTTTATTCATTAAACATGAAACTCAGTCAACTAAACATTCAAAAATGCATCACAAATACCATTGACTGGTGCAAATGGTTGATACGGGTTGCTGCCAGCGTCTTAGGTCTCCACCAAGTCCAACCAAAATGTACGATGTTCCGAGTAGCACAGTTTTTTGCAATTCTGCTGGTGTTATGGCAGTAAGCTGCAATTTCATGATGATGATGATGATGATGATGATGATGATGATTTCTAGAAAAGCACTTAAATACAGCTTCAGTTTTTGAAACAGCAGTTACTTATCTCGTTTATGGGTCAGTTTCTAAAAGTATTGCTCTAATCAGTGTTCTTTCTTGCTGCCTCTAATTTCAGAAAAAATGACATAAATCTGCTCAGCACTGAACCAGTTATTTGCTGACTGGATTATGAATGGCATTTGCTTTCAAATGGGTTAAACATGAGGCCAGTGCATCTCTGTTATAAACATAGGAAGCAATCTTATTTTGTAGCAACCATTCCTCCATTCAATCCAGAAGTGTCTGCACAATTTCAAGTTACCCAAGCATCACTCAGCCATTACTGAGTTACTATAAAGCCTGTTGTCATTATTTTATATAAACACAATAATAATTGGATGATTTGTTACAAATATGACTTGGCAACATATTTTGTTGCTGTTGTTATTGTTGACACAAATAATTTGCTGGTGATTTTATTTGGTCCTAACCCAGGAATGAGGCAGGCTCAATTTTTCTTTATCTGTACAGATGTTAAAAGAATATATTGCCTCCTATTCTGACACCATCTATGGTCAGCCTCAATGTATCTACTTTAAGCATTGTATTCCATCATCTTAGAACAATGTTTCTCAACTTTAAGCTGTGTGGAATTCAACTCCCAGAATTCCTCAGCTAGCAAGAGTAGAAGTCCACACAGCTTAAAGTAGCTGAGGCTAAGAAACACTGTCTTGCAGAAAGTCAGCTGAATGACAATGTTTGCAAACAAAGACAATCGAGGCAGGATAGTTTGGCTCATAGGAATACAAATTTCATGCAGTATAATTTCTGCTGATTTAAGGATGAGTAAATACTATATATCATAACTCAGCGGTCAGGGAAAGTCCTAGAAGATGCTATTAGGTCCTTGTAGGGATCCTGTTACTGAACTGTTGGAAAAATGCTACTATGTCCAGTTTGACTCACACCCAGCAGGTTCACAGTCAATTCCTATAGCCAGATCTGAGCAAGCACATGTGCCACGCAGTTCAGCTTGCAAAAAATATGGTTTGATGTTTATTCAATATTTATGGAATATTTTTAATAGGTAAAAGAAGACAAAAACAAGCAAAAGCAAGGAAAGATCTATATGAATAAGAAGCAAGAGATAAAAAAAGGTAGAGAGGAATTAATAGCAACATTATTGATATGTCTAGTACTATATATTAACAGGGGCAGATCATGGCTTTCCAAAGCCATTGAAAGCAATACTGTGAATAACTAACATGAAACCCTTTTACGTACAGAAGAGGGGTAGAATACAGATAGTCCTCAATTTATGACATTCATTTAGTGAACATTTGAAGTTAAAACAGTGCTCAAAAAAATCCAGTCACATGATCATGATTCAGATGCTTCGTAACTGGTATATATTTACAATTGTTGCAGCATCCCAGAATCATTGCAACATTCTCAGCAGCACATCTTCTGACAAGTAAAATCAATGGGTGCTCATTTAACAACTGTGAAATTCTGCTTAATGAGTGCAGCAGAAAAGGTCATAAAATTGGATGCATCCCTTAGCGACAGAAGTGGTGGTATCAGTTGTGGTTGTTGATCAATGGAAAGCAGGACACCAGATGATTCCTCCTCTTTGCTGCACAGGAATAACTCCAACAATTATTGCATCCTAATAGCTCTTGAAATCAATGAAATTTATTGCCTGAAGGTAACATCAACATTTGTTAAAGGCAAGAATATGTCATTTTAAAAAGCTGGCAATTATACTGTTAATCATAAGTAGGGTGATGGGATATTAAAAATGTGCCATCTTGATGCCCCAATTTATCTAATATTTTTACCACAGAAAAGCAATACATTGCTATTTTCTGGATTGCTTAGAAAACTTTTTTTTCATCTTGGATCACTAAGAAGTCCATACAATTTAAAAGGTCTTATTCATAAGTGCCATGGAACATTTGCGTCCCAAATTTATGAACTATGAAATTTTTTTATCTATATTTGTAGTATTCCCCATGCATTTATATAAGAAGTTGCATGTTCAACTTAATTCCCCCGTGGCTTTCTTCTTTTCCCCATCCCTCACCACTGACACATTTTCTCAGCATCTTATTTTAAGTTGTGATGTTTAAATGTTAAATATGGGAACTATATATTGCTCAGAACATGTGAAAAAAGTTTGCTTTTCTGGCTTTAAGAAGCTCCGTATAAATTTCCCACACCTTATGTTTATAGCATTATCTCATAAAATCATATTAAATGAATAATGTAGTATAGAAAACTGGCAAAGTTTGGAAGCTCTGGTCCATTAGTAAAGAAGCTTGATAATTTTAGTAAGACCTGCTATGCTCTTTTGTACTTTTTACGTTATGCCAAGGAAGAACAGAATTGTTAACACCTGTTTATCTCACACCACAGTTTAGCACTTGAAACTGACTGCACAGAATTAAATTTAAGCTTGACTGTTAAAATCTTCCTGCATAGTCACATGTTTACCGTATGCCCCACTTTTCAAATAAAATAATGAATTTTCTTTGATAATAAACTTGATATCTGAAGAGCTGGCAGCATTTCTCTTGAAATCTGGGACATATACATTTCACATCAATGACTATCGCTCTTAAACCATTTGTGCATTTGATATCAAATAATGCAGGCTGCAGTTTTCAAATACTAATCTCTAAATATTAAAAATATTATTTGGAGCATTTTTGGCACAGGACATTGTGTTAAAATCAGATTATCAAATATATAAGGCTCTGAAGTACATCATTTGAACATCTGTTTGTGTGGCTTCTCCACTGATCTGTTTGGATTTGTTTAAAAGGCCAAGCAACTGCATCTGTTCCATTCAATGTTCTGTGTAAGAAAATCTGGGCTCCAAATTCATTATCCACATGTCTTAAATCTGCTTGTTTTCATAATTTAATTTTAGCTAACTGTAGGAAAGAGTCTCAGATGAAATCAGAACACTGGTGTCTATATATAATTTACAGCTTGATTTATTATGATTGTATAGCCTTTTGCACTTTTCCTATTTGAGATCACTGGAAATATCAGCAACTGGATGTATAATACATAAATTACATATTCCCACAAGGGTTCATTTGAAAAAATAGTATATGGCTCTACTGTGTTATAATTATTTATACATTTGGAAAATATATGATTTCAAAAGCCAACATCAATATTTCAATAAGGTTTGGATTTACTCTTATTGTAGGATTTTCTTGAAGACAGATGTCCTGGCAATAGAGCAATGAGAACACAATGCACTATATTTTACTTCTCTCATACTTGGCATAGAGTTAAATAACCCATGAAGTATGGTAGGTCTTGCATAAGGTGACCCACCAGTATTACCATAGATCTGGGTGTGGGACCTTTGTGCTCTCTGAGCTTAGTTGTTTTCTTGCAGATATTTCATTACCAAATGAGGTATAAATGCAGATAAATATAAAACACTGATCATCATCATCATCATCTAGTTTGTTTCATTTTGCTCTCTGGTGCAACAGTGCTATATAAGAGCCTGGGACATGATGCCTCCATTCCAGTAATTTGAATCCAATAATAAATGTACTTCAATAGTACAAGTTATATCAGGTCTTCCGGTTTGTCGGCTTCACGAGCGGCAGGGATTTGCGGCTGCGCGATCCCTGCCGCGCTAGCCGTTTTGGGGATCCGATCCGGACGGATACGGAGCTAGGCTGCCCTGCAGGGGCAGCTGAAGGTAGGGGGATCCGGAGAGGGGTTTGGGGTGTTGCAGACCCTCCCCGGCCGGCAGAACCCCCTTTTCCCAGGGCGGTGCAGCGGCGGTCCGTAATGGCGCCACAAAGAAGCTGGCAGCCGGGTAAGAATGCGCAGGAGGAAGTGGAGAAAGTGCTTGAAAGAAGAAAGTTTTTCTTGGTTCCTAGGACTCTAAGACATATTTAACAAAATTCCTGAAAAGTATGACTTTTTGAATGATACCTTCGAGAAGAGGAAAAAGCGGCAGTTTGATGGTGCTGAAAGGATAGCTTACCCTCTTTTTCTACGGAATAAAAAGTGAATATTAAGAAACCTATTTTTTTTAGGTGAAAACTGGCTCTAAGCGATGAGTGGGAAAAGAGAGGGCTAAAAAAAATATTTGTATGCTAAGACTTTGTTGGAGGAGATGCCTTAAGGATTGAAAGACTAAAATATATTGCAATAAGATTTTAAGAAATAGATTTGGACTTTCTTTTTTCTGATTGATACTACCCTAGGAGGAGAGAGTGGGAACTCTGTCTTGGTTTGGACTGATTGATAACTTTGGGATTGTTTTATTTTTCCTTTGGAATATTTTGATTGTTGTAAGAGAAAAGAAAAGAAAAGATTTATAATGGCTCCTTCTATTGAGGAACTGAGAAGGGACTATGAGCAAGCAAAAAAAATGGTAAAGCTGGTTTGAAAGAAGCCTGCCTTTTTTGGAAATGGCACTCATTAACTATCAACAAACATTGCAACAGATGAAGACAGCAGAAGAAGAAGAAGGAGAGGAAGCCATATTTAATAAATCTCAGAACTCGACCAAGAGGGAAGGAAGAGGGAAAGGAAGAGAAATAAAGGACTTAAGATTTAAAAAAACATTTAAGAAAGGGAAAAATAAGGTGCAAAATCAATATAATGATGGTAAACAAAAGGGAAGAGGAATAGACAGAGAAGGGAAGCCAGTAAGGCAGAGGCTAGAAGGGGGGTAGAAAGGTTTGTTGGGAAAAGAAAGAAAGGGAAAAGGTGGAGAAAAGCTACAAAGTTTTGAAATTAAATGGGAAAAAAGGAATCTTTTTAGGGATAAAGGATAAGTATAATTTCTGCAAAGAGATTTTGCAAGGTACATAAGATGATATTGTAGTATTGTATTAGAAATAGAAAACTTAAATGGCTTAAGAGTTGATAAGAGATTTAAATGTTGAAATGTTAATAATGATTGGTTTTAAAATTTAATAATATGAGGGGAGATTTAGAATATTGAGCTTTAATTAAAGAGTTTAACAAGATTATGGTATTGATGTTATTATAAAAAATTTTTATTATAGTATTTGTTTTTAATATTAAGATTTATTGTTTAACTATGTATTTAATTATTCTGGATGTATTATTCAGTTAGAATGTACCAAGCAAAATCGGATTGGGTATTGGGTGTTATTTTAAAGATTAACTTGATTAATTTAGTGGGGAGATAGAAAGGCATCATACTCTGATTAGTGATTTCAGGAGAAATTTCTTTTTTTTTTTTATAAGGAATGAGACAAAGGTACAATAAAGAATGGACAAAAGATACAAATATAATGACTCAAATTAAGATGATTAATTAAGATAGAATTAAAAAGAGTGAAATATGGGGAGAAGTTAATATAGAAGACTTAGAATGGTAAATAAAATAAGTAATGATATGTAATATGAGCATGAATACAGTGGAAGTCCATGAAGAAAGAGATACCTGGGTCCAAGTTACTTTCCAAAAAGATTTTTTTATGTTTTGTGTGTTGTGTATATATGTGTTTTTTTGTTTTTTTTTTGGGAGAATTAATGAAACCTTGCAGAAATATAGAATGAGAATAATGGTAACTAAGTCAGAAAGAAATAGATGAAATAATAATAATAAAATGGAATAAGAGTAAAGAGAAATAAAGAGAAAATGGATAAGAGGTTTTTGTATGTTTATATGGAAATGGTTTAAAAAAGAATTATAGTTCATCTGACTTGTTAAATTTATAATGGAAAAAGGTTTAAATATGTAATGGATAATGATGACTTGTGTGTTTTGAAAATTAATAAAACTTGTTTTTCAAAAAAAAAAAGTACAAGTTATATGTCAAAGTGCCTCCAGCAAGGCAACCTTAAAGCAGATTGTTATCAACTATTTCTGAGCTAAGATGGGAGGGAGGTGGGGGTGGATGAAAAGAGAAAAATGGTTAATACCCAGATGAATGTAATTTGTGATGCAAATGAATTCTGACCACATTCACTTCTCATCCCCAGCATCTTTAATTACAGGATATATTTTGTCCATGAGAAACTACTGAATATCCTTCAGTCTGAACACACAGTTTCCAGAAAGACAATTGTGTTAACCTTATGTCTTATGGCATCTTAATAAATAACAAACATTATAAAAGTTTGATTTGCATAATATCTGCTGAAACATAGAATGGGGGGGTTGCTTTGTTTTAACGTGCATGAATTCAACTACAATTAAAAAAATATTTCCATTGCAATAGCAATAGCACTTAAGACTATATACCGCTTCACAGTGCTTTACAGCCCTCTCTAAGCAGTTTACAGAGTCAGCATATTGCCCCCAACAATCTGGATTCTCATTTTACCAACCTCGAAAGGATGGAAGGCTGAGACATTGGAAGATATAAAAATATGGAATTAAATATCTATCTGTTTATCACAAACTATTATTAACAGGATAGTATTTTCTTTAAAAAACAGGAAATTAAGTATCTATTTAATGTTCTTATATTACAAAAATATTGTATGTCATAGAAGACTGTAAAATAGTATAGTAATAGACTTTGCAATTGGAAGTCCAAAATCAACAAAATACAGACAGTATACTCTAGCTAACTTTTGCAAAGTTACAAAAATTCTGACACTGAACTGCTGCTGAATTACATTACTCATTATTCTTCCCCTCCTGATGGGGAAGCTTTGCAAGTGACTGTTCTCTCTCTCCCTCTCTCTCTCTCTCTCTCTCTCTCTCTCTCTATTTGCACACCATTCAAAAGAGTTTTTAAAAGTTAGGAAGGAAACAAAGGGAACAGAACACATCCTCTCCAATAGCCAACCTTGATAAGCCATGCCAAACAAGCCAAAAAACCCAATGCCCTAATAAAAGAACTACCAAGAAGAAAACCAATTTCCACTAACATCGGCGGGGCAAGCTACTGCACAGGGAGCAAGCTCCAAACTTACTTGCATTGATAATATTAGCTGGGCTAGGAAACATCTGCAAGCAAGCAACCAAGCTCAGAGAGCACCACGGAGTCCACAATCAATAAAATACAAGAGCCTGTTTATGTGGTCCTATTTATATTGTTTTATTTGATTCATTTTGGTGACGTGGGCAATTATGTAAATTTGAAAATATAGGTATTTTACTTCAGTGGCTTAAGGACTTGTAAATATCTTGAAAAACAAGCTAATGGATAACGAAAAATATCCATTAGCTTGTAAATTATCTTGAAAAACAAGCTAAAGTCTTGAACTCTGAATTTTCTAGTCTTTTGTCATATAGATGTCAAGCCTTCCTGATCATTTTTGTAAAGTCTTCAAAAGTGGTATGAAGAATTTCCTCTTTAGCTGGGCCTTTGGAAGGGAGATTGAAACCCCTCTTTCCCATCTGCTCTGTCATTCTTGCCATCTTTACTTCTAATCTTTTATCGTTTTTATTGTAATTTCTTTGATGTTAGCTGCCCGAATTGTTGGGAATTAAGTAGCATATAAGTTTAGGCATACATCATCATCATCATCATTATTATTATGGTTGTTGTTGTGTTGTTATTTTCCCCACACTCTGTAGTATTGCAATGTTCCACAATCAGCTGATGGAGAGTACATGCCTGGTTGCTGCTATCACCACTCTAGAAAGACAACACTTCTCTAGTACAAGGGTGTCAAACTCATGTCATCACGGTGGCATCACGTGATGTATTGGGACTTTTCCCCCTTCGCTAAACCCGGCATGGGTGTGACCAGTGCATGACGCATCTGACCCGTGGGCCAGTAGTTTAACAGCCTTGTTCTAGTAAATTCAAAAGGTTCTCTAAAAACCTTTATTGGAAGCTGACAAGGAAGACTTCCTGTCTGCTCTTGGCTTTTGTAGCTAATCAAGTGGTTGGGATGCATGTAGGCTACATTTCTATAAGAAGGAGGGATAAGAACTTCAGAAGACACATGTTCTTTTTTATGTAGATTAAAGGGCTAATTAAGAATTGAATACAACTGGAACAAGGAAAAGGAAAATCTGATGTAGCCTGTAGACTTTAACTCAAGAATTATTTTCCAGGCAGAAATATGCATACAGACACACCACATAGTTAAAACAACATATGAATAAGAATATAGGAAACCAAACAGCTTGGATGAATCTCTTCTTTAAAAAGTCCTAATTTGCATCTGGCTTCCAAGATTGTTCTTTCTTCTGATCCTCATTCAGTCTTTATTCCCATATAAGATGGCTGGTCTTTAACTGGCAGAGACCTATGGGGAGATATGCTCTGCCTACTGGAAGAAAAGGGAGGCTCTGAGAAATGGGGGGAGAAAAGGGGAGGACTTGCTCTTAAATGATTACTTCAATGATTACTCTTTCCTGTGTTCTGCTGGATTGTGCTCAGTCAAGTATCCCAAGTGATTGATTCAGATATTAATTCCAGGACAATATTCTCCCTCTTCACTACAATATATTTCAATAATGCCTGAAAAGTTATATCTTAAACACATTGCTGGAAAGTATCTTCCTTCCTCCTCTATCCAAAAATGATCCACTGAAAAGTTGATAAATATCATGCAGCGTAATCAATCTACTGCAGATACCAATTTACCTTCTATCTTTGGCATTCAGTGGATGTTCAAAATTCCTGAAGTCTTCCTATGGTGTAAGTATTGGGAATATTCCTTCACAATTCTTTTGCAGTCTCAGACAACTGACAGATCCTCCTTCCAACAACCATTCATATATTACCGTATCAATGTGATTTCACATTTTCAACCTGGATGTAAAATTTGCTTTATCCCAAAAGCAATGAATTAAAATGTGCAACAGATACAATAGTCAGCCATTTGCAGGCAAATTTCTGTTTCAGATGCCCCATGAGTTTTCTACATGAGTTTCCTGCAATAGCATGTCATTTATAGAGCAGTGGTCACCAACCAGTGGGCCGGGGACTACTGGTGGTCTGCGAGAAAATTTTGGTGGTCCGCAGAGAAATGTCACCCCCAAAGCACCCCCCTCAAAGCAATTAATCCAGGCTGCGCAGGAACACAAGGCTGCGCCACCCACATGGCCCTCGAGAACACAAGACTTTCGTTGCAAACGAGATAGTGAGAGGAGGGGGGAAAGGGAAAAGGGGGGGGAAACTTGCCCCACTCACCCCATGTGCCTTGCCTGGCCACTGGGCTGCTTCTTTCCACTTCTTCTTCTGCTTTTGGCTGCACACAAGGAAAGCAGCAAAAGTCTTTCTTTCTCTCCAAACCTCCACCAGAAATGAGTCTTTGGGACCCTGCAAGGCATCTTGCTCCAAGAGGCTGCGCCTGCAAAGACTCATTTCTGGTGGAGTTTGGGGGAGAGAAAGACTTCTGCTGCTTCTGCTGCTTTCCTTGAATGAAGCCAAAAGTCTCTCCCCCCACCCCCCCAAGAACGAAGCTGGAGACAATCCCAAATAAAGAATGATCAGTCGATAGGAAAACGGGGTGGGGAATTGTCCTGCAGACTTTTTTTGAGGATTTTCCCAGGGTCTCTGGTCCACAAGATTTAAAATTATGAGTTTGGTGGTCCCTGAGGTTGGCAACCCCTGATTTAAAGAGAATATTGGCCCAAATAGTATCTGTTCTACAATCAGAAGTTTGAACATAGTTGTCATTGCAACAGGAATGGCTCAAAGGGAGTACAAATGTTGTCCCTGGCAGATAAGGTCTTGTTCCACCAAGCCACTACTTTTTCAACTCAGCAACAGCAGCATAGTAAGGGAAACTGTTTGAGAGGAAATGTAGCTATTGTCACCCTGTGACTTTTATATTAGGTTTTCTGATATCATAGCAATAAGCTAATTCCTACTCCAAAAAAAAACTGTTGCTGATTTTTATCTCCAAATTTCCATATTTTTCCCCAAGGCCAATTTTTCTTTTTATTACAGTCCAGTATTGAAGATCTAAAGGGTTTTTTCACAAAATAAAATCTAGATAATTATGATGTCCACATTAGACAGATACATTTTTACAATGGCTGCCCCATGCAGTTTTCTTATGCCCCTTATTCAAGTACTCAACTTATGACCATTCATTTAATGACCATTTAAAGTTATGATGGCACTGAAGAATGTGAATGAGTTGTCCTTGCAGTGACCCATGTAATGTGATTGCCACTTACAACCTTCCCAGGGGACAAGGAAAGTCAACAGAGGAAGCCAGATCTGCTTAATGACCATGGTGATTTATTTAATAACTTCTGCAAAAAAAAGTCACAAAATCAGGTGCAACAAACTTAACAACCACAATGCTTAGTCATAGACCTTATGGTCCCAATGCTGGTTGTAAGTCAAGGATTGCCTTTATATTCACCTTTCCTTGCTTACTTTTATGATGTGCTCTGTATTGAAAGAAAATAAGCTCTTATGTCCATAAAGCACCATCTCTACTGAGTTTCTATGAGGATTTGCAAATGTGGGTAAAGTTAAAAACAATTTGAAAATAGTGTCCCTTATTGTTCAAAATATCATTTTTAACAGTAGACAAAACTCAGGAGTCATCTGGTAGCCCCTTTTCAGAATAACAAAAAACTCCTCCCGCCTTTTAACTTACTCCATGCAGTATATCTGCCCTATTCATCCGTTCCAATGAAACAGTTCTGCAACCAGATAATTCTGGAACGTACTGAAGTTGTTCTACTGCGCAGCTCTTGCAATGACAGTAAATTTGGTTTAAATGAACTGTAGAAAAAAAGGGGTAGATCCATCTTTTTTTAGAATACTGTCACATACTCTAAAATTAGAATGATTTAAAGCAATGGAAATCAACCTCAGGGTATACTGAACACATTCATCGCAAGCTGAGTCTTGCTTTTAAAAGCATATTGTCTGTGGAATGTATTCCTACCAAATTTATCTTTGAAAAATATTTGTTCAGAAAAATAGGTAACTTGGTAACCTAGCTTTGACAGAAAACTCTGGAGCTTACAAATAGCTGCTTTAGAACATATCTGGCAATATTTTGGGTGACAAGTGGGCAGCGGTTGGAAAACGCCTTTTAGTTCACAGTGTCTGACAAAACACAGAATAGTGTTATATCCACCTTTTTTCTTCAATCTAGCTATGACCAGTTCTCAGTATATTACATAAGGCCAAAATTGTTTAGTTGAATTGAATAGTTACATAAGATTCCTTCCCAATTCAAGCCCCTCCAGATGGTTTGGGCTACAATCCCATCATCTTTATCCAAGCAACCTACTAGCATAGTGGCTAGGGAAGAATACAGGGAAAGTTACTTTAGGCCAGACAAGGAATAATGGATGGAAACTGAACTAGGAGAGATTTAACCTGGAAATAAGGAGAAACTTTCTGACAGTGAGAACAATCAACCAATGGAACAGCTTTCCCTCGGAAGTTGTTGGGGTGCCATCACTTGAGACTTTCAAGGAGAGATTGGACTGCCATTTGTCAGAAATGGTGTGGGGTCTCCCGCTTGGGCGGAAGGTTGGACTAGATGATCTACAAGGTCCCTTCCAACTCTGGTTATCTGTTATCTGTTAGATGAGGGAATAGAAGGGGAATTTACCAAATTTGCAGATGATACTAAGCTGGCAGGAATAGCTAAACCCAAGAAGATAGGCTCAACATCCAGATGGATCTTGACAGACTACAACACTGGACCATATTTAACAAAGTGAAATTGAATGTAGAGAAAAGTAAAGTCCCACACTTAAGCAAGAAAAACCCAAAGTACACATATAGACTGGGTGAAACCAGGCTTAATAGCAGTAACTGTGAGAGGGATCTTGGAGTCTTAGTGGACAACCAGCTAAATATGAGCCAGCAGTGTGAAGCAGCAGCCAAAAAAGCTAATGCAATCCTAAATTGCATTAACAGAGGAATACAATCAAGATTAAGGGAAGTACTAATACCACTCTATAAAGCCTTAGTAAGACCTAGAGTACTGCATCTAGTTTTGGTCACCACATTATAAAAAAGTTGTTGAGACTCTAGAAAAAGTACAGAGAAGAGCAACCAGGATGATTAGGGGACTGGAGACTAAAACATATGAAGAACACTTACAGGAACTGGGCTTGGCTAGTCTAGTGAAGGACCAGGGGAGACATGATAGCGGTCTTCCAATATTTGAGGGACTGCCACAGAGAGGAAGGGGTCAAGCTATTTTCTAAAGCACCCGAAGGCCAGACAAGGAATAATGGATGAAAACTGAACAAGAAGAGATTTAACCTGGAAATAAGGAGAAACTTTCTGACAGTGAGAACAATCAACCAATGGAGCAGCTTGCCCGTGGGAGTTGTGGGAGCGCCATCACTTCAGACTTTCAAGACGAGATTGGACTCCCATCTATCAGAAATGGTATAGAGTCTCCTGCTTGGGCAAGGGGTTGGACTAGATGACCTACAAGGTTCCTTCCAACTCTGATTATCTGATTACTTTCCCAAAAGGAAATATGCTTGGAAAACACTATCTATAATAGCTGTAGGTCTTCCCACCATTTATAGTAATTACTTATTAAGGTTGCCACATTTGCAGTGAAATCCCTTATTATACATACTGAAATGGTTGCCAATGAATTTCTAAGGGCAGCTCAACATTGTAAGTATGACCTAAAGTAGACATCAAATTAAGGTCATAATGGAGCCTGCCCATCATAGTTGTAACTCATGTTGATCATAAGAAAGATCAGTCATAGGACTGACCTGATTTTATGACCCTTTTTGTTGTGATTATAAATAAATCATCATAATAGTTAAGCAAATCCACAGTCTTTAAACAACTGCCAGGGTCCTTAAGGGAAGCAATGATTCACTATGGGCACAATTTTGTCAAAAACAGACATAAATGCTGATTTTTGGCAAAACTACAGAAAATAGTGCTGCAAATAGTTCAGAGGTGGTATTCAACAGGTTCTGACCAGTTCTGGAGAACCGGTAGCAGAAATTTTGAGTAGTTCAGAGAACCAGCAAATACCACCTCTGACTAGCTCCACCCCCATCTATTCTCTGCCTCCTGAGTCCCAGCTGATTGGCTGGGTCTTTTTTTGTTGCCCTGCACAGGAGAACGAAGCTGGAAAGCAGGTTAGTGGGGTGGGGAGAGAATCAGATTTTGCAGTAACCTTCCCCTGCCATGCCCACTAGGCCACGCCCACAGAACCAGTAGTAAAAAAAATTAAATCCCACCACTGAAACAGTTGTAAATGAAAAATGGTTCCTGAGCACCCAAAGTACACTCATGTGATTGTGAGGGAATCCAATCATCAGAACTTTGAATTTGGGTGATAAGCACTCCTTAGGTAATCCACTGGATTACTAAATGGAATGGTTACTAAAAGATCAGTTGTAAGTCAAGGACTACATGTATAAATCCCTCTTGACTCATGTTCTTGTTATTAGTAGGATTATGTTCTCTGAAGACAACCTGCCAGGCATATGTATCCAGCCCAAGATGAGACAGTTCAGATCCCACTTGTTCAGGATGGGAAGAGGATTAAGATCTTGAAAGCAATTCTTCCTGAGGGTAGCCCTGGATTAAGAGAACAATTCATCCCACAAGGTTAGGATGGTTCCTACACCTACATGGATAAACTCTGAGAGGGTTGCAGAAGAAATTACTCTATTACCAAAAATTTGGGACAAAATATGTCCCGCTGTCAAAATTTATTTGTTTTGGTTATTAATATTAGTTCAACATTTAGCTTAAGTTTAATTGGTGATTGTTTTTTGTAACATTTTAATTGATGGTTGGATTATGCTTTCATGTGTTGTAAACTGGATGGATATATACATTTTGTAATAAATCCATGATGTTCTTAGAGCATTTATTTTCTGGCATTTAGACTTTTGGTCCTAGGGTATGATTCATGATTTATTTCTTATTAGATAACTTCTAAAATAATTTTTAATAGGTTAAACCCATGCAAATAGTAATTCCGATAATATATTTTTTAAACTATTTTTATCAATTAGAGAATACTGTTAAGAGCCTGGAAATAAATATTTCTATGATATAACCCATCAACTATCTTAATTTAAATAAGTTAAGTAAAATTTTATTGAAAAATAGTATTTTTGTCAAGCTTTGAAAAAGAGCAAAATAAAGTACAAACTTGCAATCCATAAATACACTATAAATTATGTACGGCTAATCCTAAACAGACTGTGTGATGGAACAAAGCACTGAAATACTTATCAGTTTACTAGCACATAATTTATTACTTATAACAAAACCAACATCTGGCCAAAGGGATTTTTCTTCCTGATGAGAAGAAAGGCAACAGAGAAAACTCTTCTATCTTGCCAGGTTCACAGTAGGAATCGAGGAGAAGACTCTGAATCCTGCAGATAGACCGGCACTGCCAAAGAGAGTCCTTTGTCAAGATGATGCCTGCTGAAATAGATTCAGGCATCATCTGAAACAGATTATGCAAACAGATGCAAAATTTATTATTCAAAGATGGCTACTCAACTAAAAATTCATTTGCAACCCTACAGAGTGAATTTTATTTGCCCAAAATAATAAAACCCAGATCCCAAGAAATAAAGAAAAAGGAAAGAAAAAGAGAATCAAGGCATTAAGATTCCTTTTCTTTTTAATTTACCATGATCGTAGATTTTACCCTTCATGATGCATATGTAAGAAAGGGTTATTTTAGAACATATTGATGGAACAAAAAGCTAAATGGAAAACATATTTTATTAGCTTTTTGAGGTTTCCCTCGTATTGTCATTTGATTATGTTGCATATATTTATCTTGAATAAATATTTCAAATATATTCATAAAATATATGTTTTAAACCACCTAGCTGGATGGAAATTAGCTCAACAAGTGGCTGAAAAATGATATGGTTAATGATTATGGATGCTCATCCCAGCTAAACAAATACCAGCCCACTATAGATAACCTCAGGTAGCAACTGGAACCATTCATGACCCCAGAACACACAAAAATGCTGACAACCACCATACATCTCTAAAACAAGCTAAAAAGAAAAATAAAACTCCAAACCAAACTGCTAAAAATTAAACCCCAGAAACAAACTGCATCCAAATGGGTAGTCAACATGTCCAATCGCCTACTATCCAATACACATGATACAATATACTCCAGAAATACATCAGCTATAAGACATAGGATGTCAATCAGAATTCTTCACAGTCTTAAACAGTATTTAAAGCAACAGGACTTGCCATAGAGATTCAAGCAAACATAAGGCAATCACACTACAGACCAGAAGAACACAGAATCCACGCTAGTAAATGTTACGTTGAATAAGAAAAGACTACAATCATATAGATCCAGGTTTAAGTCCATTTTCACCCATGAAGTTTTATTTGGTGGCCTAGTACCGGTCACTATCTCTTAGGAAATCTGAAAAAACATTTGTTATAGAAAAAAAACTGGAAGACAGAGTGCTATGTATGGAAATGAGGTAGAAAATAAATTTAAATAATATATTTTTTTAAAAAAAAGTATTTCAACTCTTTGGTCTGAAATTCTGGGAATTAAAACCACTTGAGTTTTTTGATAGATATCAGCTGAAAAACCAGAGGATCTCTTTCTCCTGAGTTCACAACCAGAGAGCTAAGAATTTTCTTTTTCACATTTTACTGCAGTTTGAGTAGTAGGATATTCATGAATGACTTATCATAATGTTTTTAGTTAATATTCCAATTCCTGAGGGCTTTTTTTCTGAATTATTATTGATTGAAGAAATATAATAATCTAGGATCTTTTGTCTATAGCATCAGTCATCATGAAAACATCATTGCATCAGCAGATGTTTGAATAGTGCTACACTATTGCAGTCTTTCAACATTATGAAAGAGACCAATGCCTCAATCCAGAATACTTGGAAAGTATTCTGCCTGTGTTACTTCATTACTTGCTATATTCACTGATTATTCTGCTAAAAATATAAAAAAAACTTTTCTTCATCATTAAATTGCCATCCTCATAAAAAGCCCTGCAGAGCTTTAAAATCAAGTCATATTATTTTTCTTACACTAACTTTGAAAAGCTAACACTTTTAACAGATGCAATAATAAACTTCTTATATTTTCTCTCTTCTCTTATATAGAATTGTACATATTTAATGACTTGACTAAGACCCCAAAAGAGTGATTCATTCTGATTCTCCATTGATAGCAAACTTAATTATGTAGGATAAGTCTTGGCTCAAGGAGAAATGTTCCTCAGAGGACCACTGATGTAAAATAAAAGTTTAGTAGACAATAGATGCTAATATTTATCCACAATATTCAAATGATGTCCTTGGTGCTTTTTGAGCTTGGTTGTTTTCTTGCAGATATTTCATTACTCAAGCTAGGTAACATCAATGCTAGACTATAAATAGAGTATCTTTAGAAATTGAATATATGTGTGTGTGTGTGTAAATGTATGTATGTATGTACACACACACACACACACACACACAGAGAGAGAGTTACTTGCTTTGTAATAGACGTACTCTCAGACACCCAACTGAATTTAAACAGCTACACTATGAAATCAAAAATAAATTACTTTGTTATAGCCAGAATTTATGGCATTTTCTGTCAGGCAGTTTTATCTTCCCTCATCATTTCTACAATTAATATATAATAATTAAAGCATTCTAAGAAAGTTGTACTATAAGTGTACCACAGAGCATGACAGCTAAATGAAATTTAAAATGAAGTAGTCAACACAGATGGGAGTTGGCTGCTCTTGAACATCTGGGAACATCTGTTTCCACTTTTGTATGGTCATAATAGGTCATAATCTTAACTATCACTGTTCTAAGTCATCAAACGGCCACATTCTTGATCTCCATTTACTTTGGAGCAAATATGAAAGCGGAGGACATCACCTTCAGTCCTTTTGTCAGTCACATCACAATGTAGGCATTATGAAATGGATGGCTACAAAAATTAATATAATAAATAAATACATTTCTGTTCACCATAAGTGTTAACAGCATCACTAAATTCCTGAGAAAGACCAGTTGGGACTAATGGTTCATATTATTTTTCAGGTTCTCATGATGGCTGGGGGACTCTTGAAGTTGAAGTCCACACATCTTAAAATTGGAAAATGTTCAATGACAAATGTAAATGTTTGCTGAGGTTGCAAACATTGCCCTGGATCAGGGGTATTAAACTCAATTTCACTGAAGACCGCATCAGGGTTATTTTTGACCTTGGGGGGGCAAAGCCAGTAGGGCATAGCCAGTTTGACATCACTCATGTCAGGGGTGCCTGTGGTGGCCGGAGCACTCTGCCAGTAAAAACAGGCTCCCGAGCTCCATTTTCTGCTGCAGTGGCCTCCTGCAACTCTGCCAGCAAAATCGGAGCTTGGGAGGCCGCATTACTCCATTTTTGCTGGCAGAGGCACCTCAGGCTGGTCATTTGCTGTTTCCAGGGTGGCCCCGTGGGCCAGATTCAGCCCATGGGCCTAGAGTTTTACACCCCTGCCCTAGATGATCTCTCCCATGGCTTTGTGCAAATGTTAAAGAGGAGAGGGGAGAGGACCAATCCCTTTAATACAGAGGTCTTCAAACTTGGCAACTTTAAGTCTTGTGGACTTCAACTCCCAGAATTCTCCAGCCAGCATAGCTAAGTCTTAAAGTTGCCAAGTTTGGGGACTCCTGCTTTAATACATCATATTACCCACTGAGGAACACAACCACTATAAAACACTGGAGCCACTAACTCCTAATTCCTGCAGCAGTTCAGAAGGTTACACTATTGATATTTTTGGGAACTGTGAAAGAGATTCAAAAGGAGGGATACGCTAACTTCATCCAGGTCAAAAGTACTCAGTGACCGATGCTGCCTTAGCTACATGTCCAGGTGTAATGCCTTTGGTGGCTACTTCCAAATCAGAACATAAGCCTTATAGAAATCTTGTCTTTCTGTGAAGTTTCATGTTGAACTAGATATCCCTGAAGGAGTGGGAGCAGTAGGCAGAGACTGGAGGTCAGATGATGAATTTTGACCAGTACAGTATTTCCCAAAAAAGAAAAGATTGCACTTAAGAGAGCTGTTCCTTGTAACTAAATTGCAGACACTGATGTTTTTATGGTCAGTTGACTAGTTTGTGAGTCAAGGAATTTCAATCAAGCATACAGCTACAATATAGGCTGCATTGAGATACTGTTTGCAAGAGCCTCATTTCTTAAACACTTGGAGATAATTTACAGCTAAAAAGAGTTTTTCTGAGTGGCAAAATGAGAAAAATCCACTTGTTGAGCCACCATTTTTAATGGAATACAAGTGGCGGGGGGAGTTTTAAAGACTTATAACAGGAGGAAGTTTGGGACCAGCCTTGGAGAAAGGAGCTGAATCAGCATACTACTACTCCACCCAGTCCCAAGCCCTGAGCTGGCCCCAAAGGACATCATGCTGAATGATATTGAAAGCCATCAAGGAGGACAAAGATGGATAAACTACCTAATCCCACTCTCTCCAGACTACAATGACTACAAGTTGTTCAACAATTCAAGTTGATTTTAAATTATTTTTGCAATAATTTATTCATGAGATCAATGTGGGTTTTTTTAACCTAAAAGGCAGTTATTAATTTAGTTTTTTCTTTATTAATGTTCAGCCCTGCCACCTTTCCAAATTCTTCTATTTCATTCATTAAAATGGGATTTGTTTCTTTCGGGTATTCTAATATGATTGACAAAGGCTTGGAGTTTATACTCCTCTTTTTTAATATTTAGTCATTTGATCTCTCGATTCTGTCGTATTTGTGTTAATAGTATCTCTTCTGCTAGTATGTACAACAGTGGAGCCAGGGGGCATCCTTGCCTCACCCCCTTACTTATCCTTGTGCTATCCGTAGTTTCTCCATTCATTATTATTTTTGCAGTTTGTGTCCTATAGATTGTCTTGTTAAGTCCCAGAAATTTTTCACCAAATTTCATGCCAATGCACATTCTTTTTATTATTTTATTATTTTTATGAAATGTAAGTTGATTAACGACTTTTAATGAAATATACAAACAAATATGATAAATCATAGCAAACAAACAATTATACCAAACAAAGATTTCATCTCGACGGCTTCATGTTCTACTTTTAACCAGAATAGATCATGGAAATATTAAACCATAGATAACAGTGGTGGGATTCAAATAATTTAACAACCAGTTCTGTGCCCTAATGAGTTCTTCCAACTACCAGTTCACCAAACTGCTCAGAAAGTTAACAACTCGTTCTCCCGAACTGGTGTGAACTGGCTGAATCCCACCACTGATAGATAACCTCTGCCATAGCAAGTGAACAATAAATGTATAGTATAGTACACATATTTAATGTCCCACTTAACTGTGATGCAGCAATTAATTTTTTTAAGTCAAATGCTAGATTTCTTTACATGATTGTATTACTGTAATGAACTGTTTTAAAAACAGACATTCATCCATAAATCTTTAAACTATGTATCTTCAGACACAGGATAGAGACAACAGCCCCAGAGTAATCCTTGAATAAATGTTGCTTCACCTGCAATCTTAACTAAAGCTTGAAAGGTTTAAACTTTTGTTTGACTAGAAGGCTTTTGAACCTCCATTATATCATTATTTCATACTAGCTTTTATTACTTTTAAATATTGGGCCTGTACCCAGTATTTTTTGGGAATTGTACTAGAATTCACAAAGTAAACATTCTTGTTCATGTATTCCTCTTTTGCATATGAACTTTGGGTGAACCTTTTGTACAAATTATATCCTGATTCCAAATTACTGTTCAATCATACATTTCCCAACCATGTCATGTCACGCTGTCAGCTTAGGGAAAAAATTTGGCAACTTGGATGCAGTACCAGGATCTAAAAGAATATTTACAGGGCATGATATCTGATTTTGTTTTGTTTATTTAAATCAGGTGCTTAAGAATGGGATGCTTTCCATAACCATCAAATTACATTACATTCATTGACATTATTCATATGGGTGATGTACAGGGATTTGTTATAAGCTACAACAGGAAGTTCCAGAAACATAATGAATACTATCACTAGACTTTACTGGACATTACTTCACCCCGTGTTGTTTACACACAGACTAATTGGCACAAAAATACTGTAGTTGCTTAAAGCTTGCTTCAGTTAGGAGACAGTGCAACTCATAGATGAGTATCCAAATGCAACTAATATACATTACGCATGCATGATAGCTATGAATTACCTCAAACTGTGGTACAAAAGGCATAAAGATGTGATGACATCCATATTCTACTTGTGGGCATTGGATTAGCCTCAGAAGGAACAGAATGTTGAACCAGCAAAGAGGTTCTAAAATATTGCTAGACTTAAACATAGATTTGAAGAGAATATTACTTATCTTCCAAAGCTATTGTAGAAATATGTTATAAAATACAATAATAGTTTTACTGATTAAGTATTCCAAGTATAGAATAATGATGCAAGTAATTAGTAATAATATATCTTAAGAATTTGCATTATATAGTTTACCCCATACAATTTTTTACTGTTATCTTTTTTTAATTATGTTTGTGCTAAATTATAAACTACACATTAAAATTTTTGCCATGCTATGGGGTGGCCTATCATGCATTAAAATACATTCAGGTTTTGATTCAAATTAGATTCCTATAATCATGTAAATATCTCAAACTTAACAAGAATGTAATGTAGTTAGATTTTTATTAAACATTTATGAAAGGTATTTATTGCAGCAATGAAGGTAGTCAGGTATCTTGCTGTCAATTATTCTTCTAGTAAGAGACTAATTTCTTTGTCACAGAATGAACTCAATAGGAAGTAGTTAAGAGTTTGGACTATGACTGGAGAGATGCAGATTTAAGTCCCTACTGAACCTTGGAACTCAGTGGTTGATTTTGTATGAGATAACAAATTGGTTCATGCATAGTGTAAAGCCATGATATACGAGATTAGGTTGTGTTCGCACAGTAACCAAAGCAAAAGTAAACACCATATTGTTGCTTAGAAATATGTGTCCATCAGATCCTACTTAGCAGCCTAACCTACACTGCAACTTGTTTTTGTTAGACAAATGAGGGGAAACTCCACGTGGGATATCTATTGCTCTAAGAAAAGGTAGGCCAAAAGACAATTTCTAAACTACAAATATCTTGTAAACAATTGGCAAATAAATAAATAAATAAATAAATAAATAAATAAATAAATATACATTAGGTAACTAATGTATAGGTATAGGTGGATTCTGTCCTTGATGCTTTCTGCACTGTATTTTAACCAAGTATGTTTTTGCACATAAGCTTAAGTTAAATGAATAAGAAATGATTTCCAAAACTAGATACCCTTTAGGGCAGGGCTGTCAAACTCCCGGCCCATGGGCCAGATGCGTCACATGCTGGCCACACCCATGACCAGTTTAGCAAAGGGGATAAAAGTCCTGATACGCCACACTGCTTTAGAGTTTGTTTTTTGAAGTAGTTCACACTGACTATATTCACACCACATACTAGTAGTTGATGGCTGAATTAACCCCAATGTTTTAATTCATAGCACAAAGTGGTCTACAAGGTAACCAACTATAATTTTATTTATTGTGCTAAGTGAACCCATTCACATGATTTGTTACCAAGGGTTTACTGAGAAACCATTGGCTGGTTTTGCATGTGTGTTATAGTATAAATTAACAATGTCTGAGTCCATATGTTAACCCCAAAAAAACCTGCATAAGGCAGCTTGTGTGACTGTGAACATAGCATACCAATGATTCTGCTCAGCTTAGAACTGACTTCCTTTCCAAATACCTGCTGTGTAAGATCCTTTGCAGTACATTAATAAAACAAAAAAACAAAAGCAACAATGAATACAGCATTCCTTGCAGTATTTTGAATACAAAAACTTTTCATTGTTCCAAGTTGGGAAAAGGTCATGGTGGAACCAGTAATAACTATAAATAGATCTTGATCAAGGGCCATATTACCTTAAAGAAAAGCCACCTAATCCCAACACAGTATTTTGTTTATCGTCATGTGATTTCATTTTATTTTGTAATAAGCAAGTAATTATATGTAACAATAACTTTTGTAATCAGTAATAATTCTTGTTTAATAATTACTTCAATGTATCTACTAACAGTGTAAGAATATGCTGCATAAAAATTTATCTAATTTAGAGTCATTTCCTGCTTAAAGGAGGAAATAAATGCATAGCGTCATTCTTTTTTAACCTTGCATGCTAAATATTATTGAGTCATGATACCTTACACCTCTCTTCAGTCTATTCTGCAACTTGTAGCAAGTTACAAAAGATCTGAGAATCCAGAAGCTGAAAACCCACGCGCCCAGATACAAGTTATAAAATTGATAATCTCAAAAGGATGTCTAAAAATTGTTTCACAACTTGTGGACAACTTGCAGCATTTGCAGCATTGAGCATAAGCAGAGTTAGGCTGGCATAAATCAGATTCTCTCAAGGTTGGTTTAAATGTGATTGGTTAGTGTGTGGTGCAAACCCAGGCAATGAGGTTATTTCAAAAAGGGGGCTGTGAAAATATTTACAAACCCCTCACATCCCGGACATAAACTGTTTCAACTCCTTCCCTTGAATTGATGCTATAGAGCACTGCACACCAGAACAATTAAGACACAAGGACAGTTTTTTCTCAAACGCCATCACTCTGCTAAACAAATAATTCCCTCAACATTGTCCAACTATTTACAAAGTCTGCACTACTATTACTATTAATCTTCTCATCACTCCTTATCACCCATCCCCTCCCACTTGTGACTGTATGACTGTAACTTTGTCCCTTGTATCCTTACTATCTATATTGACTGTTTCCTAGTATGATTTGATTGCTTATTGTACTCTGACTATCATTAAGTGTTTTTACCTTATGATTCTTGACTCTTGACGAATGTATCTTTTCTTTTATGTATACTGAGAGTATTTGCAACAAGACAAATTCCTTGTGTGTCTAATCACACTTGGCCAATAAAGTATTCTATTCTGTTCTGTTCTGTTCAGTAAACAATCAGGGGTTCGCACGCTGTGCAAATATAACCAACGGAAGATGAGCCCAGGAATTAGTTAAAAAAAAAAAAAAAAGCTTTGTCAGAGGGCAACTTCTTCCAATTCATTCACCTTTTCACGCGGCAGAAAATTAGGTGCGATGAAACCACAGCGTGCGTAAGATTACGAAATAAATTGTCTTATGTAGTATTGGCTAATCTAGCTCCGGGCGCAGTAGCGCTGTCCGTATCGATCTTTTCCACCCTGAAGAACAACAGTGGATGCGGATAATGGATCTTACAGTGCAACGGAGCCTGGAGAGCTTTTTAGGAGGAGAGAAAGGAGCGGTAGCGCCGCCACCCACCCACTTCCACAAAGCCACGCCCTCTATTCACTCGCATCGTTCTCGCTCTTTCGCAGCCAAACGACGGTGAGAAGTCTGAGGCCGTCCGAGGAAGAGCGGGTGGGCGATAGCTGTTAGCCACGCCCTTTTCCCGGCCCCCTCCCCGCCTCCCTCAGCTTCCCTGAATTAATTCAACCTCGACCCAGCCCCTTTCTTCCCTCGTGTCGCCCTTCAGAGGCGGATCCGGCGCCTGCGCATTGAGTCCGAGAGGCCGGGAGGCTGCGGGCGGGTGGAGGAATGTGAGTTACAGTTAAATAGTGGATACAGCGCCGCAGAAGCGGCGCTTTCTGGGGACCGGATGAAGGACAGGGACTGAGTGAAGCGGGAGGAGCTGCGGCCGGAGGGGAGCGCTCGGGCCGGGTCGCAACTGCAGCGCTTCTGGAGAGACCGAGGCGACCAGGAGAGACAACAGGCGGCGGGGCTCCATGGCGCGGCGTGGGTTCCTGAGTGGCCGCGGTGTCGCCAGCTCCACTGCCACAGCTGTGCGCGGCGCTGTGTCCCCCTGAGGGGCGCTCCCTTTGCTCCCTCCTGAGGAGGAAAAAGGCTTCTCTCGCCCCATCGAGGTCTTCGGGTTGGACCGAAGAGAGAAGGGGAGCCACCGGGGCCTCCCTCGTCGTTCGCTTCCTTCCCACACGGACGGGCGGGCGTGCCGGGGGCTGGAGTAAGGCGGCAGCGGCGGCGGCGGCGGCGTTGTTGTTCCTGCCTCTATGATGAAATTCAAGCCAAACCAGACGCGGACCTACGACCGGGAGGGTTTCAAGAAGCGGGCGGCATGCTTGTGCTTCCGCAGCGAGAGGGAGGATGAGGTGAGGAGAGCCGGGTTCTGGTCGGCTGCGGCGTGTGGCGGGTGGCCTGGAGGAGAACGAAAGAAGTCGGGGTTACCCCCGCCCGCCTGCCCGCCCGCAGGCTCCCTTTCGGAGTCGGGGCTGCCGCGCCCAGGCCCGCTTGCCCCTTCCTTCCTTCCCCGCCGGCCGTCGGTCCATTCGGCTCCTTTGTGTGCGGGTGTCTGCCGGAAGGATTTGCCTTGTCGCCCCCTTGCGAGCCCCGTCGGTCCCTGCCCGGCTCCTTCGCCGGCGTGGCTGACGGGGAGCCAAGAGCTGGCTGCCTGCGAAACGACCCTTTCCGAGGCCAGCCCAACCCGCGGCTTTTGGAGCGCAGGGGCTGCGGGTGGCCGGTGGGGGTAGGCAGAGGCGGCTGGGCAGCGCTCGCTAGGGGACCTGGGGAGCTGCAGCGAGGGCTGGGGAGGGGAGAGCGACACGAAGGGTCCACGTGTATGAGAGACTGCTGCAGGTCAACTCCCCCCCGTGTGTGAGGTCAGAATCAAATGTGCTTTCAGCACTGTTGCTAGCCGGCCTGATCTGGCTGTCTCTGAAAACAGCAAGGGCCGAGTTCAACGACCTCTTTAGAGTCGGGCGATCAAGTTGCTTTCGAGACCGGCCGCCGCCGTTTTCACAGAAAGGCCCCTTCCCTCCTCCCCTGACTTCTCAAACAGACAGGTAGGCGGCGGTAGTTCCTATTTATGCAATCGTAATCTATGAAACTTGCTCCTGCCCCATTTTTGTCGCTGTCTGATGTGTTCCGAATGGCCCTGTAAAACCTGTAATACCCTTTCTATTACTAATAGAAGAAAATAACTGTAACCCTGGGGAGATTTTGGTGATCTCTGAATTTGGTCGTTTGCTCCCACACTTGTCATTACCCAATTGGGTAACATCAATGTACTAATGGGTGATGAAACATCTACAAGCAAACGACCAAGAGCACTAAACATCCCACCATTTCCTGTTAAATTAAACCAGGTAGTTCAAAGATAAGAAATTGACTTGAAGCATGATTATATATATGTATGTATGTATATGTATATATGTATGTATAAATATATATATGTATATGTATGTATGTATATATGAAGTGCTTAAATAAATATTTGGATTAAAATCTATGGATCTATTTTCATATATATTGTAAGTACTAGTTGAAACTGAATAATACATAATGCAGTGTAATTTTACTGCACTTTGAAAAGCAGTATTTTGCTTCAAAAGTACAAATATGTGCAAAATTCCTTTGACTAATCTAGTTAGATATACCACAACTGGTTGCAAATATATGGGTGACCAAAGAGTCAGGCTTTTCCATGTTACGTTGATGTCATCTACTGAATGTCAGGATTCTTTGTATTCCAGAGGTAACCATTCTTGATAATATATCAAACCACTAGAAAGGTTTTAGCAGTTCCAAAGAACTACCATCATTGACAAAAAAGGGTATGCAAAAAAGGGTATTGTTGGTAATGATACCTGAAGGAACGTTTTAAAAATCCCTAAAATCTCAATATTTGATTAATTGCTGTTGAATTAATCCTTGTTTTTTGAAGCTAATATATATTTTAAAAATTCTGCTCCTTCCGTTATAACTTTTAACTGTCACTTCTCAGGTTTATTCAAAGTGTTATAAAGGTCTACTGAGGATACATTTAAATACAAGCTGGTATACTGTGTGTCCCTTATTTTATCTAAGTTATGTGTAAGAAACAATTTCAGATAATTTTCTAACAACATTTTGATTCTCTGCTATTAAGGTACAGCATATGAATAAATATTTCTCTACATCTTTAATGTGTAGCAAGTGTTAGTTGAAATTTGAAATTGACGATGGAAGAAAAGATATACTATTTCTGTATAATATAGCAGTCATATAGTATTCTTGTCATATAAGCTATAAGCAAATCTACAAAAGCAGGCCTAACTGTATGAACTTGCTATAATTTCATAATAGTAATAGCACTTAGACTTATATACTGCTTCACAGTGCTTTACATACTGCTTCACAGTGCTTTACAGCTCTCTCTAAGCGGTTTACACAATCAGCATATAATGCACTTTCTTAGCCCTCCAGTATTATTATATCTTACTGGCGAAAAACTTGATATTGCTAGACTCTAGTTGTACAAAATAGCAAGAATTTAAAGTTGATTATGCCTATAGTTATATAACTCTTTTAGGATTTTGGTTTTCTTGTATGTATTTCCTCTTTTCCCCCCACCAATGTTATAGCATGTTATTGTTAGTGATGGTAATTGTAATGTATCTGACCATTTGAACACCTTTCCTAACATACTAATAGATTTTATTACAAAGTGGATTTTAAAATTTACATTTACAATACATGGAAGAAATTCAGTTACAGTATTTGGGAAATGGCTGTGGGATAGCTTATTTAGAGATATATTTACATAAACAATTATTGCAAAAGTCTTGAATCTAAAAAGGACTTGAGTACATTAGATTTTTTGATATTTTACCAAACCATCTACTGAGGATGATCATGAAATCCTATCATATTACACTTTGAATATTTAGAACTCTGCCATCTAAAAAGAATAGACACAGGCCTTCTTATAAAAACATTTTATTAGGTTGCCTAAGGAGCTCAATGTGTTGTTAATTAAAATATTGTGTACTCTGCAGTGTGACTACATGGATCAGTGATCCATGTATCACTCCTACCTATTCAAGTGAACATGCTACATCACAAAATGCCAGCATCATTCCCCGCCCTTCAGAATGAGTAGTATTGCATCAAAAGTATTCATAAAACCTAAAAATTAAGCATGGCTACAGCTACTTGTATTCATTTGTAAGTATGTCCATGAAACCCACAAAAAGTTGAGTGATAGAGTTCATCTGTGGAGCCATTGAAGATAGGAGTAAAAATACTGCTAGAATCTAGCATACCTATTGTCTTGACAATATGATCTTCCACAGACAATCTTAAAACTGTAGAGGAGCTGTTGTACTAAAAGTAAACCACTCAGCAAGTTTAGTGTATAAGCTTCAGTAATTTACTTTCAAGGGAAAAAAAACACCATAACTATAGCATACCTTACCACTAATTAGTTTTACTTTTCTGAGTATTTTGGCAGACCCGCTTCATAAAATTTAGACAAAAAACAAGGGACCAAGTATTTAGTAAAGATAAAGAAATATGTTATGTTTTCAGGAATGTAGCAAAAACGTCTAATCTTATGTCTTCTAGAATCTAGAAGAAGCTTAGTAATTCTTAAGCAATTCACTTCCCTTTTTAAAAAGATGTTCTATTTCAGAAAACTTCAAAAGGGACTGTTTATTTCCATGCCAAATCCTGTGTCCTTTTTCATTTCTGCGAAATAAGTCTAAATAGTAATGATGGAAGCAAAAAAATTGTAGGCGCTAAGAAAAATGTTTAAACCAAATTGCTTTAAAAACAAATTAAAGATAGTTGTAGCATAATAGTATCATGCTTGTTCCTTGAAAGAAACTCTTTGTGATTTTCATTTGACTTTTGCAGAAGTGCTAAAACTTACTGTTCCCAGTAATGTAAAGGATTATTTCTGAATGTCCAACAGGATTGAAATTTTTTATTTTTTTGTATGTATGTATGTATGTATGTATGTATGTATGTATGTATGTATTTTATATAGGTAAATAGGTAAAGGTAAGGTTCCCCTCACACATACATGCTATAGTAATTTCCGGCTCTAGGGGGCGGTGCTCATAGGATATCTTTGTATAAAGATGCACTTCTTAACATTTTAAATTTAACTTTTGTGGCTGAAACCATAGTATGACAAAACATCTTATCTTATGACTCTTTGTGCATCATTTAGATTAAATTAGAATTATTTTCATGAAATGGTATGAATTTCTGTAGCAGTAGAAAAAGCCTTGCCTCTTATCTGTGAAAACTCTGGATTAATTAATTAATGCACCTGAGCTTTGTCTGACCTTTCTGGAATGTTGTCATTTTTCTCCTGATACATGGGCATCATTATGTTAGAATGTGATTTTGCCAAGTAATAACATAATACTATGCTAAGCCACATTGTTTTTCTGTGCCTTTGTTGCTTGGATTGAAATATGGAAACACTTTAGTAGTTGATGCATGGAACTGGAAATAGTTGCAATAGTTGTGGGCTTAAAAACAGGGGGTGACTATGGTTATTTTGCCTAGGCTGCAAATGTGTAGATAATTTTTTTTCATCCTTACTTTGATATGTATGAATTCTATAAAGGATTTAGATGATCTATAATTATAATATAAATACAATGAGAATATTATGTTTGGAGGCTATACTGTATAGTCCTCATAATAGCCAAAGGAACCATTTTTATCAGATTCTGTGGAATGATAAAACTTTGTTCTGGATTTCTAGAGTTCATTGAAATAACCATGTTTAATATTGCATTCATTTCAGAATCTATAGATAGTGTATGTTCCCATAGGGGTTGATGCATTGCACAAAAGATACCACATTATGACTTATTCATAGCAAGTGATTCTAGTTTGTAATATTTGCTTCATGTATTCTGTTATGAAATAACATGGGAATGTCGCTAGAACAAATAATGTTTTAAATGAAAAAGATGTTTGAGAACAAAAAAGTTGAATGCTTAGACATTTCCCTTTCCCACAGATAGGCATGTCCAGTACTGTGGACTGAACATAGCTTCTTTTGTGTTTTACAGTGCTGTGATTTCTCCCTCAAACTTTGAAAAATAGTGTGCAAATAATTTGCTGTGGAAGAGCAACAAATGAGTGACTTGAATCCAGGGTTGTGGTGATTATTCGCTCTTAGAAGAATCTTTAGTTTGCTGAGGAATAAAATTTTGACAAAAGTTTTCATTAGACTTGATTCCAGTGGGACTGTGAGTAACTTTTTAATATTACATATGCACCCTGTGCTTTATTCCCAATCAGACATTTAAACATGAATATACCAAAAGGTTATAAGTAAACAGCAATTTGCCTAAATGTGTTCCAAGACATTTATCCAAATAGGATTAAAACTAGATACATGTGGAATCAATTCAAGCACCTTTTTGCTTGTAGTTTTAACATACCCAGTTTTATATAGTTCTTAGATAGCCAAAGCATCTTTTGAAAGATATATAATATACTGTATTCAAACTATTTTGATTAAAAGTATAGTTCTAAACAAAAAACCTGATGGCCTATTTGGCATAACAAGATAATTATATTCCAAATTACAGGTAATTATTGTTGTAACATTTTCATTAGCCAAATCCTTCCTCAGGTGTTCTGAATATTCATTTTAAGATTTTTAAAACTGGAATAAGTTCAGGGAAGAACAATATGAATAATAAAGGTCTGCTGGAAATTCTATTTTGTGAGGAGAGACTAAGAAAATGGAGTACATTTTTTCTTGAAAACTTCAACAGTATATTCAAGTGTATACAATCCAAGGTATGTAAAAGCGCACCATATTGATGCTTTTTCTTCACAGTAAAAACAGGTCAAAAATAAAACCACTTCCCAAAGAAAGTGGGGGATTCTCCTGTATAAGTTCAAGAGAAGCTAGTTAGCCATGCTTTAAACTGGGTTTCTGCACTGAGCAAAAAAAGCCTCAGTGGTTAAAAGATTCCTTTCAGTTATTTTATAAAAAATTCATGATAAATTAATACTTTCATTTTTAAGGCTGCTTATGCTTTGAAAACTGATTTTGACTAAAGGAATGCAAATTAAGTTTTTATAAAAATCTTAATACAAATAATTTCTTCCATTGCTTACATTTTTTCCATTAAGCTAGGTGCTGTTACTGAAAACACTGGCATGTTTTGATAGTTCATGGATTTGAATCTTACATAATAGTACAAATTTATATTTTCAAGCTTCAAGCAAACCAAACAATGACTCCTTCCTTGTATTAGTAATTGGGATGTCTGATCACAGGCTGAACAATATAAATGCTGAATGAAACATTTTCACTAAACTGGATTATTTCATCCGGAAAAATCAGATTCATTATTGTTGATGGTCACTCATATGAATACAACAACATGTTTTCCTTCATTTGGAAAAAAAAGTTTCATCTGATGAAGACACATGTTTTTGGATATAATTATAAAATTCTGTTGGATGGGAGAAAAATGAACTTAAAATAATTGAAGAAATAAGGTAGTAGAAGTCTAAAAACAATAAAGTATCTCACTGTGACCACATCTAAATGTGATGAATATCCTTCAGAAGCACTAAAATTTATAATCATGAAGAAAATGTAGTATAAACTGTAAAGTTTTTTTTTTTGACAGATTAACCAGTTTATTCTAAAACCATGCTTAGCTATATATCTAAAAGTTATTTCATTTTACTAATAAATTTTTTTAATTTGTACTGCTATTTGAGAAGAAATAGAAAATAAATCATACATTATTTTTTTAAAAATCCAATACAAACCATGTACAATACATGGCTGAATTCATTTACATTAGTTGATACTTGATACCTTTATTTCCCATTGGACTTAATGCCAGATGTATCTAACAATAGTTAAAATATTTTGCATGGATATAATTTGTTGTTAAGGTGGTTAAAGATTAGGTGTGTAAGAGAATATAATGTAAAAATAGTAACTAGTGAAAAGAAGAAACTTGCTATTCGGCAGAAAATAGATTATTAATGGTGCAAACCAGTTTTCTACAGCCTAGTATGAAATTGTTGAAGTGGCAATTCGTAGAATTCCTTATTGTGACTAGAAAATTTTGACCCACTGTCCTGGTACGAAACAGCCAAATTGACATAAACAAGAGAGTATAGTTGAAACAATGAATTTTCTGTGGCTTGACAACTATGTAAACATGTAAATAATTTAATTCTTTATAGCTCTTTATATTTCATCTTTATTTTAAAATTATCTGTTAATTTAAAATTATGTGTTCTTTCTTCTAGATAAATGTTATTTTATGCTGCTTTGATCTTACAAAAACTCACCATCAGATTTTAAATTTAAAACAGGTTTAGAAACATTTTTCTGATTTAATGGATTATGATAATCTGACCCCAACCATCTTCATGGTTGCAAGTGCAGTGAAGAAAATTTACCCTTGGCCCTTCTTACAGTTCTTTGGATGGATTGCTAATGCTTTCCTATACTATGTAGCAGCCCCATGACCCTAATGTTAAAGAGAAGCTGGAGCAGTTGGTGACTTGTTTTAATTGCATATAAAATATAAAATTAGAATCATGGAATTACAAGGTACATTCTAATCCAGCTTTCTGCCCAAGGCAGAGATCTTCAACACATATGCCCTTTGTTTGAAAATCTCTAGTGATGGGGAACCCATTGCTCAGGAGGATTTCCTCTGATATTTGAAATTAACACAGATCTGGTTCTTGGGAATTGGATGAGTGGGACTTAGTAGTTTATTTAGACCATGGCTGTCAAACTCCCAGCCCATGGGCCGGATATGTCACGTGCTGGCCTTGCCCATGCCTGGTTTAGCAAAGGGGAGAAAAGTCCCAATACGTCACGTAACACCATCGTGATGACATGAGTTTAACACCCTTGATTTAGACCTATTAGCATTTGATTCACTAGCTTTGATGTCTTTGCAGACTATACAACATAAGCTTGGAATGCTGTATTAACAATAGTTTTACTTCTTATGTTCACAAAGTGGAGTTAGGAGACAACTGAAACTGGTCAATAGTGCTCCATAGATTTTTTTTTCTGTAAGAACTGACCATTTCTTTGCTTTTCAGATAAGACAAAGTAGTTTGAATAATGAAAATATTAGAAAGCAGAAGTATATAGAGTGAAGTAGCTCCCAAATACTAGGATATATCGTTCTAACCCTTGCTTGAGGATAGGATTTTGTTTCATTTTGGAAAACATATTTGACTTTTAAAAAATCTGAATTTATGTTTGGGAACTATGATATTGTTCCCTAATATTTTAGGTGGGAATAATACCAAGAAATGCATCTGCTTAGTTATATTTAATGCATTAGAGTTGGAAACAAATATACAAGCGTATAGTGTGCTTATTGCAGTGCACTTACATGAAGTGCTACTTTTAAAGATCCAAACTTTACATAATTGTATAATGTCAGAGACCAACATTGACTGGTATCAAAATCTTATCTATTAGTGAAAATAGGAGTCTTCTTTGTATTAAAATCAAGAAATGCATAAGTGTCCATATTATACCTGTCAATTATCTCTTTAAAGAAAATACCCTTTTTTCTTGGCTCACACACTGTAGTTAAGCTTATAAAAATACACTGCTCAAAAAAATAAAGGGAACACTTAAACAATACAATGTAAGTCCAAGTCAATCACACTTCTGTGAAATCAAACTGTCCACTTAGGTAGCAACACTGATCGACAATCAATTTCACATGCTGTTGTGCAAATGGAATAGACAACAGGTAGAAAGCATAGGCAGTTAGCAAGACATCCCCAATAAAGGAGTGGTTCTGCAGGTGGTGACCACAGACCACTTCTCAGTTCCTATGCTTTCTGGCTGATAGTTTGGTCACTTTTGAATGCTGGCCGTGCTTTCACTCTAGTGGTAGCATGAGACAGAGTCTACAACCCACACAAGTGGCTCAGGTAGTGCAGCTCATCAATGCGAGCTGTGGCAAGAAGGTTTGCTGTGTCTGTCAGCGTAGTGTCCAGAGCATGGAGGCGCTACCAGGAGACAGGCCAGTACATCAGGAGACGTGAAGGAGGCCATAGGAGGGCAACAACCCAGCATCAGGACTGCTACCTCCACCTTTGCGCAAGGAGGGAAAGGAGGAGCACTGCCAGAGCCCTGCAAAATGACCTCCAGTGGGCCACAAATGTGCATGTGGCTGCTCAAACGGTCAGAAACAGATTCCATGAGGGTGGTATGAGGGCCTGACGTCCACAGGTGGGGGTTGTGCTTACAGCCCAACACCGTGCAGGACGTTTGGCATTTGCCAGAGAACACAAGATTAGCAAATTCGCCACTGGTGCCCTGTGCTCTTCACAGATGAAAACAGGTTCACACTGAACACGTGACAGACGTGACAAGGTCTGGAGATGCCGTGGAGAATGTTCTGCTGCCTGCATCATCCTCCAGCATGACCGGTTTGGCAGTGGGTCAGTAATGGTGTGGGGTGGCATTTCTTTAGGGGGCCGCACAGCCCTCCATGTGCTCGCCAGAGGTAGCCTGACTGCCATTAGGTACCGAGATGTGATCCTCAGACCCCTTGTGAGATCACATGCTGGTGCGGTTGGCCCTGGGTTCCTCCTAATGCACGACAATGCTAGACCTCATGTGGCTGGAGTATGCCAGCAGTTCCTGCAAGACGAAGGCACTGATGCTATGGACTGGCCCGCCCGTTCCCCAGACCTGAATCCAATTGAGCACATCTGGGACATCATGTCTCGCTCCATCCACCAACACCATGTTGCACCACAGACTGTCCAGGAGTTGGGGGATGCTTTAGTCCAGGTGTGGGAGGAGATCCCTCAGGAGACCATCCGCCACCTCATCAGGAGCATGCCCAAGCGTTGTAGGGAGGTCATACAGGCACGTGGAGGCCACACACTACTGAGCCTCATTTTGACTTGTTTTAAGGACATTACATCAAAATTGGATCAGCCTGTAGTGTTTTTTTCCACTTTAATTTTGAGTGTAACTCCAAATCCAGACCTCCATGGGTTGCTAAATTTGATTTCCATTGATAATTTAGATCAAAGAATATTTCATTCAGATCTAGGATGTCTTATTTTTGTGTTCCCTTTATTTTTTTGAGCAGTGTATGAATATGAGTTAAGGAGTGTTAACAGCATACTTCTGCCTATTCCAAGGCACTTCATCATACCTTGTTGGCACTTCCTTAACTGAAATTGTATGAGAAGGAGATGCTCTACCATGCAAGTCCAGGAAAAAATGCAGGTTTTTAAAAGAGGTCTTCATTAGGTTGTACAGACCCATGTCCAAATTGAAGTATGTTTTAAAGCTTCATTACAAAACACAGCATATCCCTAATTGAATATTTGTACTGATTTTCTGTCTAGTTCCATAGGTTCAGAATGAACCAAATAATTTGTTTAGGTGGTCAGTGACAAGAATGTTCATGACCAGGATGATATTCAATCCACAAAAAATAGTCAGGTCCACCCTATAGATTGAAGACCTGAGTCTAACAAGGTCGTGCGAAATAGGAGATCAGAGTGTACAGTAAAGGAGTCTGGGCAAACCTGTTCAAGATATCACGTACTAAATTAATCTGGTGTAATTTTCAATAAATTGGCTAATTTCTAGCATGATTGCTTTTGCTCTGGACAACTGAGCTGTAATGTTCCTTCAAATTTCTAGCTCTCAAGGAAAAAGCTATTTAATAATTAGATATTGTGTCTTTTTTTTTTTTTTTTTGGCACATTCATGGGCTTGCTTTAGGATCAGAAATTGGAATGGAAGAGCAGCAAGAGATTAAAAACTATCCAAACTCCATTCTAGTATTTAAATCTCAAAGCAGCAGAAGTTCATAGACTGTCTCATTTTCTAATACGTTCTAATAAAAATGTTCTAATTTGACAATGAGAATGTTAGGCTTAATTCAAATTGTTGGTTATAACCATTAAAGCCTTCAGTTGAAAATTATACCTGGCTACCAAAGGGACTGCCTATTTCATTATTAAGATACACTATAGTCTGTTTGGGGAGGCTGTCATTGCAAGACCTACTTATTGCCAAGTGGGGAATTTCTTCATCATCGTTTCTAAAGGTGCAATATATGCAGTTACAATCAGTTTTTACTGGGGTGGGGGGGGGTTTTCCCAAGAAGTATCGAAATGTCTCTTTAACTTGGCCTTTAAATTACTTTCTTTATTATTTCTGATATTATTTGTTGCATGCTACTTTGGTCTCTTGATGAAAAGGTAAAATAAATATATTAATTACAGTGATTTTATTCATAGGTGCTATTAGTAAGCAGTAGCCGGTACCCAGATCAGTGGATTGTTCCAGGTGGAGGAATGGAACCTGAAGAAGAACCAGGTGGTGCTGCTGTTAGAGAAGTCTATGAAGAGGTAACATGATTTGATTCAGTGTTCCCAATTTGAAATAATGTGTGGCTCTTTTTTTCAGGATCTTTAGTATTAATTCATTCCTTCTGGTATATAAGGTAGGCGGGACTCATGCTTCACACACATATTAATCTAGAAAGAATCATTCTTACATTCCTTTTCCAGGCCATAGGTGTGCTAAAATGGATTGCGTGCTAGATTCACCAGAATGAAAATAGTATACTGCTACTAGAGATATAATATTCCTTTGATAGTGCCAGTGGATTTTGTAAGATGTAGAAATCAAAATGTTCTTCTTAAGAATACAATTCTTCTCAAGTATTTTATTGAAGAACAAAACTGGTTTGCTATTTAAGTGTGCTACATTTCTCAAACTTTCAACTGCCTTATTAGTTACATTTTCCTGCATGTAAGTCCAATGAAAATAATTAAATAGAAATCTTTGTTGGACAGTTCTGTACCTAAATGGAACCTAACTGCTAGAATTGCAAAATGGAGGTGTTTTTCCTCCTCACAATTACATCTGTCCCAGAAATTATGTTGTAGGAATACAAGGATTAGCTATAAATATTTTTCTTTTTAAAAAAGAGTCTGTCTTATTTCTTGCAGGCTGGAGTAAAAGGAACACTTGGTAGATTGTTGGGAATATTTGAGGTGAGCCTTTTAAAATTTTATTGTGAATATATTCTACAAATTAGTTGTAGTTGTACTTATTAAGGGCAGGAAGAAACATCTAAAATTATTTGGGTGAAGAATTGATAATGTAAGTTGTTGTACTTCTTAATCAGATTTAGCAATGGAACAATATTATAATACAAACATGAGAAGATATTTATTCTATGGGATATTACTTTTACCAGTTTTTAAAGGTGTTATTTTTGAAATTCATTCAATCTGAAATCATTACTATCTCTACTGAAAAGCAATGAGAATATTTAAAGGAAGCACTTCTCTAAATATGTGGATGAAATAGACACAGCTATTAGAAGACTTGCACAGCAGTCCAAGGTTGTCCATGCTTGTATGCATTTATGGCTACGTTGCTTTGCTGGCAGACTCAGTGGACGTATCTGGTATAGACACACGTCCACAAAAGAGGAGACCGCTTTCAAAGCAGAATAAAGTTGCTTTAAATCTTCATGGAAAGATTTTTTCGCATTTGTGAAGAGCTTTGCTGTGAAAAGCTTATACAACAGAGATAATGAACTTTTCTCTAATTCCTGCACCTAGCATGTTCTGTTAAATCCCATAGACCACTGGCAAATTCAATAAAAGCCAGCAGATAGAACAGAACCATATTTGTAGCATATATATTGCTGTTGCCAAGCATACAAGGAAAACTAATATTACTTCCAATACTGCAGATTCATTCTAGACTTCTATAATACATTTTGCTTTTTTCTAATTTGTTACCTTATTCCTATAATGATTGTTAACCATTAATATCAATCTTATTGACCATATTTTGTTGTACATACTGTATGTACATTCTCATCACTTTAATTCCTTTGAGATTAGGGTGAGCAGTATTATGCAAGAGAAGTGGAGGAAGAAATAGTAAGCCAAATAAATTGAAAATCACATTTAAAAGAACACAAAAGTTAAATCCATCTTGCACTTACATCATTCACCTCAACAGATGTTTCTGTCTTTACAAATTATCTTTGTTTCTATTATACCCCTACAATGTTTTATATACTTATTTTTTGTTCTTTAAACATCTGTTCTCTTTTTGAAGATCTCATTAACTCCATACAACCATGACTTTCAGTCCCCTTCTTCTCAATTCCTTCACCCTTGGTTATAGATTTCTTTGGCCTTCAACTTCTCAATCATTCCATCTGTATGATCAAACTACAGGTAGTCCTCGACTTGCAACAGTCCCTTTAGTGATGATTCAAATTTACAGTCTTCTATGGCTTTCATCAAAGGGGCCCATACATTCGGTAGTACATATAGATTAGGCCTGTCTTTAATCACGCACATTTTGGTAATATGCAACACGTTCAGCCCCAGTTCAGTTGTACTCCAAGCATGCTCGTGCTGCTCTGTGAAAGCTTGGATTCCTAATCATATCAAAACCTGCATCCTACCAACTAAAAGCTACATATTCAGAATAATCTTGCTTTTTTTGGAATTATGCTAATTCATGAATGTCAATCACTTCAAGTATTGTTTTACCATGAGAAATAGGATGTAAGTAATGTTAATATATCTCTGATATTGCAGATGTAAATTAAACATTTATGTTATCTTTTTTCATACTAAAGCAGAATCAAGACAGGAAGCATAGGACATACGTTTATGTTCTTACAGTGACTGAAATCCTGGAAGACTGGGAAGATTCAGTAAATATAGGTAAGACTTTTTCTACCTTATGTATGCTAACTTTTTAAAACAAAATGAGGGTTTTTGGAATGTTATATTTAGGAATGTTATTTTTAGGAAATGTTCAAGTTGTGATACCATGTCATTTAAGCTGTGTGTGTGTGTGTGTGTGTGTGTGGTATACAAGTTTGTTACAAAGGAGCAAATCAGCAACTTAAATCATACACAGCCCAAATGGTTAGGTTTTCACAGTATGTCTGTTTATAACTCCAAATGTATAAAGATCCTTATTCATTAAGATGCTAATATACATAAATATTTCATATACAGAGATGAAGATTTTACCAGCTTGCAAGCAATAATCTTGTTTCTCACAATAAGCTTTTGTTAAATATATGAACATTTTAAATTTTAAAATTAAAAATGCTTAAAGATTATACTGTATTTTCAAAGTATAGCAAAATAGTGTGAAAAAGTTTTATTTTACTTTTTCGTAAAACTTGTTTACAAGTTATCTAGGTTTATAGGCAAACAATAAATTGACCAAATTTGCTGATGGTACTAAGTTGTTTAACGGGGGCATTATGTAGTATTCTAAAGGATTTCTCAAATGTAGTGATCTCACAGATAAGTATGCCATCTTGCAAAATATGGGCACAAAAATTCACTAGAATCATCAGGAAAAAGTAGAACATTGAAAGAGGTTTAGAAAACTCACTGAGAAAAGTGTGTATGTGCTTTGACAAAGGGTCAAAGAAAACTTTGAAACAAAATGACCAAGTTTGCTTAGAGTTTTGTAGATTATATAATTTTTCCATGCCTTTTCTTCTTTTATTGTTGAAGATGATGCATTTAAACAGCAGTGCATGTGTGCGTAAAAGTATAAGTAAAATATATATTTATACTTTCCAGAATCTGGTCATATGGTTAGAATGTATATGGTAGATATCCTCGAGAAAGACGAGCCATTTAATGACCATTCAAAGTTATGACAAATACCCCAAATTACTTATAACCTTGTTTCAAAGTTAAGGGCTGCAGTCCTCCCATGTCATTTGCCTTTCACAGACCAGGGAGATGCTGTAGTGCTGCCATGCCTCTCTTGTGGAAGCAGCTCAGCAATCCCTTGTGTAAATGGCAGTTGCTTTCAGAGCTTTTTGCCCTATCAGCTGGCCAGTAGGAGTCTGAACACCTTTTGCAAGGTTTTAGGAAAGCAACTTCTGTGTGCCCAGGCTGCAACTTTAGGATGACCTTCTCAAAACTTTTTCCTTGGTTTAACTCCCTCCCTTCCCAGAAAGCCACAGTTCTTCAATAAAGAAAACAAAAACTGGGAAGGGAGCACTTGTTGATCTTCCTTCTTCTCTCCCCCCCCTCCCCCAAATTAGATGCAAAACTAAACTCCCTGCCTCTGCTCTCCAATCTCTAACCCTTTTAAAAACCTTACCTTGATTCAAGGGTGAAGAGTAGGGGAACAGAAGCAAGAAAAAAATATTTCTGCAACTTTTTCCCTTGAACTGAAAAATCTGCAAAAGTTTAGCCAACTAGCGACTTGTGCAACAAAATGGAGGATGCGGCCTTTGCAAGCTTTAGCTGTTCACCTATAGAACTCAGCTAGGACTTAAAGGCTATATTGTAGACCAGGAGTGTCAAACTCAAGGCCTGGGGACTGGATCCAGTCCGCAAGGTACTTGGATCTGGTCCGTGGGGCTCTCCTGGAAACATCCCACATTTTCGCTGGCAGGAGGCCGTTGTGGCTGAAAAGGGAGCTTGGGAGCCTGTTTTCACTGGCAAGAGTGCCCACCACAGACGCCTGTGACACAAGTGACATCAAACTGGCCATGCCCACCTTGGCCATACCCACCCCAGTCCCACAAGGTCAAACGCAACCCTATGCGACCCTCAGTGAAATCGAGTTTGACACCCATTGTAGTCAGGTAGTCAGGCAAACAACTAAAGCTTGCAAAGACCCAGCATCCTCCATTTTGTTGCACAAGTCTGTAATCAACTACACTTTTGGAGCTGAATTTTTCAGTAACCAGCTGATGGGGCAGAAAGCTGCAAAAGGCTAGGGAGCTGGTTCTTTTTTTGCCCCAGAAAGGCAGAGCAACTTGAGAAGAGGAAGAGCAGGGGTAGAATTAGGAAAGTCAAGTATGCCTAGCATTGTTTGCCATCATTTCTCCTTGGTAAAACAGCTATGCAGTAGGCCAACATATAAGGCACCCAAGGGTTGGGAAGTGGAGCATGGAGTATCTCAGGATGGGGGAGGCCTGAGGCAGGTGGGCCTGTGTTTTACTAGGCCTCCCAGGATCTCCCCCAGCCCTGAACTCCACTTAAAGATCCGTGCATTTGTTTAACACTTAACAAAGGCACTGGAGAGAGAGGGAGAGCCGGTCATTATTTGAGGCAGTTCATTTAACATTGGCCAAACCTAATATAACTTGCCAAATGGGCAAGCTCCATTATGGTTGTAATTTGAAGACTACTTATACTGGCAGGTCATTCAGCAAACAGCTCTGTCTTTCACTGTTGTCTTAGGTAATTTCTTTATTAAAGTACATTAGCCATTCAGAAAAATCACTTGGGAATAAAAAGGCAAAAGACAGGAAAAAAAATCATAAAAGGTTTTTCTCTTAATATTGGTACTAATTATCTGTTAAACCTAAATGTAGAAAACTAATTATAATAAACATTTATACAACATACTATTAAAATATAGAATTCAGTCATTTGATAACTATCAGCAAGTTTTAAAAGAGACTAAATAAGATTGGCTGATCAATGGCTACAGATCTTAAAGCCTAAGTCATACAGAATATAAATCCATTATGGAAAGAGAAAGCACAAGCAAGTTTGTTAACTTTTTGAAGGCTTTCTTTTTCTTTTTGGCCATCATGTTCTGTGGAATACAGGTAGTCCTCAACCTATGACCACAACTGAGCCCAAAATTTCTGTTGCTATGTAAGACATTTAAGTGAATATTGTCCCATTTTACAATCTTTGCAAAGTTAAGTGAATCATTGCAGTTCTTAAGTTAGTAACAGTTAAGTGAATCTGGCTTCCCCATTGACTTTGCTTATTAGGAGTTGCAAAAGGTGATCACATAACCCTGACACACTGCATTGGTCACAAATATGAGTCAGTTGCCAAGCGTATTAGTTTTGAACATGTGACCATAGGGAGTTGCAAGTCTTAAATGTGAAAAATGGTCGCCATAACTGTTCACTAAACAAACGGTGTTTTAAGTCATATTTTTATGCACAACATTGTTAAATAATGAAATTAAGGAACTTTCAGAAATTTGTTTACTTAATGAATTTCTACACCACCCATCTCACCTAAATGACTCAAGTTAAAATATTAGTGATGTTATGTTTCAAACAAGTTGAACCTTAAGATATTACCTTTCTATCCTCACAGGAAGGAAGAGAGAATGGTTTAAAGTTGAGGATGCAATCAAGGTCCTTCAGTGTCACAAGCCTGTACATGCAGAGTATTTGGAAAAACTGAAACTTGGGTGTCCATCTACCAATGGAAATCCTGTAGTTTCTTCCCACCCTGATAATAGTTCTCTCTATGTTACTTCAGCACAAACCTCTGGGCTACCATCTACTATAAGATAAATTCTGAGTTACTTTTTCATGTTCTTCCATCACAAGTGGGGATGTATTAGTGATCCTGATCTGTGTGTATTGTAATCAGAATCTTGAGTCCATTAATACTTTATGTTCAGTCTTACTTTTTTTCTCTTTTTAGCAATGTATTTTGGCAAATCAAAGCCATACAGGGATTTTTAAAGATGCCTTAAATGGTCCTTTTTCATTTTTAAACATAGTACTTAATTTAAAAAGTGAATTTGAAACTTGACATTTGAATTAATTCAATTTCTTAAGCTTCCTCAATTATATTGCTTTATCCCATTCATTGTTGTTTCCCAAGGTCAAAATTAAATTAGTTGGAGGAGTTAAGGCAATGAAACCAACGAAGTGCCTTCAGTGTTAAGTTTCCTCCTTTAAAATGTTTATTAAAAAATCAGCATATCAATGCTTTTTAAAAAACTTTTATCAGTTCTTCATATTGCTCTTGTTAAACATTTCGACCAAATAGGTAGATATCTCAAAATGCCATTTTTCCCCACTTTTCTTACTTATTGCCAGAATTAGTATTCACTTTATTTACTGTTCCAGCAGGTTTAATTAATTACTGGAGACCATTCCAACTTTTTCAGTTGTTTTATAGATTATGTGAATCATATTATTTGGAAGATAACTGTTCGGGGGGCTAAAGGGGGCAAGCAGGTCATATCAAAACATTGAAATGTTTTCATATCTGCCACTAAAACATGCATGTTTTTTCTCTAAACAGTAACGGGTTGTAATTTCACGATTTTTAAAAAACATCTACACTAAATTTCCATTTTTCTGTAAAGACAGAGTATTGGTTGAGGTAAACAACCACTTCTGTTGTAAAAATTTCTCTTTTCTCATTCTTTCTATGTAACATACATTCACTGTAAATAATTCAACAGATGTAAAGTGTAAAGTGGAAAGTTAAATGTAATGTAAATACTATTGTTCAGCCATTTGGGTTGCCACCTATGACTTTCATGTCTTAATAGTGACATAACAAACAGGAATTTCAATAGCTCAATTTCTTTAATATATCTGCAGAGTTTTCTGTTTTTTTATTACACAGCTGTTAAAGGGACAACAGTTATGCCTAAAAACAGGTGGGAACTATACACTAATGCTGCTATGAAATGATCACTTGCTATTGCAATTTTAAAAATAAGTGTCATAATTTTTCCTCTAGAAAGATGGAAATAATAATGTGCCATATGGATGAATTTAAATAAGGAACATCTGTAAAAAAAAGTTGTGAGTTTTCATTTAAAAAGACCCTAAATAGTAGTAATAAGAGAATTGATACTAAGTTCTGCCATAGGTAAGAACCTTGAAACTTTAGTAGCTTAGATAATCAGTTTCAAAGAGTCTTATGTAAAGTCAAAACGAGAATGCAGACTTAATACAAAAACCTTGTATTAACTGGGATGGGGAAGTGATTAGTTATAAGTATGTTCGCTGTTCAGGCCCACATTTCTATTTATTCATTCAGTAGTTTGTTCGCCATATGGTTGTAAAAGTGACAAAATGCCTCCATTATAGTGATGAACAGCAAACCAAGTCTGTAGTTCTTAACAGCTTCATCTCAACATTTTTGGAATATAATCTAAGATAATAGAAACCGCACATTAGTAATGCATGGTTATTTTGCTTTTTATCGATATATACTGTGTAAAAATGTACAGTTTATGCTAACTAAATGAAAGGTGATTGCTTATAAATACTTCAGGCTGCTGTGCCATATAGTTACACTGATGTACAAATCTCTTTAGCCTATGCAATTTAAAATAATTACACCTTCCTCAGATTTCTAATATCTCTCTTGCAACGTGATACACAGGATAAGAAATATCAATTGTTCGATTTCTTTAATTTATAAGTTCATTGAATAAAGTTAACATTCTTTAATTCTATAATTTGCAGACTGTGCAGTGCTTTGAAATTGGTTTAGGAAAAATATATGGCTGCCGGACAAGCGTTCAGCTTGTGTTCCAAAGCACCTCTTCTAAACTGAATCCAAAGAAACCCTTAGCTGTACTGTACTAATTTGCAGGTATAGGCAGGGCAACAGATATGTCAGATATAATAGGAAAGACCTCTTACCAAAATAAAACCTTTTATAATTAATAAAGAACATGGTTTTCTGTAAATTGTCAAAGTATTGGAATATTCTTGTAGAATTAAGATGTAGATCAAAACTTGCTCTTTAGTGACATGCATTTGATCTCCCACAGAGAAGAATGAAAATAGATTTGGATTTTCATGTACAAAAGTTTGTTATAGAGAACAAATAGTTGGGAACATGTCTTACAAGCAGTGTAAGAGGCAACAAGAAACAAAAAATTAAAATCTCATGTTTACTGCAAGCTACCAAAGCTATTAAAATGTTTGAAGCAATTGTTCAATGTGCTCTTGAAAGTGTACAAATACACACAGAAAAAACACAATTCAAGATGTAAACATTTTGAGTTGAGCATGGCTTTCTTTTAAAGACTTGATGTAATAATTTTGACTTTTTATATCTGAAAGAAACCTCAAATAAAAAATAAACACCGAAAACTGCTGTTCCTTTTTACAAAGTTTAGTGTCATGATTAAGAAGTGCTTCACCAGATCTAAAATCCACAAATATACTGCCACAACAGGCAGAATCAGTTAAGTTAGCTGGCTCTATGTATTCGTATTAAATTCTAATCAAATTCTCATCTACTGGAAGTGCTTCTCATTGTACTTTGTAGGGGGAGAGCCAAGATGGTCTCTGCATACAAAGTATCAGATGCCTGGTAACCATTTTTTCAATGATTGTGGCATGTTTTATTAAAAGGCAAAAGTTTTCATGAGCTGCACTTCACCTCGCCAAATGCCCTTAAAAGTATAACAATCTTTGTAGTTGTGTGGAAACACAAGAGTTATGTAGAAAACATTCTTCGTTTTCTGTCCTTTGAAAATTATTCCCTGTTTGTTTGCACTTCCTTCAAAAAAAATGTCCATCTCTGCCATTTTCTAGTTCAGTTAGAAAATTTATTACCAAACCAGATACCAAAACCTTGTTATTGCCATTTTAACTTTTTTTTAAAAAGTCCTATGCTGCTTCTGTAGTTATGTACCAAAGCACATTAATATTCTGTATTGCTTACAGAATGTCCAAGGCTCAGTCTACAGCACTTGCAATTTGATCAAATATAGAGAGAGATTGATCTGGAGAGCTATGCTGATTAATAATCTACAGGGGTAAGGAGGCAATGTTTGGAATTTGACTCAAAAGAAGCATTTAACAATCTGCACTTAAGACAAAAGGACATAAGAGTCTTTAAAAAAAACTTGCCCTCATATCAGCACAAAGGGGGAGACCCATTCAGATCTGCCTCATGTTGCTGATTTCTCTCATTGTGGACTTCCAGTATATTCATTCACTCTCATCACAAAATGGCAGGAGGAAGCATAAAAGTCAAAATCGCTATGCAAAAGGGGACAGGACAATAGGCAACAATAAAGACCATGCAACTATCTCTACAATAACTGGATTGGGCAAAACCTCAGCAACAGATTTAATTTGCTCTCGTCAGTGATCAGGAAAGTTTCCCTCAACCTCTGGGCTTGTAAGGAAAAGAGTCAAGTTTATTTCAGAACTAGCTATTTTGGTGAAGTTGGATTTCCCCTGATTTTTTAGCTTTTCTCTGGAAACTGACATTTAGGAACTAACAGGATCTAAACAAGGATGGGGGTGTAGATCAGAAGCATCTTCAACTTCTCACAGAATAGTCTCTTTTAACGTAGCGATACCACTGGCAAAGACATTAGTTGTCAAGCTGAAAAGGCAGCCACAATGATTACTATGTTACCTCTTAAGTAACTTCAAAGTATTTGCTTCTGAATTGACAACCTTTTCCAAATTCTTCACTAATCTAGTCATTAAAGAATAGCAGAATCCTGCCAAACCAAGAACTTGCTCTCTCTAGCGAGCTGAATCTCCTTGCAAAAAAAAAAAAAGTTCTGCTGACGATAGACAAACCTAGATTGGTGTTAGCTAAGTATTGGAAGTGGTCTTCCTCAGATTCAGGTAGTCACCAAGTCAAGTGGTACTCAGAATTTGATTTAACACAGGCAGCAGGGCAACAGCAAACTCAAGTATGATAAAATCTCAGTCCTTTGGACTTCAGCCTTATTCAAAGAGGTACCAGTAGGGGCAAGTCACTTGAAAGGGGACTAAAACAAACTAGCCAGCATTTCAAAATTCTTTAACCTCACCCACAGCCAGCTTTCACTTTCTTGCCAAAGCCAACGTGGCTTCAGATGTAGAAACAGGCTGGAGGTTATGATTCAAATACTGGGAAGTGGTCAACTTCACAAAACCTTATATGCAAATAATTCATGTAAAAAAGATGTGATTCCCTGATACTAAAGGTGATCAAATTTAGGGATCAAAAATCATTGCAGAGTCCAAAAGAAATATAAATCAAGATCAAGGAAGAAATCCTTATCCAGCTTTTAGCGCCTTTTGTTTTCTCCAGGGAATTAACAATTAACTTACTGATCCTCCAAACAACAACCCCAAGGCAACCTGTGTTCTAGCCTTAACAATGCAAACTTTAAAAAGCAATTTTGATCCACGTGACAGAGCATCTCCACTGATTGATGGATGCAGGTGACAAACTGGCCCTAGAGTACCAGAGAAAACAAAAAGATTTGTAGCATTTAGGAATAAAGATACCAAGGAATGCTATAGAGGCCATTACTACTACACATAGGTAGATATGTGATATAAACTTCCTTGTTCTAATTTTTAGGATCAAGATTAATGATTGTCAATTCTATTTTTCTTTATGAAGCAGTAAAATAAGGTAAGAAAATGGTACTGACATCAAGCCATGTACTCCCTTTGTCATATTCAACTTCTGAATATAAACTTATTTGAGAACTCAAGTAACTTTTCATTTTACAAATAACCCCAGTGGATTTCGCACAACACACAAATCCCCTAAGCATGCTTTGCTCAGTCCTCTTTCCCTATGATATGATGGCCTTATAAAGATGACATCCTGTAGGCCTGTCAAACTGACAGCCCATGGGCCAGGTGTGTCATGCATAGGCCACTCCCACCCTGGCTCCACAAAGGCAAAATACATCGCGATACATCACGTTACGCGATCAAGTTTGACACCCATATCCCATGGTAACAGAACATGCTGAACCTTAATTCTTTTTCAAACTGAAACCAAATAAGAGGGATCACTGTATCTGAATTTACACAAGAGTGTCTTCAAAACCTTAAATGCTTCAGAATCCAGTAGAAAATCCAATCACAGTACCACACAAGTTACTATCCTTTATCATCATTTAAAGCAGGGGTCTTCAAACTTGACAGCTTTGAAACTGGAGAACAACTCCAAGAATTCCTCTAGTCATGTTAGCTCAAGAATTCTAGGAGCTGATTTTTCCGGTTTGTCGGCTTCGAGCGGCAGGGATTTGCGGCTGCGCGATCCCTGCCGCGGCTAGTCGCTTTTTGGGGCTCCGACCCAGACAGGTGGAGCTAGAGCTGCCCTGCAGGGGCAGCTGAAGGTAGGGGGATCCGGAGAAGGGTTTGGGGGTGTTGCAGACCCCCTCCCGGCCGGCAGAACCCCTTTTCCCAGGACGGTGCAGCGGCGGTCCGTAATGGCCGCCACAAAGAAGCTGGCAGCCAGGTAAGAATGCGCAGGAGGAAGTGGAGAAAGTGCTTGAGAGGAGAAAGTCTTTCTTGGTTCCTAGGACTCTAAGACATATTTAACAAAATTCCTGAAAAGTATGACTTTCTGAATGATACCTTCGAGAAGAGGAAAAAGCGGCAGTTTATTGGTGCTGAAAGGATAGCTTACCCTCTTTTTTACGGAATAAAAAGTGAACATTAAGAAACCTATTTTTTTAGGTGAAAACTGGCTCTAAGCGGTGAGTGGGAAAAGAGGACTAAAAAAATAATATTTGTATGCTAAGACCTTGTTGGAGGAGATGCCTTAAGGATTGAAAGACTAAAAATATATTGCAATAAGATTTTAAGAAACAGATTTGGACTTTTTTTCTTTAATTGATACTACCCCAGGAGGAGAGAGTGGGAACTCTGTCTTGGTTTGGACTGACTGAGAACTTTGGGATTGTCTTATTTTTCCTTTGGAATATTCTGGCTGTTGTAAGAGAAAAGAAAAGAAAAGATTTATAATGGCTTCTTCTATCGAGGAACTGAGAAAAGATTATGAGCAAGCAAAACAAAATGGTAAAGCTGGTTTGAAAGAAGCCTTCCTTTTTTAGAAATGGCGCTTTATTAATTATCAACAAACATTGCAACAGATGAAGACAGCAGAAGAAGAACAAAGAGAGGAAGCCATCTTTAATAAATCTCAGAACTCGACCAAGAGGGAAGGAAGAGGAAAAAGAAGAGAAATAAAGGACTTAAGATTTAAAAAAACATTTAAGAAAGGGAAAACAAGGTGCAAAATCAATATAAGGATGGTAAACAAAAGGGAAGAGGAATACGACAGAGAAGGGAAGCCAGTAAGGCAGAGGCTAGAAGAAGGGGGCTAGAAAGGTTTGTTGGGGAAGAAAGAAAGGGAAAAGGTGGAGAAAAGCTACAAACGGCTAGTTTTGAAATTAAATGAGAAAAAGAAATTTTTTTAGGGATAAAGGATAAGTATAATTTCTTCAAAAAGATTTTGCAAGGTACATAAGATGATATTGTAGTATTGTATCAGAAATAGAAAATTTAAATGGCTTGAGAGTTGATAAGAGATTAAAATGTTGGAATGTTAATAATGATTGGTTTGAAAATATAATATGAGGGGAGATTTAGAATATTAAACTTTAATTAAAGAGTTTATTAAGATTATGGTATTGATGTTATTATAAAACTTTCATTATAGTATTTTGTTTTTAATATTTAAATCTATTGCTTAACTATGTATTTAATTGTTTTAGATGTATTATTCAGTTAGAATGTACCAAGCAAAATCGGATTGGGTAGTTTAAAGATTAATTTGATTAATTTAGTGGGGAGATAGAAAGGCATCATACTCTGATTAGTGATTTCAGGAGAAATTTCTTTCTTTTTAAAAGGAATGAGACAAGGGTATAATAGAGAATGGACAAAAGATATAAATACAATGACTCAAATTAAGATGATTAATTAAGATAGAATCAAGAAGAGTGAAATATGTGGAGAAGTTAATATAGAAGACTTAGAATGGTAAATAAAATAAGTAATGATATGTAAGATGAGCCTGAATATAATTGAAGTCCATGAAAAGAGAGATACCTGGGTCCAAGTTACTTTCCAAAAAGATTTTTTTATGTTTTGTGTGTTGTGTGATTATGTTGTTTTTTTGGGGGGGAAATTAATAAAACCTTGTAGAAATATAGAATGAGAATAATGGTAACTAAGTCAGAAAGAAGTAGATGAAATAATAATAATAAAATTGAATAAGAGTGAAGAGAAATAAAGGGAAATTGGATAAGAGGTTTTTGTATGTTTATATGGAAATGGTTTAAAACAGAATTATAGTTTATCTGACTTGTTAAATTTATAATGGAAAAAGGTTTAAACATGTAATGGATAATGATGACTTGTGTGTTTTGAAAATCAATAAAACTTGTTTAAAAAAAAAAAAAGAATTCTAGGAGCTGAAGTCCACAAGTCTTAAACTTGCCGAGTTTGAAGACCCTTGATTTAGTGATCTATGTACAAACTTCAATTTCAAATATAACTGGTCTGAGTGATAATGACAAATCATACTGGTGTTTCAGCATCAAATTGTGGCTTCCAACAAATCAAGTGGATTTTATGTTGCCCAAAAAGAACATAAGTAAATATAATCGAAGTGTAAAACCTACAAAACCTTATATGCAAATAATTCATGTAAAAAGATGTGATTCCCTGATACTAAAGGTGATCAAATTTAGGGATCAAAAATCATTGCAGAGTCCAAAAGAAATATAAATCAAGATCAAGGAAGAAATCCTTATCCAGCTTTTAGCGCCTTTTGTTTTCTCCAGGGAATTAACAATTAACTTACTGATCCTCCAAACAACAACCCCAAGGCAACCTGTGTTCTAGCCTTAACAATGCAAACTTTAAAAAGCAATTTTGATCCACGTGACAGAGCATCTCCACTGATTGATGGATGCAGGTGACAAACTGGCCCTAGAGTACCAGAGAAAACAAAAAGATTTGTAGCATTTAGGAATAAAGATACCAAGGAATGCTATAGAGGCCATTACTACTACACATAGGTAGATATGTGATATAAACTTCCTTGTTCTAATTTTTAGGATCAAGATTAATGATTGTCAATTCTATTTTTCTTTATGAAGCAGTAAAATAAGGTAAGAAAATGGTACTGACATCAAGCCATGTACTCCCTTTGTCATATTCAACTTCTGAATATAAACTTATTTGAGAACTCAAGTAACTTTTCATTTTACAAATAACCCCAGTGGATTTCGCACAACACACAAATCCCTAAGCATGCTTTGCTCAGTCCTCTTTCCCTATGATATGATGGCCTTATAAAGATGACATCCTGTAGGCCTGTCAAACTGACAGCCCATGGGCCAGGTGTGTCATGCATAGGCCACTCCCACCCTGGCTCCACAAAGGCAAAATACATCGCGATACATCACGTTACGCGATCAAGTTTGACACCCATATCCTATGGTAACAGAACATGCTGAACCTTAATTCTTTTCAAACTGAAACCAAATAAGAGGGATCACTGTATCTGAATTTACACAAGAGTGTCTTCAAAACCATAAATGCTTCAGAATCCAGTAGAAAATCCAATCACAGTACCACACAAGTTACTATCCTTTATCATCATTTAAAGCAGGGGTCTTCAAACTTGACAGCTTTGAAACTGGAGGACTTCAACTCCAAGAATTCCTCTAGTCATGTTAGCTCAAGAATTCTAGGAGCTGAAGTCCACAAGTCTTAAACTTGCCGAGTTTGAAGACCCTTGATTTAAGTGATCTATGTACAAACTTCAATTTCAAATATAACTGGTCTGAGTGATAATGACAAATCACACTGGTGTTTCAACATCAAATCAAGTGGATTTTATGTTGCCCAAAAAGAACATAAGTAAATATATCATTAAACATGAATCCCAGTGAATTATACTATAAACAGATGATTCTTCAACTGATTAAAAAGGTGATTGATATTTCTTTCACATATATGGTATGTGAAGGGAAAACCCCAGCCTTCTTGGGAGTAAGCCTCACCAGAGAATATTTTCAGACTAACCTGGATGAGCATAAAGGTTTCAACAGGGAAAAATAAGGAAGGGCAAGGGAAAAAGTGAAAGCAAGCCAATAACAGGGTGAAAGCAACACAAAAAGAAGTGCTACATAAAAACTATTAAACTCTACCAACTGTTCATAAAGAGGCCCAACCTTAAAACAGCTATTTTTCCTTATGAACTGAGCCATCTCTTCCAACAGAAATGCCAAGTAGAAAGCATAGGAGCCAGCTTCTATCAAAACCTGCTGCTTAAACTTGGGGCTGGGCTGGCATTCTACATTTGCCTATTTGGAAGGGCACAAGGAAAGGGCATATGGTAAATTGCTACTGCCAACATAGCTTCTCTCTTTAGCTGGACAGTGTACTGTCCAGATAAAAAGAGAAGCTATGTTGGCAGTAGCACTTTTATTTAGTGTACTGTGACAGAAGCATCAGAAGTTACACTCATTTTAAAGCCCTGCTTTTGACAGTTTAAAGAGGCTGTTGTGAATAAATTAATCTCCTCCTTTGGCATGTCCAGCATTTGTCATATTTGCAACTGTTTGCTCCCGCCTGTCTACCTAAAGAAGTAATGCTATCTTGGTTAGGGGAAATCTACATTTTTAAATATCTGTGCAAGGCAAACAAAAATCAATGAAATAATGCCAGCCTTATTTTTCAGAGGGGGATTCTCCAATGAAAAGCTCACTGTATAATGAATAATTACTCTTCCTTTTATTTCAATGTTATAACATTACAGGCAAAAATGTCGAACAGATCCTATCAGGCATTTAAAAATAATCATAAAATGGTAGGAATGTACATGAACTATTATTCATATAAACCATGATTTAACTAAATCAGACCATTTATAACCACAATGGACTAGAAATCAGTTTCTTTTAAAAGCATCCAGTCCTCATTTTCCTTAGGGCATAATTACACTTTATAGTCAAAATATTGTTTGTCAGCTAAAAAGTTTATTTATGCTAAGTGTATATGTATGTGTGTGTTGTGCCTCCAGGGATTTCCATTTCTCAAGTGTTGCAAATACGGAAACTGTCTTAATAGAGAAGGTAATAATTTTAATTTAATCTTATAATTCAAAACTCTTGTTTATTGGATTAAATAGAAATATTGTTTTTAGAACCACAATAATATGGAACACATCTACTTCAATTCAGTGAAGGGTCCAAACTTTCTGCTTAAAATTCCGTCTTAAAACAAACATTAAGTTTTTCAAAGGCCTATTTGTAGAGGATGGAATCATCAAACCATTCTCATCAGCATAACACTAATAGACAACTCAGATCAGATATATCCAGACTATTAACTAAATAACTGAACTTTGCATATTTACAGGGACTGTTTAGACTAGAGTAAGTTAATTCCATAAATTTGGATTAAAAAAGGGGAAAAAAAACAATACAATTTGATAAGAGATATTATATCATTCATTTAATCAATGTACAGAGATAAATTTAAAATACCTTCAACTATTTCAAACAAATATTTCCGGATTTAAAAAAGGGTGGATTTGATTTTTGTTAAGAGAAGTAATGGTAGAACCTGGGCATGGTGAAAATTATCTTTTTTACTTTCCCCATCATCATCATCATCATTGCTACTATTACTACTACTATTATTATTTAAGATTTAATCTTCAATTTGATTTAGTCTAGGACTGGTAAACACTTAACAGTTCAAGTTCTAAATAAAAACTTAAGAGCTGTTCAGGTAATATGTGAGTATAGGCAATTCCAACTAAGGTGGTCTTTTGCAAAGTTAGAATATACAGGCCTGATAAGCTCAAAATTTCCATGTATCTAGGCAACCCTTTGGGTATTGCTCCTATTACTATTGATACAACCATTGCTTTCTTCTTCCATAATCGCTCAACTTCAATTTGCAAATCGCGGTATTTCATTTTTTTCTAATTGTTTCTGTTTTGCTGCATTCGAACCCAAGCTTCTGGCAAAGCTTCTAGTGTATGATTTTGGCAATTCAGCCATGACGTTGTAGATAATCAGTTTGTTAGATTTTGCTGCACCCGCTGATAAGGTGTTTCATCTTTCTTGTTGCATGTGGCATTTGCTGTTGTTACTGACATGTTGAATTTTTGCTTTCATGGAATTGGTCTGCAGGGCTTGTTCTTGGGCAGCCAAAATGAAGCTTTCAGTCTCTTTCTTCAGCACCACTGATCTCAACTTTCTCCATGTTAGTTTTGTATCTACCTTTCCTTCAATGGCCTTTAGATATTGACTGTCCATAGACTTCTTTTTCCAGTTAGAAACTTGATGCTCAGTTGTTACTTTTTGATATTCTACTTTCAATCTCGCTGTTTACAAGAGGTTTTCCTTATTCGTCTCCTTCAGCAAAGGCTCTTTTTGCTTTTTTATGTAGTCATTTCAGCCATGTTTTTCCTCTTCCATCATTTGTTTCACCTGTAAGAGTTCTCTGCCACTCTGAGATCTGGGCAAGTGCAATCTATCAATATCACTTTTTGGGTGCACAGCATGGTAAACTGTCATTAGTTTTCTTGTCTTTCATTGCAGGTTATCAGATTCTAGCTGAGTACAATCAATTATTACTATTATTAATATTATTAATATTGTTAGTTATTATTATAGATTTAATCTTCAATTCGATTCAGTTTGGGACTAGTAAAATTTAACAGTTTAAGTCCTAATCAAGACCTAAGACCTGTTAAGGTAGCATCTGAATATATAGGCACTTCCTATATATTCTTGTTTTTGTTTGTTGTTAATTTATTTCTCTGTGTCATAAAATATATATGGGTATATGCATAATGTTGTATTTATTTATTTATGTTTACATATTGGAGGTGGAGACCCTTTGAGAGTTGTATGCAACGAAATTTCATTTTAATGTCTGACAATTAGTATAAATTCAAAGTGACAATAAAGTTATTCTAAGTCTAAGTTCTTACTGTTATTGTTCTTTCTGTTGCTTTGCAAGTGTACACTGAATGCTTCTGTACTGGACACAAATTCCATGTGTGTCTAACCACACTTGGCCAAATAAAGTATTCAAAAAGGAGGATCAGCCTAAAATTCCTACTTAGCCACAAGCAAATTAAATCCACCCACGCCTTGAGTACTGTTGACCCTTATTTAACTCTAACCAAGTGCTGACCATTAGTTGAAACAATTCCTGTGCATAGGTTTTTAGCAATAATCAGTTCATTTGAACCTTCATATGTAGACCTGGTCTTTCATGCCTGGCAATATTTGATGATATGAGATTCAGATTTCAAATTAAAAAAATCTGTGCTTTTTGAATCCTCACTTGTCAACATTTAGAGGTAGAATTCACGAGAGGCTTTTGGGAAAATTGTATCTGTTGTCCCTATAGAATGTTTGAGTTCAATATATAACTTACAAGTCATAAACTTTGAAGCAGCTGTCTTATCGTCTATTTTAAAGAGATGTGTGTATATACATTTCTACATTGTATTTTGATGGCAATGTGTATTGCCATATATATACACACACACAGAGAGACATATGTATATGTACATACATATACATATACATATACATATACATATACATATACATACATACATACATATACATACATACATACATACATACATACATACATATATATATATATATATATATATATATATATATATATACACACACTGCTCAAAAAACTAAAGGGAACACTTAAATAACACAATGTAACTCCAAGTCAATCACACTCCTGTGAAATCAAATTGTCCACTTCGGTAGCAACACCGATTGACATCGATTGACAATCAATTTCACATGCTGTTGTGCAAATGGAATAGGCAACAGGTGGAAAGCATAGGCAGTTAGCAAGACATCCCCAATAAAGGAGTGGTTCTGCAGGTGGTGACCACAGACCACTTCTCAGTTCCTATGCTTTCTGGCTGATGGTTTGGTCACTTTTAAATGCTGGCCGTGCTTTCACTCTAGTGGTAGCATGAGACGGAGTCTACAACCCACACAAGTGGCTCAGGTAGTGCAGCTCATCCAGGATGGCACATCAATGCGAACTGTGGCAAGAAGGTTTGCTGTGTCTGTCAGCGTAGTGTCCAGAGCATGGAGGCACTACCAGGAGACAGGCCAGTACATCAGGAGACGTGGAGGAGGCCATAGGAGGGCAACAACCCAGCATCAAGACCGCTACTTCCGCCTTTGTGCAAGGAGGGACAGGAGGAGCACTGCCAGAGCCCTGCAAAATGACCTCCAGTGGGCCACAAATGTGCATGTGGCTGCTCAAACAGACTCCATGGGGGTGGTAAGAGGGCCCGACATCCACAGGTGGGGGTTGTGCTTACAGCCCAACACCGTGCAGGATGTTTGGCATTTTCCAGAGAACACCAAGATTGGCAAATTCGCCACTGGCGCCCTGTGCTCTTCACAGATGAAAGCAGGTTCACACTGAGCACATGTGACAGACGTGACAGGGTCTGGAGACGCCGTGGAGAATGTTCTGCTGCCTGCAACATCCTCCAGCATGACCGGTTTGGCAGTGGGTCAGTAATGGTGTGGGGTGGCATTTCTTTAGGGGGCCGCACAGCCCTCCATGTGCTCGACAGAGGTAGCCTGACTGCCATTAGGTACCGAGATGAGATCCTCAGACCCCTTGTGAGACCATATGCTGGTGCGGTTGGCCCTGGGTTCCTCCTAATGCACGACAGTGCTAGACCTCATGTGGCTGGAGTGTGTCAGCAGTTCCTGCAAGATGAAGGCATTGATGCTATGGACTGGTCCGCCCATTCCCCAGACCTGAATCCAATTGAGCACATCTGGGACATCATGCCTCATTCCATCCACCAATGCCACGTTGCACCATAGACTGTCGAGGAGTTGGAGAATGCTTTAGTACAGGTGTGGAAGGAGATCCCTCAGACCATCCACCACCTTATCAGGAGCATGCCCAGGCGTTGTAGGGAGGTCATACAGGCACGTGGAGGCCACACACACTATTGAGCCTCATTTTGATTTGTTTTAAGGACATTACATCAACGTTGGATCAGCCTGTAGTGTTTTTTTCCACTTTAATTTTGAGTGTAACTCCAAATCCAGGACATTACATCAACGTTGGATCAGCCTGTAGTTTTTTCCACTTTAATTTTGAGTGTAACTCCATGGGTTGCTAAATTTGATTTCCATTGATAATTTTTCTGTGATTTTGTTGTCAGCACATTCAACTATGTAATGAATAAAGTATTTAATAAGAATATTTCATTCATTTAGATCTAGGATGTCTTATTTTTCTGTTCCCTTTATTTTTTTGAGCAGTGTATATATAAATATATTCACTTACCTGAATACACATATAGCATTTCATTATATGCAAGAAAGCGGGTGGGGGGGGTGGATTCAAAGTATTTTAAGTCCCATTTAGTTCAACGGAATATACTTAAATCAGTGAGCCTATGCATTTACAGAAGAGCTCAGTGGCACTTTCTGCAATCAAATGTTTGATATCAGTCAATAAACGTTTCAAATGAAACCCATAATTAAATCTGCCTGGATTATTCAATACATTTGAAAAATAAGGATTCTGATTAACCACTTCTCACAATTAGTTTAAGGTCAAAATGCTTCTGGGATTTTAAGACAAATTTTATTTATAGCATTTTGTTTTTCAATAAATATAGTTTAGTGGTTCTATCTTAGAACGTAAGTAATTTAATAACCAAACATTCAGCCATTAAGAGTTCTTAAAATAAATAAAAAGCAGTGTAAATCCACAGGAGTATTTTGAATATCAGAAAAATGCCAAAGGGATGTCAAAATACACAATACAAAGACATATGCGATGTGAATATCCAACTAAACAAAAGTATTATATATTTATCATCCAACTACAAGCTAAAAAAATATATTAGATAGTAGCCATTGTCAAAATCAGATATGTTTTTCACTAATAGTTTTAGAATTATAATATATTACAAATAAGTATTGCTTATGTTTATCAACAAAATTTGGAAGAATTTACATCTGTAAAGGTTGAAATATATCTTACAACCTTTACAGATGTAAATTCCTCCCTATTTGTGTGTGTGTGTGTGTGTGTGTGTGTGTGTATCACTCTCTCACAACAATGGTACTATTCATTGATAATACAGAAAGAACCAACTAAAACACCAGATATAATCTAAAACAGAATCTCAAATAACTTTAAGATGGTTTTAATGCCAGTTTTCAGAGAAACCATTTTAAGATAATCTCTCTTGCTAAAATATATGAAGCTTTTATTATGCTATAATGCAATCAACTCGGGGGACAATACCATCACTAAAAGCATTTGTCTGTTGAAAATGTGATTTTAATAGATATTTATCTTACATAAGAGCACAATACATACACCATATTCTATATAGAAATCCCATATGATACTAGCACAGGTATGATGGGAAAATTATGGATCTCAATATTGTCCCCTGAACTAAAAGACAGATATTATCCATGGCAACTGGCATTACATTGGCCACATTGAAAGCACAAAGATTAAAAGATAGTCAAGGCAAAGACATAGGGTAAGAAAAAGAAGTTTTCAGAAAGTGTGGGGGTGAGAAATGTGATCAAAATATGCCCCGTAGGGTTTTTTTTACATCTTAACATGATGGCTTTTTTTTTTTTTTTTCAAATTAAGAAATGGAGCAAAACCATGGTAGTGTAAGTATTGCCGATGAAACCAGATTTAACAAAGCTAGCTGTAAAGATCTTAATTTACCATAATGTAGGTTTTAATTCTATGCACAGGATCATTTTAAAAAATGCAAATTATCTTTAAATGTGTAGTCTGATACTTAACACAAGACAGACAAGTTACATACACACCCAAAATTGCTGTTTGTTTTGCTAGCTTCCTGCTTTAGTGGTACTTAATACTGCATGTACATAACATCAATGATGCGTCTAACCTATTTAAGTCTCTGATAAGCTACTACATTATCAAAGGCTTTTAAAAACACAAAACCAAAAAATATTATGAACACTAGTAAGGCATGAATACAAGTCGGAAAAAAATCCAAGATTATACTACAACTTTTAGGTTGATGAAATCAAACAGTTTCAATCCAGCTTTGTTTTTTTAAAAAAGCGATTGTCACAATTGAAAAAGGGAAAAAGAACACATCAAAACAAACTGTACAAAGGCAAAGTAGAATAACAAAATATTTTACTAAAACATAAGATTTACAGAAGATTTTCCAGACAAGCCATACAAAATGGTCACAAGCTTTTTTTTTTTTTTTTGAAAGGAAGATTTTTACACTTGACAGCAGAATCACAATATTATTAGTGAGTGGATGTTTAATGTTCCCATTTTTTCAAACAACTAAGCTTGTCCAGCTACAGCTAAGTTAGACTTGGCTAGAATATAACTGGTTAGCTGCTTTAACCAATGCAATTAGCATCACCATAAAAAAAAGGGAGGAGGAGCCCACACAATTAGAACAAAAACCCCTGCAGCTAACCCTGACTACTTTCATTCACAGTGCTTACACTTAACTCATGATGGGGAAAAAATCATTAAAAGCAGAGATGTGCTACTGCTTTTAAACAATTTCACAAACAATCCTGATGATACTTCTAGCCTCTGCTCATGCAGAACAGGAGTGAATTAGGACAAGACACAGATTTGCTAATGTGCATTTAAATCACCAAAGAACTGATGTCTGGGTTTTTATTCTGTAAAGTTTTCTAAGACTCTGTCCATTATGTGAAAACAAAAAAAGGAAGAGGTCTTGGCAGAACAGGAAAAAGTGATGCACACTAATTTAGAGCACATTTTAAATATTATTCATGGCATATAGCCTAGTCCATGCTCTGGCTGTAAAAAGAAAGGAAAAAAGATGTATTAGTCCAAACAGTAAGTCACTTATTTGATTTTGCTGAAAATCTGTTACAGATTTTCTATCTATATTTCTGCTATAAGTTTCCTTTTTTTATGAATTAATAGTTACTTTTCCATATTCACATTAGGCACGTGATAACTTCGATCTGTTATGCAACATTTATCATAATTAGTTGTGATCAGCACGTCTCATGACACTAAAGCAGTACCATTTGGAAGAGTAATTTATCTATCTATTTTTTTTTTCCTGGCATATACAATATGCTCATTCAATTAACCTTAACAAACTAGCCGGGAAGTAAACTTCAGCAAGGGAGGGTAGGCAGAAATTATGCTGAACCAGATATTAATTCTTCATTTTATAAAGTTAACTGCTTGCATGCATATCTATAATCTATCTAAATATGTTTATAAAATAAAAGCAAAGGAAAAACAACATGAAATGTAAGAAAGGGCCCTACTCTCTCCAAATCACCCGCATGAGAGAAAGAGAAACAGACGAAGAGAGAAGGGGGGGAGAAGGGTAGGTAGGTATCTTGAAGAGAGGAACTAGTCCTAGAATGAAGATACAACACCTGTTTCTATGGCTTGGACTTCATTGGTCTTCCACTGCTCAGCTACATCATTTGCTAATGGATCATCTGGGTTGGGTGCGCTTAACAAAGCCTGGATTGATAGCAGAACTGTACGGATCTGCAAAGCTGGAGACCATTTATCTGAGGAAGCAAGTGAGAAGGTACTACTACAGCAGCATTTCTAATAAAGACACTCTTTCTCCCACACTTCCCAGCTTGGGAAATCACTGAAATAATTTCTGAATATCTTCACAATCCGCTAAAAGATTGTAATTGCTCATTGTAATAATGATTCCAAAATGCTTACCTTTCAAAATATCTAAACATATTCTTCCCAATTTGTCTACATTAGGATGATAAATTTTGGTCATGAAACGTACTTTCGGAGCTGCCATTGGATATTCTTCTGGAAGGAATAGTTCAAGTTTAAATGTCCCACCCTCAAAGGGGGAATCCTGTGGCCCTGCAATGACCACATGAAAATAACGTGCATTGCTTTCATCTGGTTCTGCCTTTATGCCAGGAACAGGTTCTGCCAGCAAGCGCTGGGTTTCCTGAAAGAGAAAAAAACAACACAGCAGTTGTTGGTAAGAGTTCATGCCTTGAAATGACACATGATTCAAGCATAAATGCTGCCATTTCCTTATCTCTTCCCTCTTCCGTTGTAAATGCAGGGTAGTCTGTCAGAATAACTACTAAAGTCTTGGCTCAACTCATCTATCAAAACTTTTATTAATGCTATTGTCTTCCTTTGGGGCCAACTTTTTTTCTTATATATTGAACAACAATTTTTCTATGTTTGAGAATTTCTGCTGCTGTAAACACCTGCACAAATAGTCCTTGATCAACATTCTATATAAGATCTATGTAACCTTGCAGCTTTTGCTCTGGGTTCATCTGGGAGCATGAGACCAGTGATTCACTGAAACCTGAAAGCCTTGGAATTAATAACATGTTTGCACACTATCCATTGTTGTTATTTTGGAAGTGAGTTTTCTATCACACATGAAATTGAAAAACACTAGTGAGGTTGTCCTGCTCTTACTCTCCTGTTTAACAGAAGAAATAATCAGAACCACCTTCTAATACAGGACTAAGAAAACTATTTTAACATGCATGGCTAAATATAAAAACTGCTTCATAAAACAAGAAATTTAGTTTCCTTGACAAATTAGGCACCAGTGTGTCATCAAATTTCTTATGTACTTTCAGATCTATTGAAAAACATATATATTTGAAAATAATTAATAAGTTTAAAATTCATTTAAATTTATAGTTTCCATTTGCTGATATTTATAAGTTTTCTGATATACTTTAAGAAAGCATTGAAACTTATTTTGCTAAGCAAAATAAATAAAACTGCTTAAACTCCTTATTTATTTAATTGTGTAGATAGATAGATAGATAGATAGATAGATAGATAGATAGATAAATATAGATAAATATAGATAGATAAATATAGATAGATAGTGTTATGAAGCATAATGCTACCACATTTATAGTATTATATTTTTTCCATGCTGGTCTCCGAAAGAACTCCATCTGTTCCGAGATTTACAAATGATTTCTTAGTTTGCAAAGTAAAATCTTTTATTATAAAAGTTTGTTTTAGTTTCTCCACTCCAATTTCATTAGAAAAAACAGATCTGCATCTAATAATGAAGGAGTATTTATTTTAAACCAAATGATATTTTATCTTAAGCTACCTGAATCCAGTTTTGTTTTTTTACTATCAGAGGAAAGAGGTCTACAGCCTCATTGACCATAGCAACTAGTTGAATACAGCACATGTACTTGCTGCACAATTTATAGAATTACACATTACAAATATATTAAGTATATGTAACACATTTCAACCTCTTAAAGAAATACATTAATAGGAATATGGCATAATTTAGATTCGGAAAGACATTTTAGAATATATGTATTTGTCAATGCCTCCTTAAAGAAACTGCATCTATTCCTGTGCCTACAGAGTAACTGTATGATCCCATAGAAATAACACATTTAAATTATAGAGCTAGTCACATGATATGACGAGATGCTCTGAGACAGATCTGCACCAATTCAGAAAGCTCAAACTGCCCAAGAAGCTGCTGATACAGTTCTATAGAGGAATTACTGAGTCTGTCATCTGTACCTCTGTAACTGTCTGGTTTGGTTCTGCAACCCAACAAGACAGACACAGACTTCAGAGAGTAATTAGGACTGCAGAAAAAATAGTTTCTACCAACCTGCCTTCACTCGACGACCTATATACTGCACGAGTCAAAAAGAGGCCTGTGAAAATATTTACAGACCCCTCACATCCCAGACATAAACTGTTTCAACTCCCACCCTCAAAACAATGCTATAGAGCACTGCACACCAGAACAACTAGACACAAGAACAGTTTTTTCCCGAACGCCATCACTCTGCTAAACAAATAATTCCCTCAACACTGTTTACAAAGTCTGCACTATTATTACTATTAATCTTCTCATCACTACTTATCACCCCTCCCTTCCCACTTGTGACTGTATGACTATAACTTTGTCACTTGTATCCTTACAATTTATATGGACTGTTTTCTAGTATGATTTGATTGTACCCTATGACTATTATTATTAAGTGTTTTACCTTATGATTCTTGACTCTTGATGAATGTATCTTTTCTTTTATGTACACTGAGAACATTTGCACCAAGACAAATTCCTTGTGTGTCCAATCACACTTGGCCAATAAAGAATTCTATTCTGTTCTGTTCTGTTCTATTCTATTCTAGATATGCCCCCCTAACTAAAATGTGTATTTTCCTGGGCTGCATGAATAATATAATGCTCTAGGAAAGTCCAGTCCTATGCGGTTCAAAATACAAGCTTTTAGTTTTTTATTTAATATATCTATGGCCATTCAATCCAGAGATAGTGATTCTGGGCAGTTAACATCAAGTTTGAAAAGACCTAAACACTAAAAAAACAAAGTCTCTTTTTACGACCCTGTAATCCCTTAATTTAGGGTAGAATCAGGGCAAATGATCAAAACAAAAATAATTTAAAAACCTATATTCCAATATATGCCAATATCTTACAGAATGGACTTATTGGACCTGGTCCAATGCCTGAAGAAGAGGGAAGTTTTCAAAGCCAAATAATAGGCCAAAATGGTCAAGGAATTCAAATCTGGGGGTGGGTGGGGAATGTTCTGTAATGTAGGAGGTGCGAAAGAAAAGGTGTGTCTCCTGGGTCCCATAAGATGGCACTGTTTCATGGAGCATACAAAGTATCTCTAGTGTCAGCATTCCAACCAAACTCTCCACCCCAAATTCAGCACTCAGAGACAAAGTCCATCCAAGTAAGAATTTATAAGAGAAGTCATATTGGCACATCTGGGGAAAACCCAAATCTGAATTCCTGCGTTTTCCCCTGCTACAGTAAAACTCACACCTAGCCCCTTACTGATGACCCTCAAGTCACACTCTCCAATCCACCTCCATTCTGAACTCCCGCCAAGTCCAGCCACTCCCCTCCAAACTCCAGTGACTCAACCTTGAGCTCTGGCGAAAGAATGTTGTTGTGGCTATCCTCCCTTCTCACTTCACTCTCATTCCCAGTTACTCAACCTGCCTTGTAGTAGCCCCAAATCTGAATCAAGATGGATATGGGGCTGACATCTAGATTTTATGTGACAGTAGAAACAATCAAAGATAAGGGGATAAGCTGGTCCTTTGCTTTGCCTAAAAGGGCTTTATAACCAGAACCCTAAATTGTACCCAGGAGCCTACTGGAAGCCAGTGCAGCTTGCAAAGAAGTGAAGTTACAGTACATGAGTATACCATGATGTGCCTCTAACTGTCTACATTACCACATTCTGGAACAGTGGTAGCTTCTAAATAGTATTCAAAGACAGACCCACGAACAGCACATTGCAACAATTCAAATGAAAGGTCACCAAGGCACGAGTGACCATGGATATTAATCCAAACACATTTATTTACTTTATATGCCAGTCGTCTGATGATTCTGGGCAGAATCATCAACTGGTGCACAAAATGGATTTATGCAATGGACCTCCTGATCACAGCTGCTATCTGTTCTACAAGGGGAACCAAAAAGTCCAAAAGGACCCCAGGTTGTGCACTTGTTGTCTAGGGTAGGCTTTCTCAAACTCCACCCCACGGACCGGATACGGCCCACTGAAGCCATTAATCCAGCCTGCGTGGGACTATGAGGCTGCCCCGCCCACATCGTCCCACCCACCTGCCAGCCCCCACCCTTTGGCCAAGTGCAGGACTTCCCTTTGCAAGTCCCACGGGCTAGAACTGGAAGGTAAGACCAATGTTTTTGCTGGTAGAGTGCTTCTGGGGGGTAGAGGAGGCCAAAAAAGGGGCGGGCGGAGGTCTTGGGAGGTATCCGCATGCCCTGTTTTTGGCCGGCAGAGTGCTTCTAGGGATGGGTGAGGCCAAAAAAGAGGTAGAGGCCCCGGGAGGCATCCGTGCTCTCTGTTTTTGGCCAGCAGAGTGCTTCTGGGGACGGGGAAGGCCAAAAAAGGTGTGGGTAGAGGCCCGGGGAGGCATCTGCGTGCCCTGTTTTTGGTTGGCGGAATGCTTCTAGGGACGGGAGAGGCCAAAAACAGGCCGCACCTTTTGCCAGCTGAGGAAAGAACTCGAAGATTTGCCAGAGACTTCAGTCCACTGTCACTCCTCTGTGGGGGAAAAAATGAAGGGTCCCAACAGGAGAGGCTGCGCCTGCCGTGTAATTACACATCACTTCCAAGAGTCGTGCTTAGTATCAGGTACCTGCATGCTTTCCATTTATCCTGGGTGAAGCAGAACATAAGCAGAGAGGGGTGGGAAGCCCGAGAGCATGTCGTGCCATAGCGCAGGGCTATCCCATGCCGGCTGGATTAGCCCAGAAGCAGCAGATCCCCCAGTCACAGGCTGGATGTGGGGTCCAAGGCAGGGGGAGGGCAAGTGGATGGCCCTCAGCGGAGAGCGCCACCCTGGAACTAAGCGCAACTCTTGGAAGCAATGCTTAATTACGCAGCAGGTGCAGCCTCTCCCGTTGGGACGCCCCGCCCGACAGAGCAACGGTGGCAAATCTTTGAGTTCTTTCCTTGGCTGGAGAAAGGCGCAGCCCTTCACTCACGAGGAGAGCTTGGCGGCCAGTGGAGAAGCGAAGCTGGCAAGACACGAGTGAGCTAGGGAGCTGGTGCCACAACAGCTGCCCCGCCACCTTCTTCCCCACCCTCCCGCCGCCGCTTGGCTGGCCGTCCTGCTCCCACTCAGCACTCAGCAGTTCCAGAGTGGTGGCCGGTGAGGCTGCCTGCCCCTGAAGGAGAACATGTCTCTGCTCCTGGAGAGGGAAACAGGAAGGGAATCCAAGCGGCGACAGTGGGAAAGACAGTGGGGCGGCTGTTGCAGTGCCCACTCCCTAGCTCGCTCACATCTCAGCGGCCGCTGAGCCCCCGCCTTGGGGCTTCCTCGTCTGATCTGCTCCAAGTGATGCCTGCCCGGTTGGATCCTGCCTGCCAGACACACGGAGACCTGGATCGAGCCTGTTGCGTGCGTTTGGCACATGCAGAGGAAGCTCCAGGACAGTCAGCGAGATTCCAGAAGCTGATTTGAGACCACCACAATGTTAATGGAATGGAAATAGGAGAGAATGGAATGGGAATGGGAACAGGATGAGATGGGATGAAATAGCAGTAGCAATAACATGGAGTGGGAATGGGAGTGGGAATAGGATGGAATGGAATGGAAATGGAATGGAATGGAATTCAACGAGGTATTCCAGGGCACTGCCAGGATTGAAGGGCATCCTGCAGAAGATGCCCCAGGAGAGTGAGATATGGAAAGAGAGACAGAAAGAGTGAGACAGAGAGAGAAAGACAGAGAGAGAGAGAGGGAGAGAGATAGGATAGGGAGGGAGGGAGGGACTTGTTCATTGTAAGAATTGCTGCAAAACTAAGTATCCTGAAGGGGACCATCAAACAACTTAAAAAACTATTTAGTAAAAAGAAATGTCAACCAAAAGAGCAACATCCTCAGGAGCAAATGAAAGTTTAATTTGTGTGTATTGTTTAATGGACTGCTAAACTGGCAAAATGGACTGCAAAATTGGCCACACCCACCCAATCACAATGCCTAGGCATGCCCATCCAGTCACATGACCATCTAGCCATGCCCATCCAGCCAGTCCAGCCCCCCCAACAGTCCGAGGGACCATGAATTGGCCCTCCATTTAAAAAGTTTGAGGACCCCTGGTCTAAGGACTGTTATCTCATTCAGAACTAAAGGTTGAATGTTCCCAAATAAGGGGGTAGGATCCTACAACACACATCCTTTTTTTCCCCATCTAGAACCCCATATCCCAGATAGTGTGAGAGAACCTTGACCAGATAAGTATAATCGTTATTGATGATACCTATTTCCATGCTGACCAATGAGATTAAGCAGTGGCTTCATATAGGTGTAAAATAGGAGTGGGGATAGGGTCTAGAGCAGTGGTGGCAAACCTTTTTCGGCTCCCGTGCTGATGCTCGTGCGCGCACGCTCACATGCCAGCACTCAGAAGGCAATGTGTGCTGGGGCCCCCCCAACACCTCCTTGCTGCGTGCCGCACGCCTGTACATGCGATTCCCCTTGCTGTGCACCATGCATCTGCACCTGCACGCATGATTCCCCTTGCTGCACACTGTGCATCTGCGCCTGCACATGTAATCAACCCTCCACGCACTGCGCATCTGCGCATGTGCATGCAATCACTCCCATATGCTATCTATCTGCGCATGCGCACGTGTCTCCCGCGCACCCCCCACCCATGCACGCCAGATACCCGACAATCAGCTGTTGGGCGGCAGCAGCACGCACGCATGTGCAGTAGGGCCCTTCCGGGCAAGCTCTTGCGTGCCAGGGGAAATGTCTCTGCATGCCACTTCCAGCATGCGTGGCATAGGTTTGCCATCGCAGGTCGAGATTCTAGAGCAGTGGTTCCCAAAGTGGGCGGTACCACCCCCTGGGGGCCGGTGGGATGCCTTAGGGGGGCGGTAAGAGGCAAGGGGGCTGGCAGGGGGGCGCTAAGAGGTGGCAGGGGGGTGTTCGAGGTGTCGGCCCTGCAGGCTCACTGACTGCCGGCCATGCAGCCCGTTGACTGCTTCATCACTCCGTAGCTGGCACCTCAAATATGGAACCCGCACACGGTGAGCCTTGCCAAGCCTGGGGGAGAGAGGTGAGAGGTGGTGGAAAGAGGGTGCCTTAGCTTGCAGGCCGCCCTCTCCGGTGGAAGCAGCAAAACCCTCCCAAGGCGCGCAGTGGAAGGGGTGGGTGGTCTGGCGTTAGGACCCCCTTCCCCGGAGAACAAGGGAGCGCACAGCATCCACCTGGCCTCCGCCTCTCCAGCCAGCCGGGTTTGCGTGCAGGATGCGGGTGGGTGCAGTTGCGGCTCTCCAAGGCACTTGGCTCGGTTCAGTTCAGCTCTACGTAGCCGTCCGGAACCTAGAACCTAGCCTCCCTCTGCAGCCCGGTTCTTCCAACCAAGTCCTGTGCTTGCTTGCTTGCTTAGTTTCTAAGCGATTGTTCCTTCCGCCTCCCCTGGTCTGGGCTGCTTCCGCACGCCTTCCTCCTCCCAGGCGGAGCATAAAGATGAGCAGAACGCTTCACTGAAATTGGGAGTTTCTGAGCGTGTGTAGAGTACCTCCCCTTGCTTGGCCCGATGGAAGTGGACCTTGGGTTGAAGCAAAGAGGGTGAGGTCGGCTGCATCGCTGCCCCGGAGAGGTTGGCATTGCAAAATTGGATGCCAAAGGGGCTGGAGAAGGGGCAGAGGGGCAGCTGCAGGGGCTGCAGAAGGGGCAGAGGAGAAGCTGCAGGGGACTGCAGAAGGGGCAGAGGGGCAGCTGCAGGGGGCTGCAGAAGGGGCAGAGGGGCAGCTGCAGGGGCTGGAGAAGGGGCAGCTGCAGGGGCTGCAGAAGGGGCAGAGGGGCAGCTGCAGGGGCTGCAGAAGGGGCAGAGGGGCAGCTGCAGGGGCTGGAGAAGGGCAGAGGGGCAGCTGCAGGGGCTGGAGAAGGGCAGCTGCAGGGGCTGCAGAAGGGCAGAGGGGCAGCTGCAGGGGCTGCAGAAGGGGCAGAGGGGCAGCTGCAGGGGCTGGAGAAGGGGCAGAGGGGCAGCTGCAGGGGCTGGAGAAGGGGCAGCTGCAGGGGGCTGCAGAAGGGGCAGAGGGGCAGCTGCAGGGGCTGCAGAAGGGGCAGAGGGGCAGCTGCAGGGGCTGGAGAAGGGGCAGAGGGGCAGCTGCAGGGGCTGGAGAGGGGCAGCTGCAGGGGCTGCAGAAGGGGCAGAGGGGCAGCTGCAGGGGGCTGCAGAAGGGGCAGAGGGGCAGCTGCAGGGGGCTGGAGAAGGGGCAGAGGGGCAGCTGCAGGGGCTGGAAGGGGCAGAGGGGCAGCTGCAGGGGCTGGAGAAGGGGCAGGGGGCAGCTGCAGGGGCTGGAGAAGGGGCAGCTGCAGGGGCTGCAGAAGGGGCAGAGGGCAGCTGCAGGGGCTGCAGAAGGGCAGAGGGCAGCTGCAGGGGCTGGAGAAGGGGCAGGGGGCAGCTGCAGGGGGCTGGAGAGGGGCAGCTGCAGGGGCTGCAGAAGGGGCAGAGGGCAGCTGCAGGGGCTGCAGAAGGGGCAGAGGGCAGCTGCAGGGGGCTGGAGAAGGGCAGAGGGGCAGCTGCAGGGGCTGGAGAAGGGCAGCTGCAGGGGCTGCAGAAGGGGCAGAGGGGCAGCTGCAGGGGCTGCAGAAGGGGCAGAGGGGCAGCTGCAGGGGCTGGAGAAGGGCAGAGGGGCAGCTGCAGGGGCTGGAGAGGCAGCTGCAGGGGGTGCAGAAGGGGCAGAGGGGCAGCTGCAGGGGGCTGCAGAAGGGGCAGAGGGGCAGCTGCAGGGGCTGGAGAAGGGGCAGAGGGGCAGCTGCAGGGGGCTGGAGAAGGGGCAGCTGCAGGGGGCTGCAGAAGGGGCAGAGGGGCAGCTGCAGGGGCTGCAGAAGGGGCAGAGGGGCAGCTGCAGGGGGCTGGAGAAGGGGCAGGGGGCAGCTGCATTAAGGAGCAGGAAGATCTTAGCCATGGTTTATTCATTGACTAAGCCGGAATCAAACAGCATGCTAAACTCTAAACCAGAATGGCTGGGTTGATATATTCAGCCTGTGTTTCTCAACCTTGGCAACTTGCGTGGACTTCAATTCCCACTCTGGCTTTGCTCCACTTTCTCAAAGTGCCACTGCTGTCGCATTTGTTCTTTCTATGTGTCTGTCCGTCCATCCATCCATCCGTCCATCCATCCATCCATACAAAAGGTCTGCCTGTCTGTCTGCCTGCCTTTCTGTCTGTCTACCTACCTACCTATCTACCAATATAGATCTATCCATCCATCCAAAATGTCTGTCTGCCTGCCTTCCTGCCTACCTGTCTTTCTGTCTACCTACCTACCAATATAGATCTACCTACCTACCTATCCATACATTCATCCAAAAGGTCTGCCTGCCTGCCTGCCTATCTACCTATCTATCTACCAATCTATCTACCTACGTACCTACCTACCTGTCTCGCTCTGTCTGTCTGTCTCTCTCTCTGTCTCTATCCATCCATGTATCCATGTTCGAAGCGCCAGCCCTGCAGGCACATTGGGAAAGTAGAGCAAAGCCAGTCTGGGAGGGAGAGGGAGAGTGAGAGTGAGAGTGAGAGTGAGAGTGAGAGTGAGTGAGAGAGAGAGAGAGAGACCTGATGCATCAGATTGAAATGAGGCCTAGTTTAGACTGAGGCCCTTTTCCACATTGAAACATCTTTGGCTTTTATTAAAGGTTTTATGGACAAAACATGGTCAAGACTATCAGGAAGCTCTCACATTTTGTTGAGGCTTTAAACAGGATCCATTGAACCAGATCTCCACCCTAAAAAATTACTTTTCCCCAATGTATTACAGTGCCAATTCTGTAGAAGGCAAAACCAAAATGTACTGGTAAATTACGAGAACACACACACACTCCCTTCTAACCCTGCTGGAGCAGGTGATTGGACTAGAATAGATATCTCATTATCTTTCTCCTCCCTCCCTCCCTCCTTTATTTCTTTTTCTTTCTGTCCCTTTCTTCCATCCTCCCCTCTTTGTCCCTTTTTCTTTCTTTCCCTTTTCTCTTTGTTTTCTTCCTTCTCTCTCTCTCTCTCTTTCCCTCTCTCAGGCTCACCCCATTGACTTGACTTGCTTGGGCAGATCCCTCCAGTGCAGTGGGTGAGCTCAATGGGGTGGACCTGTGGGGCCAGCTCCTAGAACGCGGCAGTGTTGACACGCTTGAAAAGTAGAGCAAAGCCAGAGGTTGGTAATTTTTGCTGCAAATAATCACAAAAGCTTCCTGGTTGTGCACAAGAAGAGACACACATGTCAATGCAATTCAGCAACATAAAGAAATACAAATAAAACAAATCAACAAGAATCGGCAAAGCATCTCTGATTAGATTTTATTCACTGCTAGAATCTAATCAGAGATGCTTTGCCGATTCTACTCCAGCAGGTTAAAAGGGAGTGTGTGTGCATGGCTTTCAAAACTCCAAAAACGGGTCAAGTATCTCTGGGGAGGCCAGTCATAAATTAAAACACTTGCTAAACAACCAGCCATTAAGTGAGGACCACTTGTATTTGATTTGCCAGTCACCTGGCCACGCCCACCCAGTCATATGACCACCAAATCACACCTACCCTGTCATGTGACCAGCAAGCCATGCCCAGCCAGCAAGCCACGCCAGTCACATGACCAGCAAGCTACGCCCACCCAGTCACATGACCAGCAAGCAACGCCCACCCAATCATGTGACCAGCAAGCCACACCCTCAAATTAGGCCACGTCCACAGAAATTTGAATCCCACCCCTGGGTGGGGGGCACCGAGGATGAGTTTGTAGCACCAAGGGGGCGGTGGACTGAAAAAGTTTGGGAATCACTGTTCTAGAGCTAGACTTTTCTCTCCCTACTGACTGAAACTAGCGCAGAACTGCCACAGTAACATGCTCCCCACTAAAACAGGTCCAGAAAATATAATTGATGGTATCAAAAACTATTGAAAAAACCAGGAAGACCTAGATAGATGTATTTTTCCATTCCAGTCTTTCAAAAAATCAGCAACAAATGTGATCAAATCTAACTCGTTATCCAGGTCTGAATCTTTATCGAAAAGCAAGATTAACTTGCTTTCGCCAAGGTCTTTAGCCATCTTCTCCGCACTTTCCCTATAAAAGGAAGATTATAGACAGAATGAAAATTGTCCAGGACCATTAGACCAGCAATGGTTCATTAAGGAAAGGACTACTGCTTCTTGAAGAGTTGGCAGGACTCCTTCCTTCTGAGGACAGAAATGGATTCTCCATTACCTGGATCTAATTATATACTGCCTCCTAGGAGACCTTAACCAACTGGGAGGAACATGCATATACTGTGGCCTGGTCTATTTTCTCAGGACAACAAGCCTGAACTCTTTGCAGATAATCAAGCCAGATCATGCCTCAGTCAACTCCATACCCCTTGATATCCAGAGTTCAGCTCAGAGCAGATTGAAGTGATAGATGCCTCAAATCGTCCTCACATTGGCCTTATAGTTCCCTTAGCACCATCTTACACAGATCAGGTCATTTTGAAAAGGCTGCCAGCCCTGGAGATGCAATAAGAGTGGGAAAATATTTTTTTTGCACTCTTATCACAAAGTAATACCTAATCAAGGCTTTTACCATTATTATGCTATATTTATTTAATATCCGAATCTGACATTAACAATCTACGTTAGAACTCCATGGACAAAAATATCTTTTAACTGCCCAATATAATCCTTTAGTCTTTCTCACCACATTTGTCACTTGATCTCTTCTTTCCATGCCTCTTTGTAATTTAAAAGAGCTATTATTAGATCTCAGTCAGGACTCAAGAACTTGATTATCAAACACTGGCATACATGGTAGTCACAGCTACAGATCTTATTTCCTGCTCAATCGTTAGTTCTTTTTACGTCTCCTTTAATTCTGTCTGATTCTTAGTTCTGCGTATCTTTAGAGTCATTGGAGCACTTCCGGTTACTGGAGTTTCTCCTAATTCATTCAGAATAGTATCTGAAAATAATATTTTCTATTTATTGAAATATATGTGGCTACATATCAATCTTCATCTTATTCTGATTGTAGCATAGTGAAGTTTGAGGCATCTTAAATCTTATTTTGTCATATCTATATTATTTCATACATAATTATTTAACAGATAATCTGATCAGAAATTTAAAATAAATTAACAAACTACCTACAGATTAGGGAATGTTTATTATCTCCAAATGTTAGTGAAGTTCCCATTCTCTCTTAATATTGGCCATCCTAGCTGAGCTTGTTAGAAACTGCAGTTAAATAATATATGGGAGTTGTAATATAGCCTATCAATTTAAAATATAATATCAGATAATTATATTAATTAACACAGATTCTAGATCTCTATTGATAAAAACACTGTATCTATTATTTAAAAAAGGATAAAGACACTTGAAGAGCACTTTAAAACTTCCAAGAATTTAACATACTGAATCATATTTATAGAACCAGTTTTTCAAATACACTTTTGTTACTTTATTAATGCAGACATTAAATTTCCGCCAGTGGTACAGAACAAATGTACAAGTTGTTACTGATCCAGAAATGACTGTACTGCATTGCACAGGCACACTGAGTATAATATAGCAGTAAAAATCAGAAAAAAGTTTGTCATTATAAATATGCAAGAGTTCTAGAAAATTTAAACAGCATATTATCAGATAATCAATCATACAATATTAAGTGTGGCCATCAGGACCTTCCTAAAAGTCCCATCAGTTATACAGATTATATCTGAACATACTGAATGTAGGGCAAATCCTTCTTTGTATAATTAGTTCCAAACAGCTCCATTTTTCCTATATTTAGTGGGAATTTTCTATCCTGTAGTTTAATTCATTATTCTTTGTCAAATTCACCTTAATCTTCTATTACAAAATATATTTTTCAACCTCTTTTCACAAAACTTTGTTCTAGTCCTCTGATTATTCTTCCTGTTGCCCTCTGAATCTGGTCGACTTTTTCTGAATCTTCCTTACAGCATGGCAAACAATACAGCACGTAGTACAGGTAGTTCTCAACTAACAAGCACAATTGAGCCCAAAGTTTATGTTAAATAAGAAATGTATTAAAGCAGTTGTGCCCCATTTTTCGACTTTTCTTTCCAGATTTGTTAAATGAATCACTGCAGTTGTTAAATTAGTAACAGGGTTGTTAAGTGACTCCCCATTGACTTTGCTTGTCAGGTGGTCAGGGGGGGGGGGGGGGGGGGGGGGGGGGGGGGGGGGGGGGGGGGGGGGGGGGGGGGGGGGGGGGGGGGGGGGGGGGGGGGGGGGGGGGGGGGGGGGGGGGGGGGGGGGGGGGGGGGGGGGGGGGGGGGGGGGGGGGGGGGGGGGGGGGGGGGGGGGGGGGGGGGGGGGGGGGGGGGGGGGGGGGGGGGGGGGGGGGGGGGGGGGGGGGGGGGGGGGGGGGGGGGGGGGGGGGGGGGGGGGGGGGGGGGGGGGGGGGGGGGGGGGGGGGGGGGGGGGGGGGGGGGGGGGGGGGGGGGGGGGGGGGGGGGGGGGGGGGGGGGGGGGGGGGGGGGGGGGGGGGGGGGGGGGGGGGGGGGGGGGGGGGGGGGGGGGGGGGGGGGGGGGGGGGGGGGGGGGGGGGGGGGGGGGGGGGGGGGGGGGGGGGGGGGGGGGGGGGGGGGGGGGGGGGGGGGGGGGGGGGGGGGGGGGGGGGGGGGGGGGGGGGGGGGGGGGGGGGGGGGGGGGGGGGGGGGGGGGGGGGGGGGGGGGGGGGGGGGGGGGGGGGGGGGGGGGGGGAATAAAAGGAGGAATCCCTTGACCCTGGGACACTGCAACCAGCTGTGAAGCATCTAAATGTAAATCTCGTGACCATGGGGATGCTACAATGGTCATTAGTGTGAAAAATGGTCATAAGTCACTTTTTTCAATGCCATTTTAACTTCGAACAGTTACTAAATGAACTGTTAAGTCGAGGACTACCTGTACTCAAAGCAGATCCCACCAATACAGAATAAAGAGAACTGTTATCCCTGTAATTTGAAGACTACAGTTCTGTTGATTCAACTAAAATTGCATTTGCCTTTTGTAGACATCAAATCGCCCACCAATATTATTTGTAATTAATAATTATGCCAAGATCTTTTTCACAAATGATCAGACTACATATTTCCCTACTGTGTGTTTGATTATTATTTCTTAAATGAAAAGCACCGCATTTACCTCTTGTGAATTTTGACAAAATTTTGTCAATTTCTGAAAGCAAGATGTCATTCTAAAGCATTCCAATTATCTACTGAAGAGAAAAAAAATGAGGTATCTGGCAAGACTAGTCCCTTGGAAAAATTATTGTAACATCTGGTCATTATTACCGCTTAGTTTTCAAGATGTTTACCAACCGATTTCTTTAAACTTTGCTCTTGAATTATCCAGATCAAAACATAAATCTAATGTATTTGTTGGCTTACATCACTTTTTACAACAAAGACACAATATTCCATCCTCTCTTTCTCCTCATTCTCAATGTAGGGTATGAAAGATTTTGACACTACTTTTAGTTTTAGGAATGTGAAGCCAGAAAGAGAATTAAAATAGAAACATTTTGAGAAATGTAGCAACAAACATGAGCCAGTTTAAAGAACATATAAATATTGAAGCCCATGATACATTCATATTTTCCCTTTTCTTTCTTTCGCCAGGGTTAGCTAAATGCCTTGTTTCTACTGTAAAATAGACCTTTTTTTATATCTCCTAGGGAGCATTACTGCCTAGGGGAATTGAAATGGTGCATTTTTGGTGGACTGATGAAATTCCTCCTGGGAAAGATTGTTCTGATTTTTGAAGACTAGTCAAATGCAATCCTTGATCCATCTGCAGATCATGATGATAAGATAGGAATTATAGCCAAGATGGGACATTTGAGGAAATACGCATGGCTATCTAAAACTCTGAATCTCTCTATTCTGCTCAGTTAAATTGTGATTATTGTGATTAGTATCCAATTTGTGCTGATGCCTCTTTAACTAAACCTAGAATTTGAATGAAAGGAAAATATACTTTCCTGACCCTGATAAAGCACTATTGTCATGAAAGTTGGTTTAGACCACAGGTGTCAAACTCGCGGCATCACATTGCCATCATATGACATTTTGAGACATTTTCCCCATTCACGGAGGTGGAGTAGGCACGGCCTGCGCATGATGCATCCGGCCCGTGGACTGCCAGTTGGTCTAGACAGAGATGATGATGATGATGTTTGGCTAGATAATACACATTTTTTTCTTGGTAGAGAGCAATGTTTAGTGTTATGGCACTAAGGAATGTTACTTTATGCAGGGAGTTCCAAGCTGACTCACATTAAGAGTTCAATCAGGGCTTAGGTTATGACTTGAAATACTAGCTGAAAGCCCCACAACAGATACTTCTGGATAGCTGTTAATCTTAACAGGGATCCCTCCCACTTAGGAATCTCTTGATGATGCCAAGAAAGGTTCAGTGTTTCCTGGTAACAGGACTAAAGGGAAGACTGATACTTATGCAAGATCCCAATTTATAGAAAGGTCAGGATCTGGGAAATGGAGACTGATATTGGTGATTTTATTTTTAGTCTGCCTGCAGATAGCTTGCTATATGAGCAATTAGTATACAAAAATAGAGTTCTTTAGAATGCTAGGATGGCTTAGATAGTTTTGCTATTGTACCACAGGTTAACAAAATGTATACTCAATTTCCATACATTTGGCTACTAACCAACTAGGTTCTGGGCAGGTGAATCCTCTTGGATTGCTAAAATGTGAAAGATTTTACCAGGTCTGAGTACCAGGGATTTGTGGATTAAATGAGTGTTATTCATATCAGTATCATTCTCTAATATTACAACAGACTTGGGAGCTCAGGATTAGTGGAAAAAGGATATCATAGAGCCAGGTGGTGCTAAAGGAAATATGTTTGTCTGTTATCTAGGAAAGAATGCAATAAATCATTCATATTTATGATTGGTGGCTGTTGCTCAGAGATCCATTCCTTTTGTGAAAAGACATTTTTCTCCTCCAGTTGTTTCCAAGATTTATCTAAGATAATGCATAATTAGCTGCAGGTTTCCATTATCAACTACAATGGCTAATAACTAAATGTAACTTTGAAATGCCAATGTAGTGATTCCAAATAACACCTAATAGTTTGATCAAGTAAGCCAAATCTACCCCACCACCCCCCCCAAAAAATCAACCCTGATGCTCTTCTCAGTTTGGATTAGAACTATAAGTTGTTTCATTATTGTAATAATAATTGAGATATTTACCTGCTTGATCAGATCAAAGGCCTTTTTATTTCAACATTCCATTTCCAAAATGGTCAACAAGAAAGCTACAGGAAGGACATTAGAGCAAATAGGCATGGCTTGGTGTTGCTCCTTTAGTAATATTGAAGATTGTGAACTAGTTTTATAAGTTACCAGTTAAAAGAAATTTACTGTTGATAAACAGTTGCAGTTTTAACTGGTGTTTTACTCCAATGAAGAGATATCTCATCACTAAAGTTGATCCTTCCCAGAAAAGTCATTCTAAAATACAAACCAATTAATTGCATGTATCATCCTGAAGAAAGCCATAAGATTACAATGTGTTAAGGATTTTAGTATAAGTTATCAAAGCACATTATCATTTATATGTGTGTATTATGTGTGTGCATTGTTCCTATAACTCCTAGTAACTTCCAGTAAAATTATATGACTAAATTTCTAATTATATTTATCAAAGAGCCATGAAGAGGAGAGAAAAGTGAACAACTTCCACCAGCCAAAGGTGGAAGCAACTTCTTGCCTTGCTTCCTTCAGCATAATTGAGTCTCTGGGAAATCCATTCCGGCCCTATACATTGATGGAAATGCATCTCCTTCAGCAGAATCACCTATACCCCTCTTAGCTAGAGAAGTCGTAAGTGCTCTATTAACACTGGCGCAGATTTTCATAAATATTCAACTACACAAAACAAAATGCTACAAATGACAAAATACATATAGAAGACTGACAATTTGTAAGTGGATTTATTTTAAATCAAGCGCTTAACAGTTAATTCACCTTCATTTCTTCATGGTTTTAAAACTATACATTAAATTCTGCAGAAAACAAATTATGCCACACAGAGAGGCATCAAGAATCCGCCATAAGATGCATGCATTCAAATGAAAGTATTTTAGCCTTCTATGCAAATCTGGATTTACTCAATAACACAGGAGATGGGGAAAGGAGCTGCAAGGCAATTTGGCAAGCGGTAAAAGCACAATTCCTTAAGGAGGGACTCATGAGTCATCGCTAAACTGACCATCTCCTTCCTCCTCGTGGGAAGGGAGAGCACGCTCACTTCTCCCCGGATTAGCTGTTTGTCGGAAAGAAAAGAGCAGAATTATTTCGGCGGCGAATGTAGAGACTGCATATCAGAGCTCTGGGGAAGCAATTCAGCTGAGCCGTTTCCACCCGCCTGCCGGCCCGGCCCGGCCCCAGGTCATACACCTAGTCTAGCCCCATCAAAACACCTCCCACTCCGGCCGCAGAATAAACGAAGAAGCGGGAGAGGAGAGGCAAGGGAAGGGACTGAGGGGCGGGTGGCTCGCGCGGTAAAGGTCCGGAAGAGGGGACGGACGGAGAGGGCTCGTGCAAGCCTCCCCGCCTAAAATTCCCATTCATTCCCGGCAGGCTGAGGTGCCGAGGCCTCGCCCGCGGCGCTCCTTGCATCCGTCACGCACCCATCGGCCGTCGCTCCTTTGCAACATACGCGCGCGCCTCGAATGGCGGTGGCTGCTCCTGCGGGCCGGTCCTTCGCCGCCCCTCCTCCCCCCCCCCTCCCCCCGCAGCAGCGGCGCGGGCAAGCAGAGTGACACCACTGCCTGTCTCCCTCACCGGAAACGCCGCGCCCCCGAAGCATTTGCTCCAGGCTCTCCCGGCCACGAGCTAGACGCGGGGCCTGCCTCCAGCTGCCGCAGGGGGAGGAAGGGAGGAGAGGAAACAGACAAGAGGAGAAGTAAAGCGGGTACCTTGATGATTCTGCGGGGCAACCCGGCCATCTTGTCTTATCAGGATTTAGTCTCCACTGGACCTCGACTCCGCTCGGGGCTTACGCGCTACCGGAAGAAGCCCGTGATTCACTTCCCGTAACGTCATCGCAGCACCTCCGCGGGCAAGCTGGGAAGCGTAGTGTCAATTGCTAGCAAGGCAGGATGAATGAACCCAATGGTTTCCTGAGGAGGGGGGGAGGCGGCTCTTCGTCTCCCTTAAAGATGAGAACCATTGGTGCGTCTCTCTTCGCCCCAGAAAGACCGTTCTGCATTCTGTTGCCTAAGGCAAACGGCAAAATTCTCATCCCACTGAGGGTTGGGTTTTTTTTTTTGTTTGAAGATTAAACCACGGTTGCTTAACTGTTATTTGCTGAAGCAAAGTTGGCTGAGTTAAAAGAACAAAACACTTAAACCAGTGAAGTTTAGCCCTGCCAATTTCCTTTACGTAGACCATCACATAATCATCAAAAAAGTAAACATTTTAATATGGCTCATGGGGGAAAATATTAAATGTGTTTTTTAAACTAGTTTATTATGCTCGCTCTCAAATACAGTCTTAAGCACATTTAATTCCGCTAGATCTACCAACGAGATAATAATGCATCGTTCTCCCTCAGTACACAGGTAGATCAATATCTTTAAGCACCTAGGATTGGGCAAAAGGAAAACATGATCTTTTTATCCTCCTGCCCTCCGTTCAGCAAGCAACAGGCTTAAAATCAAATATTGTCAAGCCTTTTGAGTATTTCTTCCGGAGCAGCTTTTGAGGTAATGCTTCCCTAATGAATGCTAATGGCAAGTTAACAAGGTTGGTTTTAATTTGTAGATTCGTGTTGTGAATACAACTTCCCCTGTTGCCTGAAATTAATAAGACCTTAATTAGTTACAGGTTGAAGTCTTTTGGTTCTAATAAAAGAATATTTGTAGTTCAGGGTTGAATTATGGAGTTCCTTGCTAGTCTCTTAAATTTGGTTGTTTTCTTGCAGACATTTCATTACCCATCTAGGTAACAATCAGTACTAGAAGGGAGTGAGGCTTCCCTGTTTACATACAAGACTTTTGCCTACTAATTGGCTCCAGCACATTTCTGCAATTAAAAAACTGGTGCTGGAAAAAGGAATTTCATGCACATGTAGGTCTAAATACTTTATTTTCATTAATTTCCCCCAATTTTCCCCCAATTTTGCTGGGGATGCCGAGAAAGTTAAACAATCAGTGTGTTTCCCCACCACCCAGCCATTTGTCCAATTTTCCATGTCCCTTTTTCATGTATCTGATAACCTTATTATACCTCAGTGGTCATGTAGACGTTAGAAACCATCAAAATGTAATACCTGTACATAAAGGCAGATCATATCAAACATCTGCTCAGCTATCAGTACTGTATCCCTCTTGTTGTAAAAGTCAGTACATATTCTATTCCATATTCCACATTGCCATTCCACTGCATCCTAAACTTGCATCTTGAGGCAGCTGTCTCATAATGCCTATTGGTAATTTAATATTGTTCTCACATTGCATTTGCACTGAAAACAAATTCTTTCATACCTTCATATTTCAATTGCAACTCTATTTTGGGTGTCTCTTCTGAATCCAAGACTGGAATGATAGTTATCTGATCATGAGGCCTTCTTAGAAATGGAGTCCTTCACAAATAACTTCCTATTTCCCTACTCCCCCAGTGGCTGTAAAATTCTGGTATTATTATGAAGGACTTATCCAGGAAGCTTGCTTTGTGATACTAATATTTGATGCCACAATTCTATATTAAAAATTATAGTTGAATTCAAAATTATTTTGAGAAAATGTGAAACATCTTTTATTTGCTGATCTGTGTTTCTTTTGCTATAGATCAGGATGTGACAAACTCATGTCATCATGGTGTCATCACATGACATATTACGACTTTTTTCTCCTTTGCTAAACTGGGCATGGGCATGGCTAGCCTGTAACTCATCCGGCCCACGGGCCACGAGTTTAACACCCCTGCTATAGATCCTTTCTTACAATTACAAATCACTCCTTCCTACTTCAACTCTCCTGAAAATATCTCTTACACGACGGTGACATTTTAAAAACACTCTAGAAGATGTCAGCAGCAAACCACTTCCACACGGCCATATGAACATATCTGTTAAGACACCAGCAGCAGCTTGAATTGGAGAAGATGTTACATTTTCTCTAGACAGTTCAGTGTTAAACTATTTTTATTTACAGAAGGAAAACTTAATGTAAATAGTCACATGGACTGAGAATTCTGGCATCTAATTAAAGTCCAGGATGGGGAAGGCATATACCTGCTGAAGGACATGTAAACAATGCCTTACCTCAGCAGAAAGCAGCATCTGGCTGATTTTATGTGGGCTTAGAAACTAATTGGGGTCAGGCCTGATTAGTATTTGGATCATCAGGAAAAACGACTAGGGAGAAAGAACTCTCAGAAGAAGAAAGCAATAAATCATTTATGTACTGTTGCCAAGAAAATGACACAGCCATGTCCATAAAGCCACCAGGAGTGCAGTTTTACTTAAAAGCAATGCTACCCTTAAAGAAAGTAATATGCAATTAAAGCAACCATATTATGACACCATCACCTAAGTAATATCCAAGGGGGAAAAAACCACCAATCTCTAGCAATACTGGGAGAAGTAGTGCCTCCATTCTACAATACCATATTTCCATTGCATTGGTCACAATGCTGCAATTCTCTGGCTGAATGACTCAGTTCTGCCTTGTGTTAAATAGATAGATAGGATTGCCAGCAACAATAAATGGAAGATGTCAAAATCTAAAAGATGGTAATGCAAAAAGTTTTGAAGAATACAGGTCAGTGGTGGTATTCTACCAGTTTGGACCGGTTCTGGCATACCGGTAGCGCCAAAGATCACCGAGACCGAACTGGTTCTCTCTGAGCTGCTGTTGGGCCCACCCGCCACCTGGGCTCCCATACTGACCTTTATTCCCTGCTTTTGAAGCGCAGCTGCTTGCGCGGCACAGCACATTTCTGCACGTCAGCTGCTGAAGCAACGGAGAGTGCAGGAAATGAGTCGGAAAGCCTCTGCATGTGCACAAAGTGCACATTTTGCATGTGTGCGTGTGCAAATGTGTGCACAGAGCGCACCCACCAAGCCATGCCGACTGAACTGGTGGTAAACTATTTTGAAACGCACCACTGATGCAGGTAGTCCTTGACTTACATTGTTTAGCAATCATTCAAAGTTACAACACTGAAAAAGTTATTTATGACCATTTTTCATACTACCGCTATAGCATCTCCATGATCATGAAAATTTGGGTACTTGGCAACTGGCATTTATGTGATCACCATTTGTAACCTTCCCAGCTGGCTTCTCACAAGCAAAGTCCATGGGGGAAGCCAGATTCACCTAAAAACAATATGATTCGTAGTCACGAACCAGTAGTAACTCCAGTTGAATTCCACCCCTGTTCTGGAGGCATGTTGCTCCACTGATTAATTGTTGTCACTGTCAGGAAATTTCTCCTTAGTTCTAGGTTGCTTCTCTCCTTGATTAGTTTCCATCCATTGCTTCTTGTCCTGCCTTCAGATGCTAAGTTTAGAGAATATGGTACTATTTCTCCATCCGGCCTACCATAGATGATTTCTGATTTATTCTAAATTCTAAAACAGGTTGTCTCCATATCTTTCCTCACTGTGCTAAAGATTTTTTTGGTCTATGTTTACATATTATTGTAGTATTGTTCTTTTATTCTGGGCTTCTGTTAGGATACAAAAATGACACTGCGGGGAGATGTGCTGAGCAAGACACTTTTTGGAAGCTCATCCTCAATACTAGATATGCCACTTCCCAACTTATTTCTCCTCTCCTCTCCTCCCATCTAGTACTGCCTCTCTCTTTTCCTTCTACACCAATTTCTGAATGTTATCCTTCCATTCTTATATCTGACAGCACTGGAATATTAAGTCTGTATTTTGGCAAATAAATATGAAACCAACCAACCATTTCGGCGTATTTTTAAGGAACAAAATATTAATGATTTGGAATTTGGAGGACTTTTTCATTGTGGGTCCTAGGATGTTCACCTATGGCCCAACAGGTCACAAAACAGACTTACGTTAAAGTATGTTACCTACATTGATTTTCAGGTTTTGTCTAAGTTTTCCCAAACTAATTTGGAGATGCTAAGAATGGCTCTTGCAGATGCCTATCATTTCTATATTTTACAATTGCACCAAGTCTTTCCTCAAATGTAGAAACACAAGTCAAGAAATTGACTTACAGTCTACTTACCAGGATAGGAGGGCTTTAAGCCTCCAAATATATTTTTGTTTATGTTAGAGCCTCCAGCCAAAACCAGTTATAGAATTATCTACTTGGAATTAAGAACAGTTAGATCTGAACACAAGCATGTGTTATTGCTTTGTATTATCATTGACCTGAGCTCACATAAAATTAATTTCTAAGGACCCAATTATTAAGTGCTTCCCCGCCCCCCATTCCAACAGGAGAATTTGGATAGAAAATATCCAACTACTGTTAATTTTATCATGAATTAGTATGTTACTATAACCATGATTTTCTATTATTACTGTCAAATAACTGGAAATCAGACAATTCGGCGGTATACTAGAACTAACCCAAAAACTTATTGACAGAGCACTCTTTTCTTTCTGAAGTTGTCCGGAGTTTCAGGTAGGAATCATTCACAGTTCTATCCGATGACACCCGAGATTGAACTGTTCTTCTATTTTCATACACTATGCCATGCAAAAACGTAGGCTACGCTTCTGACAGAGGAAAGAAAGTAAAGTTTATGCTGATAAACTATGAAAAGGGAACTAACTAATCGGAAAGAATCCTGCGCTAAGATCCATCATAACACACTCGGATAGCCTTCTCATCCGAACTACATTTCCCAACGTCCTTTGGTGGAACTTGAGATGTTCCCGGAAGTTGTTCCGAAAATTCGTCCCTATGTGATAGAGATCCGATGTCCTCTATTTGGTAAGCATTTCTGCGTTATTTTTCCCCCCTGGATTAGACTTTTGGCTGTCTGATCACGTCCTCTTGTCCTTTCGCAAAAGATGCGCTCTGATATAGAAACTTTAGCTTATGCCGTTTATGTAGTTGGGCACAACTAGTGTCTGATATTCTCCACGTGTTATAATGCAGCTTCCACTCTTTTCATCCTAGTTGAATCTCCCATTCGATGGCACTTGTCGTCCAACACAGTTTACCACTCAGAGTCTCTGGGAGTAGGGCGGCATATAAATTAAAGTATTAGTTAGCACCAAATTTGGTGGCTAAATTAGGTTATTATTATTTTACCCCGAATGATTAATAAATACTGACCGGAGTCAGATAAAATCAGTAAAATGAGAGTAGGGGGCGTGCATAAGCGCACCAACGTGCCTACCGTCCCTGTCCTATTGTTTCTCTTATTCTTTTATTTTTCTTATATGTACCCATTTCATGTATTCACAACTATGTATACACTTATACTTATTATCTTGTAAACAATTGGCAAATCAAATAAATAAATAAATAAAATAAATAAATAGAGTAATAAGTCCTAGCAGACATCTCGTTATTTTTGCCTTCCCTACTGTTTAAGCCAACTTATTACGTTTTAAGACTAATTGCATAGGAATTTACAATATGTAGGTTATTATTGTAAACTGAATTTAAATATTTTAAGTATAACACGATTACAAGCCTATAATTCATATTATACCTGTTTGTGAATTTAACGGTTTAATTCTAAACCAATTCGTTGTGTTTCATTTCACAGCTCAAGACACAACTGTGTTAGAGCCTGCCTTTTCCTGTATAAATTTATCCAACTTCCAAAACTGATGAACCTCCTGCTTTCCAGACAGTGCTCACTTATAAGATTTAGTTGATCCAGTCATTGTGACCACCAGTTAGCAAGATTTGGAATGACAATGAAATGGTTTCTCATTTCTGCCTTGAAATCTTTCACTGAGAATTTCAAATACTACTTTCCAAACTAAATGGATGCCACTAAAAGTCAGAATGTTTACATTTCCCAGAGATACTGTATGGAGATACTGTATCTTCCTGAAATACTTACCTAAAGATGCTTCTTTCTCTTTTCAGTGTTGGCTTAAAATCCTTTTTTAAAAAAAATAATGTCTATTTTAAAATACTAAAGTAGCATTTTAGCTTTTATTATTTGTTTATTCATTATATTTATAACATTAGTTTTTTTAATCACTTTAAAAGCCATATTGGAATAAAGATGCAAGAAGAGCCAGTTGTGCAGCTGGATTGTTAACAAGAGACCCAGCTTGTAGTCCTCCCCTAGGCATGGCAACCAGCTGAATGACTTTGGGCCAGTCATCTCCTGTCAGCCTAATTAACAATGACAAGCTAGCTAAAAAATAAAACCCCATGTCACACCATGCATTGATAAGAACTAGGCCAGCGCAATGTAAAACAAGTGCATCCTGAAAATAACTGGGACAAATACTAACAGATAATCAGAGTTGGAAGGGACCTTGTAGGTCATCTAGTCCAACCCCGCCCAAGCAGAAGACTCTACACCATTTCTGACAAATGGCAGTCCAATCTCTTCTTGAAAGTCTCAAGTAATGGTGTTCCCACAACTTCCGAGGGCAAGCTGTTCCATTGGTTGATTATTCTCACTGTCAGAAAGTTTGTCCTTATTTCCAGGTTAAATCTCTTCTTGTTCAGTTTCCATCCATTATTCCTTGTCTGGCCTACAGGCGCTTTAGAAAATAGCTTGACCCCTTCCTCTCTGTGGCAGCCCCTCAAATATTGGAAGACCGCTATCATGTCTCCCCTGGTCCTTCTCTTTACTAGACTAGCCAAGCCCAGTTCCTGTAACCTTTCTTCATATGTTTTAGTCTCCAGACTAAGAACAACAAGCATGAATGTGTAGGTGGTGGGGGTGGGGATAAGTTAAAAAGCAATCCAGTTGTGTTAATTCTGCTTAGATTTGGGGCTTGTGAAAGATTAGAGACCTGAGCGCTCATTTAAAGCCACCCCATGGCAGCAATAGCTATTGCATTCAAGTAATATTTTGATAAAGAACAGATTTATTATTAATATCTTCTGCCTATTATTTTCTTTTTTAACTTTTCTTCTATAGTTTGGTGTAGTAGTTAAGATACTGGCCTTGAAAAGGGAGAGAGTGTCCCACTTTAGCCCTGAAAGCCGATTTGGTGACTTTAGACTAGTCATTCTTTCTCAGCCCAAGTGGAACCACGTAGGGTCTTTGTTGTGGGGAAATAGGAGGAGGAAGGAATACTGTATTAGCTATGTTCACCATCTTGAGTTATTTATAAACATAAAGGTAGAATAAAAATAAATAGTTTTAATGCTTTTTAATAATTATTATGTAATGGTTTTAGATAATGACTGTTTTATATATTTTTTGTTTGTTTTTTTTGTTTTTTTGGTTGATTTGGGGTTGTTTAAAAGGGGGATTGGTTTATTTTTGTTGTTGTTTTTTTTTTTCCTAAATTAGAGGAGAAGAAGGTGGGGGGGAAGGGGGGGGGGGGGTGGGGGGGGGGGGGGGGGGGGGGGGGGGGGGGGTTTTTTTTTTTTTAAATGGGGTATGTGTTTTTTTTTTTTTTTTTTTTATTTGGTTACTGTTTTACTGGATTCTAGTATGCAATCACTTTTCATGAGATGAGCAGCTATATAAATTTATTAATAAATAAAAGTTAAATTTATAGGGCAGGCACATACATACTGCTATAGTAAATGAGAGACAATTTTTGACTGTCCATTACAAAAAAGATTAAATAAAACTGTTTAAAATAAAGGGGGAAAACATATATGTGCTTAAATGGAAATGCGATAATGTGGAACTATGCCTTAAAAAATAATGTTTTATTTGCCTTGTTAAAACTTATAAGTAATTTTTAGAAAGGAGGTTTTATACTTTTATGTCTTATGTTTTGTTTGTCTTCAAAAAATCAATAAAACTTGTTTTTTTTTTAAAGGGGGGGGGTGGAAACCGGTCCTGCATGGTTTATATGACTTGGTTTCTCCTTATTTTTGCAATATCCTAATTCTACCTTGGAAATGTGTGACTTTCAAACAGTGTTTCTCAGCCATGGCAATTTCCAGATATATGGGCAAGACCCAAAATTCCACAATAGATATGGCCATTGATGGTAATTCTGGGAACTGAAGTCCACATACCTGAAAATTTTGAATGTTGGTTTAGAGGACTATGACTAATGAAGTCATAGTCAATAATGACTGTGAATATGATGAAATTCCCATCTGTGGAATTAAAATAATGAATTCTCAGGCAATGATTAGACTTTGTATTGTTAATTGCTCTCTAGCAATGCATGGAACAGCTGTTGAAATACTGGAGTAATTACCTTGTTATTGACTTAACATATTTAAGCTAATGAGCTGACTTTCAAACAGGAGTGAAGCCTGAATTGATTTGTCCAAGTTCCACTCTTTAACCAGCTACCATGGCCACAGCCTCAAGGAAGTCTATTTTGCATTTGGCAACTTTCATCAGGAAGCCTTTGCTAACTGGTAAGCATTGTGCATTCTCTGGGTATTGGATACTAGAATATTGCTTCTTTGTGGCCAGGAGAGTAGTGACCTTACATTAGAAATCAACAGCCCATTCCAATCTTTCTGAAAAAATGAACATTATGTCAGATATTGGCCATCTGCTAATCCTCCATGCGGTGGTCTTCTTTTGCTCAAGAGACAAGGATGTTGTCACCATAAAGCTATGTTATTTGGCTTGGGAGGGACAGAGAGACTTGACTTCAATGTAAAATCGATTAAGCCCTTTTCTATTCGTTCAGTACTAGTATTTAGTTTATGCAAGAAGAAACAGTTCTATTTTTCTGATTTTTGCTTAGTTGTCAATGTCTTTACAGGTAATCCTTGACTTATGACCATTCGTTTAACAACTGTTTGAAATTATGGCTGTACTAAAAGAAGTACAACCCATCCTCACACTCAGTATCATCATAATCTCTCTGTGGTCACACCATCAACATTTGGGGCTGGCACATATTTATGAGCCTTTCAGTGTCCCATGGTTACATGATTACCATTTGCAACTCTCCCCTGGGATTTCCACAGGTAAAATCCATAGGAGAAAGCCAAATTTGCTTAACAACTGCATGATTCCCTTAATGACCACAGGCTAAAAAGATAAAATTGGGTATGATTCATTTAGCAACCACTTTACTTAGCAACAGAATTTTCAGTCTTGGTTGTGATTGTAAATTGAGGACTACCTACCGTATATTCATGGATAAGGAAGTATAATGGAATTTGGGGTGATAAATCTAAATTCCCAAGACTACATCAGTTAAGAGGAATAAATAATGCAGCTTCAGTGGCGACTGTAGGTATGACATATGAGCAGAAAAAGAACCTTGTTGGTCTTCCTTTTTTTAAAAAAATGTAGAACTCAGTACTAGTGAGTGCTATTGAATGACATATACTTGGGTTCCCAATGTATGTAGTCTTGCCTTAAACGTCCATGAACATTAATATCCCTTCCCTACTTCATCCTTTTCTGTATGTTCTAAATCAGCCCTCCTCAGCTTGAGCTTCCCAGTTCCCATTATTCCAAGGTACCAAAGCTGAGGATATGAGAATTCCAAATCCAAAATACTGGAGAAAAGCAAGTTGGATAAAATATAGAAGTCCTTTATCTTTTTCTTTCAAAGTTACACTTTGATTTACAGGTTTTGAACAGTAAAACAACTGGATTTATGCCAGAATTAAAATCCCTAAATTTATCATCAACAACCCCTAGATTAGCACCACAAGGTATAACCTTGGTGTTATGTTCATTCCCACAATGTTTAGAGACTGACAGTCCAGTGTGTATTCTGTTACTAATACTATTTCGCTCCTGTATTTTTAGATGCAGCCGTATTTCGTGCCTGTCCCAAATCTACCTATTCACCACTTCCTGATGACTATAACTGGCAAGTATTAACTATTCTACATGTTATCACTATTAATTTACAAAGACTGTTAAATCTGTACTGAATGGGCTGGTAACTGAATTTCATACAGTGTGCCACCACGATATCCCCAGCACACTGCAACTCTTATATGTGTCTTATATGTGGGTTGAAGACAGATGCAAAAACTGGTGTGTGCCTTTGTTTTAAACTAACCAGCCTGATACATTGATTAGGTTTTATTAATTAATATATATTATTTTAATGTCTAAACAGATAATAGCAGTTTTTTCATAAAGATTATTTAAACTGTGAAATAACTATCACTAGGACAGCAAATCCTGCAGAAGAATTATTCCCAATATGTGGAAGAGTATACAAAGCACTTGTCTTTTTTGATTCTGTAAACTGCTTCCAGTTGTTTCTGCATTTATATAGTTCTTTAATTATGAAAGAGAGGTGCTATATGCAGGGTTTCTAAAAGTTGTTTCACAAAAAAAAATTGTCTAGCCTTTCTGCAAGTTTATATATTAGGGGCAAAATAATAAGCAGGCCCGATAGAGCCAGTATGGTCCAGTTTGCAAGTTAGCATATTATTACCATATCTCCTGAACTGAAATATATATTGTTCTGAGACAACTCAGAATTCTAGGAAATTTGGCTAGAAAACTGACACGAGTGCCAAAAAATCTTGAATAATCTTTCAAATGTTTTATACGTGTTTGATCTCCTTTTTAGTTGTATTACTATAGAAGTACCAAATAGTTACTTTCATTAATAGTTTTCAACAGAAATATTGAATCATCTTCTTGTTCTTTGCGTTATTTTCATCATACTGCGGGGTACACAATTTTGCATTTCACCCACCACTTTGCCTGTATGCAGCATTGGTGGGGCATATGCCCATGGCTATCATGTCTTCATGCAGGCAGTTCATCCATCCCACAGAAATATTGAATATGGGTGTTTAAAATTTTCTTGTGTTTAGATTACAAATACCACCTTCAGTTCCTATGCATTGCATGTTTGCTTGTTTGTTTTTTTATGTTTATTAAAATACTTTGTTATTGAATATATTTTGGCAACTTTTAATCTTGTTAGTGTTTTTTAGTTAAATATTTTATAACTTATTCAAAATAATTATGTTTAGTATATTTTTTGTAAGTTTTAATTAAAGCACTATCTCCAATGCCATCTTTTTAAAATGGCAGGAATGTTGATGTCTATTTCATTTTCTAGCAAAGTTGAACTTGCTATGACATCAGATGGAAAGACAATTGTTTGCTATCACCCTTCAGTGGACATCCCATATGAGCACACCAAAGTAAGTTACTGAAAATTGTTATTAGTCCTAGGTAATCTTCATATATATGGTGCTGGGTGTTTATCCCATGAATGTGATTTACAAGGTAAGATCATAAAAGGTAAATATGGGAGGTAGCAAAATTACATTAATTACCTCAGATACTTTGAGCTACTTTCAAATAGATGATATAGATTCAGGTCATATAGTGGGAAAATGGTGTCCTGATAATCTCTGTACTATTAAAAGAAGTACAATATTGGCTTTAATCTTAAATATTGTTCAGGATCATTTTAAAAGGTGTAAATGCTTTCATTGAGTATGGATTATCTTGAGTACAGTTATAAATGATAAGCTGTAGAGGGGCTTTGCTCCCTCTCTAAAGTTTTGAGTCAGTGATTCTAATATCGATTGGAATAACATTTAGAGAATAATACTTTTATTTCACACACAATTATATGAATTCAGTGCCACAAAATATGTAATTATTGACTCTTGTAGATTAAAGGGAGTAGGCAGAGAGGATAAGCAAGTCTTCCAAATTTAAAAGGGAGCATATCGCTGGATATATGTGGTTAGGAGGGAAACAGTAAGAAAGTCAGCACGGTCTGTATGCTTTGCAGGTAAACTTCCTGGAGAAATGCGGCTGCCCATTGTTGGAAATAGGATGCTAGGCTAACTATACACATTAAGAAAAGCCTTGTAAAAAGCCTTTGTAATAAGGTCTTATTACAAAGGGTTTTTATAAAACTTTCCTTGGTGTATATTAGTATTAAGAGTTCTGCTGTCTTGTATTCCTAGCATCTCTTAGCTTTACTATGGTCAAATAGTACCAGCACATTTGGATGTGTAGTGTTAGTAAATGGAATCTCTTTGGAGAAATAGACTTTTGTTGTATTTCTTAATTTGGATGACATATACTTTGACAGCCCATTCCACAACTAGACCCAGTGACCTATAAAGAAGAAACACACGATCAAGTCCTGAAATCTAAATTAGACGAAAAGGAAGTCTACAAGAATGAGCCTACAATTGAGACGCTTAGTAAAATGTTTTACACAACCAAACATCGCTGGTATCCTGTAGGACAGTAAGTATATCTGAAGGTATCAATTGTAAAATTAAAATGGAATGGAATTACAATACTTCAAGTTCTTTCCTGATGCATAACTCAGTTGAATACGTATCACAGGTTTGGTCTGCATTTATTGACTGATTAGGGTTCAAGG